>NW_017729033.1:64070924-64087835 GCF_001723915.1 Gavialis gangeticus | reverse complement strand
ACCAACTTCAAGCAAAGTGATGCTGGCTCCTACCCTGGGGGCCTTTAAGAGGAGGCTAGATGAACACCTTGCTGGGGTCGTTTGACCCCAGTACTTTTTCCTGCCATGGCAGGGGGTCAGACTTGATGATCTGCTCAGGTCCCTTCCAACCCTGCCAACCATGAAACTATAAGATTGATGTATAGCAGAATGAGCAAAGCCCCAGTATGAATCTGTGCTGTCAGCCAAGAAATCATTTCTTTTGTACATAAAAAACAAAATGTTCTTTGGTTTTCTGTACAAATAACAATGCATAACCTAAAAAGAAAGTTATTACAGCCTACTGAGCTATTACTCATTATTTTCCTGTATGGCACAGCAGAAAAAATAGATAATTTATTGAAGTAATGCTTTCTGATTTTTTTTTTTGTGGGGGGAGGAATAAGGGAATGGGGGATGATAGACTAAACCTGTATTCCAGTCTAAATGGTTGAAAATGAAATTACAAACTAAAAATTAAAAAGAGAACTAATGAGGCACACAATGTATAGATTTCACCTTGCTGTTTTAAAAATCATTAGGTAGGGTAGTCAGAAAATTGTCACGGAATACTTTAACAGAAGATCAGTTTTATATAAGAAAAAATATCCATTTATGGAGTAGGTGCCCTCATTTTCCATGAAGTGTCCAGATGTGATTCAGGGAGTACCAAATCTTTCTCAGTAGGTCAAATCCTGGCTGGGGAATTGTAGGGTCACTGATGATACATTTCTACAGTAGGTTGGTATTTGCCCAGGCTTCCCTCCATTGTTCTTCAATGCTCTTGTTTTCATCATAGAGCTTCTTAGCATATTTCCAGCAGGGTTTTCTAGATTTGAGCTGTCCGGTGGTGGAGTGGTGATGTCTTGTTGATTGTGTGGTTTGGGTCACCGATGACCTTATGGTATTACCTCATGCATGTGACATCATAGCAGAGCTGTGGGGGAGCAGTGTTCGCTGGGACTGGAAGCCATGGCCATCCATGTACTTTTTAGCATTCCTGATATAATCTGCATGGCTGCACTTAACTGAGTATCAATAATCTTTGTGGGCATGCTTTTGTTCGACTGAGGAGCAATATTCTGCTGCAGAGAAAACAAGTGCTGAAGTGGCCATTCAAAGCATAGTTGTATTTGCTCCCCATGTATTTCCAGCCAGTTTATGCACAACGTTAACTTGTGCTCTCATTTTTTTAGGAACATTCTGTAAATGTTCACAAAAGGTGAGGCTTTGATTGAGAGTTATGCTGAGGTATTTTGGGAACTTCTCATGCTTAACCTCTTCTCCACAGAAAGTGATGGTGAGTTTCTGGTCAGCATGGGCATTGTTTAAATGAAATGATGTGACGACGGTTTTTCTCATATTTAGGCAAAGTCTCTGCCATGTGAACCTTCTCATGGTCTTCCCTGTTACATGATAAAGCACAACCAATGTCATCAACTCAATAATCAAACACCTGTAAAGGGCCTTACAATCAGGATTACAATGCCAAAGACCTTCCAGAAGATGTGTGATAATTTTTGAAGTGACAGAACTTGAGAATGTACCATCCCTGAAATGTATTGGCTGTCTCTATGGATGCATTATGACACTTCCAAGAGTCACAATGTCCAATATAACAAATGAACCTTGTAAAATTAAGGTTTCCTTCTATATTTATTAAATATGTATGTATGTATAATATTGTGACAGGGTGTGATATGAAGAAATCCTTGCCCAACCTTTTTGGATAGCATCCTTCAAGATAATTATAGTGTTGTCCTTATCTTCAGCAGGGCCAGGGTTTCAACCCTTGTACCTCATACTCTGCTGTAAAAGCTCCACATGCAGTACCATACTAATATATACTAGATGTTCTTCCTATGTTCTCCTGAGCTCCCTGGTGGGACATTGAGAAAACAATAATAATAAAATTTAAACGATTAGAATTTTTATTTCAAGTCAGTGGATCTGAGGGCCGTTTTTCATTTCTCAGGAAGTGCTCAGCATCTTTTCTGGAAAGGATTCTCAATCAGTCCCAGTCACTAACAATCTATAGATAACATCAAATTTTTCAGGTATCCCTCACAATCATGTGAATCAGGTTTCTTGGTACCAATCCACTACTAGTTAAGATGTCTTTTATTCTGTAACTTCTTTGGAACACTCACCCTAATGGGTTACATTTAGATACTGTCCTCTATAAAAAGTCAGTTCTCTGTCATCTAATTAAAGGTATCTTTAATCTACCCCCTTGCCTCTACATACCTAACAAAGCCCTAATTAAACAGCTGTACACAAGAGTAAACATTCCACTTCACTTAATCAAAAATTAAATTCCTCCTGAGGGATGTTCACAGAAAGGAGCTGCTATATGCCTTTGTTAAATAGGTGTTCCTTCCCGGACACAGTTAGACACCACTGAGAATCTGTTTAAATATAAACAAAGATTTGTTAAGAGTCTAAAAATGTCATTCTATTAGGAGTCTACACATGTTCATCACCCTTGAGGAAAGATGAGCATAGAAGTGCCAAGAGGACTTTCAAGTTTAGAGACACTTTATCTGCATGATAATTGGTACATTTTAAGTAATACTAGTTCTAATTTTAATACTTTTAGGGCCTTATTACACAATAATTTGGGGCAGTTCCAAGGGCTCTTAACATCTGGATTGTCTGTACATTAACACCTGAAACTAGTTTTAAACTCTTGTTCTGTAACTCCAGGGCAGGGTTATCTCTAATCCATGTTACCCAGCTCATGTTACACTAAGGTATAGCCACAATAAGTCACACATTAGTGTAAACACCTGACTCACCTCCCCCTCCCCTGCTGGCCCAGATCAGGCCTACTGACCCCCCACCCCAGCACCCCAGATCCCTGCTCACTACTCTCCCCCTGCTCTTTCCTGCCCCTCCCCCATTTACTTGTGGCTGCCTGCACTATCTGCCCTGCGAGAATGGGGAAGGAAGGGTTAACCTGTCTGCCCAGCTACCACCCTAGCTTACTTGCCACTGTGGCAACACATAGGGGTGTATGGGGTGCATGTGCACCCCCTGAGACTGCCAGTGCACCCCCTGACTAGCCACACTCACTGCTTAGGCAATGGACGGGGGGCAGGTGGGAGCGTCAGTACCCCCCCTGCAAGTGCCAGCCAATCGCTGCAATCACTCCCAGAAGCGGCCACAGCCACTCTCGGAAGTGGCTGCAGCGATCAGCCGAAGTGATTGGCTGTCATTGGATTGGCCACGGGGATGTTTTAAATCCCCTGAAGTACAAGCCCAATATAATGTATTTCTTCAAAGCACAACAGGAGGCAGATTCTAACTCTGAGTCTCTATCTATTCCCTGGGCTCCTTTAGAGGAAACACAAGTGTATGTTTCCCTTGCTCAGATCTCACACTGTTTTGTGTCCATCAAATCTTGGAAAAACAAAAATATGAATAATGTGGTCCTCGACAGAACCAGTGTTCCCTCTAAGCTGTGTGGTGTGCACAGCTGCACTGGCAGCATGGCATGAGTGTGCCTGCATGGCTGCACATGTCATGCGGTTTAGAGAGAACACTGGTTAGAACTAAAACTCTATTTTTGAAATTACTTTTTCCCCAGATAACAAGCATGCAAATTCAAATGTAACTGGATAGTTTTAACCTAAATGCTGAATTGAGGACTCATCCGTGTCAGATAAACATACCCATGAAGCAGACGTGTAAGATGTGATTGATCATCACTGTGAATTAATTGTACAACATAAAGATTTTTATTTATTTTTCTTAAATACAATGCATGTATAGTAAATAGACCATAAAAATACCATTAAACACATTCCTAAACTCACTTTAGAGACAATCAATATCAATTATCAAATTCTCAGCAGGAAAAAAGAGCTGTGAAATTGCCCATAAAACAAATTTATAAAGTCATCTCAGTACTTTGTATGTACCATCTTATTTTTAAAAATGTGTATATATAATTAGTCCAAAGGAGCTTTGATCTTCATTACCATAATGTGGCCTATTCATTACACCACTGATAACTGTTATACCTTATTATATTTCCCAGAAATATGAAAGGGATTTAGGTTCCTTTTTAATGAAAATTCTTGTTCTCTAATTTTGTTGTATTGTTAGACTTAATTCTTTGGGGCAGGACCACTGTCTTATAACTGTCTGTCAAGGACCATAAAAAAGTGTGTCTTTAATTTAAATAACAGCTGCATCCAGCTTGATTAGCCCAAGAGTTAAACTTTCAAAATGCATAGGTAGCATTATCTTCACTGGCAAGAATTCTCTCTCAGAAACAATATTGTGGGGGAAGGCTGGACTCTTCATCAAGTTCATTCTATCATGGGTTTTCCTTTCCATTCACACACACTGGACACAGAGTCTGTTTCCAAACCTGTTAAAAGATTCTTGGTGACACAAGCTCTCCAACTTGTGGAGGTTCTACTCCAACGGTGACTCCTGGGACAGCAGCTAGAAAACCTGCTTTTGAGCTAGAGTTTTCAAACACTCAGGAAAATCTATGCAGATTTTAGAACAGCCTGAAGTGGCTCAACTGGAAAGTGCTGGGAACAGGCCAAGAGAAAGAACAGAGAATTATAAATTATGCAGGATTATGCAGTGGAAGTGACATAAATGTCCTGAGACTGCTATCCAACTAATAGGTAGGAGTAGCAACAATGGAGGCAATGATCTATTCTAGCCTAATGTCCTTATTCCAGATTGTAGGGTGGCTTTTACAACCTTCGCCTGCTTGCAGTTCACCTACAGAGAGCCCAGTTATTCAGACTGCATGCAGCTGCAGTTAATTTCACTGTTAACAATAAGTATATTTCATTTTCAGACACAAAGTATACTATTGTCATGAGTCATATAGGTTACTAAGTATATCTTATCTTTAAAAGTAAAGGGCCTCATTCCTCATGGTCTTACTCTAGTTTTGTTCCAGTGCATTTCCATTAAAAATAATGGAAAAAAAACTCTAGAATAAGGACTAATGTTCTTGAAGACTTCAAATGCATTGCATCCCTTCCAATCTACTACTTGTCAAGGTGATTATACATATTGCACAATGGCATTGCTTAAATACTTTGCTTTCCATGTTTATCCATAAAAATTGTACAAAACATTCATCATCTTACAAGCAATTCCAACTTGAAAGTGTCATGTTTGTACTTTTGGACGTGTAATATATAATTTGTCTATGTTTGATTATTTAAAAGGCCTGTCCTTAATCCTTTATCTTAATTTAGACAACTAATTGCTTCAGACAAATTACATTTTTCCCTTTTATAGTTCCCTATATGCTAAACACTGATAAGTAACCTCCATTTATCAATGATATTCAGCTTTACGTTCATTATATTTCAAGGCACACAGAAATCACTGTACAGTGACACTCTTTAGTGATGCACAAATGAGCCACATATTAAATAAGAACCACATATCCAGAATTTGACTGAAACCAAGCAAGATACTAAATCCTGAATAAAAACTAAAATAATCCATTCAAATTAATTCAGGTATTTTTTAATACTGTCATTTTTATTTTTGTTGAATCTCACAAAAAACACAGTGTTTGAACTTCAGTGACTGGGATGAAAGATTAAGATGTATGTTGCCTACCAGAAGCTTTTTGAATAGGCACAATTATCCTATGATTTGTAATGCTGTGCTTTCACTTCTGTATGCTTAAGTAATACACTTTTAAATATGAGAACCAGAAATTAGTAATACTATTTAAAACACTATTTCATTTATTTTATTTGCATTTATTTAATTGACTTCCCAGGAAGCATAACAATTAAGGCTAAAATTAGGGATAAAATCTCTCTAATTTGACTACAATTTGAATAGAAATTGACAAAAAGGATTTACCACAAATGTAATAAATGTTTACCTGAGCTATATTAGGAACCTTAAACCTTGGACCTTAATAAGTAATTTGCCAAAATTACATACTCTGAGGTAGATTCTAGACTAGCACCTGTGCCCTTCCTTTTCTGTGTAAGGCCACATTAGCTATCCAAGGCTATAGCTCTTGGGTCCCTTTCCACTTAAGTAAATTTAGCATGGCAAAGAAGCACTACAGGGTGGGAATTTCCTGTTAATTAATTCTCTTCTCCCAACAATTCTCTTTTATTAAAATTTGACCCTTTGAAGGTACATCTTTACATATCAGTTCAGCAATAGCTAGAATTATTCTCCGGGGAGACATAATGTTAAACAGTCAGCTAGGATTGTTTTCTAGCTGGCCAGACCCTTATGCCATTTTTATGTCCATTAAATAACTCATCTTTTGTTTGACTGAGGACGGTATGAACTGGGTCAAAAGTTTCCTTTATTCTAAGTGTATCAGACAGCAAGATTGCTACAGAAAGATTTAAAATACTGCTGGAAAGGATTTCACAGACCTCTAGTGGACTGAAACTCAGATGTTTAGACTTAACATGTTGCTAAGCACAGCAGCAAATTCTAGTAGTTTATCTCTAGTGGCTGCTGGAGCCCTTGTAAAATGTTATCAAAGCTAAATACTGCTGACAAGCCTTATTCTCTTTCAGCTCCTGTGGCAATATTTTCTACTTTTCGGATCCAAAGATCTCTGGTACAAATATGAGCTGGGACATATCCCTGATATAACTTTACTACCAGTTAACTTTGCTGAGACTTTCAACATGCTTTCTTTTTCCAGTTTCACTAGCTTATATAGAACTCAGATTGATTTTGTGTTATGCAAGTGGTTTTCCTAATGACTACTTATTTAGGGACAAGCAAATCACAAAGGGCCTCATCAGGTAGTTACTGCAGATCCATGGATCCTAAAACAAACTCATTTTATCAAATGTCCTGGTGGTATCAGGAATTCTATTAAAACAGTAAGACAAGTTTCTTTGGGTAAATCTGATATCTTTTATAAGACCAACTGAAAAATATTTGAGTTGGTCTAATAAAAGATATTAAATTTACCCTAAGAACCTTGTCTGCCTATGTCGTTAGAGCAACACGGCTACAACCCGCACCCCTGATGCAAATAGTAAAACACCGTGAACTAGCTGGGATGTGGGTAGTGCTAGAAACAGGCCAAGAGAAAGGGTGGGAAATCATCATTTTGCATGATTGTGTAGTGCTAAGTTTCTAAATTAATGGTTTTGCAGAAAAGTTTAAAAACTTGAACCATAATGCCATTCCAGCAACAGAGGGCAACTAAAAAGAATCCCAAATTGCTGCTGGTGTTACTTCCTTGTTTTATACCAATTCTGTGTGTTTTGGAGGCCTGACTCATGACTTGCCTTAGGACACAGGACTTGGAGCAATAGCCTCAAGCTGTAGCAGAGGAAATTAGGTCATCTATTACAGGGAGCATCTACACATGCAATTAGTGCACATGGGTAAACTCTGGAGAAAAGCTTTGGGGTTTTTTGCTTTCAAGAATGCCATTTGAATGTGCACCCAGGAGAAATTAACTCCAGAGCAATCAGCTCTACAGTTTATTCATGCACAGCACATGGAGCCCAGTCATAGTAGCCTAACCTGGCAAAGGGCCCCAAAGTTCAGCCTGCCAGTCTGGAGCTACTCCAAATGGGCTCAGTGTGCTGCAGCGGGGCTGGCTGGGGCACAACAGTGCTCCAATGTGGGATTAGCCAGCAAGCAGCCCCTGCGCTGAAGCACCCTCATGCCCTAGCCAGCTGTGTCAGAATTTACACACATGCTGCTGCACATGAAAAACTCTGCAGCTGGGCTCACTCAGCCAGGTGGGCAGGATGGGGCCACAGGCAGGCAGGGAGCTGCGTTCATAAGCAGGATAGATGGGTGGGGCCAGGGCTGGGATCTTGGGGCAGTGACAGTGAGAGGCCAGGGCCCAGGGCAAAACCATGATCCATTCGCCACATGACCCTGCCCACAGAACCAGGATCCATCACAGGAGTGTATGGGCAGTAGATTGCAGCCCTGCCCCAGCCCCAGGCTATCACTACCCCACTACAGGCTGGACAAAATGCCTTGGTGGGCCAGATCTGGCATATGGCTGTATTTTACCTACCCCTGCCTTAGGCAGTGCCCATCACATTCTACTCACCCACCCCCATTACGCTACTACAGGATCTTGACTACAACTCCCTCACGCAAGAAGTCCACAAAAAAAAGAATACCCTCCAAGTCCCCTAGTTAGCATATAACATTTAGGAAGCATAACTTTCTGACTGATCGTCATACATGCCTAATACCAGATCTTAGCTTAGTTGACAGACAATGCAATGTTTTTGGTCAGTGAGGAAGAACCTTCTTTACTTCCACTATGACATTTCAAAAGGATTCAAATGGGCTTAAAATCCCCCAATCTTTTGTCTTTCACTGCATTTAAAGTTGTTTTTCTAATGTTGTTATAACTGAAGATACTTTTGATGATAAAGCATTTTTCAATCTACAAAGTAAAACTCATTCTTGTTAGACGTTAATCTACATTCTAGAGATCAGAGATGCCAAGGCTCCTACTTTAAAGTTAGGAAAGAAAACAGATTGTAGGCTTGAGAAGAAAACATTTAGACAGTTATTAATTAATGTGACAGAAAAGGACTTGTTTTTTTGAGTCTGCAAATGTGCCACTAATCCCCTTAATCACCCAGGAAGAGTGAGAACTGAATTACTGAATCTTTCAAAGAGCTGATGATTCTTTCCTAGATTTAAAGAAGAAATCTGGGAACTAAGACTTGGAAGTTATCAAACCAGGATTTATCACTTTGATAGATGAGAAAAAAGCCACTTATGTTAAAGTGTACCAAATACACTGTTTATATATACATTGTATATTTTATTAATGTATATTATAACAATGTATTTGGTGCAATTTCACATTACATAACATATTATATGCCTAATATATAATAGATATGATATATATATGCACACTCACTATTTTATTTACAGAAACTACAGCTTTTTAAATTACATCAAATCAAACTGATTTAAGCTGTAGCATTAAAGGATTGCAATATTTGATATAGAATGCTACCAGGTAATTAGAATGTTTCTTTCTATTGAATATTTATGACACAGTGTATCTTTAAATCTTTAAAAATGCATGTGAAACATTGTGAAGCACTGCATACTGACTATGCAGAGAAGTATATTTCTTGATTATGGGTCCAAAGGTGGACCCATCCTTCCAGAGGTCTTGCTGAGCTCAGGGAGTGGCCATCCCTGGGATTAGCATGCTTCTTCCCAATAAAAAGAAGCTTAGGCAGTACTTCTGCTGTGACTAGCCCTTCTGTGGAGAATGACTGCCCTTCATTCATTGTTTTTCATACTGGGCCTTCTAATTGACAAGCTCCCAATTTGTGAAGCAGATCCCTTCTAGGACATGATCTACAGGTGCTTGTCTCTCCAGGATGATACCCACTTACAAGCAAGAGAGGTAGTAAAGCAGAAAAGCCAGAAAAAAGGAACAATAAATTGTTGAACTGCTGCTGGCAGACCTCTTGGGTGCTCAAGCCCTGGAGGATAAGATTCAAATGCCATATTCAAAGTGGAGGACTAGGGAATGAGTGGCAGCTTAGTCAGCCTCACACTCAGAAGTTCAGCAGAGCTTCCAGGGTCAAGTTGGATTGTTGCCAGATAAAGCTATCTAGTGTTTCAACTTTAGGATGACCTTAAGGTTGACTCTGAACATCAGTGTAGACATAGTTTAACTCACCACTTGCTCTATCCCACATCTTCCCCACTAAGGGCAAAATTCTCTTCTTTGTGAACCTAAATGGCAGCTTTCTAGCAGCATACCTGGTCTTTTCTGGACCTTCCTCTGCACTGGGGAATGCACAAACTGACTGAGCATGAGCAGTAGCACCTATGCTGGCCGGGCAGGTATATTCATACATGAGTGTAAGTCTGGGAAAAAGCTGAATGGGGAAGATAGAAGAGAACCTTTTCCTGGTTTAGCTCCAGTATCTGTGTAGTTAGGGCACTCACCCAAGCTGAAAATCTGGGTGCTACCCCTTGCTCACCCAGAGAAGATTGAATCTTTATTTCTCTTATTTCATAGCACAGTGCTCCAACCACCATATCACAGGCTAGACATTATCTGGTGCTCCTTTTGAAGTAGAAACACTGCCCTTAGCATTTGCTGAAATAAATGGGGAACACTGGCCATAAATGAAGTGAAGTGGGGAACAATGGGAAAGTTACTGCCCTGCTGGGAGCTAGGGTCTAGGCTAGAACCCAAGGCTTGCTCCCTTCCAGAGCTGTATCTAGATAGATGCTGATTCACACACCCTTGTTTCCTTCTAGCCTCACAGATCTCCCTCTGTTTGCTGCCTGATGGACCAGTTTTAAAGGCTGGAGAAAGGACTCCAGTAGTGTCTAACCTATGGCATGGTGGTTTAAGCACTGCGTTAGAAAGTCAGAGGAAATACAAGTTCAAACCTTGCTGGGTAAATGGGAATTCTAGTCTCTAGATCTCCTACCTTGAAGGCAAGTGCCCTAACCACTTAGCTACTGGAGCTAAAACATGGGCAAGTTGTGCTCTGGCATCTATACCCCTTACCATGTGCTTGTGGCTAGCTAGGCTTCAATGACTTGGATGCACTTGCATGTCCAAAATGGATGCATGTATGTAGCTACATACATGCCCAGCTGATGCATAGCCTCCCAAGCATGCTTACTCACAGAAGCTAGAACCCTCTGTGCCTTCTGCTGAGAAAAGAAAGGATATACTAGCTAAAAGCAGCTTCATTTATTTCATCTTGACCCAGAATTCTACCTACAGAGCTTCATTGTGGGGGTTGGCTATAATGTGTGAAGAGGATAGTAGATAATTTTTATTCCTGTAATTATGCAAGGGCATAAACCACTGTGTAGGCTATGGTCTGGCTGAGGAATCACTCTGATCATCTAATAAATGGACTATGACTCAGTACTGAATCTTGAGCTCAGAAAAGGAAAAAGAAGAGGTTGCACTCCTCATGACCAGGCTCACTAACTTTAGGAAGAGGATATTATTTTTCTTTGTGTTCCACTGTCTGGAAATCATGTGCCCTGTGTGAATAAATATGTGGGACAAGGCTTGAATGGAACAGCAAAACAGAGAGGTCTGAGTGGTCCATCAATAAAGAATGACCATGCTTTTACCCTTCCAGCTTGTAAAGCAAATCTAAATTATTAAATTTTACCACAGTACCACACCTAAAAGTGTAAACTAAGTGCATACTTTTCTCAGGATTGAAGTAGAGCAGCGGAAATGAGACCCCTGAGTTGCTTTTTGGTATCTGACTGACCTGAACTGCCAGAAATATGCTAGAGCCAATGGGTCCTGTACTGACAAAACAAGAGCAGTGAAGTCAATCAGTCCCAATACTTGTTACATCTGTGATGAATTTTTAGTAAATCAATAATGGGATCTGCTCATGCTGGGTGAAAGATCGGATCAAACCTAGGACAAGTTAGATGTAAACTTACATACTCTGGGAAACAAAGCAAACTTTGTGATAGTTGATTTATTATTTGGATTATGGAGAAATAGATGTGTTACATATTAAAACAGTAGCCTCCATCATTGTATTCTGCAAAGCTCATCTTGCCTGGCACAGAATGCCGAATAGTGTTATATTACGGATAATGGATTTCACTTTGCTACTCGGGAATTTGCAGTTCGCAGCATCAGCAAAATTGAAATCTCCCAGCATCACAGCCTCATGGCAAAGCAAAGCACCCAGTAAAATTACAAGACGTTATTTAGAAAGGCATACTGAGATAATGCCTTTCTTCTAGTGTAACTAGACTGAAAAATATACACTAGCAGAAGGCATAAGCAGAAGCCCAGAATGGCATCTTTTGTCATACTTCTAATGGATTCTGCTGCCTACAACAAATACAGTTCTGAAGTCAGGAATAGCAGGAAAATGAAAGCAAAATAAAAATGGTGCACCAAATACTCATGTGGCAGAGGACCCCAAGAGATTCTTGAACTTCAGCTAGGACAACCAGTTAGAGTGCACCCAAGACCTACTCACAAGAGTAACAGATGAATGCCAAAGATAGGTATGCAAAGACTATCACCAGCATCATACATAGTAAAAATAAAACAGTGTTGTTGCCTAAGGAGAACCAAAGAAAGTTCTCAAAAGATGACTACCTTCCCACCGTCCACCAGAGGGCGCAGGAGAGATTAGCAGTGACTGTAAAGGAAATCCACCCACTAGCAAACTTCAGGAGTTGACATAAATATTTCCAGAAAATAAAGAAGCCCAGAAATCTGTTGAAGACAAACATCACAGAACAGAAGAGACTCAGAATAAAATTACTTAGAACAGTGTTTGTCAACCAAGGGAATGCATACCCCTAGAGGTACTTAAAAGGGTCATAGGGGTTACACAGAACAGATGTGGCTAATAAATGCTGCTTGCGTGTGTATGCATGGGCACAGCTGCAGCGCAACATGCAGGCAGCCAGGAGCACAGCCTAGCCATGTGGAAAGCAGCCAAGTATAGCTTGTAAGTCTATTGTGGGGGAAAGTGTGTGAGGGGGTGCAGATTGAGGCCCCAGCAGTGGAGAAGAGAGTGGGGCTAGGGCAGAGCCTGCCCAGCTGAGGCAGGGTGCAGGACTGAGCTGAGTGCAACGGAGCATGGGGTGCAGTTCCTGCCCCTATGCGCACCCCCAGGAGGGCATGGGGTCATGTGCCCCAGATCTGTGCGTGAGACGAGGGCGAACTGTGACTGTGGGCTGCAAGTGACTTGTCTGGGGGCCGTCCAGCATGGGAAGGGGGTGGTGACTTCCACTGCTGCGTGCAGCCTGGGAGGTCATGGGGGGGTTATCTGCGCATGGGGTGAGAGCAGGCTGTGGGTCCCTGTGGGCTGGGGCAGAGCTGGGCTGCAGCTGGCCAGGGTGTTGGACCAGGCTGTGCTTGGAGTGGGGGTTGGGGGGCTATGGTGAATTCTGGAATGGCTGCAGCCACCCCCCATAGCCCTACTCCCATAGGCCCCCACAGTGAGGGAGGGAGTAGGGCTGGGGCAGGCGCTGTTTTTACATTGTTTATGTATACATTGTATGTTTTATTAATGTATATTACAACAATGTTTTTGGTGCACTTTCACATTACATAATATATGCCTAATATATAATATATATGATATATATACACATTCACTGTTTTATTTACAGAAACAAGCTTTTTAAATGACGTCAAGTGAAACTGATTTAAGCTGTAGCATTAAAGGATTGCAATATTGAATGTAGAATGCGACTAAGTAATTAGAATATTTCTTTCTGTTGAATATGTATGAAGTACAGCCTGGCCTGGCCCCCTGCCAGGAAGAGCCCAGTGCTGTCCTGGTTCCAGCCTGCCCTGCATACAGATCTGGGGGCATGTGTCCCCCATGCCCTCCCAGGGTGCATGCAGCAGCAGGAGCCGCACCCCCCACACACACACCTCCTGGACGAGTCCCTTGTAGCTTCATCCCATGCTCCACTTCGCTATGCAGCACCTATGCAGGGATTGGGCCCCAGCCCCAATCCCACTTCTTCCCTCACCACGGGGCTATGGTGGGTGGGACTACAGCCACTCCAGAATTCACCACAGCCCCCCCACAAATCCCTCTCCCAGCACTGCTGCTGCCCAGTAGAGCCCCCACTGGGAAGAACCCGGAGATACCTCATCCCACAACCGCAGTCTGCTCTGCCTTGCACACATATCTGGGGTACACCCCCGCCATGACATCCCAGGGGTGCACGTAGCAGTGGGAGCCTGCTCCCAGCACCTGCCCCCATGGACAGCTCAGTCCCGTGCCCCACCCCAGCTGCACAACTCCTGCCCCAGCCCCACTTCCTCCCCCACCACTTGGGCAGCCTGTCTTGCTCCATGCACAGATCCAGGCGCACACACCTCCATGCCCTCTCAGGGTGCGTGCAGCAGCAGGAGCCACTCCCACTCCCTACATTCCCCAGATGTTCCACTCATGGCTCTGTCCTGAGCCCTGCTCCAGGTGCTGCACACTCTCCCCTGCTCCCTCCATGTGATGCCAGGCAAAATTGCCCTCACCTTGCCTCTCTTCTTTCCCAATTCCCCTCCTGATAGCTCTCAAAGCAGTCTGCAAGCTGTAACTCAATCCAGCTCTTTGGATCTGGTTTTTCTGGCCTTGAAATAGCCCCACCCCTCTCTGCTTAGTCCCTCACAACCCAAGGGAAGGGGCTACAGAAAAAAAGATGTAATTCATGGTGCCAAAAATATCAGGTGGTATACTGAGCAAAATATGTTTGTTAATTACAAAAGCAATCTCTAAAACAAGAATTGTCCTAACCAGCAAGGCATATTTTTACTATGAATTGATATTCTTCTTCTAATGTAGTAGCAATAATAGTAGTATTAATCATCATCAGTCATAATTATGAACCAGGGCCCCTTTTTGTCCAGTGCAGTACAAGCAGAGAACAAAAAGTTGTTCTTTTATCCAAACAGTTTAAAATTCAGCTACTTGGACTGTCAAAATAAAGAGGCTTCTTATAATTAGGGTTCTACCTAAATCGCACCAGAAGTGAACTGTGCAGTGGCTTCTTTAATCTTTTTCTTTTCCCTGCATCTCCTCCCCCCACCCCAGTGATTGGCTGAGGGACCTTGGCAGCCCTGTCATTTGCTCCTGGTCATTCAGGAGACAAAAAACACAGTTTTAAATATGCCACCATTTTTGCCTCCCACTTCTGATTGGCTGACGGGCCTCATCAGCCCCACTGCCCACTTCTGATCAGTCAGGAAGCAAAAACTATGACATATTTAAAACTATGTTTTTGCTGATCAAGATGAAGCAGCAAGCAGTGGGGCTGTTGGGGCCCCTCAGACCAGCAGCAGCAGGGGGGAGGCACATAGGGAAACAAACAAGATTAAAGGACCTGCTGCACAGCACACTTCTGGTGTGATATAGGTAGATCCCTACTTATGAGGGAAGAAAGAACGTTCATAACTTGGATCTCTTCTCATTTGGGGGCGGAGGAGGAAATACATGGTATTCTTAAAAATGAAGACTCCTCCTCTACCTGTGCATCCATTCACCTTTTATTGAATACAACTAAGAGCTCATTCATTCATCTGTGTAATTATTCATTAATCTTGAATATGTGGGTAGTTGACACAGGAAAGCTTTGTAAACATTGCATAGTGTTTTCAATATTTTTTTCTTTCAAGTAGCTTTATTTTATGTATTCTTTAGCTACAAGCTGATATAACATGAAACAGAGCAGACCACTCCATTTTCAATATTGGTGAAAATAAGCTTTTAGCATTTTATAAAATAGCAATTTATATAGAAAGAAATACTAAAAATGAATGAAAAATAGAGGGTGCTTTATTATACCTGCTGTTTGCTATTATTAATAGTAGTATGTTCTCAGCTTGGATGAACAAAACTACTTAGCGTATTTTCCTTTTATGTTTCTTTTGTTCTTTCTCAAAGTGCTCAGGCAACATTACTCTACTGATAAACAGGACCTCATTAGCCAAGCTCTTGTTGAAGTAAAAGAGTTATACACATAGATTTATAGTAGGATGAAGCACATGCATGCTAATACTATTTACGTTTTTGTCTCCACCCTATTTATAGCTGATGCTGCAGTTATATGGCTTGTTATCCAACATCCAATATTGTTCTTTTATTTTTCATTGAAAAAGATATATTCAAGTGTAAGTGGTAATTTGTGAGTCCCCTTTCACCTTGTCTACCTTAGAGTTGCTTGGGGTGACAGAAAAGGTTTGAATCTTTCTCTTCCCTGCAAACTCATAAATCCCACCTTGATCATGGCAGATCCCAAATAATTCCTTATGGCCTCAAACAGATATTAGTTTTCTCTTGAGAAAACTGCTGCTGTCTCAAGAGAAACTATGAGTGAGAATGCTTAGGCTTTCTCTCCAATGCTAGAAAGGGCCACTCCAGGAGAAAAATACCCTGGGAACAACAAGCATTAAATCACTCCCAGAAGTTTCTCCTGGGAGAGTGAACATCTGTGGCTAGTCTCAGAAGAGAACATATCCTCCAGATGTTCCCCTGCTCCCCAGGGAGACATTGTGTCCCTTGCTGGACTCTGATGCTCTAGCAGAGAGGAGAACATGCCACTTTCACAATCCCCACATTGTGCTGCAGGGAAACACAGGCTGACCATGGACTACCTGTCACCCAATCAGAGCTGCCCTATACACTGCTGCTATCTGTTGCCAGGAAGACTAAAAAAGCCTGTAAACCATGCTGAGATGCACCCCCTCCTCCTCTTCCGACCCCACCCCACCCCACCTACTTGCACTGTCAGCATTGCAAGCTCTTCACCCTTTAGAGAGAGCCCCAGTAGACAAATGTCTGTGTACATGGCTTTAGACAAGTTTCTGTACCAGGAGAACAAACCCAGGAGAATTCTGTCAGATTATTTGAATGTGTGTATGCAGCCTAGAAGTAAGGGATATTTTTCAAGAGGCATTTTGCCTTTCTAGTGCCATCCAGCCCCTCACTTTCCCATGCTCCCTTGAGAGTTCAGCTTTAATTATCAAGGGTGCTCTGCTGGCACTGCCCCAGAAGCTTTTTTTGGAGAAACATTTCCCAGATCCTCCTGCCTAGATCTGCCCAGGTATTCCAAGTGGAAGCAGAGGTAAATAGAAGGCCCTAAGAAGTATTTACGAAGTTTAATCTCTGTCTCTTCTGGTGTGGATTTACAGCTTTGTTAAGTTTCCCTTTAACAGCCTAATGGACCAAAAGCCTATTTATTAGCAGTTGAAGTCTGAAATGTCCACACAATTGTTTCTTTGTTGCTGTTGCACTCCCTGCCCCCTTTTTGGTGAAAACTATTTTACTGCAGAATACAGTTTTTGATGGGTATATTTAAAACACTGGTGCTGCCAGGAGCCCTGAAAACTAGGGCTGTGTGAAGCTTCAGGTGTTGATTCAATTTGGA
>NW_017729033.1:64060629-64070445 GCF_001723915.1 Gavialis gangeticus | reverse complement strand
TTAGTGAGTCCAGGGTGGGGGTTCGGGTTTTTTTAGAGGGCCAGGAGCTGGGGCAGGGAGGGCAGCCATGGGGGGCTGGGAGAATAGGTGAGGGTCAGGGGGCTCGTGGCAGAGCCCCCTACATAGTGTGGAGCACTGGGGGGCAGCGGGGATCACCCCCCACCAGGCACTGTCCCCTGAATCAGCTGAATCTAAAACAAATACTAGCTGCTTCGCACAGGCCTACTGAAAATATTGAAGTGCAGCAACAACATCAATTACAAATATACCGCATTTAGTTTTACAGCAATTAGAAATGATGTTGTCTACTGCATTCTCAAATATTCCAATGGCAAAAAAAAGAGCTATAAATTGCTTTAATATTTCACTGGTACTATCTGGAGCTCTAAGAAAGCCCAGAAGTGATTTTTCTATCACTATCCAAAGAACATAGATATTGCTGGGAATTTTTTGGATAGAGCTTTTCGAGAATTAAGCTATATATCACCTCAGGTTTGTCTACTGAGGGAAGTTAGTATGCACTAACCTTGGCTATGAATTTACAGTTTGCTGGCTACTCCAAGCTATCTCCTTTTACCTGGGGACTTAGTGAAGAGCAACTAGCATGCTGTGAATTCTCATCCCAGCAAAGGAAACTGTCAGTTGTCAGACAATTCTATGGTATTAATAATGATTCATACATAATACCTTTGATGCATTTGTAGCAAGTTTACCTTTTCAGAGCGTGGGTTGAATCCCAGGATCGAGGGTATGCTGTTTGATTGGTGGAGCCCTCCCACCAATCTGGAGGCAGCACAAGAGAAGCAATGCCCCACCCTTTTCCGAAGGGAGGGAGAAAAGAGCAGCTGGACCTGAATCAGAACTGCACCAGCCAGGTCTGGAGAACTTTGTGGGTAGAGTCCCTGAAGAGTATAAAAGGGGAGGGTGCTCAGCAAGCTGGGAAGATGATGAGGGATGGGGAAGAGAGAGGAGCTCCAGAGATGGCCATCTTCAGGACCCTGCTTGAGCTTCAGCAATGCATGAATTGGCAGGTGGAAATCAGGCTGTAGGAGCGACTCAATGCAGTTAGAGCCTGAGAACATAGCAAGTAGCTGGGCAGTCCATGTGCAGATCGGCACATGGAGAGCTGGCCCTGGGAGCAGCTTGAAGCTGCTCAGGCCCCACACAGTGTGCAGACTGGCACACAGAGAGTTAGCTCTGAGAGCAGTTTGTGGCTGCTTGGGCCTCACCTGGTGCACAGGTCAGCACACAGAGAGCCACCTTGGAAGCAGCTTGCAGCTACTCACATTAGCCCTGGCCCTAGGGCAAGTGACCGGAGCCCCGCAGTGTGGCTCCACTTTCAACTAAAAGAGCCCTGGTGCCCAGAGCAGGGCCCAGGAAAGGGAAGAACCTCTGGTGTGAGACCAGGGAGTCAGAGTCTGCAAGGGCTTGGCTCCCATGAGAGAGAGAGAGAGAGAGAGAGCCCTGGGTGCCAGTGCAAGGAGAGCTGAAGGCAGCGCTGGGGAGAGGGTCTTGCAGGATCAGCCACCAGGGGACAAGCCTTGACTTCTCCAGAGAGGAAGCATGAATTGCTGGGGAAGCGAGTCCCACAGGGGAGGTTGACATGGGTGAGGAGAGTCTGCCGCCTCCACCCTCCATTGCAGGAGGGACGTGTCCATATCCCAGGGCCCTAAAGGGGAGGAGCTTCAGGGAAACCCCTCCAGGAGGTGCTGAGTGCACTCCCTATTTTGAGGTTGCTGTGTTAAGGGCCATATAGCTATGGGTATTCTTTAAAGGGGTTTATATCATTTATGTGTTTTAATGTCTCAGTGTGTATTTTGGTATTGTTATTTGTGAAGGTTTAAAGAAATATTATGGTTAAGTTACTTGGGTTATATAGGTTAATATCCCTATGTGTTAATTGTGTTTGTATAGGTTGTAAGTCATTTGGTTCAAATTTGGTATTATATGTGAATTGTGGAATATTATATATAGTATTATATGTTAAGCCTTGTAAATATTGTATGTTTTATATCAAGCATCTGTATTTATTCTTGTAATAAATTGTACATAGTTAAGTATTTGGTCTCTATAGCTCTATAGAGAGGGGAGGAAGCTGCTCTAGTAGCTGACCCCTTCCTCAGCACCCTGCCTGACCACCACCACTGTCATCAGAGGACAGGGCACACCCCTTGGGTGTACCCAGGCTACACATTGATCTCAAAGTTTTCACAAAGAGAAGAAGGCATTGTGATGCCCATTTTATGGGTTGAGACTCTGAGGGGATGTGAGGAGTAAAAGATCTGGGATCCTTCTATTTCCAACTGAGTGTACTAGTCACTACACCAGCTAAAACAAAGGACTGTATTCTGGAAGGTGCAGAGCCCTAATCTGTCTTTTTAAATACTATGCTCATCTCCATATATGTGAGGGACTCTGTCCACTGGGAGCTGAATATAGCCAATACCTCATAAAAGCTGAGCTGCTGACCCCTGTTGTGGTAATAACAAGTTCCAATATTTCTCTCGTCACAAGAATAACTGAAGAATAACTGAATTTGAATTAACCATACTCAAACAGGAATCAATTATGTAATTACATTCTAAACTTCATGAATTCAAAAGTAGAGTTCCATGTTATATTGGACCTAGAGAAGACTAAATTTTTGAGGCTATCAATTTAAAAGAAAATAAGCATATGGTGTTAACTGCATCTTTGTATCCTATATGCAGACATCTCAAATAGTGTGCTTATACATAGATATTAATATGTATATATGTTAAGATTTGCTCAGGCATTCACGAGTTTGGAATCATTAAAACTACAGGTTCTGATGGGCTAAATGGGTAACAAGAAGAGAACAGTACAATAAAACCTTTCTTTCCATCAGTTGCTTGTCAGTGGTATGTTTCTGTAACAATGACCAATGATGGTTTGGAAAGTTTCACACACTGCACTAATAATGGACTACAGTAAATCACAATGTAAGAACTATAGAGGAAGTACAGTTTGGCACCAATACTGCATAAGCTTCTGAAATTGCTCATAACTCATTTCTTTTCCATGATCTCAAATAGAGTTTTTGGGAATATGAATGGCTGTATACTACCTCACCCCACAATAGAATATATGTGCTCTGGGTAGTGCCCAAAATCATTGCTTCTCCTACAGTATGGAACTTTAAAAAAAATAACACACACACACACACACTACTTCTTTCCAGACTTGAAAAAAAATTCTGAATTTCTCCAAACATTTATCTCCTTGCTTTTTGTCCAAAAAAGTTCCTCGAAACTCATTTATGCCCAGCAAGAAGCAATCAACAATCCCAGCATATTCCAGTATATGGGTAACCAGCCACACTGTTACAATGAAAAACTTCCTCTTGTTAGCATTTTGTTAGTTATTTAATGATAGCTATTCAAATAGGAGCACACAAACATTGAAGCCAAACAATTTTAGTAAAGGCAGTTCCATGGAGGTAAAGAAAAGACAATTCCTCTTCTTCCTGACACATGAACAAATATACTATGACCAACCTTCTATGTCCTACCACTGTGATCAAGCAAATAATGCATCACTGAGCTGGATACCAAAACGGGCAGATAATTCCATGAGTAAACCGTCCTTTAAGAAATTATTTTCTCTATATGTCTGAATTGTGATGGTTTAATAAAGGGCTAGGCCTTTACTGGGTATAATAATATTGACCGAATTTGCACACTAAAGTCAGTCAGCACCATAGTTTGGTGAGAGCTGTCATCACAGGGGGTGATCTATACAAGAAGGTAGTTTGACTCTCCAAAATTAATAATAATTCTCTCTAAAGGGAAAACAGGTGTTGTGATATACACAGAAATGTCAGTTGATTCTTTCTGTTAACCATACATGGGTATAATGAGACTAGAAAAGCTCTTTGAACTATGAAGCTAGGATTTGAGAGTAGGCATTTATGACATAAGAATTAAAGAGAACAGCAATTTTTTTCCACTTGAGAGGTAATTTTCTGTTCTCAGTTACAATCTGAATGAATAGTAATGGATATAGAATCATAGAGAAAAAGGGCTGGCAGGGACCACAAGAGGTCCTTTACTCCAACTCCCTGGTCAAGGCTGGATCATCCCTGTCTAAACCACCACAGAAAAATATTTGTCTAACATGCACATAACAACTCCCAGCATTGATATGGTTTTATCTTTACTGAATGTATACTAACTTCCAAATTAAGCCCCAGGATGAATGGGTGAAATTCTCATTGACTTCTGTGAAGTTGTCTCCATATAATTCAGCATTGAACTGGGCCTACAAGGCCTCAAGGGTTTTTTGCACCTTTTCTAAATAATTCTTACTGGGCATTCACAGCTGTTGGGCATGTGGGATCAGATTTCAAACCCTCATCTAGGCTTATGCTAAAGGCTACTGCTCTTTTCCCTTCCTTACTCCCAGTCAACACAGCTGTAAATGGGTACTTTGTCATTCAGAGGTGACTGGATATAATGATAACCATATCGCTCCCTTGTATGCTATTGGCTATGAAAACTGTTGTGCCTTGACCAGACCAGCTGTACGGGCTGTTAGGCTTGGAAGGATCTTTGTCATACAATTAATATGTACCGTATTATGCACTGTAAGCTTGTGTATGGGGTGCACAGAGTAACAACAGAATCTTATGAAAACTTTGTCAAGGACTACTTCATTATGTTTCCTATTTTGTCATATCTAGTAATCAGCACCAGCCGCAAATGATTTCCGTTGTCTTACCAGACACAGGACTGTTGATTCCCAGTTATATTTGTCACTCTTTCGGGAAGGTAGAGGAAAATCTTCATCAGATGACCCCCCCCCCATAAAATACCCAGCTTCAGTACTATCATCTCTCATGTTAACCTTTTTTATACAAGGTAGAGACATCACAGATTAGAAGCACACTAGCTCCATCTGCTGAAACTGTTTGAGAGAAGCTATTTCACAAATAAAGTTACACAAGAGTTTTATTTGGTTCAGTTTATGCAGATATTTATAGCAGACAAAGTACATGAAGCATCCTTTCTTATTAGCTATCTAGCTCATACTAAAAATGTATCTAGCTCATACAAAACTATGATAATGTGTTCTCAGTTATAATCATTTTAAGTTTAAATCATTGCACTGTAAATACAAATCATGCTTCCCTCCAAGTGCCCTTTATTTCTGTTGATATCCCCCATTTCAGAATACACCTCAGTTATTATATCACACACTTCAGAAAGCTTTTACCACAAAAAATTCCTTTTGTAGTCTTATGGATTTAAAAAGAGTGGAGCCAGCTTAAAAATTTAATTCAAAAGATTATTTTCCATTAAAAAAGGGCTTCATGTCAAACAATCCCATATAAATGGTTATTTTCAATATTTTTTCTGGTTATTTCTTATAACAGTGAAAATCTGAAAATTGATTATTTGGTAAGCAACATCTGAACATTAACCAAGATCCAAATATACAATACTTTTATTTGGGACATTTTCTTAATGAAAACAGGAAAAAAAATTGTCAAAAACAAACATTTTGCATTTGCATATATATGTACAAATTCTGGGGGGAAAAAACAGATTTATGTCTTCACTTTTAAGTAGAAATCTGAAAAAAATCTTAGATGGAAACTTTTTTGATCAAGTGACCTTGATTCTTGACAACATCCCAGAGCGGCTTATGAGCAGCTTTGTACCTAGTGTGTTAGGGAATGTTAGAGGTCAGGTCAAACAGCTCCCAGAATGGTTTCTCAGAATAATCCCACTTTTACTTCCCCCAATACTTTATTTCCCTTGCTGTGAGGAGGAAGCAGTGAAGGTTGTTTTACCAGCACCGTAAAACTGGGGAATTCCCTCTGGTGTTGAGAGAATTCCTGATTGCAGAGACCAAGTTGGTCTACGGCCCCATTACATTTGCAGAGCAATGTAAAAGGCCAGGATTTAGCCCAAACACAGGGCACACATTTTTCAGAAGGCAGGCAGTCGTGGCAGTTCATAAATGTGAAGAGGAGTGAGTATTAAAATTTAAGAGGCCCAACTAAGCAGCAGAGTGAGTTAATTCCCTGCAGAGTGAGTTAATTCCCTAAAGCAAAATGAACCCGCAGTTCCTAAATGACTGGTAAATCATGGAATGAATCAACTTGAAAACCCCTTGAGCCAGGAATAAAACAGAGCAAAAGACTTTAAAAAAAAATCCGATCTTGAATAGAGTCTTTTGAAAAGTGAACTCTGCCTTTTCTTAGTCCTTTTATTGACTTTGACTCTACCAGTAGCAGTGGCTGTAAACTAGGGGTGAGCAATTATTTAGAGTGGACGGCCACTTACTGAGTTTTGGCAAGCCATCAAGGGCCACATGACAGGCAGCCAGGGGAAAATAAATATTAATTTTATACATTATTTAGGGGCCCCATGGACCAGATAGAATGGCCTGGCGGGCTGCATCCAGCCTGTGGGCCACATTTTGCCCACCCCTGCTGTAAACAATTTGTTATTGATTAAAGCACGGACCTAAAGCAGAGAGGTTGTGGGAAAATATCAAAAGTGTTTCATATATAAGTAAAGAGATCTGACATCACACAATGGGAAAAAACAGCATGGACAAAGCAAGAATATGAAAGTGTTAAAGCTTTCTCCTGTTTATTGGAAGTGCACACTTTTTAACTTTTGTTAATAGAAACTAAGTCACAATTCATCTGCGCATCTATGAAAAATATTACCAGAGTCAATAAGACTTTCTGTGTTTTGTACCAATGCAACCAGCTGGTATGCAATATATATCCAGTGTCTGCTGGTTTGCAGACAAAAATAATTTTTATAGCCACCAGGCCCAAAGTTTTGACTCTTAGCTCAAGCAGTAAAAGTTCCTGCTCTTAACTCTGAATTTCCTAGCCCAACCCCCAGGCTGCTGGACATGAGGGAAGCCATCCTAAAAATATTGATCAAGTACCCTCTGCTCTGTTTGGATTTCTCTGCTAATTAGGTCACTTTATAAAGCAGGAGGGAATATGCTCATCTTTTTTTTCATTGCAAAGAGATATTATAAAATAATTCCTTCAGTTCTTTAAATCCAGAAAAATTTTGTAAAAGTTTGACCTCACTATCTCTCAGAATACAACAGTAGCTTGTATTAATTGTTAATATATTGAGAGATTTGGGACAACAAAATGATATATTTCCCTATATTATTAAGCCACTAGATGTCTCTGCATTCTGTTCAGAATGTGAAACAGGTTACTGTTACTGGTAAACAAAGAAGATAAAGCTGGGACTCAAGCTCTTCATAAGTTTTTTTATGTGTATCTGTAGCTTGTAGCAATTTCTGTAATACATATCTTTGTTTAAGATGGACTATGAGTATCCATCTTAATATATACCAAAATCACATTAAAGTTCACTTAGCATGAAACCAAATGCTTTAATAGGCCAAGAAAGATGGTCAGGTAGATCCTAAAGACTAACATACTGAATTATTTAAAAATTATTTTGAAATTTTCTCTTTTCCTGAAAGTTTCTAAGGATTATACTTAAGAGTAAATCCTGGCCCCTGTACTATGAATTTTGTGTAGCTGCCTTATAACATTGCTATGTTCTTTTCTATGGGAGGAATAGTTCTAGGATTCAAGGGACATGTCTACACATGGGCATTTAATGTGCATTAGCCCAGTTTAAGGCACTTTAAGGGCACATGTCTACACAAGTGCGCCCTTAATGCACAGTAAAAAATGGTGATTTTAGGCTTATTGTGCCTAAATTTGATACCTGAATAAAGCAAGTATCAAATTTAGGTACAATTAGTTAATGCACATGTGGAAGTGTTAATTCATGCAGGGGCTTTAGACCTAGGTCTGCCCAGCCACTGTGGGCCAGCCGGAGCCCAGCCTCAGGGCTCTTGGTTGGCCAACTCTCCTCCTCCAGGGCTGGGCTGCTCTCTGGCAGCCCCTAGCTGCAGAGTATAAAAGCCTCCAGCCATTTTGTGCCTTGGGGCACACAGCACAGGGAGGAGCCAGTGCTCACTGCAGGAGCCCACCAGCCCTTGTGTGCCCCCCGGACAGGACCCAGGCAGCCCCTGCCCATCCTGCCCCCTAGCTAGAGCAGCTCCTGGCCCACTGGTGAATGTTGCAAAGGGCTACAGCCTGCCCTGGAGATTTTCCCCAGGGCTGTTGGCCCTGCTCTCTATGGTAGCAGGGTGAGCACCTGCTCCCTGATCCTGCTCAACCCCAGCTCTGTCGCTGTGCAGGCACTGTGGTGAAGCACCTCTGCCACATAGCTCCCCATCTCTGGCTGTGCCCCTGTCGTGAGTGCTCTGGCAACCCTCTGGACAGCCACGTCAGGGCCTGGAGATACAGCATAGGGACCATGTCCATCACATAATCCCTGTCAAGCCCTGGCTCCACCCACGTGCCTGCAACCATCCTGAGTGCCCAGGCCCCCAACCGGACCTGGGAGAAGGTGCACAGCCTTGTGGCACTCTGGGGCAGAGCCAACATTCAGAGACAACTCGCACAGGGCAGGCGCTTGGACGCCAACATTTATGAAGCCATTTCAGCTGGGATACATACATGAGACCACTCATAGACAGTATAGTAGTGCTGCGTGAAGGCCAAGGTCTTGCAGGCACAGTAGGTGACCATGACAAATTTAAATCATCAGTCCAGTCAGGCCTAAAACACCATGCCTTTCATGCATCACCAGAGGAGGGGACCTTGGGCCTTCAGTGACCTTCCCCACCCACCTCCCCAGCTGCTGCATCCACTGGCAGTTCAGGGATCCCTCAGTCCAACACCACATCCTGCCATGAGGAGTGGCCAGCCACACCACCACAAACCAGCAGCAGCAGCAGCTGCTCCCTAGGGAGGGGCCTGGCCAGGTACCAGCCTGTTACTCACCACAGGTTGTGGACACTGGGTGCAGCTGGATGCTGTTATTAATGGGGACCCCCATGCCAGGCCACCAGCCTTGGCAGCCCCAGACACATGGTAAGCCCTGCACTGGGAGATGGCCCTCCCAGTTCCCAGCCCTGCCCTTGCCCCTGCCCCTGCCCTACTCCTTGCCTGGCCCACCCGCATACCCCTGGCTGCAGGTTCCCCCCCACAAAGCATGCAGAGAGATGGGACACCATTCAAAATTGTATTGAGTAGCTCCTATCCCCACAGGTGGAAGGCACAGGCCTCTCACACACTGAGGAAGGTGTCAATGCTGGCAACGATGTCTTCCTCAGCAGTGGGGGGCAAGAACATGTAGCACTGTGACAAGTAGCCCTCCAGACTGTGGCAGAGATTGTGGGGCAGCCCAGGCTTCACCCCAGAACCATCATAGCTCAGGGTCCTGAACCAGGAGTGCAAATGTCCCAAGGGCACCAGCAGGATCAGCAGCCTCTGCCTGCACAGCCTCTGCCTGCGCAAACAGCTCATTGCTTACAACCCAGGGTATGTGCAGCAAGGAAATGCTCTAGGCACAGTGGCGAAATGGGTGGGAGCCAGCACTGTGGTGCCTCACCACAGAGGCCCCCTGTGGGGAGTGTAGGGGCACAGCCAGCCCCTTACTCCAGTTGTCCAGGACCACCATGCACCCTGAGCCCGTGTGCCGTGAGCAGGACAGCAGGGCAGCAGCACAGCAGAGTGGTTGGCTTGCATGGAGGCGGGGGAGGGAGGTCTGAAGCTGCAGCATTAGATGCCACCGGGCTCTGCACCCTGGGCATCCCCACCACACAGTTCCCCACTCCAAGTCTCAGAGAAGGACTGAGATGGATGTATATAATTTTCAGTTTGGGAGGAGGGCTTTTATTGTTAGCAGGTGGGGAGGGTGGTGGAGGGGCTCTGTGTGCTGGGGA
>NW_017729033.1:64055328-64055629 GCF_001723915.1 Gavialis gangeticus | reverse complement strand
AGCCAGCCCCTTACTCCAGTTGTCCAGGACCACCATGCACCCTGAGCCCGTGTGCCGTGAGCAGGACAGCAGGGCAGCAGCACAGCAGAGTGGTTGACTTGCATGGAGGCGGGGGAGGGAGGTCTGAAGCTGCAGCATTAGATGCCACCGGGCTCTGCACCCTGGGCATCCCCACCACACAGTTCCCCACTCCAAGTCTCAGAGAAGGACTGAGATGGATGTATATAATTTTCAGTTTGGGAGGAGGGCTTTTATTGTTAGCAGGTGGGGAGGGTGGTGGAGGGGCTCTGTGTGCTGGGGA
>NW_017729033.1:64050699-64055247 GCF_001723915.1 Gavialis gangeticus | reverse complement strand
GAGGGGAATAAAGGTTTTCATTACAAGCGTGTGCATGTTCTAAAGTGGTGCTGGGGCATGGGCAGGGGGTAGGGCATGTGTGGGCAGTGGGGCAGGTGGATGTTGGCAGGGACAGTTGGGCACTTCTCCATGTCCTGGTGCTTCAGGTGGGGCTGGAGCTGGCACAGCAGGTTTTCAAAGGTGGTTCAGGCTATCCAGAACATGTTGACCCACTGGTCCTCATCCCATTCCTACAGCATGGCATGCTGCCACCAGTGCTGGCTCGCACAGTAGTCCCAGAGGAAGCAGAGCTGGTAGGACAGAAGGTGATGGTGATCCCAGCTGTGGCATCCTGGAGTCCTTGGTCACTGAGGCTAGTGGGAGAAGCTGTGTGGTTGCAGGAGCCCCAGAAGGTCAGGTACCAGTCATCCAGCAGGCAGCCAGAGTGGGTGAGGGAGTCAGGTGGTGCTAGGTGGCTGAGTGGCAAGTGCATGGAACAACAGCAGGTAAGCAGGACAGCTGCAGCAGCCCTGGGGAGCAGGGAGCCCTGTCCGTGGGTGCCAGGTCCAGGAGTTGGGGCAGCAAGGGCTGGGAAGTGCAGCTGCGATAGAAACAGAGCAACCATGTGCTGTCGGTGTCTTTCATGCTGCTGCTCTGGCACAAGAAGCATCAGCCCAGAGGTCACAGTGTGGAGGGTGTGCTTTTAAGATGCCTGCCAAGTGCTGGCAGCCATGTGACCAGAGGCTGGAGCACCTCCCAGTGGTCACAGGGGCACATGGCAGGGCTGGACTGAACTGCGACTAAAGTTAGTCCTGAGTCCCAGCACATGTAGACATCTACCAAAAATGCTTAATGTGCATTATCTTAATGTGCATTAAATTTAAGCCCACTTAAATTCACATGTGGGCAAGCCCAAGTAGTCTGAGCAACGAATCTGTATCTAAGTTCATAGGAAAGATTTGCTGCACCATATGGTCAGTGATCTTCATGGCTGGGCAGATTCTCAACCAATTCCCTAGAAGCAAGAAGAACATAAGGCTCTACAGATGCTCCACAATCTAGAAAGACAATTCTGCTCATAGTCCCTTGGAATTATCACCACCACAGCTCATACATAATCTGTCTTGATATAGGAAGGAAAATTTTCTTCACAGCACTCTGTAAGAGGGTATATAGGCTTCTCTATGCCTCCTGCAGATAGCCCTTTAAAGCAATATTTACCTAGCCCTAGCAAGACAATTGGTTGCAGCCGAACCCACTTAGACTCAAAAGTTTTAAAAGGAGTCTGCCCCACTTATACAAAAATGTTGGGAGGAGAGGGAGCAAGGAGGATAGAAGGGAGTTGTTGAGACTCAGGATGTGGTGATTCACAGGCCGATGAGCTATCTTAGATTGTTTTGTTTATAGTTAATGCTGGTTTTCATATATAAAGATAATGAAACTGAAGAAAAACATAATAAGGATCAGTGGCTGGATATTGAAGCTAGTCAAATTCTAATGAGAAATAAAGCACAATGGCGAGGGTAATTAACCTTTGAAACACTACTAAGGGAGCTAGTGAGATTCTTCATCTCTGCATGGGGAAAACAAGATGGGGTGCCTTTCTCAAAAATAAGCAATAATCAAACACAAGTTACTTGGCTCAATCCTGGATCAGCTGGTGGAAGCTTATTATTCCATTTAATAGTTGAGAAAGCAAAAGGACATTAACACATTTCCTTAATGGGAGGAAAAGAAGGAACCCAAAGGAAGTCTTATCCCTCTACCTTGAAAACACATCTATGAAGCAACAGTATTTTGGCTGACTACAATCAGGAATATCAAGCACAGGACCCACATAAAGTTACTATGGCTGTGAAGTAGCCCAGAGCAGCAAATTTTTGGCACTCGAAGGTGGTGCTTCTTATTGCTAAAACAGCCTCTTTTTGAAAGCAGAATTTTTCAAAGAATGTCCATTTTTATATAATTTTTGTGATGCCCTTTCTGTAGTTTTTTTCAAATGTTTCATTTGCCCAATACCCAGTTCTCAGTAAGGCTTGCTTTTTGTTTGTTTTTTTTAATTTATGTACATTATTTTGTAAAAAATATATACCAAAAAAGGAAAGAAAGTAGATCCCTCTCAAACTCTGAAATAGAAACAATTTCAAAATGTTGACATTTCTCATTTCAGTTAAATGAACTCAAATAAAAGTAATCCATTTTCCTACTTTTCAACCAGCTGCATTAAGCAGGAACATAGAGGGCCAAAAGTAAGCAAAGGAGAATAGTGTAGAAAGCACAGGGTACATTTATTAAAATGTGTAGCAAGATTTGCTCCTGTTGTGCCAGTCTTTTAAAGACCAAAATAAGTTTATGATCTTAAGAAACAATACACCAAGCAGAGGTATAAAAGAACTGAGAAATGAGGAAGATGGGTGAAGAGAACAAGGTTTTTTCTGTACTTATTAAGCAATGGTCACAGGAAAAAAGGGCAGCTGTCAAAGGGAAACCAGTAAGTTCCTGATTCTCACTGCAGCAGGCAAGCTTTTGTTTCCTTGTGCCTTAACAAGGTTTCCAAATATATGAAACACACTGGCAGGAAATTGCACTAAGACAGAGACATTTCTGGAGAGCAGCCAGCACTGCCAGACACTACCTGTCCTCTCCAAAATCTTGCGGAAGCAGAATAATTTCTTTCCAAACAGCTGGTCTCAGTATGACTACATATTGTCAATACAGCAGAGAGCTGCCAAGGCAGACTAGAAATTAAAATTAATTTTTCGTTCTCCTGCTATACTGTTTGCAAATTATGGATACAGTCTCACTTCCTCTGAAATATGTTACAAACCTCTTATTGACTTAAATGGGAGGAAGATAAGGCCTAAAACCCTTCTCACAAGAGAATGCCTTCCTTACAGCACAGCCCACAAAACAAATACATTGTGGCTAGGGACAGAAGTTACACATAAACCAGTTTAAGTCATTAGAAACTGGTTTAAACCTGTAACAACAAAAGTTCAGTGTACATAAGCCAGTTTCAAAATGGGTAAAACTGGGTTAAGGTAAACCTGGTTGAATGTAGTATCAGACTTAACTGATTGAGGTTGGACCAGTTTATGGAGCTTCTGTCATAGACCCCATTCCTGGTTTAAGTTAAATCGGAGTCCCCCAGCATCCCAGCATGCTTTGCAGCCCTGGGATGGGATGTGCTATCTGCTTCAGAGAACAGGGCCGGCCCTGCCCCTCTCATCAATAGCTGGAGCACTCTCACTGCTCTGGCTGGCTGAGAAAGGGGTGTGGGATTGCAGCTAAGGGTGGCCTGGCAAGGGCACAGCAGCATCTGACAGGTTTCCCCTTGCCCCACTCCACACTCCCCACTTGCTGCTCAAGCAGTGATCCTCCGCCGCCCCCCCCCACCACTCCTCTCTCCCCTCTCCCACCTGCAGGACGCCAGCTAGGATCTCCCTTTGCCTCAGGCTACCAGTATCTGGCCACATCCTTCCTCTCCCCACCCCCATGCTAGCTAATGCTGAGAGGTATCTATGTGTGCGTGTCTCCAATTTCACTGGAACGGAGGCAGACAGAACAGTGTCCACTTAGAGCTTTCTGGAACTAATCAGCAGGTTAGCTGGGAATGTTTGTGAGCCAGCCAGGGCTGCAGCTCTCCCTCCCTTCTTCTTGGGTCTCTTTGAGGTTTGTGGCTCTCTTGCTTTCTCTCACTGCCTTTGCCACCCTCCCCACACTCCTCCTGCTGCACACCAAACATCCAGGCCTTTGCCAAGCACTTTACTTAATCCCTGGGATTCTGTATATAGGCATTAGTCTTCCCATCACAGTGAAAGAGCACATAGGGAAGGGGCACATTTATTTCTCCCACTAAGATCTAGAGTTGCATTGCTGTGATTATTAGTGGTAGCAGTGTGTGTGTCTAGGAGCTCTATTTAGCCTTTTTGGTTCTTAAATGGGATGAGGCTAGCAGCTCTGTTTTCCAGCTGCATTCTAGCTGCTGAGAGAGAGAAAGAGTGTGGGGACCAGCATGGCTGAGCAAGAAGCCTGTGGCTTGCAAATGCCTTACAAATGCCTGCACCCTGCAGGTAAGAAGAACTTGAACAAATGAGAGAGCCACTTTTTTTTTCTTTTGAAATCAACAAGCAGCTTAATGGGCTGATAAGCTTTGTGTTCCGATAAGCTCCCTGCTGGCTTGCTTCAAAGCCATTCAAGTGCAGGCATCCCAACTGCATCTCCCACCCTGAAACCTTTATATCAAATGAAGTTTCACTACCCAGCAAATAATGCTGGTGATTGCTTCTACACATCAGTTACTAAGCCTGGTTAGAGTGCAGCTTCCCAGTCCCACAATCTTCCAGCGTTCAACAGGGGACAGAGAGAGGTGTGAGAAATGGCCAGGTTTGCAATGAATAGGACCTGTCAGTGCTGTCAGTATGAGATTTGGGCAAATATGAAGCACTAACTAGCTGGATAAGAAGAAGGTGGCAGCAGATCTGCCAGAACAAACAAGTATCATCCAGTACCATCAACAGATGCATGCACCCACACAAGCAGCTCCTCCCTCCCCCCCACCCCTTGCCT
>NW_017729033.1:64033605-64050385 GCF_001723915.1 Gavialis gangeticus | reverse complement strand
AGCTCCTCCCTCCCCCCCACCCCTTGCCTCAGAGTGCTAGCCAGAGACCAGGGTCTGGCAACACTCCCTGCCCCATGAGCAGGGCCAAAGCCTGGTAAGGCCTGCTTTCCACTCCCCCTCCAAGTACACTCCAGCTGGGGACTTTGCAGGCCAGGTTGGGGGCTTAAACCCCTCCCTAAACATAGTGGCCTGCCAGGGCCTGGCTACACCCCTCCCCTCCCCTCAGCTCAGCACTGAGGAAGGGAAGGGAGGGCTCCCTCTACTGCCCTCTGGCTTCTGACCTAAGCCACTACAGGCATATGTCTGCATTTCCTGAATCAAAAGTGAATCTCTATCCACTTGCTTGCTGGTTCAATCTATGTAGGTTAGACTAACCTGCAAAAATTGAATCTCTTCAGCCTCAGGCTTTTTGAATATCTGTACTTAGCCTGTGCCAACAACCAGCAAATCTGGTTAGTCTTGTCTGACTGTTACTAATGTCATACTTCTGTCAATATGATCTGCTAAACATTTGTCTCAATACCCCTCCTAAATGTTCAGACCTGAACCTGCAGGCATTACATCCATGAATATCCTACAGTCTTTAATGGTGCTACTCACAGAAATAATTTTCTGAAAGATTTGCACAATGTATTTGCATAATATCTTACACTTCAGTTCCGGAACTGTATTTCCAGGGTATTCTTGTAGACTCCTGTTCCTTAAAGTCACTTGCCCTTTGGCTTGCTGCCTTTTAATAGGCTTGTAAAAATCACCCACAAATGCATATCCTGTCATCTTATTTTTAACAGAAATATTTACTGGGGATAGAGAGCCAAGTGATATGGTATTGTGGTTCTATTCTCTTCTCCTATGTTTCAATCAATTAAGTTCACACAACAAAAAAATATAAGGTAGTCCTTTTCATGAAAGTCATACTCCCACAGTGATGAGACTGCTGACAGAAATGAAAGTGAATTATGGTCTGGCAAAACATGAAGCTATTAAAGGCAAACTGTCCTTCAAGCCTTCCCTAAGGATCAGCAGGTTTTATACCCAGCAACTAATCTATAGTTATAGTAGCAGAGTTTGGATTACATTGTTCTATATTTAACCTGAAATACTTTCAGGTACACAATATTTGAAATACTGTGCCTAGTCAGTACTAGATTTAGGGAGGGAGGAAGGAACAACTGAAAAAGAAAGTGGCCTAATCTAGAAATCTAATCTAGAAGTGTAATCGTTTAAAAGCCATTCTAATTTAATGGATTAGAAGCTTAATGGATTCTAATCTAGAAGCTAAATGGCTTAATCTAGAAATAAGAAAGAACTGAAATATTTGTTTTTCTGCATTAGCACACGTCTAACTGTTCTAATCCTTTCAGGTTGAGTAATTGCTATTAAATATTTATTCACTAAAGAATTCCCCATCATTGCCACAAGGAAACTAAAATTGCAGGGAGTGTTGTGTGTTCATAAAAAATATTAAACACTGTGAAATGTTCTCTTAGGTTTTTGATTTACTTGTGTAAATCTAATTTACTTGTGATACTTGTGTTTTATTCTGCTTTTTCATTTTTAGTTCTCTGAATCATTTCAGAAAGTCTCACAGTAGTACAAACTTCTTTCTTTCTCTGTATAGTTAAAGATAGCTGTGGTATGCACAATACACCTCCCTGACTTCCCGGTTCTATTTACTGAATTCTTTTAGCCTAGAACTGAAGTTAACCAGTTTTGGAATGAACATAGTATCTGCTGTACAGAATTAAACAAGTAATCTACCTACCCTTCTATATCAAGGGGTGTTATATCTACAATGGCAATATTGGTGGTAATGAACCTGTTCCAGGTGGTAATGAACTCAGTTCATGAGGATGGTTATTTTATAATTCTTCTTTCTGATTGGGAAATGAAAAATATACTTTTTCAGGTTCTGCCTATCATTTTGTGAAGGTTGGCCTCCTTTTAAGCAAATGCCGTATCAGATCAGCTAAAATTAGTTTAGATGTTTCCTAGTGATAGTACTGTCAACCGTCTCATGAAATATTAACATTTTTTGTCTTCCTCAACCACTTATAGAGTGGTCCCAAATGTCTTCTTTTCCTATATTGTATTTGTAGACCCCTTACAGTATACAGATGACCTTGAAGAAATTAAATATGTAGGGTGGAAGTTAGTTGCAACAGATCTCAATGGAAACTTATATTATAAAGGGGATGCAAGTGATTCCAGTAGGCACAAGCAACTTGAAGCCACTGTATCAAAGGAATCTTCTTACATGTGAAAGTCAGTCTGTTTGAGACATTCATGGTCTCCATCCCTAAACATGCAGAGGTATTGAAATTCAAGAAAGGTGACATATGAAGACAGCTAGCCTCACTGCTTGCAGGCACTTGGTGAGATTCCATCAGAAATGAAACAATCAGAAAAAGAATTGGGAGATTGATAGGCTGGGGTGGGAAGAGAGAGATCAAGGCAGGGTTGCCAACCCTCCAGGAGCCTCCAGGAATTAGATATAAATCTCCAGGAGACAGCTGAGAATCACCTGGGAGATAAATGAAAGGGCACTCATGATAATAAATATTAAATGTTGAATCCAATTTACATAGTAGTCCAGTGGGTTTTCAAAATGTAATAGTAATGTGCATTTGCCTTCCTGATGTAAAGTCTACACACTGTAAATGGTATATGCAGGCATGCAAGCACGTTAGCATTTTATGTTGTGAGGGTGCTGGCATTTCGGAAACCTCCTAGAATAGAGCCAAACAGAGTTGGCAACCCTAGATCTAGCAGTTTGGCTCCCAGAGGTCCAGGGGAAACCCACCAGGTATAAACAAAAGAAATAAAAAGGAGGTATTGGGTACTAGGAATAAGAAGACAGATATGTGTGGAAATTGCCAACCAGGTAAAATAGAACAAGAAAGAGGGGTTCTTTGTTAATGTGAGCTGATCTGCTAAAGCCAGCCAGTAGGACAGTCCAGTTGTAAGTACTCCAATAATTTTTAATGGTAATTGATATGTAGATGTGGTCATTAATACATATTGTAACATCTGTATCTAATATAAGGTTGGTATTCTGTTACAGCTTTTTAGAGCATTTGTTTATAAGTGCTATTGGCCTTGAATTTAATAAAAGCATTTTAACTATATTACTGACATAATCAACTTTCAGAGTACTCTGTACTTGAAAGCTTGTCTAAAATCTCTCCCAACCATGAGTTTGGTCCAGTAAAAGATGCCATCCCCAAGTTACCCTTGCCTTGAGCAAACAAGGCAATCAGTGATGCAGCAATAAGTAGGAAACTCCAGATGTTTGGGTCTACCTTTTGGAAGAAGAATGACTACCTGCTAAATATGGTGCTTTTTAGTCTGATAATGGGAAGCAGTAATAAGTAGCTACATAAAATTGAATCATGTGACTGCTATGCAAAGCTGCTATGTGCTAAAGGAAAAAACTGATCCTAATTGTGAGTTACATTACAACACATGTTTTTCCCTACAATCATTAGGCAATGAAACAGAAGAAGGAAGGAAGGGAGGAAGGCAGGCAGGCAGATATGTGCATATGTACATATTATTAATACATTTATATTTAAGATGCACAGAAGCATGACATTATTTTAAAGTTCATTAGTTTGTATTTAAAATTCCAAAAAGGATGGTTTAGGTCACCTCTTCTTATTCTAGCTCTTCTCATCACATCCATAATAATGACCTTGTAAAGGATACACTTTTGCTTATCCGATGTGAACTAAATTGGCTCTTTTTCAGCACAAAATCCACCACCTCAACTAACAGTAATAGACTATCTTATTGGCACTGCCAGCAGGGAGGTCAAAGATTGAACAGCTCTGAAAATGGTCTCTGAAGTATATGGCTGGGATGTAACAGTGGGAAAATATGTTGTATCTATCCATGCTTTAACAATATTATGAATAAAGTCTTAAAGCTTTTAGTTTGGAATCTTTCCTCTGTAGTTTCAATTAAAACATTTTTAGCAATATTTTTCAGAAATATTCCTGAAAGAATGCAATTCCATGATCCCTAAGCAAGAAAATTTCAGGAAAGCTTGCCACTTTCATGTAGCCATATACCATATGAAATGACTTTAGCTTTCAAAGGCGATTACACTGCTACTCTTCCTTCAAAAATAAATGACTTTCCTTCCATTGTGGTACATTCTGCTTATGAGACATTATAGATCAAATATAGATCAAAATAAGACAGAGCATTAAATGGTGGAAACTCGGAATTTGACTAGCAGTGGGTGGTCAGGCAGGCAAACAGACAGATATCTTCCTATTGTACAGTAACACACTGGGTTAGCATTAAGCCTTAAAAAAAAAAGCAAGAGCAGCTTTGGGAAAAGCAGCAGCACTTTTGACATGATGACAAAGCAGAGCCGTAAGCAACAGCAGCTGCACTACACAGTATGGAAAACAACTGTGCTCCCCATTGCATATTTTCCTAAAGCATTCTCTATTAAAAACATTTGAGAACAGCTGGATTGTTTAGCCAATGTCTGGATCATTTCACATGGCATTGGGCAGCTTCTTTGTTGTAGATAAAGGTACGGATTTGCCAGAAGCCATCAGGCATTTGGGATTCTTTCTAATCCACTTTTTCACTATACACTTTAACAATGCTATACACACTTTGTTTGATAATATGAATAATATTACTATTAAGGAACTTTCCAGCTACTTTGAATGATTGTTGGTAACTCATGTTTCTTGACTCAAAAGATAAACACATTAAAATACTTTTTAATATAAAAGCTCACTGACAATATACACAGCATACCAATTGTAGCAGAGACCCCTAACCCCTGCTACTCAAAAGATAGGAAGCCAGCACTGGAGAGCTGCAACTAGGCAGGCAGCTGGGCAGGGGCCAGCTGCAAAAGAACAAGCAGCCAAGGGAAAACCACTAGGAGTAAAGTGCAGCAGGTGAGAGAGCAGCAGCCGCTGCCGTTCAGTACTTTAAGCCTCAGCACCTAAGAGCGGTCTGAGTACTGGGCTAATTAGAAACACCGAGAAGGCCTTGTGACCCAAAACAGGTGGAGCTCAGCCTACTGAAAGCCTGGCCTCTCCACCAGAGAGCTTTATCTGGCCCAGATTTCCACTGCAGGCAGGACTCTTTTTGGCCCTGGCTGCAACAGAAGGGAACCCAGGCAAGAGATTAGATTAAATTAATAGGTTGTGGAAACAAAAGTTTTCAGAGAAGGCACTTCTCTCTTCAGACTATACTATCATCACCTGAAAGAATATTCTACATCAGTAGTTCTCAACCTTTTTAGATTCAAGGCACCCCCCAGAAAATGACACTTTCACTGCTTTTTTTTTTAAGTATGGGAAATAATAGAGCAATTCTTCTGTTGCAATGAACTCTGACCAAAACAAGTTCCTATTTGAAATCTCTGAGAATTTATAGTACCCTGATTATGAATAACTGTATAAACCCCTCTTCCACTTTTGCCTTTGACATGAATTCTCAAAAAGAATAAGACCTGGAGATCTTGTCAGGTCTTTGTCATAACTTATTGGAATTAATTCAACCACAACAAACAGCATTATATTCTTATAATAAAGTTACCATAATCTATATGCCACATCTCTTGGCATATAGATATTCAACAGCATTCTATAATATTCTCAGCATTCTATAATATTCAACAGCATTCACAAAATTATCCCTGAATACCTTTTTTTTTTAATGCTGTGTTAGGGATTTATAATTAATCATATATTGTGACAAGCTGTCATGTTAATTAACCATTAATTTGAATTAATTTATATTCACACTCTTTAGTATCATAGTACTATTACAGTCTGGATGGCTCACCCATACACATAATTTCTACTTGCAAAATCATTCCACTCATTACAATACAAATCAGAATATCATTAGAGAAACTTGGGAGGTGGACACAAAACCTCAATCTCATTTCCTTTAATTATTTTCCATGGCTATATTAAAATTCACTTAAATATATTGAAATTGGTTAGAATTTTTTCTTAGGTCATTAATGTGATAAATTTGCAAGTAAGGTAGGTTAGGGAACCTCTACAAGTAATACAGAGGAAAATTAATAAAGTCCAAATAGAAAAGAAGTTCTAGAGTTATCCACTGTCATCCATCTTTTCTTTCCATGCTCTGTCAAAAACTACATTTAAACCACTCCATATTCCCTATGTATTTACACCTTGGTACTGCAGTCTAACACATTTCTTTAAGAGTTACTGTGCTTTTTTTTACAGACCCAGTGGGGATAGAAACAGAATGTTCAAGCCTTTGCAAAGGTTGTATTACTTACAAGAAACAGGCTGCCTTTTGTTGGAAGCTCAAAACCACTACAGTTATCTACTGCCATTTTACACTGCTGGTTGGGTGCAAATAAGATATGAAGAGTGTGTTCCCAAAGAACCTTTCTTTTCTGCCCACCAAAGCCCATCTATTTGCAGCACATCTAATTACATTATTAAAGCGGAACAGTGCAATGCTAAATCAGGCTTTAGACTTTTACCCTGAAAAGACAGACAGGAAATAAATGGTTTGATTTTTTCACTATTGTTTTGTTAGAGTTGGGGGTGGACCTGTGGGGGTTCAGTGGTACAGTTGCACACACCCCTCTCCCTTTGATTCTTGGGTCCATCCAAACTTTAAAAACTGGCTGGCATGACAGCAGCATTTCTACTCAGGCAGCAGTGAGGAAGTCATTTGACATAGTGACTCTTTGTAATCCACCTTATTCCTTCTAACCTTTTCATTCCAAAGGTGTTAATGTTCCTCTCTCCTTTTTGAATGGTCTTAATGTTCCACTAGTCAAGCTATTCTTTCTTCTGTAACTCTGCTGTCTGTTAGTTACTCCTGGTAACGTAGCTCCTGTTTCACAACCTGCAGATATATTAGCTCAGGTGTGGAAACTTTTTAGCGAGGGGTAAAAAAAACAAACTCAGATGAACATTAACTAAGGGGTAGAAATAACTTTCATTGATGCACTGTCAAGATGTCCAGGAAGGCTTGATTTTTGTTTAGGAATCTGAAAGAGAGGTACATTTAATTCTACAGGACTAAAGAAACAACACCATTTAATTATTTTGTCTAGTTTTGTTGTGCTTTTAATATATAATTATGATACAGCAAATCAATGCACACTCCAATGAAGTGATATTTGTTGTGCTTCAATCTTAAATGGAATAATATAGCCCTAGGCCCCTAGCATATTGTTGTTACATGTGATGTTGCACCACACTATCTTTACCACCCCCTCCCCTCCCCAGTTTTTCAAAATATACTGCTGCCGCTGCTGCTGCTGCCACTGCCATAGATGGATTAATACCTGGGCCCGTGGTCAATAACCCTGGGCCCTTCAGGAAACAGGGGCCCTGGGAGGGACAGGCAGGCAGGTTATACTGCAGCCCACAGGTATTTCTCGTGATCAGGAGCCCACCCGGCCAGCCAAAAGAGAGCAGGGAGCAGAGCAGCCCAACAGAGCTGCACAGTCCAGAGCTCACTTGCCCACAGAGGTAAGTTTGTGGAAGGGAAAAGGGGGTATGGGGGTCAGGGAGAAAATTAAAGACCCTATGGTGAGGGGGCTGGGGCTGGGGCTGGGGCCAGGGCTGGGGCCAGGGCTGGGGCCAGGGCTGGGGCCAGGGCTGGGGCCAGGGCTGGGGCCAGGGCTGGGGCCAGGGCTGGGGCCAGGGCTGGGGCCAGGGCTGGGGCCAGGGCTGGGGCCAGGGCTGGGGCCAGGGCTGGGGCCAGGGCTGGGGCCAGGGCTGGGGCCAGGGCTGGGGCCAGGGCTGGGGCCAGGGCTGGGGCCAGGGCTGGGGCCAGGGCTGGGGCCAGGGCTGGGGCCAGGGCTGGGGCCAGGGCTGGGGCCAGGGCTGGGGCCAGGGCTGGGGCCAGGGCTGGGGCCAGGGCTGGGGCCAGGGCTGGGGCCAGGGCTGGGGCCAGGGCTGGGGCCAGGGCTGGGGCCAGGGCTGGGGCCAGGGCTGGGGCCAGGGCTGGGGCCAGGGCTGGGGCCAGGGCTGGGGCCAGGGCTGGGGCCAGGGCTGGGGCCAGGGCTGGGGCCAGGGCTGGGGCCAGGGCTGGGGCCAGGGCTGGGGCCAGGGCTGGGGCCAGGGCTGGGGCCAGGGCTGGGGCCAGGGCTGGGGCCAGGGCTGGGGCCAGGGCTGGGGCCAGGGCTGGGGCCAGGGCTGGGGCCAGGGCTGGGGCCAGGGCTGGGGCCAGGGCTGGGGCCAGGGCTGGGGCCAGGGCTGGGGCCAGGGCTGGGGCCAGGGCTGGGGCCAGGGCTGGGGCCAGGGCTGGGGCCAGGGCTGGGGCCAGGGCCGGGGTGCTGCCCCATCCCAGCCAGGGCCATGCATGCCTGGGACAGGGAGCAGGGCAGAGGCATGGGCAGGCGGCTTGTCCAGGGAACTGGAGGACTGAGGGGGAGGAGGGGCTTCTCCCTGTTGCTGCATGCACCCCAGGCCAGGGGAGGCATGGGGGGGCATGTGCCCCCCAGATTTGTGCACAGGGCAGAAGCAGGCTGCAGCTGCTTGCTCAGGTCTCTGCCTGCTGCCTTCGCCTGGGCCCTGGGTCCCCTCCCTGCCCTGCCAGGCAGGGTGTAGGTCCCCCAGGGCAAAGGCAACAGACAGTACAGAGGAACCCAAGAAAATACTAGTTCAAGCAGCTGGGAAAATTATTTTAAAAGCTCTATATCTGAAGCTAAGCTCCTAAGTGAAATGGGTGTGTACTTGAAAAATCTGCAAGCTACTTACCTAGACACCCAAAGCCTTTAAAGCCTAAGTTTAGGTCTCTGTGTTTTTAAAATTTTTAAATCCCTGCAAATAACATTTTTTGCAACTATTTAGTTGATCTAATAAAAAATGTCACATCTACCCAAAATGTCCAGCTACAGATCAACGTTCGCCTCCCTCCACCTTCCTGGATCATCTAGGAAGAGCACAAAACACCTGCAGATGCTCTCTTTGCCTGAACAAGAGTGTCTGTACCCAAAAGTTTGCAAAAAGGAATTTTCCCAACTATTTTAGTTGGTCTAATAAAAGATAGCTTATAGTGGTGGTTTTACGATCTGACCACATTTACTATGTACTGAGCTACAAGGAATGGAGCATGGTTTCTTGCCAGTTTAATCTTTCAGGATGGCTTATCCCAGAAGCCAATATGTAAGAATGCCAGTCAATGAAAATGCCACAAGACAATGGGTGAGAAATAGGTAGCGGTGGAGGGAGGGGAGTGTTGACCCAAAGACTGTAGCTGGAGTCTTTGGGTTGATGCAATACCTTTTATTGGACTGACTAAATAGTTGCAAAAAAGTTGTTATTTGCAAGCTTTTGAACACCCACATCCTCTCTTAGGCAAAAAAAAAATGGTAAGATGGTGAGAAATCCTTCAGGTATGAAAAGGCCAGTCTTTAGAAACCTGCTCTGCAGGAGTGGTAATTTAGGAGGCCTCCAGGGAACAACAGCAGATTGTTTACCTGTAGGTATCAGATGTCAAACAGATTGCAGGGGGGCATAAAATCAATGCAATATTGCCAACCCTACCCTGTCAAAAATCATGAGGCAAACTGCTAAAAATCAAGAGATTTGGTATGTACATCATGACAGGCTATTTTTTAACTAATTGTGTGTTGGGGGGTGGTATTTGTGAAGGTGTAGGGGGCTGTGGGTGTATGTATGGAGTTTGGAGCCTGGGGAGGGGTCCCTGCACACCATGGCAGGATGTGAGGTACTGTGGGTCAGGAGTGAGGGGCAATATTAGGGCTAGGGTTGTTGGGGGAGCGCTGCTGTGGCTTGGGAGTGAGGGGCAGATGCGCAGATAGAGACCTACAGACGCAGACACGTAGATGGGTCAAATTTTAGTTGTATTGTGTAGGCCTACTGTCTTATGTTAATTGCAAGAATACTAGCAGTATTCTTAGACTCGTACCCAAGGCTATCAGTATGGCCTGTATTTTTCTTGTAGTAATTTACTGTAGTGTAGATACAATGTAAAATGTGTGTCCCCAACGGGCCTTCTCGAGTCGCTCCTGGGAGCTCTGCCCTCCTGGCAGTTGGCTACTCCCCTTCCGAACCTGTTTGTTACCGTGGTTGTTCATCCTCCCATGTCGCCAACCCCACTCTCGTCTGCCACGACTTGTTGTTCCCCCAGTGGGGCAGGGCTAGTTCACGGGTCCCTCGGTGGCCCGGGCCTGACCTGCCGGTTGCACAAGGGGCTCCACCATCCCTACACCCCGGCCTCACGCCACCTATGGGCTCCGCTCCCTTGTGCTCACCCAGTGTTGTTCCTGCCGGCTTCTAACTTGGCTCCTGTCTTCGAGCCCCAAAATACCCGTAGGGTACTCCTACCCTGATGTTGATCGCTTTCACACCAGCCTGCACAGGAGCCTCAGCCGCAACCTCTATAGACCCCTCACCACAAGCCCTTCACCCTGTGCACCCCGTGCTTCGTACCCCCACTCGGAGATTCTAGCATCCTGACTACCTCGCTGACCCTCCACCAGATCCCTATTAGCAGGGACGGGGGGGCTCCCCTCAGTCACTCTCTAGTTGCCCCGGTCATGCCCGTTAATCGATGTCCGCTGGTCTTGGCGGCGATCCCGCCCCGATCTCCCTCCAGCCAGGTGGTCCTCAGTCTTTCGCCCCTCCTCAGCGTAGCCCGCACCCACCATCTCAGCACTTACTTCAGGGTCCTTTGATTCTTCCTGGGTTGCCCCGATCTTCCTTCGCTCACCCGATCCATTGCTTCTGGGTCGACCCACTGGTGTCCCAGTCGTCAGGCTTCTCTTCTTGGCCACTGCTCCCTCCGGCATGCTGGCTCTTCGTCACCCGTCCTGTGGAGCCCGCGTTGTTGCTGGCCCTGACAGCAGTCTGGCCTCCAGGCTATCCGCCACCTCCGGAGCGGCGGCTGCCATTTTTAAATCTGCCGGCCGGAATCTGATGCCACCGTCAGCTGCTGGCCACGGCTGTACAAAGAGGTGGCTAACGAGCTGCGTGGGTGCTCCCTCCAGCTCCGCATTTCTCCTGTCCTGGGCTTCAGGTAAGTGTTCCTTGTTACCTCAGCCCCTGGGACATAACACCCCCCACCAGCTGCCTTGTGGCGGTTCCAGGGGTCGTGCTTCGCCAGTACCTGCTCCATGTGGAGGAAATTGTCCGCTTCGTTGGCCCACGTCAAGATTCTAGTCATCGTCGCATCTAGATAGAAAATCTGCGGTTACGTTATCTTTCCCTGGACAGTACGCAATATGGAATTTGAAGGGCTGCAGTGCCAACATCCATTGCGTTCTGCGGGTGTTATCCATTTTGGCCGTACTAAGCCATTTCAATGGTGCGTGGTCCATGATGAGTGTGAATTCTCGCCCCAGTAAGTAATAGCGTAAATGCTCCACCGCCCATCGGATGGCCAGGCACTCCCGCTCGATGGTCGCATACCTGGTTTCGGCAGGTAATAGCTTTTGGCTGGCATAGGCCACGGGTCAGTCCACTCCAGCATCCCGGTGCATTAACACGGCCCCAAGTGCCACCGACGAAGCGTCTGTCTGTAATGAGAAGGGTTTTTCAAAGTCAGGGGTGTGTAGTAGCACGTTGTCACACAGGGCCCCTTTCAAAGCTTGGAAGCTGCTTAACATAGCCCTATTCCATTGAACCCCTTTTCGTCGTGACCCCTTTAAGGCTTCAGAGAGGGGTGCTGCTAACTCTGAGAACCGGGGTACAAATCGGCGATAATAATTCACCAAGCCTAGGAAGGACCGCAACTGCTTGGTTGTTCACAGGGCTTGGAAGGAATGAATGGCCCAGACCTTATCTTCTAATGGCCTTATGGTCCCCTGACCTACCAGAAACCCTAAGTATTTAGTGTGTTTGTGCGCAACCACGCATTTCCGTGGTGTCGCGGTTAAGCCTGCCTTCTGTAGCTCGGACAGCACCACCCGGAGAGTGTGGAGATGCTGACCCCACGATGGGGTGAACACGACTATATCGTCAATGTATGCGGTGGTGTACTCGGTGTGGGGTGCCAGAAGTCGATCCACTAACCGTTGAAACATCGCCACAGCCCCATGCAATTCAAATGGCATTTTAACAAATTTGTGTAGCTCCCATGGTGTTCCAAAATGCTGTTTTATGGCGGTCTCCGGGTCTCACCAGGATTTGCCAATACCCCTTGGCAAGATCCAGAGTAGATATATAGCGAGCCGCCCCGATCCGCTCTACTAGTTCGATCACTCTTGGCATGGGAAAAGCATCAAACGTGGCCACCTCATTCACCTTCCAATAATCCACGCAGAGTCTCAAGGTCCCATCAGGTTTCCGGATAGGTACTAGGGAGCTTCACCAGGGGCTCCATGATGTCATAATGATGCCCAGGGCTTGCATCTTTTCTACCTCCCTATGTACCTCTTCACTCAGGTGGTGCAGTATAGGTCACCAGCGATCTCTTACTACTACTCCCGGCAGCATCTGAATCGCGTGGTAAGTGTTCTTGACCTACCCTGGATCCTCGGAAAAGACTCTCTGAAACTCCTTAAGGAGGTCTGTAACTTCCTGCTTCTGGGGTATGGTGAGCTCATCGCTCACCTTAATAGCCCGCCAGGGCTCCATCCCATCTAGGTCCCATGCATCGGTCCGTGGCTTGGGGTTCTTGACCGTCTCCTCTGTAAATGCCGCCCATCCTTCCGGTTGCCGCCATTCGCGTAGTAGGTTGACATGATAGATTTGCTTCATCTTCACTTGCCCTGGGCGGTACACTTCATAGTCAACTGGACCGACCTGTTGCACAATTTCGAATGGTCCCTGCCACCACGTCAACATTTTGCTGGATGAGGAGGGTAACAGAACCAACACCTTCTGCCCCGGTTGAAACCCCCCTTCTTTTGCTCGAAGGTCGTATCTGTCTTTCTGGGTTTGTTGAATCTGTTTTAAGTTGCCCGCCGCTAACTCCTGAGCATGCTGGACACGGCGCTGGAAGGCCTGTTGGTATTTTGAGGGGCTGGAGACAGCCACAGGGCCCTGCTCCCAATCCTCCCAGAGAATCTGAAGCAATCCTCATGGTTGATGACCCAGCACCAGCTCAAAAGGGGAATATCCAGGGATTCCAAAGGGGCGTCCCTCAGCATGAACAGGACCAGCAGGAGCAATAGGTCCCAGTGTCGGGGGTCGCCTTGCATGCATCACCACAACACCCTTTTCAAGGTTCCATTCAGTCGTTCCACCAACCCATTAGTTTGTGGGTGGTAGACCGACGTCCTCAGTTGTTTGATCCTCAGCGTCTGGCAGACCCCTTGCAGGACCCCCGACATGAAGTTCCATCCCTGATCCATCAATATCTCCTGTGGCACTCCCATTCGAGCTATCCATTTTACCAACTCTTCAGTGATTCCGGGCACTGTCACCGACCGGAGAGGAACAGCATCAGGATATCAGGTGGCGTAGTCAACAAACACCAGAATATACTGGTACCCATTATTGCTGCGCAGCAGGGGCCCCACAACATCCATGGCTATGCGGGAGAACGGGAGATCAATAACTGGCATCAGCCTCATGGGTGCTTGAGGTGGCCAGTCTTCCCTGGCTTTCTGACATATCGGACACTCTGCGCAGCGGCAGGCTATATCTTCCCCCAACCTTGTCCAGTAGAACCATTGGGCTATTTTGTTTATTGTGCAATCCCTCCCCATGTGGCTGCCCATGGGTGTAGCATGTGCCAGTTGCCACACCACTTTTCTTAAACATCGAGGCACCGCCAACTGAACTCGGATTCCCCCCTCCCCAGGGGAGGGAGGAATCCGACCCTTCAGATGTATTGGTGTCACCCAATACAAGAGGTGGTTCCTTACCTTGAAGCGACACCCTGAGTCGGAGGGTTGAGCTGGAGGCTGGGTTGCATCCATGGCCTGGGTCCACCAGTCCTGTAGCTCTGGATCCTCCTCTTGAGCTTGCCGGAATTGGGGCCCACTAGCGACGTCTCTCCAGTTGACCACCTCTTCGTCCTTTTCCGTGTTGGTGTCCTCTCCTCCTTTGGCGTCACCGAACCACCCCTCCCTCTGGGTCATTGCCTTACGTGCGACCTCGACGTTGTGTACCCTGTCTAATACCTCATACAGCGGGGCCCAATCTTGCCCTAGTAACATCTCACAGGCGAAGCGAGGTGCCAGGCCTACCACCAACTCCCCTCAGTAATCGATAACCCTAAGACGGGCTCTAACTCATCAAAGGGTCTGCGTCTCACCATGAAGGCACGACACCCGTACTGGTTCTATCTGGCCTGCACGAATATCAGACAACAGGTCCGCCCTTATTAATGATTGCGCGCATCTGGAATCTAACATGGCTCGGACCAGGCGGTCCTCGACCCATGCTCGCACCACCAGCCGTTCCCATACAGGGTTACCTTCCCCAGTCCCAAAACTGCAGTCCATCGGCTTCCCTGTGGTCTGCTCTCCAGGGAATTTCCTCAGAGTCCTTGAGATATCCGTGGGCAGTCTTTTCTCTGCCACCAGTCCTGGGCACTCCCAGGCAAAATGCCCCACTCTACCACGCTGGTAGCACACCACGTCACCTCCTTGGGGTCGATAGCCGGGTTTACGGCTTTCCACCTCCCTTGTTGCTGGCGTCGCCAACATGGGGCCCTGCTTCCCCCTGGGGTAATGCCATTCAGCCCCCGTGAAAGATTCGGCTAATTTCAATGCTTCCTCGCACGTTTCAGGGGTGTGTTGCCGAACCCAGCGCTGGGTTCTCTCCTCTAGGTCACTGATGAATTGTTCTAATACAATTTTATCTACCAGGGCCACCATAGTGCATGTGGCCAAAGTGACCCATTTACCAAAGAGGTCCCTGAGTCATTGTAGCAGCACTCTTGGCCGTCTTTCTTCTGGCCCATTCTTGGCTCTGAAGAGCCTCCAGTAGTGTTCTGGATTGAGCTCAAGGCAGTAAAGAATAGCCGCCTTCACTGCCCCATAGTCTTGGGCCTCATCTCTAGTTAGGGATCGATAGGCCGCCGGGGCCTTGCCTACCACTAGGGCCCCAAGCTGGCTGGCCCAATACCTCTTGTTGAGGCCCGCCACAATAGCCTGGCATTCAAAAGCCTCAGTGTAAGCCTCGGGGTTGTCATCGGCTGTCATCTTCAGTATTCCCAGCGCTGATGTGCTATGTTGGACCAGCAGCCGCTGTTGGGACCCCATAATCTACATTAGAGCCTGCAAATTCTGAGCTAGCAGGTCAGCAGGGCCCATCTCGGTTGGTTGCATCCTGAACTGGTGTTCTCCTACTGTTTCCCAGCCAATGCACCACGCTGTCCCCGACGGGCCTTCTCGAGTCGCTCCTGGGAGCTCTGCCCTCCTGGCAGTTGGCTACTCCCCTTCCAGACCTGTTTGTTACCATGGTTGTTCGTCCTCCCGCGTCACCAACCCCACTCTCACCTGCCACGACTTGTTGTTCCCCCAGTGGGGCGGGGCTAGTTCACGGGTCCCTCGGTGGCCTGGGCCTGGCCCACCGGTTGCACACGGGTCTCCGCCACCCCTACACCCTGGCCTCACGCCACCTATGGCCTCCGCTTCCTCATGCTCGCCCAGTGTTGTTCCTGCTGGCTTCTAACGCGGCTCCCATCTTTGAGCCCCAAAATACCCATAGGGTACTCCTACCCTGATGTCGATCGCTTTCATACCAGCCTGCACAGGAGCCTCAGCCACAACCTCTATAGACCCCTCACCACAAGCCCTTCACCCTGTGCACCTGTGTGCTTCGCACCCCCACTCAGAGAATCTAGCATCCTGACTACCTCGCTGACCCTCCACCAGATCCCTATTAGCAGGGACGGGGGGGCTCCCCTCAGTCACTCTCTAGTTGCCCCGCTCGTGCCCCTTAATCGATGTCCGCTGGTCTTGGTGGCGATCCCGCCTTGATCTCCCTCCAGCCAGGTGGTCCTCGGTCTTTCGCCCCTCCTCGGAGTAGCCCGCACCCACCATCTCGGCACTTACTTCAGGGTCCTTTGATTCTTCCTGGGTTGCCCCGATCTTCCTTCGCTCACCCGATCCATCGCTTCTGGGTCGACCCACTGGTGTCCCAGTCGTCGGGCTTCTCTTCTTGGCCACTGCTCCCTCCGGCACACTGGATCTTTGTCACCCATCCTGTGGAGCCCATGTCCTCGCTGGCCCTGACGGCAGTCTGGCCTCCGGGCTATCCGCCGCCTCCAGAGTGGTGGCCGCCATTTTTAAATCTGCCGGCCGGCATCTGACGCTGCCATCAGCTGCTGGCCGCAGCTGTACAAAAAGGTGGCTAATGAGCCGCGTGGGTTCTCCCTCCAGCTCCGCATTTCTCCTGTCCTGGGCTTCAGGTAAGTGTTCCTTGTTACCTTGGCCCCCGGGACAATGTGTATTTAAAAAAAATAGTCAAACAAGAGTCTACGTGACCACTAAACTAAAACATCATTCCTTTCATGTTGTTATACATTCATGGTGATCTTGTGCATCTGAGTAATTTTCTTAAGGCAGTTGTTTTATTCAGTTTTGTGTGTGGCAAATCTAAGTAGTTAATTTCGACATTGTGTGTTGTGTTTTATTAATGCACCATGTAAATGTTTAATGGGTCTATTTATTAATGTTTTTTGATACAGTCATGTTTATAATGAGGTATGGGGGGCCTCAAATTTTCTGTTTGCCCAGGGCCCCAACGAATTTTAATCCGTGTCTGTCGTTGTCATCTGCTGCTGCTGCAGCAACTGTTGGGGTTTCTGGGGGCTCATGGCAGAGTCCCTCACACAGCATGGGGCAGTGGGGGGCAGCGGGGATTACTCCCCTGCC
>NW_017729033.1:64015201-64028605 GCF_001723915.1 Gavialis gangeticus | reverse complement strand
TATGGTACTCCCACACTATGCATGAGAACAGAAGATCAGAATATGCCTAGGGAAGAGGTAACACCTAGCTGCCACTCAAGCAAACAGAAGAGGAGGTGGAGTTTCACGGTCAACACTTAAAACTCTACTTGGAAAAAAAAATATTATCCCATGCCAAGTTTTCTTGTTTAAATTGCAGGGTCAGTTAGGAATTATACGTGTTATGTACTAAGTGTGGGTAAACTACCAAGAACCTGACTGCTGCCTTAGGGGATGGCTATGTTCCAGTTTACTGAGCAGTGAGATGCATCACTCATGATACGCATATAAGTTTTATTGAAAATGTTTGTCCTGTCTCAGTAATCAGATAGCACTGATTCAATTTCCAAACCCCTGACTTGGCACACACCATACTAAGGTTAACAATAGGAAGCAGTTCTTTTCTTCAGCCAAGCATGTGTAAGGCCAGTCTGGAGGAAGTTACAGAAAGGAAAGTTATTTTCTATTGCCCTGCTGCTAAGGCCCTGTGTTTATCATTCTCCCTGAGGAAGAGAGTGGGATGAGACTGATTTTTACTTTTACCCTGTAAACCTGGCTCCTTTAAAAGTTTTTTTCCAGTATATAGCAAGAGAAGGCTTATTTAACACCATAGACTGATTGGTGCCATATTACCTCTGGGGACACTGAATCAGCCAAGCATTTGATAAAACTTGAAATGCCCTTCCTCACTTCTATCTCAGTATGAGATGTGTGCCAACACTTCCAAGATACCTTCCTGTTAAATTTATTGGCAGCACCAGCATGTTAGCTTCCATTCTCTTCTTTTACCCTCTGCTCCACCCTGCTTTTCTGCTGCAATCAACATTCATCTACTCTCCAAACAGATCATGAGTTAGTGAGCTGAAAGAGCTAGTGTCATGTTACTTGGGGTTACATCAGCGTTCATCTGCACCATTCAGACTGCTTTTCTATATAACATAATAAGTTATTGCCCCTGTTCATTGCAGATGCTACAACTGACTGTGGGATTGGGAGTTAAAAGGTAAATAAAAAGTGTTTTCTTCCAGGTTAAGTATCAGGATACTGATTTAGGGGCAGTGTTCTTATCACATGCAAGTGTAACTCTATGAATATGATTACTTAAATTACAAAGCATAGGATTATGCAGAAGAATAAAGTGATGTCCATGAGTGTTAGAATTAAGCCCCTGGTTAACCATTATCCATCAGATTTTAGGCAGGATATAAAAATGTGTAAGTACACACCAAACCAATCTGTCTTAAAACAGCGGCAATTTCACTGCCTGTTCAACTCTGTTCAGCATTGTTCCTGTTTACAGCACTATCCATCTTAATTACATCATCTAAGCACATGTATCATTTAGCAACATTAGAGGGAAGCAATGTGACTTCTTCCAGGCTGCTCTGTTTTTCTCAGACACTGCAAACATCCCTCCAGATTAAATAAAAGTTCTGCTACCCTACTCCATTAAACTAGGATTATAAACTGCAATTTCTTTCTGACAGGTCTGAAACCCCTTTACCACCTGTTTCACTGTTTTCTTAATTTGTATTAGATTCCATCTGGAATGCATGCTCCCTTTGTGCACCACTTGTGGCAATCTGCCATTTTTCAGCAATACTTGTCAGGATACTGTGACCTTTCCTAATGCAGCAAAAATAGTACTGTGAGTGACTACTGTCTGATCAAATAACTTTGGACTCATCAGACCAGCTTTTCTGTCCAGTACTTGTTTTTATATTCAGTTACTGCTCTGTTTGCAGTGTCGAATCTTTCCTTAAAGAGGTCAGATCTGCCCAAAAGACTACAGAGTTAAGTAGATTTTTTTTCTTTATACTGGGCACAGCTACATGAGCCATTAATGAGCAGCAATATATTGGGAAGCTCTGGACTGAACCCAGACCACACCACATTGAGCTCAGCTGGGTCACAGCAGCCCCAGTTGGCAAAGGGTTAAAAAACTCAGCCTGCCAGCCCAGGGTTGCTCCTGCTGGGCTCAGCGTGTGGTAGAGGGGCTGACAGAGGAAGGGGTGGGCAATTATTTTAAGTGGATAGCCACTTAACAAGTTTTGGCGAGCTGTCGGGGGTTGCATAGGTGGCCTTGCCCCTTGACAGTTGCCCCACCCCCTGGTCACCACATTGGGACCAGAAGTCCTGCCCCCTAACCCCTGACTTTTGCCTCTGAAAGTCCCTCTGGGCCACCAGAAGTCCCTTTCTGTGCCAATCATGGGTGCTCTGACCTCCCCACCTGCTGCTGCTGCCAGGCAGCAGGGGCTAAACACCATGGGGGGAATGTGTGAGGGATCCCCTCACACCCACACCCACACCCTGCCCAGCTGAGTTCCATGCTCCGGCTGACCCTCTGGGTGCAGGCTCCATGCTGCGCTCTCTCTCTTCCATCCAGCTGCAACTCCACCAGCCCTGCCCTTCCCTACCTGCTGCCCCAAGCAAGCAGGTCCTCACCCAGAAGCTACTGGCTTGGCAAAGCCCTTCCACCCAAGAGGGTGGGAGCAAGGCCCAACAGAGTATGTTTGGGGGTAGTGCATGTAGGTGCCTCACTCCCACCCTTGTGGGCGGAAGGGCTGGGTGGAGTGCAATTTGGGGGGGGCGGGCACCACAGGGTGAATGAAAGTGCCTGGCAAGCCAGATCCAACCAGCAGGCTGAATTTTGCCCACCCCTGGACTGGGGCATAAGGGTGTTCTAGTGCTGGGCTAGCTAGCAGACAGCCCCCATACTGAAGCACCCTTGTGCCGCAGCCAGCCCTAGTTACCTTCTACACATGCACTGATATGCATAAAAAAAACTCTGCAGCAGGCTAGGACTTGTATTTACTGTGGAGTTTATTAGTTTTGTGTGTCCTAATAGGGGTGCACATGTAGATGCTGAGGCATTTACTGTGCAGTTAATTAGTCACCTGTACAGTAAACTCATGAAGCACTTAATCACCTAAATTAGGGTAAACTTACACATTACACTTACACCATATTAAGAACACTAAAAATGTGAGAATCTACATATTAATGCTCACTAACTCGTAGTGAGTGCTCTTTAGGCATCTCAGAGTTATGCCACTTCAAGTGAGAGTTCACTCTCAGCTGTGCTACCTAACTCATGTTAGGGTAAATTCAGTCTGGCTCCATGGAGATAAAATGAGCAGTTTTCAGTCCTTCAGCATCCCAGAATGTACAGCCCCCAGCACATGGAGTCCTCTGCCTGGCTGCCCTCCTCCCACCCCCCCATCCCCACCTCTTGCAGACTGCAACTCTGCCAGACTGCAAGAGAGCTCACTGAAAAAGTGCAAAATCCATGTGTTTCTCCATGAATTTTTCAGTAAAATGAAAAGGGCATGTTTTTCTCAGGTAAAGGAGGAAATGCACGGTTTTTTCCAAATTTCCATGGGAAATGGAAAACCCAGACCCCTGCTTATCAGTCCAATCTATGCAGCTTAGACTAACCTGCAAAGATTGAATTGATTTAGCCTTCAGCTTTTTGATTATCTGTACCTAGCGCTCGTGGCAAGTCAGAGCTGTGTTATTAACCCTTAACAAATAACTGTAGTATGTCAGGGACACAGGGATGGCCATTAGGGCTGTGCGAAATGGCACCATTCCATTTTGACTTGCATTTTGACAGAACAGCATTTTGTTTTGAATTTCATTTCAAATCAAAACTGCTGTTCTGTTTCATTTCATCAAAACAGTTTCACAGTTTCAATGCTCTTTCGATGTTTCGCCCATAGGCTATAATGGGAAAGCTCAAAACAGCCTATAACTTTGTCATTTCTGGCCTGATTTAGATGAAACATGCAGGAATAGTAGCCACTTCTGAGGGCATGAAGCCTGCCACGTATCAAGGAGATAGGTGCAGGGGTTTCAGGGAAACTGCACCTCAAAGTCCTGAAAACAAAAAACTCATATCGCGTGTATGTGTTAAGCCACAGCAGGGTCAAAACTACAGGCGTGCTAGCCTCTGCTGAGGCAACAAAACCTGCCAAGTATCAGGGAGATAGGTGCAGGGGTTTGGGGGAAAGTGCACATCAAGCTGTGGACAAGCAAACCTCGTGACATGGGTGACACTGTGTATGTTAAGGCACAGCAGGGTGAAAGCTGCCAGTATGCTAGCCCCTGCTGAGGCCATGAAGCCTACCAGCTGTCAAGGAGATATGTGCAGAGGGGTTCTGGGGCCCTGAACCTCTAGCTGCTGACAGGCAAAACTCATGATGTGGGTGGGTGACACTGTGTGTGTTAAGGTGCGCCCTCACTTAACTGACACCAAGGCAGAAAGCAGGGCAGTTCAAACAATGCCGCCTTTTATGCAGTTTTTTCATCCCTCCCCCAGAGCACTGGGATTAGAAGAGACCTCAAGAAAGGATGGCAGTCACTGGCCAGCTACATGGTCAATAATGAGAGCACTCCTTCCGCCACATTTCGAAATGTTTTGAAATGTTTCAACTTGCCTCGTTTCATTTTGAGGCTGTTTTGAAGCTCTCTGTTTCATTTCAGTTTCACTGTTTTGAGCTCAAAATGAGTTGAAACAGAATTGAAATGAAACTGCCCATGAAATTTCGCACAGCCCTAATGGCCATGATGTCCCCTGGTAGCTCCGCAGCCATGCCCCGCTCTGCCTCTAGGATTTCCTCCCTTCCGTCTCACCTGTCACAACTTGGTGCAATTATGGAATTAAAAGGGAGGTTGTCCATAGATCTTAGAGTGAGCCCCAGTCCAGGTAAATCCCCACTGGGGTTCCCCAGAACCCCACTGGTCCTAACTATACCCTCAGGCTTAGTGGGCCCTCTTGGCCTGACCATGTCTCTACAGGGCACCTATTGCCTTAAGGGCTAATTGCGTGGTTCTATTCCTCCCCTTCACCATGCCCAAAGCCTTGCAGATGTTGCTATACCATCACAGTCTCCTGTTGGGGCTTTCAACTCCTCTGCATCTGTCCTTTTCTTCTAGCTGGGCCTTCTAGCCCAGGCCCACTGTACTGGACCCCCTCTCAGGCACCAGGCCCCTTAGCCCAGCTCTGGGCTCTGCAGCCCCATGCTCTGCCCTGCTCCAGGCTCAACACTTACTCTGCCCTGCTCTGGGGTCAGCACTTGCTCCCTGGCAGGAATCTAGGTGATCACATGCCCCTGGGGTAGTAATGGGACCTCCAGATACCACCCCTTGTAGTCCCAACCCAAACCACCACTTGTAAACAAAAAGCCCACCAAGCTATAACATGAACTCTCCCCTCTGGGCCCAGCAACATCAACAAAAGAGGAAGTAGCCCTCTGCCCCTTTGAAATGGAAAACTTTCTGTCCCCTCTGGTGCCAGGATAACCTCCCAGGTCTGAGTTATATCCCTACGAGCTCCCAAAGCCTCATTGGTGACTCAAGGCAGCACAGCAGTCCATCTAGTATTCTCTGGTAGTTTTCCTAGCCAGAAGCTTCTACCCCTGTGGCTTGCAGGGCTAGATTCCCTACTAGCTCAGGCCCTGAGATTATATGCCTCCCAGGGCCCTGTCCCCATCCAGTCAGGAGACTATCCTGGGCTGCCTGCAGGTGCCTGCTAATTAATTTCACTGATTTATTAATATGGTAACCTGTAGCAGCTGTGCCCTGCCTGGCCTGCAGTACTCTCTCTCTGAGCTGCTTCTCTCTTCAAGTAACAGAGTCCCAGGCTCTCTGTTACACTAATTGCTCACAGCACATTCTAACTTTAATTCCACTTCACATTCTCAAGATTAAATATGGTCTAAAAGTAATGTGTAACTTCAACCTCAGTGGTTCTCACTGGTTTTCATGCATATCTTGACTACAGAAAAAGAATGGATGGAACAATTCTTCTCTTGCAAAGACCTCAACAGGTACACAACAGACTACAACAGGTCAGAATGTTTTTAACACTATGGATTCCTGTTTGAGGAAGCATTTTTACATGTGCTCTGTTAAATTAAATTGCACTTTAATAATTAATAATTGTTTGACAAGCTTTAGTTAAAGCATGCACCCTGCCATTTTGAAGTGCAGGGGTGCTGATACAGGACATATGGGAGGATGCTGGAGCGCAGTAATTGCCATGCTTCAGCTGACTTGATTAATCATAATTACAGAATGTCAGAGTAGCCCTTATGCTCACATATAGGCAAGCTCTGTATTGATTCTATGAATTGTATTTGCAGACATAACAGTGTTAACACCTCATGGCACCCTTGAAAGCATCTCAAGGCACCCCAGGTGCTTCATGGCACCCTGGCTGAGAATCACTAATCTAAGTAAAAGTTTGCACATTGGTCTCACAGCCTTTCAAATAAAGAGCTATGGGTGAAGCAGTCTTTCTTTGACATCCTTTCATCTACAGGAGATGGTAGATATTGCAGCCTATGACGTTGATGGTTTGCAATGTCTCATGTGACTGAATAGTTAAATCCAAGATTTGCATGATCTGTGGCAGTAGTTACAAATGTATATGTCATGGTAGGGGGGTTCAGGTAGGCTTGCTTCCTATGGGCTCTTTTCTCTTCAAGCCGTTGAAGCCAATTTCTGTCATGGACTTTGATGCCCTGGTGGAGATGATGATGCCACTTGTTACGATCACTTGCCAGGTTTTCCCATTGGTCAGGATTGATTCCAAATCCCTTCATATCTCACTTGCATATGTATTTGTAGCAAAGCTTGGGACGTCCTGTTGTTCTTGTTCCCTCCGATAGTTCCCCGTGTAGCATGTCTTTGGGTATGCATCCATCTTCCAATCTGCTCAGATGGCCTAGCCAGCGCAGTCATCTGTGTTTGAGTAGGGCTGTCACACTTGGTAAACTGGTCCTTCAAAGAACCTCTGCATTGGTAACTTTATTTTGCCATTTGATGTTGAATATGTGGCATAAACCAATGAGTGTTGGGGCAAGAACACATCCTTGTTTCACTCCACCTTTCACCTTGAAGCTGTCTGAAGTGGACCCATTAAAATGAACAGTTGCTTTGATGTTGTCATGGAAGAAATGTATGAAACTTAATAGGATTGGTGGGCATCCAGTCTTTTCTAGGACTGTGAATAGGCCTGCTCTACTGATGGTGTCAAATGCTTTGGTTAGATCCAAGAAAACAATGTACAATGGTTGCTTTTGCTCTCTGCACTTTTCTTGAAGTTGATGCATGGACAATATCAAATCTCACACTGATCTCTCCGCCTTTCAAATAAAGAGTTATGGGTGACACAGTACAAGAATCTAATCCTACTGTCATGAAGTTGAAAAGGAGTTTTGTTTTTCAAAACTTCCTGAACTGAGGGAAGCCTTGTTCCACTCAATCAGGGATGAGACCCATGTTTGCAACATAAAATAATAAATACAAAGGACTGTCTTCAAATAATTTCAAGAACTCTTTTGTTCACTAGTTTTCTTAACAGCCAGATGCTGTTGAGGAATGAGGTGGTTTAGATTGGTTTCACTGAGGAACTTTACCTAGATACTTAGAAAGGGAAAATAAAGCATGAAATCCTTTGTTGAGTTCTTAACATGTTATTTGCCAAGCATTAGAATTTGCCTACAGGCTTTTGGTGATAATCTTTGCTCAGGAACTGCCATGTACAATATAAATAAAAGAAGCTACACTTCGAAAAAAACAGGACTGTATAATGAATTTTTCCAACAACAAACCAACCTGTAGCATCCCCAAACTATCTACTACTTCCTAAATGGGCAGCATAATCTGGGTAAATTCCATTTCCTCATTTCACCATACCTCTCCTTGTTCTCCAGAAGCAAAGGTCAAGCTTCAATATGCAATCTTAAGAAATAAGAATATATTATAGACTTGATTTATAGTGTTGTTCTGAATTTTCATGAATCAGGTGATAATTTGTTATAATAACATAGAATAAAATATAAATTAGGAAACTAGAAACATAACCCCTCCTCAACAGAAGCCAGGAAGTTTGTAATTAATGTTACAAATATTAGTCAATTATTTCTTTAGAACTGTTTTAAGACCACAGTGTCAGCCTAGATTGTTTTGACTTCTCTGTCTGAAGTTCCATGTCAGCATTACTTAAATGCCATTTTTATGATTATTACTTTGAACACATGACTGGCATGATTACTGGCCTTGGGTTGAAATAGATACTTCCTGTTGTTGAAAGGCTCCAGTATGTTTGACTGGGATAATTACATTTTTCTGCTATTGTAAGTAAATAGCAATTAATTCAGGGAGGAAGGCAAATGTCTTCTCTTTTATTTGCAGTTGAAAGGTGTGAATTAAGACATTTTGATAAAAAAGAAAACTTTCTCACAATTCTAATCATTTGAGAGTTTTTCTCTTAGATCATGTTTTTATTTGGTACACAGAAAATGGATTGATTTAATAAGCTCAGATAGACTGCCGAAACAGTGGAAATTAGAGAGTAATTACACAAGTATATGAAGACAGCCAAAACTCAGTGGGATAAGATTTAATTCAAATAATTCACTTTGAAGGAAAATAGTGCAGAATAGCAAAATGAGGAATTGCTTGTTATAGAAAGTAATATGTGCAAAGCAATCTGTGAATGATAGTGGACAAAACATCTCACGCTGTAATGTTTTTGTGCAATTCAAGTGTAAAAGATCTGTAAAAAGATATTACTTCTTGTTTAGACAGAAGAGGTAATAATTCTTTCTTATATGTAGGGCCCGACCAAATATACAGTAGAAATGAGCTGTGCTTCAGATCCTTTAATCTTGCAGGTTCCTTGTGTACCCCCCACGGCTGATTGGTGAAGGGGCCCCATTTGCATCTTGCTCCTGATCAGCAGGGAAGCAAAAACTATGATTTTAAACATGGTGCTGTTTTTGCCTCCTTGCTGGTCTGCAGCAAGAAGCAGGGCCATCAGGTCCACTCAGCCAATCAGCCATGGGAAGCAAAAATGGCACCATATTTAAAACTGCATTGTTGCCCACCCCTGCCAATCAGAATTGAGCTGCAAGCAGGACCCCTCTACCAATCAGTGGGGGGCAGCACGTGAGGGAACTTTCAAAATTAAAGAAGCCACAGCCCACTTCCATTGTGAATTCAGTAGAGCCCTGCATATACACTGTTAGCAAGGTAACACTGAAATTATCATGTACAACTTGAAGCTCTCCATTGTATAAGACAATACTGAATTAAGGAATTCGAGGAACTGGAGAGATTATAAATGAAGACAGAATAAGACAATTTAATATACGTAGTAGAGTTTAAGAAGAGATTTTGAACAGGATTTAATTGAGCAGTTCCTTTTGGACTACATCTGGGAATACCAACCTGCTTTGTGGTTCTGAGCATATCAAGGATGTGTAGCAAATAGCTGCTGTGTGCTGTGAGCTCTCCCATATGAGCACGTGGTTGGGAATGAGAAGATAGGCAGAAAGGGAGGGAAATAGGAAATGCTATGGTTTGTAACAGTCCCTGTGTGCTGTTAAACAGAACTGGCTGCACACAAAAAAAATGTGCTGGGTTTCACAGAGATCTGAAGTAGACCTTTCCCTGTCCCCCCTTCTCCTACAGAAAGGATGTGCTCAGGAGGAATTACAATGAGGCCCATTGTCTTTCTTAGACTTTTCCTATGCCAGCACAGCTACCATACTCACCTCACACCATGCCACCACATATGAAGCACTGTGCCTAAAGTCACTAGATAAATCAAATACTGGATAAAACATGATCCATAAAAGACATGCAGACTTGTTACCAAATAACAGGTGGGGTGAAAAAGATATGTCATACAACTCAGTGGTGAAATGTCATACAAAACCCAGCTCAGGTTTAGGTGGCTTAGTTTAAGCTGGCTCCAGGTGGGGGCCCGGGCCAGATCAGCTGGTGTGGAGACCCTCCCCCTCCCCAGGATCAGGGCAGCAGGTCCCCACATGAGCTGATCTGCCCCAGCCCCGAAGCAGAGCCAGCTTCAGGTGGGTGCAGGCCCCAGGGCAGATCAGCTGGTGCAGGGACCCTCCCCAGCCCTGGGATTGGGGTAGTGGGTTCCCGCCCAAATTGATCTGCCCCAGCCCCGCTGGTCTGAGATGGCAGCACCTGGTACCTGTCAGCCAGCAGGCTGATCAGGGGCCTGCTGGCACCCCCGGGAGGGCTGCAGGGTCTGTGCCAGAGTCCTCCCATGGGTGCATGCCCCCAATCTGCCTGCCAGGTAACAGGATCTGGGTGTTGCTGCCTGGGGCCAGCGGCAGCACCAATCTGTCCAGGGCTGGTTCCATGTGGCAGCACCTGGTTTCTCTCATCTGGCAGGCAGACTGGGGGCTCACACCCCCAGAAGGACTCAGGCACAGGCCCCAGCAGCCCTCCCAGGGGTGTGGGCAAGCCCTTGATTTGCCTGCCTGCTGCATTTTATGTTTCTCCATAATAACCTATGGGCGAAACATCAAAACAGTTTTGACTAAATGAAATGGGACAGTGCTGTTAAAATTAAATGAAACTCAAAACGAAACACGTTCCATTGAATCGTTGAAACAGAAGTCGAATCAAAATGATGCTGTTTCTCACAGCCCTACTAATCACCTCCTACTCTAAGTGCTTAAAAAATGGATTCCTTAAGGACCTGCTCCATGATTTTTTTTTCCAAAGACTGAGGTGAGGAGGTTGTCTATAATTACCCAGCCCCTCCTCCTTCCCTTTCTTGAAGATGGACACTAGATTTGCCTTTTTCCAGTAATCTGGGACCTCTCCAAATCACCACAAGTTTTCAAAGATAATGGACAGCAGCTCTGTAATCACATCAGCCAACTCCATCAGTGCCCTTTGGTGCCTCACAGATGGCCCCATGAAATTGTACATATCCAGCTTTTCCAATAGTCCCTAACCTGTTCTTTCACCACTGTTGGCTGCTCACCTCTTCCTCAAACTATGCTGCCAGGTGCAGTAGTCTGGGGGTTGACCTTGCCAGTGAAGACTGAGTTAAAAAAGGCATTGAGTACTCTAGTCTTTTCCACATCATCTGTCACTAAGTTGCCTCCCTCCTTTAATAAGGACCCACACGTTTCCTGATCTTCCTTTTGTTTCTGACATGCTTGTAGAAATCCTTCTTGTTACCCTTCATTACCCTTGTTAGCTGCAACTCCAATTGCACTTTGGCCTTCCTGAATTGCATATCCGAGCAATACTCTTAGACTCCTCCCTAGTCATTTGTCAGGGTTTCCACTTTTTGTAAACTTCTTTTTTGTGGTCTAGCTCATTGAAGAGCTCCCTGCTAAGCCATGCTGGTCTTCTGCCATAGTTGCTAGTCTTCCTGCGCATCAGGATGGTGCCCTCAGTAAGGTTTCTTTAAAATACAACTAGCTGTCCTGGACTCCCTTCCCCCGTCAGACTGGCCTCTCAGGGCATCCTGCCTATCAGTTCCCTGAGTCAAAGTCTGCTTTTCTGACATGTCCATCAAGGAACAGTTTGATCATTCAGGACCAACAGCAGCTGAATAGCTTTCACCTAGGAGTAACTATATCCTAGATGAAGCCAATTTTATCAACATTTCTGCATCACAGCAGGGGACTGAGATTTGAGGGAGTGAAATTTCTCCAGTATCAGAGCAAAGAACACAGCTGTTTGTTCTGAATCTTAAAGAGCACAGAGCTTGAGAGGCTAAGTGGAGTCTATAAACTAGCTAGCTCAAGTAGCAACCTTGTTGTGATAGCACAGGCCATGTATAGGCATTAAGTTTCTACTGATGGAAGAATCACTGCTTTCCTCACCAAATTGCCAGCATAAAGGTGTTCATTCAGTTTCTCCTGAAGAAAACATGCCCCAACTGGGACACCTAGATCTCCGCTATCAGTTTCTCTCTCTCAAATGAATGTCTATATGGGCCTTGTTACACACTAATTTTAGGTGGCTTCTGGAGCTCTTAACCCCTAGATTGCCCATACATTAACACTTGAAACTAGTTCTAAGCACACTTGAGGAGACTTAAAGTTAGGCCAGGCCAGGGTAGGTTTATCTCTGAACCATATTACCTAGCTTGTGTTCCATTAATAGGTGGCCACTCACCACAAATGAGTCACCCAGGTTTCATTCCTCCAGCAGCCCAGGACACAGTGTTCCCTTCCCACCCTCCTGTGTGGACAAATTTTCCACCCCTTGAACTCTATTGTCCAGAGGGGGTTCTGACTCCAAACCAAATTCCCCTTCTGCCCCTGGGGGGGTATGACCTTCCCATCACTGAGGGTGCAACCCCATGCAAACATCCTGCAGAGCACATGCCAGCTAACCAGGTTGTGGGGCAGGAATGGATCCAGCAGTAAGGTCTAGTAGAGAGCAGAGGGAAAACGATAAGCAGGGCTGGCCTATTCTATCCTGCAAAACCTGCAGCTGCAGGGAGCCCCACAGCAAAGGGAGCAAATCAATGTGGCAAAGGATAGCTATTGGAGTCCCTCAGAGCTCGGTACTTGGGCTGGTAGTCTTTAACATCTTCATTAATGCTCTGGATTCAGCAGTCAGATGTGAACTGGCAAAGTTCACAGATGACACCAAACTATGGTGGAGGGTGGTCATACTGCAGGACAGGCTGACAATAAAGGCCAACTTTGACATGCTTTCAAGGTGGGCTGACCTAAGTCTGATAGCCTTCAATGTAGAGAAGTGTAAGGTTCTGCACCTTGTTAGGAAGAACCTTCAACATACTTACAGGCTCAGCAGTGCTATGCTCACTAGTACCATGATGAAAAGAGACTTGGGAGTCTTGATTGACCACAAGATGAATATGAGCCACCAATGCGATGCTGTGGCTGGTAAAGCAAACCAAACTCTGGTGTGTATCCTCCGATGCATCTCAAGCAAAACCAGGGATGTCATCCTTCCACTTTACTCAGCCCTGGTGAGTCCGCATCTGAAGTACTGCGTCCAGTATTGGGGCCCCCACTTCAGGAGGGATGTGGAAAAGCTTGAGAGAGTCCAGAGGAGAGCCACTTGTATGATCCAAGGCCTGGAGGGCAGGCCATATGAGGAGAGGCTGAGGGACTTCAGTCTGGAAAAGAGAAGGCTCAGGAGGCACTTGGTAGCAGCCTACAATTATATAAGAGGAATACATCAGGACCTGGGATGGATTACAAAGTCTAACAGCCATAAACTCCAGGAAGACTGTTTTAGACTAGACATAAGGAAATAGTACTTTATGGTGCGAGTGTCCAGGGTCTGGAACAGACTCCCCCCAGAGGTGGTGCAGGCACCTAGTTTGGACTCTTTAAAAAAAAAAAAAAACATGCAGATGTTTTTCTTGCTGGGGTCACTTGATCCCAGCAGGCGGGGCTGGACTCAATGATCTCTTGAGGTCCTTTCCAGCCCCTAATGTCTATGAAATCTGTGACTTCATTGTACAGATATCCAAAGGAAGCTTGGGCAGAACTGAAGAGCAAAAGAGTATTAAAAGCAGGCTACCTAGCCTGCTGGCTTTTGTGTGTCCACATCTTCATT
>NW_017729033.1:64004561-64010201 GCF_001723915.1 Gavialis gangeticus | reverse complement strand
GTGACTTCATTGTACAGATATCCAAAGGAAGCTTGGGCAGAACTGAAGAGCAAAAGAGTATTAAAAGCAGGCTACCTAGCCTGCTGGCTTTTGTGTGTCCACATCTTCATTCTCTGGGCCCAGCCAGTCCTAACTGAGCAGTTAGGGTAATCAATCCTGAGGCTGTAAGAAACAGGTCCCACCCACTCCAGCCTTTAAAAGCTTGCCCTTGTCAGTAGCAGGTTTTTTGGGTAAAGCCTCTGGTGCTTGCTCTTGACCCCTTCACAGTTCCTTGCTTTCTTGATCACCTGAAGCTCCACATTTGACTCCTGGCTAGCTTTGAACTCAGGCCTTGATTCCTGGTTTACCATGAACCCTGGCTTTGACTCTGACTGCCAGTGCTCTGGTCCCTAACAGAAGCTGACTGTCTTGCCATTATCCAAAGAGGAAACAAGGCATCTACTTTGTGAATTTTTGCTACTTGCTACAATATTTAAATTGTAAATATAAATATTTTTATTTATTTATATAGTGCCATATCACTGCATTAGGAAATACTGTGAACACTTCCTGATTTAGCTATAACCTGCAAGCCACTTTCCATGGATTCCTTTTAGGGTGTATCTTTTGCCCGAGCCTTGCACAATTTTTTTCCAGACACATCTATCTTGGAATTGCAACAATGTCATTATAAAAAGTTTCAACATGTTCCTTGATGGTTTTGTTCTTGGCAGCAATGCTTTATGCAGAAATGTATAAGGATTTCATTATTGACTTGTTCAATAGCATGTGACTGTAAAATAAAATAAAATGGATATACACCTCTATGTTGATATTTGCTTCTTCTTTATACTACGGCTGTACTATGGCTGTCATTAAAAGGATTACCTCATAAAGCTGCATGTGTGTAACTGGTCACTAGGCCTTATAACATTTTAAGGACATTACCTTCACTTGACATTGAATTCTAACAGAATTTGTTCCCTGCTTTAGCTTTAAAATATCCTTGCTAATACTTTGTTAAATATAAATATAAAATACATAGTGCTACTGATTACATTTATATTTAAAATAAACAACGTCATATGAATACCTTGCGACCAGGTCATCTTGATGATATCATTTTCTCATAGGAAAAATAAAATGCTTAGTTCATTTTTAATTTCCATGCAATTTTTAGATTTTAACCAACATCTTTATTTTGTTGCTTTGATAAAATGAATATTGAAAATATAATTTCATATGCATATTGTTTATTAAGAACTTCTAAATGTAAAGCAAGGCTAGCATAGGCAGCATCATGAGCAACTGCATGTCTTTGATTGCATCACCATACACCAACTATTTAGCCACCAAATTGTCTTTTAACTCTACAAAGCCATGTAATAACTATACTCTTTAACATTTCCTAATAAGGTTTTATTTAAATAGATTATTAATTGTATATTACACATTATCTGTGGCACCATTACAGTAAGCCGTCCTGGAATGCCCCAAGGCATCAAGGAGGCATTGTGTATGTGAGGTACAGCTCCTGTTGAAGTGATACAGCTTCACAGCATCCTTAATGGGGTACTCCAACTTAAAACCACTACAAAACATAAAGTGACCAGTGAAGCCTAAAGTCACAGTACGTATAGGTACTTGGCAAAGGAACAATTTTTGTGAATACAGCTTGTACCATGAGGATTCTGCTATTATAATTATGACATTCACCTGACAAGAGGAAAGGGCTCACAATAGGTTATGGGGAAATTGAGATATAATGCATGTTGTTATAACTTAGAAGAACACATTTCTATTTTTTTAGTTTTGTTGCTTGTTTCTGTTTTTCTGTTCACAGAGATCACCTGTAGTAATGCTAACACTGTTCTAGACAGGGTCTTTTTTCAGATGAATAAAATAATCATTCAGACCTCAGACATAGGATGCTCTAAGGTAGATATGTGCAAGACTTCTAAGATAAATTATATTTAGTTAATATCTTTAATTTAGATGATTTAATTAAACAGCAAAAATGTATAAAATATCTCATTCATGAAGGGTAGCTATTATTTTTCCTTCCATCAATATATTCAAATGACTCATGTCACTGTTAAAATCTTTCTCCTCCATTAAAATATTTAGTCATTGTTCTTCATAGTTAAATGGTTTTACAGTATTTGGGCAATAGAAATAGTGCTTTAAAAATATCCTTATATCATTTTGTGTAATGACAAGATATTTGCAGTCACTATCAATGCCTGTTTCCTGCACAGGTAACACTTAGCTGACATGCTCAGAAATGAACAAACCATGTAATATTGTTACTGCCTTTAAGCAGAACACAAACCTTGAGTTTACAGACATGCCATTCTTAGTTCTTTTGTGCTATTGTATATAAGAAGGCAAACCTCAGAAAATGTAATAGATAGTGAAAATATTGAAAGCATTAATAAGGCAGGGAATCAAATATTGATAAAGTGGAAAATAAAATATTAGCAGTAAATGTGATAATATTTTTGTTGCTACCATCCCCCTGAGAACAGCTACTGCAGTCTATGTATTCCTGATGAACAAGGGAGATGTGGTAAATATGTAAACTCAGTGTTATATACCAAACTTACAGGAAGGGTTTCAGGTTTTTTTTAGCTTGATTGTAAAAATATATTGAGTTTTCACTTTAGGGCCATAATTCAAAAGGAAGTAATTACTGCTGTTCTCAGAAAAAGCCATTTTACCAGGCAAAACAATGAGCTACCTGCTGGTATTTGTGCTAGGCTGTTTGTCCAGTTGCCTGGATTTTTTTTTTCAGGTGCACTTGACTGGAAAGTCAAAGGAAAATGAATAGTTTTGTAGGGAAGAAGACCCAGAGGCAGGAAAAATGGATTGTATTTCCCATTCTGCCTTTTAAGTCCAGTAAAACCAGGGGTGATGAGCAAAGATCTAATACTCTTCTAAGTAATTTTATGTTGATGTAATTTTAATAAAGGGGCAGTTAAGGGTGGCTCTTTCTGCATTAGTTCCTGTATCTGTGAAATGGAGATGATAATGCTGGCCTACAGTACTGGTTTCTTGGTCCTCTTCACAGTTTGTAAAATGCTCTACAAACAGCAAAGTGCATAAAACATCTCATTAATGAAGGGTAGCTATTATTTAAGAAAAGAAAGTGGTTTATTAGTTATTAATGATAGTAATTAAATCATTGGCATCAAGTCAGATTAGCCGGGATCCTGAAAATAGGTTAATCTGAAGCAGAAGGTGTTTTTTTCCTCCTGAAGATTATTAGGACAAATCAATTCCCCGAAACTGCAGAGGTTTCAGGCACTGGTGGCTTTTCAGCCTCTCCTGTTCTCAGCCTATGGACCAGAGGTTTAGTCTTTCAGGGATTGAGATGATTTAATCTAACTGAAATCATTGGCTCTTTATGGGAGGCACCTAGGTGAAATGTAATGGCCTGTTACACACAGGAGCTCAGATTAAATGATTTGGTAGTCCCTTCTGGCTTTAAACTCTATGACAGCTATGATATCGGGCCCTGTTCTTATGAACACTTGCACACACGAAAAACATTGCTCACCTCAGTGGTCTCATTAACTTGAGGGGACTACTTGTGTGGATAAAGCCATATGTTTTCAGGATCAGACTTTCTGATAGTGAGCTTTTCTGTCAATTTGCAGTATAATTTTTCAACACCTCTTTCAACACCATAAAGACAAGAAATGGCAGTATTAGAGGTAACTTAGTCAACTTGACATTTTAGTGGTAATTTTTGTTTTCTTCTTAATTGACTATCACTCTTCTATTTAAAATTAATCGTAATCACTGGAAGAAATAGCAAATGCAGCCCTATCCTCGTGACTGATCGTAAGGTATCCTACTTGCTCCACATAAAAAATTGGATTGCTTTCTCCTAGCTCTTCACTATCAACTCACTGCAGGGGACCATCCTGTAGTATATTTGCTTTATATGCTTTCACATTTTTGGTCATTAGAAGATAACGCATTTTTGTGGCATGTAACTGCTAGTTTGCTTTTCAAGTGAATTCTTCAATTTTGGCTAAAGACAAAATCTGATTCCTGGTTTGTTAAAACAGGAATGGCATAATAAGTTTTTTTCCTCAAATGTTGCAGTGTGGTTTTACTTTTATGAAATCCACTAAATTTTCATTACTTTTTTAACCTTTTTGAAAGCAGTTTCTCAAAGCAGCACTGATAAGCCAAAAGAAGCTTATACAGTATTGTAAGGATCTCTTCTAGTCCTTTCCTTTTAGCATGATTATTCCTTGATCCATTACCCCTTAGTAAAAGAATGCAAGAAAAGAAAAAACAAGATTAAATATAAAGAATTATGTTCTTATAATTTTCACTGTTAAAAATTGTGGCTGGATTATAATGTGCTTTACTATCATCTCTGAATTATTTAAAGTAAACTGAGCAATCTAAATTCTTCTTCTGTCTAAATTATTTAGAGCATAAATGTTTCCTGTTGAATGCTTTTGTGGTCACATCATGTATCTCAGTCTAAGTGAGTAAAAAATTAGCTTTAATACAATAATACAAACGCAATAGCTAGAAATAATACATAAAGTGCCCATCATTATGTTTTCCTCATGGAAATTATGAAGTGCATTTTAAGAACAAAATCCATTTATTATATTTTTAATAAAATGCAAAACCTCTGAAAAATGTGTATGTTTCATTTTTGTATCTCACTGAAGTTAAATGTAATAGTTTTTTCTGTGATGCACCTTTACTTGAAAATTAGCTTTTGCTACCTCGAATGGCAAGATTTATCAGAGTTGCTATATTAGCTATAATGAATCTATGGGTGTGGAAAATTACCTCACTAAGTAAAAACATACCTTGTATTATTCAAAATACTGTGCATTTTATCTTACAAGCATTACATGCTGACTCTTGTATTTTGTAGCATCTTGGTAGTTATATATTCCACACTGCTTTGACAATAAAATCATTGTTAAAGACTTTGAGGCTCTGTCAAAAGTCCATTGGAATCAATGACAAGTCTTCCATGCATCTCAATTGACCTTGGGTAGGCTCTGTAAACTTGAGAATTAGAAACCAGAGGTCAATAGCTCCACATCAGGTTTACACTCTGGCTATGTACAGACATTTGGGGAGATTAAAGAGAGGTAAGATTGCATTACAAATAGCCACCCAATCTAAGATAAATCATGATGTGGGGCTGTTGAGGGGTGGAGAGATCAGGGGGAAAGCAGGCTCCAGGGGGAAATGAAGGGTCCATGGAGGGATCAGGGAGTAGAGTCTGCAGAGGGATTGGGGGACAGGCAGAACCCACACAAGGGATCAAGAGAGCCAGCAGGGTCTGCAGGGTGGGCAGAGGGAGTGTTACTGGGGTCTTGGAGGGCTTGGTGGGATGAGGGGAGCTTGTGGGATCTGCAGGGGACTTGGTGTGGGGGGGGCTCTCTCCCCCATCCCCTCACACCAGGGGCTATTTTTAGTTCCTTGACCTCTGCCACCCCGAGATAAATAACACCCCGTCCCTATCACCCCTCCCCACATCCTGCCTTACTTCCTTGGCTCTTGGCATTGACAAATGCCGATAAAACCAGTACTGAGAGCTGCTTGTGGGAGAAGCAGGTGAGTGAGCTCCAAGCTGTGGTGAGTAGGCTGAGGGGGATCAGGGAGGCAGAGGAT
>NW_017729033.1:64003137-64004550 GCF_001723915.1 Gavialis gangeticus | reverse complement strand
GGGAGGGGGGGAGGAAGACTGGTTGGTCTTTGGGGGGAGTCTGTGGGGAGAATGGTGTCCATTTTTGGTGTCTGGAAGTCCAAATGGTGTCTGGAGGTAGGGGGAGCAGGGGCTGAGGCCTAAAAATAGCTAGGTGCCAAGGAGGGGATTGGAAAAGCAAAGCCCTGGGGCTGGAGCCAGGGCTGGGGCTGGTGGCCAGGCTTTCCCAGCCCAGGACTGTACTGGGAACTGTACAGTTCAGTTAGCTTGGTCTCACCAGACAAAGTTGGCATCAAGGTACTCTTAACTTAGATCAGGTTAGCTATTTTTGGACTGATCTAGCCATCCTGAACTTCTCTACAGTTCACACATAGGTGGGGGTCTAACCAGCTTCAGGAGGTAGTTGGCCAATTTGCAGGGAGATCACGGAGCCAGATGCTAGTTTAGAGGGCTTATTGTAGCCCCCACACTTCTGATTGGCTGATGTACCCCAGTGGCTAAGCCCCCACCATTGATTGGTGAATTGGGCTGTCTGCCACACAGCCCTGCCCCTTATCACTGATTGGCTGAGAGGGTCATCTGTCCTGCAGCTGTCCACCTTGCCACTGATTGGTGGAGTGAGGTGAAGCCGCACAACAGGCAACCCTCTCAGCTGATCAGTGGCAAAGGGGCTGAGGTGACAGCCATCTTGTCTGCTCACCTGTGTGCCAGCAGCCTCCCTCTGCCCTTTCCTGGGGTGGGCTGCATAGCTGGGATGACTGCTGGCTTCCACTGGGGAGCCAGCATTTTATTTTTAGTGAGGTTTTCTTTCCCCCCCCACGAATTTTATGGGGTTGGTTGCCCTATTTCTATGAAATCCATCCATTCGTGATTTGGGTAAGTCCACCAAACTAGTTAGATCTATCTAAGTAGGGTAAGGCCTGCACCTGGGTGAACTAAGTTAGATCGGGTGATGTTTTAATGTGATCTAACATCGCCTGACTTCCCTTAATGTTCATCTGCAGCCTTAAAGGGATGAATTCATCATTATAGTTATAGAGATGAATTCACGGTCAAGAGGATTATAAAATGTCTGAGTAGGATTGTTTATAGCAATCCTTCTTATCCCAACATATTGTAAAATATTGTATTAGTATAGACAGTGTCAGGCATGAAAATGTCACTACTTTTATGTGTCATTTGAAATAACACAAGGAAAAGCTATACATCTAATATAAATCAATTCCTTGGGGCACTCTTTCTCGTAAAATGGCTGGATACCTCCCAGAGCTAAATAAAAATAATCCCCTTCAGTATATTAAAAAAAAAAGCAAACTATTCCACAGAACCACAAATCCAAAAAGTTTATTAAAGAACATGGGACTAAACAAAAAGCAAAATCCCTACATCATTAAACAGTAGAAATGAAACATGTACTACTTAATAAATACCGGC
>NW_017729033.1:63992748-63998137 GCF_001723915.1 Gavialis gangeticus | reverse complement strand
CATGACTTTTCACCCCCTCAGACAAACCAAGCCCTTCAGAGCCACAAATCCAAAAAGTTTATTAAAGAACATGGGACTAAACAAAAAGCAAAATCCCTACATCATTAAACAGTAGAAATGAAACATGTACTACTTAATAAATACCGGCTCGTTATTAAAAACAAAACAAAAATCTCATACAATAAAGGTAAAAAAAAAATCTTGCTAGAATTATAGAAGTCTCTTTTTTCCCAAGGAAAAGATTCACTTGCACTCCATCCTCATCCAGAGTGAAAATCACCCCAGAGCACAAGACCTATGTACCTTAAATCACTTCCATTCTGGGACTATGTCAACAGGACTTCAGCAAGGACTTTATGCTGTAACTCTTTGCACAGGGCTGAAATCAGCTGTTATCCAGGCTCTAGCAGACTTTTAACTTGCTGCAGGATCATTTTGTTACGTATGTGTCTTTCTGGCTGCTGTCCCCAAGCACCTCCTATTTCTGAGAGCCAGGCCTAGTATTCCCTGCTAGCTAGACGTAATCATTTGCAAGACAGTCTGGTATTTTCTGTTGTCTTCCACAGCAACTGCATTCTCTCTGCCTTATCATAATCATATGGTTATATATATCACTTCTGGAAATGGAGCTTCTCTACTGCAAGTCATAGCCCCTTTCTTGTTTTTAGCTAAAGACATGTCTCCATTAGATAGTAGGGTCTTTACTTTTAGATCAGGAAGCTCTGATTTCTATCCCGGCCATCCTGATGTTCTAAATGCCCTGATTTTTGTCACAGCAAACAGTATTTTATCCATAGTTTTGCAACTATATTGATCTCTGCATTGGATACTTTTGCTTATTCTTAGTAAAGGCAAGCCCAGCTTTCTGACCTTGCAACAGAATGGACAATCCTCCTAGAAAGTCAGAGAGCAGATTATAGCGTATTAAGCCTGTGGCATGAATATTAGTAAATGGAAAAAGAACGCCACACAATGAATGTGTTATGGCTGTGGCATACCAGTGTCAGGTATAACGTGCTTTTTCACCCAGTGGCATACATGATAATTATTACAAGAGTTCTGCAACCCTACTTGCCTTGTCAGAAGCAGAAAGCATAACTTGGCAGGGAGTCCAGCACAGGGGTTACATGATTTTGTAAAGTTTGAAGCATTCATTTGTAGTTCTTATACACCTGAGCCATGTTAGGGAGACAGCCCCTGATCCCTCTTTCCAATTTAAAACACTCAGGGGGAGAAATACAATTTGGTCCATGTTTGTTTCTTTTCTGTATTCCTTCAGATTAATTTAAACACATTTGGCAATAAAAGCCTTCTTTTCCAGTGGTTTAAACTACCAGATTGGTGGATCGTACTATCCTCTCATGTCCAGCAGGATTGAATAATGTCAACTCCTTTTAAGTAAATAGCATTATACTACTATAAAATGCAGGTAAATCATAAGAGAATCAGGCTCTTTATCTATGTTTACACAAATATAGCTTAAACTCAGACTACAATATGCATGGTAAGGGTACATTACTTTCATGCCAGTAAACCACTATTCATATTTCTGTTGCTAATTTAAACTATCATCATTCCAATGAGATCAGTGGTAATAGGCTTCATTGATGCTAGCCAAGGATCTGGCCCAGTAACTGTACCAAGTAATAATAAGGAATAATATACTGCATAGCAAAACTACTGGTATTCCTTTTGTTCTCAATTTATTTTTCTAGTGGATCCGCTAGAAGGTCAGTGCAGATGGATAAAACACACCGAAGTTTCACTTAAAAATTCAAAACACAAAGAAAGGCTTGTGTTGTAATGCTAATTCATTTCATAGTTTCATAGTTTGTAGGGTCGGAAGGGACCTGAGCAGATCATCAAGTCTGACCCCCTGCCATGGCAGGAAAGAGTACTGGGGTCAAACGACCCCAGCAAGGTGTGCATCTAGCCTCCTCTTAAAGACCCCAGGGTAGGAGCCAGCACCTTTTCTCTTGGAAGTTGGTTCCAGACCCTAGCCGCCCTGACCATAAAGTAGCATCTCCTGATATCTAGCCTAAATCTACCCTCTGCCAGCTTGTGACCGTTACTCCTAGTCACTCCTGGTAGTGCTCGGGGGAACAGGGACTCCCCCAATGCCTGCTGGTCCCCTCTGACTAGTTTGTAACAGGCCACTACATTCCGCCTTGGCCTTCTCTTATGGAGGCTGAACAGGTTCAGGTCCCGTAGCCTCTCCTCATAGGGCCTGCCCTGCTGCCCCCTTTGCAGCTTTTAAAGTTCCTAGTGCTTTAAATAATATTTCATTTTTGTAGCTTAGTATATCTCAAGTTTTCACTGTATTCTCTATTCCCCCATAAAACTCTTACAACTTCTAAAACTTTGTTTGCTACCAGCACTTTGCCTTCTGATTTCCTCATTCACTCTAGGCAAGCAAAATCTGGTGAAGCTTCTCTTACAAAACCATACAAGGAAGCAATGAAACTGGACTGTATAACACAGGGGTATTCTAATAAAAGTAGAATGGAATTATATTAGATATGTTTAAGGACATTTGAGGATAGCTTCTTAATACAGGAGAGCATTAGTGGCAGATCCTCAGATGGTGCCAATGACTATAATTCCATTAAAGGTGTGGCAGTATAATAATTATCTGAGCAGTGGTTTCATATTTTGATATTACTGTGATTTACTTTGGCTCACGCAAAGACAACTGTCTGGCCTTTTGGTTATTTTATGACTCTTTTTATATCTGTACCAAGACTGCTCAGAAAACAAGAATTCTGTGTCAAGGTTTTAAAATTACTTCCATTCTGTTGCAAAACAAAACCAAGACCTTTCCAAGGTTTTTGGAAAACGGTTAGGCATGTTGGCAGATATGACTTAGTTTCCTGATTACCGTAGCATTGATTCAGGGAGCCAGAGAGCTAGTTTCAACTGCTTGCTCCAGATCACTTGAATAATTTGTTTTGGTGAAAAGTGTGGTTCTTTAAACCAAAAAGGCTGTGTAAAATATGTTTTGACCATATTTAATCCATCTTCAATAACTTCTGTGGAAGGATGGATTATTTATTTTTCTCATTCTACTCCATGTCTTACATTTTTATGAGTGATAGGCTTTAGGTTTTCATTTCCATAAATGAACTGGAAATCTCTGTTGCTTTTAGCAGTAGTTTTCTTTTGGAAAGAGTTTAATTATATGGTATTTATCACGACATTCATTCTGAGTGTGCTTAGAGCGTATCTGTTGGATGCATTAACAACTCTGGCATCGGATGCAAAAAGAGCAGGTTTTCATTCACTGGAAATGGCAGGACTGTAAGCATCAGCATATTCTCTAACACCATTCCATTTTCCATTAATCCAATCAGTTCTTTTGCATTAGACACAAACAGAGGCTGCCTCTTTGTGGTAATATAAAATACAAAGAAGGCATTGCAAATTCTTTCCTGTTGTCCTTGTAGTTCAAAGAGTTTGATAATTGATGCTGCACTGCAGAATATACTATTGGAATTTTGGATATGGTATGGAATACAATGTTATTATCCATCCAATCAGAAAAGACCTTTGGGAAGGAAAAGATTATTTGTTACTAAGCCAAGAAAGTAAAAATCTCATCCTGTTTTTTTAGTCCTCTGCAGTTTTCAAATCTATCTTGTGATGCCATGTTACCACTCTAGTATGCAGGCGACATGTACATTCTTATGACAGGTAATGATCAATACAAGTAAAATCTAAAACGCCAAATACTTATGCAACAGCCTATTAAAAATAGTTTGGCATTGTAAGTACCAAGAAGTTGAAAGGTTAGGGGGCTGCTAAGGGATATTTGTATTCATCATTCAGTCACTAGGTAAAATTTGGCTGAGGGTAGTAGTGATGAAAGTCATAACTGATTTTGTTTTATTGTGAAATGCTACATTTTATTTTGTGAAATGCTGTATTAAATGACTTGGTGGTCTTAATTCAGTACACATCATACAACCACTGCTTTGACTCATCACCCAGAGAACAGAAATGAAGATGGTAAAGGTTCTGGTGTTATCTCCAAGTCAGGTCTTGAAACTTGGGTGGACAGTATGAGGCGATTCATACTCTACTACTAACATTCATTAGTAACAGAGAAGGCTTCAGATCCAAAGGCTGCCAATCTGGTAGCTTTTATGAGCACTAATTTCTAATAAAGAAAGCAATGGCCTATTCATTCTCCTTACTGAGATGTACAGGATATGAGCAAAGGCCTGCATTAAATGGCTTCAGCAATCAAATCAACAAAATTGTATTACAAATGAATTTTATTGAGTATCTGGTAAATAGGTTCATTTTTTAAAAAAGCATATAACAAACTGCTGCAGTAACATAAAATGAGGTTTTATATATTGGAAGATGCTGTTCTTAGCTTGCACAGCTCCTGCAGCGCTGTAACCCATTCTCATTGCAAGCAGTACACTTGAGGGCTTTGAAAGAGTCTGTAAAACAGTTCCGAATCACTGACATCTTGCTCCCATGGCACACTGAGCATGGAAGGAAGCCGAAACCCCCACAAGAGGGGCACTCGTGGGGGTGCTGCACTCTCTGCATAAGAAAAAAGAAAGAGTGAGAAAGATAAACAGTGGTTAACAGTCAGACGCTTCAGGACAAAGGGGCTCTGAATGGGGGTTCATGTTTCATATGTTCTAAGAAACACTGAGCTCTGACTACTGAAACTCATGTTTTTCTACTGCCACAGAATTTCACTTTCTCTGCCCTTTCAATTGGTAAGAACAGCATCCAATAGTCAACTAGGTTCATTAGAGGTGTGCATATCTAACATAATGCTTGATAATGTGTGTTTACATTTGCCAAAATAACTAGCTAGGAGGTGAATATCGTTCAGTTAAATTATGCTCTTTTAGGTAGCTTAAGATTTAATTATAAAAAAATACTGACTAGTCTGGTCAGTAGAGTTACACTGGGGGAAAATATTACAAGTTAGGAGATAATCCAGCTTTCAATTGGTTTTGAATTGTGTAACAACAATTCTGTCTTTGTTTTTTCTTTATAATATATCAGATTAAAGACAAAGATTTAAGGAGCAGATTTCTAGGTCTTTTTGGATAAAAATGTCACTAGTTTATTTAATGATCATTCTGGAGGTCTATATCAGAGAAATAAAAAGAACCATGTAGTAAGTACTTGCAGTAAGACAGATGTGTGCTGCAATGTTGGATAAAGACTTCTACAAAGAAAGCCAGTGATATAAACAGTCTCTGCTAATATTGCTTTGAGAAATTATACATAATTACCTGATTATGTTAAAATATAAACAGAACACACACAGCACTCTTTTTATAGTTGTATCAAAGAGCTCAACAGAAGTGCTTCAGAAGTGTCAGAAAAAATATTCATCTGCTAGTCATGCAGATCGAGG
>NW_017729033.1:63985457-63987748 GCF_001723915.1 Gavialis gangeticus | reverse complement strand
GCTTTGAGAAATTATACATAATTACCTGATTATGTTAAAATATAAACAGAACACACACAGCACTCTTTTTATAGTTGTATCAAAGAGCTCAACAGAAGTGCTTCAGAAGTGTCAGAAAAAATATTCATCTGCTAGTCATGCAGATCGAGGCATTGGCAGGAGAAGGGGCAGACTGCTGGCTGATATAAATCAGTGCAGGTTCCTTGAAGTCAATATTGATTTGGGAGAGGAGTTGTTCCAAATCTATTTTCACCCTACATATTTATTTCCAAAAGTGTCTAACCCATGGCATAATATAGTATTTACCAAGGTGTAAGGTGTGTCCATGAAAAACTAGTGAGGTGGAGACTTACTGTGATGCAGAGCAGTGGTTAAACATAGCACGGATATAATAGACAGTAATGTAATTTGGGGTGGACAAGGGTAGCACCAGCCCCAGGCACTCACTTAGAAGGTGTGCCAGAATTGCAGATACCTGGGGAATCCATAATGCTGCTGTAGCAGCAGCCACTGACCATAGCTATAGAAGTGGCAGCTGGGTGTAAGGACTCCACATAACCATTGTAGCAGCAGCAAAAACATCTGGAACTGGGCAGAACATTTCACGCCAGCAGCAGCCAAAGACTTTGAGTCCCAAGGACAAGTAACCCTGACTACCCCTCACCTACTGCTCTCTGCTCCCCCTTCTCCTCCTCCCAGCAGGGTTTTGCCCAGGGCACAAAACTTGCCAGTTATGCCTCTAGTAGTAGCTTGAAGTTTACTAGTAACTGCTCCTTTTTAAATTTCAGAAAAATAATATTGGAATGGTAGACACTGACCTGACCAAGTCATAATCTTTACACAAAGTTGCAGCAAAATGCTACACAAAATGTTGTGAAAAACTACAGCCTCCCAAATCCAAAGTATATATTAGATCATCTATTTACATGTGCAAAAATTGTCACAGTTAAGTATTTGATGTAGTTAACAAAACAATTGACAAAGATATTGCCATCTTGGGGTACAGAAAACCAGAAACTTCATAATAATATGAATTCCCCTTTTTTGTTTTTTCTTGCATTTGACAAAAGTAGCTTCTTTTATTGTGTCTTTGGGCAGGCAATGCCTGTTGTTATGGGGAAATTGTTCTCTGTACAGGTATTTAATCTAAACTTTTTTTATGCATATCTAGAGATCCCACATACTTTATGTTGTTTACTGAACTGGCCCTTTTACTGGTATGGCCATATTTTTCAATTAACTCCAAAATCATAATGAAAATATATTTTATCATTACATTTCTTAACAATCTGTGCTTAGGTTCTTGTGAAAAGCAGGCCATCTTGCAACCCTTAGCAAAGGAACATAACAAGAAAAAGAAATAATGCCTTTAGATTAATCTGTATATGGAGTAAGGATTAATTGCTGGTCAGAAATTTTTCACTGAAACATTGAAACTGGACATAGATTGGGAGGAATACTTGCCTAGGTTGGATTGGTCATGTAGATTCTTAACTATAATCGAGGAGCTCTTTCTGACCCAGGAAGTGCAAGGGCCAACCAGAGGTACCACTTTCCTAGACTCAGTCTTGGCCAAAGGAGATGGCATGTGGCTTGAACACTGAGGGTAGCCTGGACAACAGCGACCATGATCTCATCAGGTTCACTGTCCACTGCAAGGTTAACAAATCAACTAGCAGGATCCAAGTCCTGGACTTCAAAAATGCTGACTTCAACAGGCTCAGGGCATTAATAGGGGAGGCGATGCAGGACCAGGGATGAAAGGCAAATGGGGTGCACAAAGAGTGGACATTCCTCAAGGATATGATCCTCAAAGCACAAAAGAAAACTGTTCCCATGAAGAAGAAAGGTAAAAGAAGGGCTGGCAAGCCCTCCTGGTTCAATAGGGACATCCTGGTCCCTTTGAAAAAGAAAAAAAGAGGCATAAATTCAGTGGAAGCTAGGGTCAGTCCTCAAGGAAGACTATACAACAGTGGTCTGCATTTGTAGGGATATGATTAGGAAACCTAAGGCGGTGACTGAGTGTAAGTTAGCCAAGGGAGTCAAGGACAATGAGAAGTCCTTCTCTGGGTATGTAAGGAGCAGAAGGAAAACAAATGGAAGTGTGAGGCCCCTGCTTAACACCTCGGGACAGCTGGTAATGGACACTCAGGAAAAAACTGAACTCCTGAATGCCCACTTTGCTTCAGTATTTCACCAGACCAAGGCGAAAGACAAGCTAGATAAGGATCACACAAGGGATGGTGGGAATGATAGCCTTTCCACTGTGGATGATGAGCTGGTGCAAAACC
>NW_017729033.1:63978710-63980157 GCF_001723915.1 Gavialis gangeticus | reverse complement strand
TCTGACCCAGGAAGTGCAAGGGCCAACCAGAGGTACCACTTTCCTAGACTCAGTCTTGGCCAAAGGAGATGGCATGTGGCTTGAACACTGAGGGTAGCCTGGACAACAGCGACCATGATCTCATCAGGTTCACTGTCCACTGCAAGGTTAACAAATCAACTAGCAGGATCCAAGTCCTGGACTTCAAAAATGCTGACTTCAACAGGCTCAGGGCATTAATAGGGGAGGCGATGCAGGACCAGGGATGAAAGGCAAATGGGGTGCACAAAGAGTGGACATTCCTCAAGGATATGATCCTCAAAGCACAAAAGAAAACTGTTCCCATGAAGAAGAAAGGTAAAAGAAGGGCTGGCAAGCCCTCCTGGTTCAATAGGGACATCCTGGTCCCTTTGAAAAAGAAAAAAAGAGGCATAAATTCAGTGGAAGCTAGGGTCAGTCCTCAAGGAAGACTATACAACAGTGGTCTGCATTTGTAGGGATATGATTAGGAAACCTAAGGCGGTGACTGAGTGTAAGTTAGCCAAGGGAGTCAAGGACAATGAGAAGTCCTTCTCTGGGTATGTAAGGAGCAGAAGGAAAACAAATGGAAGTGTGAGGCCCCTGCTTAACACCTCGGGACAGCTGGTAATGGACACTCAGGAAAAAACTGAACTCCTGAATGCCCACTTTGCTTCAGTATTTCACCAGACCAAGGCGAAAGACAAGCTAGATAAGGATCACACAAGGGATGGTGGGAATGATAGCCTTTCCACTGTGGATGATGAGCTGGTGCAAAACCAACTAGAAAAGCTAGACATTTATAAGTCAGCAGGACTGGATGGACTTCACCCGAGAGTACTGATGGAGCTGGTTGAGGTCATAGATTCATAGAAGTAGGGTCAGAAGGGACCTAAGTAGATCTTCAAGTCCGACCCCCCACCCTGGGAAGGAGAGAATACTGGGCTCATATGACCCCAGCTAAGTAATTATCAAGCCTCCTCTTAAAGACCCCCAAGGTAGGAGCCAGCACTTCCCTTGGAAGTTGGTTCCAGATCCTAGCCGCACTGACTGTGAAGTAGTGCCTTCTAATGTCCAGCCTGAACCTACTCTCAAACAACTTATGGCCATTATTCCTTGTTACTCCGGGAGGTGCTCAGGGAAACAGGGTCTCTCCCACTCCCTGCTGGTCCCCCGTGGTAAGTTTATAGATGACCACCAGGTCCCCTCTCAGCCTTCTCTTGTGAAGGCTGAACAGGTTCAGGTCCTGTAGCCTCTCCTCGTAGGGTCTGACCTGCTGTACCCAGATCATGCGAGTGGACCTCCTCTGGACCCTCTCAATGCTTGCCACCTCCCTCCTGAAGTGCGGCACCCAAAACTGGATGCAGTACTCCAACTGTGGCCTGACCAGTGTCGCATAAAGGGGGAGGATCACCTCCTTGACCCTGCTTGTGATGCATCTGTGGATGCA
>NW_017729033.1:63970791-63978151 GCF_001723915.1 Gavialis gangeticus | reverse complement strand
GTGATGCATCTGTGGCTGCATGACAAGGTGCGGTTAGCCTTACTGACCGCGTCCTCACATTGGTGGCCCATGTTCATTTTGGAATCAATAATGACTCCAAGATCTCTTTCTGCCACTGTGCTTTCGAGAAGGGAGTTCCCCAGCCTATACGTATGCTTCTGGTTCTTACTGCCCAAGTATAGTACCCTGCACTTGTCAGTATTGAATCCCATCGTATTCTCATTCGCCCACCCCTGTAACCTGTCCAGGTCCAGTTGTAGCCTGTCTGTCCCTGGCATGTGGCTTGAACACTGAAGGTAGCCCTATGGGTAGCCCTGGAATACATTAACCATTGCATCTCGTGCAAAACTAAGGAAGTGATACTCCCACTGTACCCTGCGCTGGTTAGACCGCAGCTGGAGTACTGCGTCCAGTTCTGGGCACTGCACTTCAACAAGGACGTGGAAAAGCTTGAGAGGGTTCAGAGAAGAACCACCCTGTCCCAGGGAAATAAGACCAGAGACGCCAGAATGGCCTTCCACAGCAGGACCCAAGGCAGGGGCAACCCGCCCAAAAAAAGAAAGAGCCCTGAGAAGAGGGCATACTTACCTCCGGTAGGGAAGGAAGAGCTGTACCAAAAAGAGCTGCCAGCATGGTTTATCAGCTGCATTTATTGCCAGCTGGCGGTGGCACCAGCAGATGAATCATAAAAACCCACCACCTGGCGGACTTAAAGGCCGGCGGCAGAAGAATGGCAGGAGGGATTGCAGGGATGCCAGAGAGTGAAGCTGCTCCCCGGCCAACATCCCCAGAAGGCATACAGCCCTGGTAGGGGCAGGTAGAGGGGCTGGTAGAGACTCTTTAAGGGTGTCTCATCCAGATTGGAGGAGGGGCATGATGTCAAGGGATCAGAGAGTACCGCAGACATTGGACCTGTGACTGGGGTGGGCAGAAACCCAAGCCCAGATTCTTTCATTATTTTCCTTTCCTTTTACTTTGAATTTTGAAAGACCTGGAGTTGTGACCAAAGAAAAACCCTCCATGAGTCCAGGGTCACGAAGGAAGATTGAGACCAGATGAGCAGGAACCTGGAGGACGGTCATGTGTGAAGGCAGGGAACAATTGTACACCTCTCAGCCGTCTGAGATAGGCAAATTGGGTAACAGGCCGATGACCCACCATCTGGTGATCCCAAGGGTGGTGCATGGCTGGGGTGTAGGGGAGGTGGAGCCCCAAGAACATTTCCAACATATAGTACCCGGAGCAGCGAGAAACCCCGGGAAGGAGCCTCCTCACTGAAAAAAGAGAAGATGAAGTCATGACAGGAGAATGTTTGGGCTTTCCTCAGAGTGGAGCGTGATCTAACAGCTAAGATCCGGGGACATACCCCTCGGCCGGAGATGAGTGAACGCTCGAAGGCCACCCGAAAACGCCTCTACAAGGTCAGACAGGGGCACACCCGTATGATCAGAGACTTGCAATACAAGCCATATGAGGAGAGGCTGAGGGACTTGAGCCTCTTCAGCCTACAGAAGAGAAGGCTGAGAAGGGACTTGGTAGTGGCTTATCACTATATCAGGGGAGTATATCAAGAACTCAGTGGACAGCTGTTCACCGGGGCAGACCAGGAGCAATGCATACAAACTCCTGGAAGACTGCTTCAGGCTTAATTCCAGGAAAAACTCCTTCACAGTCAGGGTGTCCAGACTGTGAAATAAACTCCCTCCCATGGTGATACGGTCACCTACCCTGGAAATCTTCAAAAGGAGACTGGACAGTCACCTCGCTGTGGTCACTTACCCTAGTTGTCTTTTTCTATCCAGTGCAGGGGGACTGGACCCAATGATCTACGAGGTCCCTTCCAACCCCTAACAATCTATGAATCTATTAATTGTTTCTTCCACTGCAAAATTCTTATTTGTCAAAGTGGAAATTTTTCTCAGAAACCGATTAGTCTCACCAGGATGATGTTTTGTGTGTAGAATGGAGTTTTTGGTGAGTGAATAACAAACTCCTCCACCTTCTCTCCCAGAATATCCAGTAGGTTGGTGGTTAGAACAGAGACTAAAAGCCAGATTTCCCGCATCCCAACAATGCCATAATGACTAGGCTATAGAGTTCATTTAAGGCATGGAGGGCACATCTACATGTGCAATTAGTTCGAAGCAATAAACTCTAGTACGTATTGTGCTGTAATTTATTGCTTCTGGGTGTACTGTTTGAATATGTGCCTGGGACAACAGCACATTGAGCCAGGTCAGAGCAGCACCAGCTGGCAGGGGTTTGGGGAGGTCAGCCTAGGGCTGCTCTGACCCAACTCAATGTCCTGCAGAGGGGCTGACTTGGGCACAAGGGTGCTTCACTGCAGGTAGCCAGCAGGCAGCCCCCACACTGCCTGCCCCAGCCAGTCATGTCAACATTTACACATGCAATGCTACACAGTAAAAAACACTGTAGCAGGATAGTACTTGTATTTAAAAGTACAAGTTTATAGTTTACTCCTGCTGCAGAGTTAATTAGTTTACTCCAGCCTAATAGCCCTGTACCTGTAGACATGAGATGTTTACTGCAGAGCCAATTAGCCTACTCCACAGTAAACTTTCATGTAGACGCATTCAGAGAGATTTAGTCTATTCCTTTACCACTGCTACTTAACGTCCATCATATATTGAATAGACATGGTTTGGAGATTTTTTCCTTCGGTTGTATTGTACTGGATGCTGTTTTTTGTTGTTGTTGTTGCTGTTTTAACTGTTGCGTTTGCTGATCCTGACAGAAAATAATTTGCCTTCAGATCAGACACAGACTACTCACAATGGACTTGTTTCATTTCAGATCTTGAAGACTGCACAAATAATTATTACAGAAAATAGTATACTTGGGCTTCTGACTGTCAAATTCTGTATGTGGACTATTGGGTTTGGCTGAGTGGAAATCCAAACTTCTAATGGGGTGGAACATTCACTGGTTTGTAACAGTAAGTAATCATTCATTGTAATCATTTGTTCATTGTAAGCATCAGCTTTAAAAGAAAGAAAGGCAATACTTAGTAAGTGACTATAAACAGTACAACTTCCATTTAAACTTCGTAAATTAATTCCTTAAACATGATTACCTCAATTTTGGTTAAGAGATCCTGAAGCTCCCCTGATTCATTCATTGACAAAATTTTCTCAGCACCCTATTAATGAAAAGAAAACAATAGTAGACTTTATGTTCAGTAACAAGAGTTACCTGAAGATTTGGTTTTGAAAATATAATTAGCTTGAAGATAAAACATAAATCACATGAAGGCTCTTGTTATTAGATGAGTCTTTGGATTGCTAGAATGGCAAACAACATTAGCCAAGTTCCTGCAGAACTAAGTTTTAGTTACTGAACAGCTTCTCTTCTTGTGAATTTTGCCACAACTTTGAATGTCAAGACTGTTTTCACCATATTTTTCAGCATGTACTTCCTGATAGAGTAGAAAATATGTCTTGTTACTATGTCAAAAAATACAATTATATAAATATACAATTCACCAAAGAATGTAACTAAACAATATGAGAGAAACTGTATTTCAACTATTTTGGCAGTTCAGCACTGACTTCAGACATAAAGTGGCTAATGCAGAAGAGAGAGAAAATAAGGGCAATGAAACTACTGTAACAACATTAAAGTCAAACTCAATAGTGAATAATAATAATTTAGTTTGAGTACATTAGGCCTTTGGGGATTTCTGTGATATGAACCAAAGCAGTAATGAAGTAGGTCCTCATTTTTCTCTCTGAAACTAAATGTTCAGAGATTACTGCAAACAAAATGAAAGTGCCAAGGAAGATGAAAAACTTTGTTCTAATCATTGTGGGAGCTATTTGGATGTTTTCCATTTAAATTATATAGCTGTGAATGTGCACAGAAGAATTATGGCAGTACCCATCTCTTACATAGCATTTTTCCTCCATAAGACTCAAATCACTTTGCAAAAGACACATTCGTCATTATACCCATCTTACAGATAAGGGAACAGAGGTACAGAGTCATCCAGTTGGTCAGTGATGGAGCTGGGAATAAAATTCAATTGTCCAGAGCTCCAGTAGACTGCTGTTTTCCCTGGGTTGTACCATCTCTGCTACAGATTGATAATTAAAAGTATTACACTAAACAGTGTCTCATATAAGAAAAGCTTCTGCATAGGCATTCTTATTAACAAACAAAGGAAATACAGACTAAATGAAAGTATAGTAAGGTGGATACATAATTGCTTAGACCACCACACTGAATGAGTATTTATCAATGGCTGAATGTCTCATAAGGAGAAGATATCAAGTGGAGTTTCCCATGGGTCTTTCTTGGTTCTAGTATTAACATTTTCATAAATGATTTGAATGATGGGATTGATTGCGGGCTTAAAAGATCTGTAAAGGTCACTGTGAGGGAGTGAAGAGGCGGGCCGGATCGGAGACTTCCCGCCCTGGCGCAGCAGCGCTGAACTCACTCACATACACCCGAAACGCTGGGCAACCCCTTACCATCTGCAGGTGCGGGGAAGTAGGCGTGGCCCGGGTGGCAAAGACCAGCATAAGAGGGATGCTGGCATCCGGAAGAGGAGAGGCGGAGCCGGGAGGAAGCCAGGTGGCTGCAGCGGCGAGAGGAAGCTGCGGCGAGCGAAGCGAAACTGTCCGGAGGCGCTGTCGAACCTGGTGGGGTAAGCCGAAGCCTCCACAGGGCAGGGAAGCAGGGACGAGTCCCAGCAAAGACCCGGGCTGTGCAGCACGGCTAAGAACGGCGGGACCCGGCAGGAGCCGGGAGCCGTATAATTTGGAATAGAGGGGCACTCTCTACAGGAGAAGAGGCTGCCCAGGGTCTATAAGGACTGAAAGTTGGTAAGAAGCCAGGGAAAAGGACTAAGGAGCCCTGAGAGGGTCCTAGGAAGGAGTGCTCTAGCACCCAACAGCCGGGTAGGAACAATAGGGCACTGAGGGCAGGCTAGCCCAGTGCCCAAATAACCCGGACTGGAAAATCATTGATGGCATAAAACAGAGATCGCAGAGTAAAAGGGAACTACCTACTGACGGGTCCGTGGGCCCGAGACGACGACAGGTCCGGTGGTACGGGTGAGGGTGTAGGGGTGGCGGAGCCCTCACTGACTAGGGACCCCAAGAGTCCCAGAGTCTCACTTTTGGACTGGTACGTGCCGGAGTAAGATCATTGAACCGGAATAACATCAAAGTCGTGGCAGGCGTATCAAGCACGTACAGGCCGAGAGGAGGGACCCGTAGGGATTGGAAGTGCTGTGGGCGAGGCATGAGAGAAGGCGGGTGCGGCATCGGATGTACCCGAGCCCGCACAGTCACCAATACCAAAATTGGATTGAATGGCAGAAACTTGGGAGGGTAGGGCTAGGGCCCAGCATAACCTGGTTGCATTGAAGAAATGATCGAAAATTGTTCAGATGAACTTCAACAAGGACGTATACAAAGTCCTAACTTGGGACAGAATAATTAAATACACTGAAATAACTACAAAGCTAAGTTGCGGTACTTGAGAGAAGGTCCTGGGTGTTACAGTGAATATGCTGAATATGTGACAACAATAAGCTCTTGTTGCAAAAAATAGTCAACCACATATGGGTTGTATTAACAGGAGTGCCACTTGCAAATCCAAGTGATTCTTCTGTTCTATTCAGCCCTGGTGAGGCTTCATCTAAAGTATTGTGTCAAGTTTTGGGCCTCACATTTAAACAAGGATGTGGACTAACTGAAAAAGCTTCAGCAGAGAGGAATACAAATTATTAGAGACCTCAGAACTACGACGTATGAGGAAAGGCAGAAAGAATTAGGATTATTTGATCCAGAGAAAAGACTGAGGGGGCAATTTGATAACAGTTTTCATATACCTGAAAGGCAAGTATAGGGAGGATGGAAATGGACTATTCTCTGTGGCTGTAGGGGACAGGAGAAGGAGTAATGGTCTCAAGCTGCAGCAGATAAAATGTAGTGAGGAGTTTAGGAGGAATTTTCTGATAATGAGAATGGTCAAGCATTGGAACAAACTATCTGGAGAAGTTGTGGGATCTCCATCCATGGATATTTTCAAAAGCAGGTTAGACTTGGCTGGGTTGATTTAGTTAAGCATGATCCTGCCTTGAGCAAGCACCTAAACTATATGATCTCATGAATTCCCTTCCAGCCCTTCTTTCCTATGATTCTGTGCAGATTTGAATGTAATTGTTTTGGTTACAAACACTTTGAGGGACATACACTGGCACCCTGTCTCCAGACATTATTGTCCAAGTGCTTGTGCCCTGCCTTAAAAGCCTCTGAACAGAGAAGAATTTCTCCTGTTTGACTGAGTAGGAAAACAAACTATGTAGATGACAAGCAGATAAATTCTCTGCACACATCATGAGAGTGCACTTCATGCTACCTCCATCAGTATATTTGGGAATGTTATTTGAGGAGGGATAATCCCAGAACAGAAGTAGGTGAGTGGCCAGTAGAGAAGGAAATACATTGAACTGGCAACCTTGGGTGTGAGAAATCTAGATGCACATACAGTCCATTCACTGACTGAAACAGCAAAGTGGTAGCACAGCTGCTTTCATGCCACTAGGCAGATCCTAGTAGTATATCCTCAGCTCTTATAAATTGTTAGGAAGTGATTAGCTGTGTCAATTTGAAGTCAGAGAGAAGGTAGGTCAAGATGGCATGTTAGAGTCTAACTGGTTCAGATTAGAGGTGCACTGATACATCGGTCCAATATCAAATTGGTACTGATATAAAGAAAGCTGACTGGATCAGATATCGGCCCTATGGGGCCGATAATTTGGCTGATAAATACCCGTGCTGTGTGCAGCCACAGTGCAGCATTCAGGCAGCACGGACCACAGCCAGCAGCATGGAGAGCTGCCTCCAGCTGGTAAGTCCAGTGTGGTGGAAGGTGAGGGGGGAGGGAAGGGGCATGGCGGGGCAAATCAACACCCCCCGTGTTGAGGGAGGGGGCAGGGGCTGCTCAGATGGGAGAGAGGAGCCACGGCTCATGGGAGGGGAGGCGGCTGCCACTACTGCTTGCAGCCTGGGAGGGCATGGGGGGTGCCCCCCACCCAGATCTGCATGGGGCAGGGCACACTGAACCCAGGGCTGCACAGGGCTCTTCTCGGTGAGGGCTGGGCTCAGAGTGGGCACCAGTGGCACTGGGAGGATGTTGCATCCACCCCAAATTTAGCTGCCACTCTGCTCCCAGTGCCATTGCTGCCAGCCACCCAGCACAATCTGGGCTCTTCCCGGCACATAGGTAGAGGCAGGGCATTGAACTGGGGCTGTACCGGGCAGGTGGTAGCAGTGGCACTGGGAGCAGAGTAGCAGCAAAATTTGGAGTGGATGCAGCATCCTCCCAG
>NW_017729033.1:63953687-63970681 GCF_001723915.1 Gavialis gangeticus | reverse complement strand
CTCTGAGCCCAGGCCCCACCAAGAAGAGCCCTTCACAGACCCAGCTGCAGCCCACCCCACACAGATCTGAGGGGCATACACACACCCCCATGCCCACCTGGGATGCAAGCACCAGCAGGAGCCACCTCCCCCACTGCATGAGCCATGGCTCTGCCCGCCCACCCCACCTGGGCAGCACCTGCCCCTACCCCCATCCCCTCCCTCACCATAGGGAGCACTGATCAGACCCCCCATGTCCCTTCCCTCCCCCTTCCCCTTCCACCACACTGGACTTATCAGCTGGAGGCAGCTGTATCAGAAATCGTATTGGTATTGGTTGATATGCCTCCTTATATATCAGCTATTGGTATCAGCCCCAGAAATCTCTACTGGTGCACCCCTAGTCATTATGCATCCTCTACTTTAGGGAACTGATTGGCCACCTTTTCTGTGACGTGGAGTAGCATCTAGGATTGGATGAGACCATTGGACTGTTTTTCTCTCTGTGTATGTAGAAATTATTAATGCACTTAATGTATTAATAAAGTTAGATTTTAGTTAAATTAAACTGTGTGATGCATATTCCATGTTCAGTCTGGGTTAATTATGCTTTAGTGATCCTTTAGCACCATGAGTGCATAACAGGGGGCAGGGTGAGGGTACCAGCAGCTCCATGTCCCAGAGAGTTGGGAGCCTCTCACCCTCTGAGCAATGGAGGAAACTACCTGACCTGAAGGAGGAGAAAGTGGGGAGTGAGTCTGGAGCCATGGCAGGAGGTGTTGCCAGAAGCCAAGCCTGTCACAGCCTTTGAATGGGGCAGGGAATACAGGCTGCCTGCAGCAAGCACCCAGCAGTCCACCTGCCCCTGCAGAATGAGCAGTGATGGGGCTTGGCTGGCAGCCACCTGTACCAGGGCCTGCCTGGCCAACTTACCATGGTCCCTGGGCATCTGCATGCACAACAGCTGATCTGAGGCTGGACAATGCAAAGCCCCCTGGTATAGCACATGTTTAATAGATTTATAGATTCATAGATGTTTGGGTCAGAAGGGACCTCAGTAGATTGAATCTGACCCCCTGCCCTGGGCAGGAAAGAGCGCTGGGGTCACATGACCCCAGCCAGGTGTATGTCTAGCCTCCTCTTAAAGACCCACAAGATAGGGGAGAGCACCAGTTCCCTTGAAAGCTCATTCCAGATTTTGGCAACCCTTACAATAAAGAAGTTTTTCCTGATGTCTAACCTAAATCTGCTCTCCTTCAGTTTGTGGCCATTGTTCCTAGTTACTCCAAATGGTGCCCTGGTAAACAGAGCATCTCCTCTTCCTTGAAGCCTGCCCACTCTCCTCTCCACCCCCACCCCCTGGATGAATTTGTAGGCAGCCACAAGATCAACACTCAGCCTTCTCTTGTGGAGGCTGAAGAGATCCAGGTCCCTCAATCTCCCCTCATAGGGCTCTGCCTGCAGACCCCTAGCCATACGAGTGGCCCTCCTCTGAACCCTCTTAAGTTGCTCACATTCCGCTTAAAGTGCGGCACCCAAAACTGGACACAGAACTCCAACTGCAGCCTAACCAATGCCACATAGGGGAGAACTATCACTCCCCTGGATCTGTTTGTCATGCACCTGCTAATTCATAGATTCATAGACACTAGGGCTGGAAGGGACCTCAGAAGATCATTGAGTCCAGCCCCCTGCCCCAGGGGCAGGAAGTCAGCAGGGGTCATAGGGTCCCAGCAAGATAAACATCCAAATTTCTCTTGAAGGCATTCAAAGTAGGTGCTTGAACTACATCCGGGGACAGTCTACTCCAAACCTTGGGGGCTCGGACAGTAAAGAAGTTCTTCCTTATGTCCAGCCTAAAACGGTCATGGAGGAGTTTGTGACCATTTGACCTTGTCATCCCTTGGGGTGCTCTGGTGAACAAATGTTCCCCCAGATCCTGGTGAGCACCCCTGATAAACTTATAGGTGACCACCAGATCACCCTGAGCCTGCACTTTTCTAGGCTGAAGAATCCCATGGCTCTCAGCCTCTCATTATAAGGTCTGTTTTCCTGACCTTTGATCACATGCATGGCTCTCCTCTGCACTCTCTCAAGCTTCTCCACATCTATTTTGAATTGTGGAGCCCAAGACTGGATGCAGTACTCCAGCTGTGGCCTCACCAAGGCTGAGTACAATGGAAGAACGATGTCCTGGGATTTGCTTGAGAAGCATCTATGGATGCAAGCCAGCATTTTGCTCACTTTAGTAGCTTCAGCACCATATTGAAGGCTCATGTTCATCTTGTGGTCATACATGACCCCCAAGTCCCTTTAATCTATAGTGCTAACCAGCATGACACTGTCGAGCCTATAAGCATGCTGTACATTTTTCCTCCCAAGATGGAGAACCTTACATTTTTCAGTGTTAAACACCATCAGGTTCTCATCCACCCATTTCCTGAGCCTGTCAAGGTCTGCCTGGATCACCCTTTTGTCTTCTGGCATGGATGTTTTGGTGTCATTGGCGAACTTGGCCAGTCCACTTCTGACACCAATGCCTACATCATTAATGAAGATGTTAAATAGTATAGGCCCTAAGACAGAGTCTTGAGGAACCCACTGGTCTCAGTGTACAACAACAGTTGACTTCTGTCAATTACAACCCTCTGGGTCCTACCACAGAGCCAATTCCCCAGCCAATGGATTGTGGTGATGTCAAGGCCGCAGTTAGCCAGTTTAGCCAAGAGGTGATCATGGGATACCAGATTGAAGGTTTTTTTTAAAGTCAAGATATATGATATCAATCTCTTCTCCCTTATCCATGTGATAGTTCACCTGGTTTTAAAAGGAAATGAGATTGGTCAAGCAAGACATACCCACAACAAACCCGTGCTGGCTATCTCTCAGGATGTTGCCGTCAGCCAGTCTGTTAAGAATGGCCTCTTCAATAGTCTTTTCCAAGACCTTCCCCAGGATAAAGGTCAGGCTGATGGGCCTGTAGTTTGCTGAATCCACTTTCCTCCCTTTCTTGAAGATAGGCACCACGTTGGCCTTCTTCCAATCTTCAGGCACTTCACCAGAGCACCAGGAGTGCTCGAAGATCTGTGCCAGGTGCTGAGCTGTGATGCTAGCTAGCTCCTTGAGTATCCTGTAAACTGTAACTGGGGTGTAAACTGTCAGGGCCGGCTGACTTGAAGGTATCCAGCTTCTCAAGGTGTTCCTTCACATGGTCAGCATTGATGGAGGGTAAGGAATCTCCCTCACATGGGCCTCCCTGTCCCGTAATGGGCAGGGACATCCCATGGGACTGGTGAAAAACTGATGCAAAGTACCCATTTAGCAAGTTGGCTTTTTTCTAGGCATCCGTCGTTAGTTGTCCCATCTGGTTTAGCAGGGGTCCACCGTTGCCCTTGCTTTTCCTCGGGCTCCCCACATATCTAAAAAAGGACTTTTTATTGTCCTTGATATTTGTAGCTAGCTGGAGTTCCATCACAGCCTTGGCTTTTCTGCTTTGCTCTCTGCAGGTCCGGATCAGAGCGGAGTATTCCTCCTTTGAGGTGGATCCAGTCCTCCATCCTTTGTAGGTCTTTCTTTTTAGACACAGGAGGTCCACTAGTTCCCTGGAGAGCCAAAGGGGCTGCTGTGTCTTTTTGCTGCCTTTCCTCCGAGAGGGGATAGACTTTGCTTGTGCATCCAGGATTGCTCCCTTGAGGAGCAACCACTCGTCCTGAACTCCCCTCCCCTTTGGGTTGTGGCCCTTTAGGGCCTCACTGACAAGCCTCCTTAGCTTGTCGAAGTCAGCTTTCCTGAAGTTGAGGACTTCTGTATTGCTGACTGATTTGCCAGCTTTACGGCAGATGGTGAAGGTGATCATCTCATGGTCAGTCACCCACGTCCCTTTGATCAGTAGGTCGCTGATTAGGTCATCCCCCATTGCCAGTACCAGGTTGAGCGGTGCTTAACCTCTCATCGGCCCGTAGACTTCCTGCATCACATAGAGCTCATCCACGCATGAGAGAAAGTTTGCAACCGCTTGGATTTGGCTGAGTGCTCTTCCCACAAGATGTCTGGGTAGCTGAAGTCTCCCATGACAACTATGCACTGGGAGCGTATGATAACGTGCGGTTAGTAGGGCTGTGAGAAACAGCACCATTTCATTTTGACTTCCGTTTCACCGTTTTGATGGGACAGTGTTTCATTTTGAATTTTATTTCATTTTGAAGCACTGTTCCATTTTGTTTCGTCAAAACTTTTTCGCTGTTTCAATGCTGTTTCAACATTTAGCCCAGAGCCATAATAAGAAATAATGAAACTGTTTATAACTTTGTCATTTCTTCCCTGATTTGAATATAAACAGCAGGGAGGGTAGCCCCTGATGAGGCCACAAAGTCTGTCAAGTGTCAAGGAGGTAGGTGCAGGGGTTTCTGGGAAACTGCATCTCAAAGTCTTGAAAGCAAAGCTTGTGTCACTTTTAAGAGTGAAGGCACATTGGAGTGGAAACTGCAAGCATGGTAGCCCCTGCTAAGGCCATGAAGCCTTCCAGGTTTCAAGGAGACAGGTACAGGGCTTTCTGGGAAACTGTACCTCAAGCTGCTGAAAAGCAAAACTCGTGATATGTGACTTTGTATGTCTGTTAAAGTACGCCCTCACTGGTGCTGGGGCCTCTACATGACATGGCAGTGTGCCCCAGTGAGGCCTCCTTCTCCTCTACAGCCTCAGCCAGGTCCACCACTTTAAATAACAACAGGTAATAAGTAAGCAGCACAGTAGCACTAGCATCTCAAGCAGCCAAACTGTCACAGACTATAGCCTTTCTTTCATTTCCTGCAAGAGCTTCTTCTCCAGCAGCTGCCAAAGAACTCTCCCTGCCAGCCCCAGCTCTGGGGCTTAGATGTGCCCAGGGCCCTGCGTCCTTCCTGTCAGCTGACCAGGGACAGGTACTAGGGGTGTTGGTACAAGGACATGGCACTAGCAGACAAGTTTCTTTGGGTCAATCTGGTATCTCTTAGTAGACCAACTGAATAGTTACAGAAATATATCTTAGCAAGCTTTTGGGTTGAAAAACCCTTTGTCAGGCTGAGTAAGCACCTGCATTTGGTGTGTGTGCTGCAGTTTACTATTCCTTCCTGGATGGAAGGAATAGTAAAGAAGCCAGAAGAAGCCAGAGGTTGGCATGCAATGCAAGCAAGAAAGTCAGTCAGTGAAAATGGAAATGGAGGCATCAGGGGGTAAGGGATAGGCTTGGGGTGGGGGAGGGGGATGTAGCAGCACAGGTAAAAGTGGAGAGGTACCTGGGGAATCGGATGTCTGACAGGTTGTATTGTGTCAGAATTCCAAAGTCTATATTGAGTCCATGAGTTTCTGTACCTAGGAGGTTGATGAAGTGCAGTTCATAGGCTTGTCTGTGACAAATGGTTTGTAAATTCAAACAAGCTCTGAATCTTGCTAACCTCATCATGAGAAGACAACTCCCTACAACCCAAAACACACTGAATGGATCCAGGCCATGCCATGACAAGACACGCAAAACCTGTCAACAATATCTCCACTATGGAGATATCTTCACAATACAATACATATCTCGGTGAGCTGGGAGTACTTGGTACCCTGACAAAGAATACATAAGAGATACCAAGCAACAAATGTGCACCAGAATCAGAGCACACCAAAATCTATCAAAGACAAGAACAGAACACCATCTGCCTCCAATCTCTCAAGCCTGATCCTCAAAAGGAATTTACAAACCACTTTTCACAGACGAGCCGGTGAACTGCACTTTATCAACCTCCTAAATACAGAAACTCATGGACTCAATAGAGACATTTGAATTCTAACACACTACAACCTGCCGGACATCTGACACCTCCATTTCCATTTTTACTGACTGGCTCTCTTCCCTGCATTGCATGCCAGCCTCTAGCTTCTTTACTATTCTTTCCATCCAAGAGGAGCATGCACACACACCAACTGTAGGTGCTTCCTCAGCCTGACAAAGGCTTTTTCACCCAAAAGCTGGCATCCAGGCAGCTAAGCTGAGCTCACCTGGAGCCTCACAACTTCACTGCAACCAGCAAGCCTCAGGCCTGTCAAAGACATGCTGGTGTTCTGCAAGGTGAACCTCCAGGTTCCCCAAGCTCCAGGTGCAGATGGAGTGAATGCTATCCTCCTCCCTCCATCTTCTCCTGTTTCCTTTTTCAATTTAAAAAAAAATCATTTAATGTCCCACTCTCAGAGCTAGAGGTGGCACTCACTGCATCACCAGCCAGCAGGGGAAGAACATATCCCTGCTGAGCTCCCATGCCAGGACAAACTTGGAGGCATGGCCTGGGGCTGTGGGGAAGGAGGAGACCCCAGCTCCTGGACATGAACACTAAAACTGCACTCTGCCAGGGTCAGGGAGGCCTGGTGGGATTGCCAGCATTGCGGCAGCCCCAGGAAATGCCAGGACTGAGGATCCCCCTGGTGAATGGTGGGTAAGAGGCATCATAATCTCCAGCCACTATATGCATGCACACAGTCCTGGCTGAGAGAAGCCCAGACCCGTCAAGCCATGACCTTGGACCACATTGGTAGTGTCTGTGGTGGAGGAGGAGACTGACTGGTGAATGGCGTGCTGGCATGGGACAGTGGACATGGGACTGGGGCTGTGGGGAAGGAGGAGACCCCAGCTCCTGGGCATGAACACTAAAACTGCACTCTGCCAGGGTCAGGGAGGCCTGGTGGGATTGCCAGCATTGCGGCAGCCCCAGGAAATGCCAGGACTGAGGATCCCCCTGGTGAATGGTGGGTAAGAGGCATCATAATCTCCAGCCACTATATGCATGCACACAGTCCTGGCTGAGAGAAGCCCAGACCCGTCAAGCCATGACCTTGGACCACATTGGTAGTGTCTGTGGTGGAGGAGGAGACTGACTGGTGGATGGCGTGCTGGCATGGGACAGTGGATCCCCATCTTCCACGTCCCCACCTCTGCCATTCTCCCCCCTGACTCTCTTTACCAGCACCTCCATCCACTGATTCAGGCTTTGGCTGCTTCATATTCTCCCCTGCACCCTCAGGTCACACCTGGTGGCCAGCATGTGGACCATACTGGACCGCAAGGGATCAAGCCATTTCCTGATGCCCCTGTACCAAGCGGTTCATGTCCCCCATGATCTCTGTTGCTGTGTGGGACTCATCCATCACCTCAACTTGAAGGAGAGCCCACTGATAGCCTGACTGGTTGCACCAGTGCCCTGTGAGGGAGAAATATGCATGACCTCCACCCTGGCTGCTCCAGCTGTCCGAGGTGAACTGTAAGGCCATCTGTGGACCTGCCTTGTGCAGCTCCTCCCTCAAGTACTACCTGCATGCCTCATACAGGGAGGGCACCTGTAGGTGCCCTGCTGAAGGTGGTGCATGCAGGCACACGGTATGATGGGGCCACAAGCACCATGAGCTGCCTGAGCCCTGGCTGCTCAACTAAGCAGAAGGGCTGACCATGCACAGCAACCATCTCCCCAATGGTCTTGGTGATCTCGCTCCCCTTTGCAATGCACCCCCTTTCTGTCTGCCTTTCCCCCACTGTTCCAAGGTGGCCTGCCTCTGCTTTGTGGGGACAGGGGCTTTGAAGTAACAAGGGGACTTCCCTTTCAGCATGCTCCCACTGGTGCCAAGCTAAGGAGAAGCAAGGGCAAGGGGTGGTGCCTACGGAGATGCGTCAGTATTCCTGTGGTGCTCATGTGTTTTGTTCCCTTGCCCCAGCTGGTTTTGGCTCAGCAGTGCAGACATATAGCATACATGGGATCTTCTGCCAGCTCAAAATGATCCCAGACCATACTACCCACTCACTTCTGGGGTGCAGGTGTATGTGTGGATGCTGATTTTTTCCCCCTCCTCAGCAGGCTGAGGCACATCAACAGGGGGAGTGGACTCAGCTGAGCCACTTGCCTCCACAACCTCTACCTCAGCCTGGGAAAGGAGACCTGGCTCTGGGGGAAACTTGAGGGGTGAGGAGCACAAACTCAGATGATTCCTCCTCCTTCCCCAGAATTTCCCTTGCTATGGCACTCAAATTCAGCTCCAGCTCCAGCTCTTCCTCTGGCACTGGAAGGCTCAGCACAGGAAGTGAAATGGGGGTGGAGGAGACTGTCATGCTGGTGCTGCTGCTTGTTGTCATGGCAGTGGGGAAGGGGGTTATGGCTGGTGCTCTTGGAATGGATGTAGACTCAGGCACAGGGAGTGGCATTGGCACTGCTCCCCTCTCCTTGCTGCCTGTAGAAGTAGTGGAAGCCTCATGCCTGGTTGTTGTAGCAAAGAGGCTGTGTCTCTGTTTGGGCAGAAGGGGGGACTTACAGCTCTCCCTCTATCCCCTCTTCTGCCCCTCCCTGAAGGCTTGCTGGCTGCCTTTCCAGCACACTTCTTGGTGTGTTTCATAGTGTCTTGTCTTTGCCTTGGTGTGCTGCAAAATCTGTGCCTTCTGTAATGTTTTCTGATTTATGTAATATATGTAGATAAGATAATTGTATGTATGTGTATTTATGTAATATATGTATGTATGTATTATTTATGCATTTATGGTCAAGCAGGTCAGCCAGTCTGGCTAAGAAGAGCCTCTGGCCCAGCAGAGTGAGGTGGAGGCTTTCTCTTCCCAGCAGATTACCACCTCTCTCACAAAAGGGTGCACTTTGATTGTGGAAGCTGAAGCCTTCACAATGACACCAGTAACTCAGTCTTTGGTTGACTACCTCAATCTGTGTCTCCCTCCTCACCCCATGATCCATAACAGGGAGGATAGAGAAAAAAAACACCTGCACCCCCAACCCCCTAAGGCCCACTCCCAGAGCCCTGTAGCCATGTCCTTGTGCATGCCACAGACCTCCAGGACAACCTCCCTGGACAACCTCCCTGGCAGTCGCCTTGCCTACACTGAAGAGGTGGCTGACATAGTGCAGGCTGGTGGGTGTGGCCAGCTTGAGCTGAGTGATGGCCAGCTGGGTGTCCATGGGGAGGGGCCACAGCATGGTGGTGGCCTGCCACTCCAGGTGTAGGTGGAGCTAGTTGAGGAGCTCCTGGAAGGTGGCCTGGATCATCTGGAACAACTCTAGCCACTGCTCATCCTCCCAGGTGTGCTAGGCTCACAGACAGTGGAGCTGGAGCCCCAGGAACTCATAGATGGCACTGGTAGTGGTTTCCTGGTGCACATCTTTGGTGTCTCTACCAGGGTCCAGGTGGTGGCAGCACAGTGGTAGGGAGCCTGAGATGCCACAGTAAGCCTGGCCACACAGCACAGGGGAGCAGGCAGGGCCAAGACTGACCTGGGCCAGGCGGAAGTCACTGCAGTGGTGAAGTACAGTGAGCAGGGTGGCAAGAAGGAGTCTGAGGCATGGCTTATCACTCCCAGGGCCTAGGGGTGCAGCAGCCATCATGCGATGGGCACAGGCTGTGGCGACAGATTTGCAGAGGGCTGTGCCAGAATGCTGGAGACTGCTCTTGGCCAGAAAGGCAGGTGGCTAAGGAGCAGCACATAGGACTGGCTTCTAAAGATAGCCCCTGTCAGCTGTGGCCATAGCCTCCAGCTCCCTCTGGCTGTTGCAGGGGGGCAGTACAGTGTTGGAGGAAGCCAGGAACAGGCTACTGCCAGGAGCAGCAAATCTGTTTCCAAATTCCCGCATGTGTAGACACCTGCCCAGAGTGGGTTTACTCAGCACTAAATTACTGCAGAGTAAGCCCATATAGCACTAATTGCACGTGTAAAGGTGTCTCTTGTTTTGGTAAATATTTGGTGGGAGTTTTCCCCAAAGTATGTCTGTGGGATATGGACCTAAGAGAATTGGAAGGAGTCCAATAGGTATTATGTAAGAGGGACATGATGTGGGAGCTCTCTTGGATTGTCCTGCCAAAGAATCTCAGACCTTACTTTTTCCAGTTCTTGGCATGTAACTCCTGAACAAAGACTACTTTTGGATACCTGCATGAAAATGCTGTGACATTCACATATTTTTAATACAATTAGGGCCAGATTCTATTCCACCTATTAGCATCTACATGAATGTAGGCACCTAATTGCAATTCTATTCTACCCAGCTCAAATCTCTGAAAATCTTCCCTGCATCTTTTGTAACATGTTGTCATGTTACCCTAAAGATTAAATCCCAGAAGAGCCTCAAAGAAGAGCAGGAGGAGGACCCATCTTCCTTTTTCATTACCTGCTTTGTTTTGTTTTTTTCTGTTTCCTTTTTGTTTTCCATGGACCCGATCAGTGTATAATAGAATCATACATGGGTGGCTAAGTCCACTGGCCATTAAGCTGGAATGTAACATGAATACAAAATACTGAGTGTAGATATGTAAAGATCATAAAATAAGCAGAGTCACTGATGAAGGAGCTGGGCTTAAATTCATACCTAGATATTCTTTATTTCATTTCCCCATCTAATTGACACATATATTCATTTAATTTTCAGAAATTGTCCATTCCCTAATTAAAGAGAATACCACCATTTACTCAGAACTATTTTAGTAACCACAAGTGCTGAGAAGAAAAATATTGGTCCAGTCCCTCAAAGGTATTTCAGTGTCTAATTTCTATTGGCTGAAATCAAGGGGAGTTAGACTCATAAATATCTGTGATTATACAAATCATTATGTTTTATGGGAGTTTTACTGAAATGAATCCGATACTGGATTATTTGCTAAAAAAAAAGTTAAAGGGAATGTCACTAAAATTCAGAAAAACAGCCTAAAGGCTGAGGGTATCGTACCACCAAGTATGGTAGGGGATGCAAAGTGATGTTTAGATTAAGCCCAACACTGTCTTTCTTTTTTCTTTTTTTTTTAAGTATGGAAGTGTACAGTTGTGAGTGTTTCTAAGATACTAGAAGAAAACAACATAACTTCACATCTTTTGGTGTAACTGTAAACTGTTTACGTGGTATTTGCCTTGGAAAACATCCAAAAGAATTCATGATAAAGCCATCCATTTCAATCATCAAATCTGCCCTTGTTTTAGTACATTGAGTTCTGATTCCCTGCGCCAAAGCAGACACTTTCTTTTGAAGTCAGGGTAAAAGTACATCTAATACACTAACTGAATCAGAGATGCATAACTCCATAAGGTGTACCCTGCCTCCTTTCTGACTTGAGTAACATGGCTGGCTATTTCATTCTTCTTTTGGTCTGTCTCTCTGGATTGCCTGTCTTACTGTTCAGCTCAGCTCCCTCAAGGCTTCCCTCCTGACTCAAGTTAACAGAATCCCCCAGCATCCCAGGATGCTTTGCACCTCCTCCACAAACCCTCCCTCGTGGGATGGGCAGGCTGGCCTTGGCCCATGCCATCTGTTCCAGCCAAGCATGCCCAGCCCAGCGCACCCCATCCCTGGGCTGTTACAGAACAGAGGCAGCAAACACTGTTCTGCAGCCCTGGCCTTGCCTGATCCTGTCAGCGTGGTGGGGCAGGGAAGAGAGAACAGAGCCCCCCCTCCACAGCCCCAACCCCAATCCCTGGTGTGCAAGGGTTTTCCCTGGCCCATGCCAGTCACTGATGCAAAGGGAGCAGTCCCTCCAGTCCAGGGCTGGCCTGGATCCCTATGCCTCAGTGGGGGTTCCCCACCCTGGGCCCTGCTGCCAATGCAGAGGGGGAATTCTCCCCTCCCACCCCGCAGCATGGTCCTATGCTGGCTTAGCCCCACCCCCCAAATCTCTGTGTGTGGAGGGGACAGGCCCTCCAGGCCAGGGCTGAGCCAGCACCAGACTATGCTGAGGGATGAAAGGGAGGAATTCCCCCTCTGCACTGGTGTCAGGAGTCTGAGGACCTTACCCGGGGCAAGAGAAGGCCCCGCTGAGGTATGAGGCCATGTGGGCTGATTCAGGGTATCACTCAGCTCCAGGATAAAGGAAATGTTCCTTCTCCCCTGCACCTGTGAGGGCAGGATGAAGCCAGTGACAGACCATGCTGAAGGGTGGGAGGAAGCAATTCCTCCTCTGGCTTTGCTCAGGGCACCTTGCCTGGAATGGCAAACCTCGGCTGAGGTCTGGGGATACCTGCATGTGAGTTAATGCCCTGCACTAGCTGGGCCTCAGGATAGAGGGAATGTTCACCCCTGGTAGGGGAGATATCAGGGGGTCAGGGAGGGAGGTGCTGTGCAGCCAGTCAGGGATGGGCCCCACTCATCTGTATTCAGGTACTCTTGGCAATGGCCAACAGTCTGGGAGGCATGTTCTAGCACACCCCAGCTTCTGGTCTGGGCTACTACAGCCATCTGGCTGCTTTTCCAGATTAAAACGTGCACATCAGTTCACTTCATTACAGTTTAGGGAAACCTGGGAAGATTGAATTGATTCAGCCTCGGGCTTTTTGATTCCCTGTACTTAGTCTCCAAAAACATCCTTTTTTCACATACATTTTCAATGGCGGGTTTATCCATTGCCAGTCAATGACAGAGAGTATTTGTTCTGATGATGATAATCTGGTCAATCAGTGAGAAGAAGAATAAAGAGAACTTGAATATTAATTTATTTCTATGTATTAATAAAACAAAATTAACTTGATTATTATGCTAATCCATGTTTTAATCAACTTTTTTGTTTTTACTTTTTATTGAGGCCATGGGGCCAATTTTTATTTCAGTTATACTTTTATTTATCCAAAACAACTTTTTTGGCTTCATTTTGTCCATTATGCAAATTCTACAGATGAATGGTTGATAGAAAGTAGTTTCTGAAGCATTGGTAACTGTTGTCAGTGAACCTTGGGCAAACAACATGCTGATATACATTAACCATTGCATCTCATGAAAACTAAGGAAATGATACTCCCACTGTACTCCACGCTGGTGAGACTGCAGCTGGAGTATTGCGTCCCATTCTGGGTGCCGCACTTCAACAAGGACGTGAAAAAAATTGAGAGGGTCCAGAGAACCATCCGTGTGATCAGGGGGACTTGCAAGACAAACCATATGAGGAAAGGCTGAGAGACCTGGGCCTCTTCAGCCTACAGAAGCGAAGGCTGAAAGGGGACTTGGTAGTGGCTTACTGCTGCACCAAGGGAGTACATCAAGAACTTGGTGAACAGCTGTTCATCAGGGCACCCCTGGGGAAAACCAGGAGCAATGGAAGGCTGCTTCAGGCTCAATTCCAGGAAAAACTCCTTAATAGTTAGGGTGTTCAGACTGTGAAATAAACTCCTTCCAGTGGCGGTGCAGTCACCTACCCTGGAAGTCTTCCAAAGGAGACTAGACAGTCATCTTGCTGGGGTCACTTGACCCCAGTTGTCTTTTCCTGCCTAGTGCAGGGGGACTGGACCCAATAATCTACAAGGTCCCTTCCAGCCCCTAACAATCTATGAATAGAGTCTCAGTAAAATACACTGTAGTTCAAAAAGCTCCTATGTCTGGAATATCTGCCATTTCTCAGTTGAAAGAGATCTAGATTCAGTAGTGACAAAACAGACATATCTTCTGACAGCAATGTTCTCAGATTTATAGACTCACAGATTCATACATTCTAAAACCAAAAGATCTTCCCCTGCCATGAGATATGTGAATTTGTTGAATCTGCACACATGAATCCAAAGTTACTTTCTGTTGAGGCGGCTAATGCCAATGCATGTATACTTTAATTTTGTTTACAATATATTCTCTACCTGCCAGGCTGGTAGCACTCTCTCTCACACTTTTTGTTGGGGTCACTTATTTCTGCAGGCTCCGAGACAAACCTAACACCCCCACACTTCCAACACCTGCATAACTGACACCTTAACTTCTGGCTGAACTAAAGCATCTCTTAGAAGGCTATTCAAAGAGCTGATATAATAGAAAAGCCACTGATAAATTATTCCACTGGTTCCTTATCTTACACAGTTGCAAAATGCAAAAGCATTGGATAGATAAAACTCCACTGAATTCAATGCAAGGATAGCAATAACCATTTCTTATTTTACAGCAAATATATTTTAGAAAATATTGTTTACTTCAATGAAGCTATACAGATTTAAATATAATTTTTATTAAATAATCCTAGCTCATGTAGTAAATCAAAATAATTTGATTGTTAAACTCAATGCCTATATGTATATAGGGCAAATTAGGAAGGGAAATATATTTTTTAAACATTTTGAAATTATTAAATGGATATATGTATAAATTATTCAGCATGCTTTGTAAACAGGATGAATAATAGAAGATAAAATTAATCAAATATTTATATGAAAATAAAGCAAAGCAGAATGTATTTGAAAAAATATTCAACTACCTATTGAGCTCTTCCTAATGAGGGACTGTACTTTGCTTATTCTCCTATCTATCCTTCCTCCATAATGAAGACATTATATAACAACCCTAAATGCCATTAGAAAAAGCTAGATGAATGCTGCAATTTAATTTTTTATCACTCTCTTCTCTCAGAGATGATTTTTCACTTTGCTCCTATATCCCAGCAGAGGGCATGATTCAGTTTCAGATAGAGACAGGCCTCAGGTAAACAAAGAAAGGGATTAGAGCAGATGTTAAAGAGCCTGCCATAAAAAGAATTTGGAATTTACTGAAAGAGTGATAACATGAAAGCATGTGTCAAGGAATCTGGCAATTCAATTTTGAAAAACTTAGGGAGCTTAGAAATCAAATGTAATGTTTCATAAAGGACTAGTCTCAGCATAGACTGAACAGAGGCAGTACACTTTATCTTAATGCCCTGCCTGAGGATTCCATTCCTTTCATTCTGTCCTTATAGAAAATGCCAATTGTCATAGTGTCTTGAAGATTTTGCAACATAATGTACAATGCCCTAATAATGACATTGTTAATTTGGTTGATTTCAATGAAGTTTATTATATATGCAGCATGTTATGGTTGATCACTGGATTTACCTAATCAGATATAATCCTCTCCCTTTTAAACTTTTCAAATTTTCTTGGCTTATTTTTTCCTTCCTTTTATGTAAATCACTTAAAGTTGTTTGCTTCACATCTAGGTTCTCTTTTATAAAGTTATGTGCAATCTCCCATTAGGAAAGGATTAGAATAATAAAAAAAAAATTCTATGATTAATTTACTAACATATTGGGCTTCGGTACTTTTGTTCCATTTGCATTATAGAAACATCCACTGTTACCTACAAGAGGGAAGTCTGTAATTAATTCCCAATCAGTTCCTAATGGAAAAAATGTATCCAGTACAGCAGCTAGTAAGCTTCAAAGAACAAGTTAAGTTCTGATTCAGTGGATCATGCACTTCACTTCAGGTGCCATTTCCCTGGGTAGTTAGCTGGGTGGAAAGATCCAAAAAATAAGTGTCTCCAAGGCAGATTCTGGACACTACCTAAATATTTGTAATAGCCTTGGTATGAACCAGGATGTATTTATTTGACCTGTTTCCTTTCTCCGCCATCCTGAGATCATAATATGGCTACCCACAATAATCAAAAACCTGCAGAATCTCACAGCATTTTTACTATGTTTATGGTTCAACTAAAGTGAACTCACAAAACTTCAAGTTGCACTCAGATGACTAAGTCTCCATGCTTCATCACAAAAGGAAGGAACTATTGAACATAAATTATCAGTGGCCATGTCTACACATGCAAATTCTCTGGGTTGTGCTTATTTCAGAGTAATTTACTGTAAACTAAACCCTCTCGGGCAGGCACCTGCAAATGCAGAGAAATGGGAGCAGATTTGTTGCTCATGGCAGAAGTCTGCTCCCACACCCACTAGCCATGTGATCACAGAGCAGGGGCTGGGAGCTCCCTTCTGCTAGGGCAGGGGGACATTGTCCACTCTGTGTGTGTGTGTGTGTGTGTGTGTGTGTGTGTGTGTGTGTGTGTGTCCCAGGCTCTGGTGATGAAGCCAACCCCTACAGCAGGCAGCTCCCAGGGGCAGAGAGCAATCTCCAACCCCCTGCTGTCCAGCTGATCAGGAGCACATTTGCTCCCAGTCAGGCATCTACATATGCTGTACTACACAATAATTACTCCTGAGTAAATTTACTACTTGTATTTACAGGTTGCAAATTTACTTGCAATTAGAGCAAATTGCTGCATAGTAAGCATTTGCATATGTAGATGGTGATGCTTACTGTGCAGTAATTTGCCGTAATCTCAAGTAAAGCAACTTGGGTAGATGTACCAATAGTCTTGGGAGCAAATTTCCATATCTCTGGATATCAAAAAAGTGTAAGTTCACCATTGGAAAGAATCTGAAAGTTGTATTCTCTGCTGTACCTTGCAGCAGCTAGCAGTGGAAGACTTTGATTCCCTATTAGGGATATAGATTCCATCTCTTGGCCCCATGGTCCTTGATCAGTTTCCTCAGCCTTTGTTTTCTTAATCTGACTCTGTTCTATTTCCAGTTGAAAAGTGGATTGTTCCCATATGAACTATGAATTGCCCAGCTGTAGTGCATGGACATAAACCAGAACACCTTACTGGCACACTCTTTCATTTTCACCTGCTTATGTGAAGATATTGGAAAGAGGCAGCCAGTGTCCTGTTGAGACCTGGGAAGGTAGAAGGGTAGTTAAAGGGGCAGAGAGCCCGGTTTTGTGTTGGAGCATCTTTCTTTCTTTTCTTCTTTGATTTGTTCCCCCCCCACCGAGCTCCAAGGGAATCTGAGGGTAGCGGGCCCATGTGTGAGAAAGATAGTGTTGGGGCCTGAGGGGGACCTGGTCTTAAGGGTCCCAGGAGCGAGACGTAGACCATCCAGACACTGCTCCACAGGAGGCGTGAGGCCGGGGTGTAGGGGTGGCGGAGCCCCGTGAGTAACCACCAGGAGGAACCGCGGGTCTACAAGCACACCCAATGAACAGCTGATTCGCCCCTAAGGTAAGTGGGGTAGAGACCGCAGCACAGCTGAGGCGGATCTGGAGGGGAAGCCCTTTGGCGACGCCTTAGCTCGCCGAACAGGGAGCCGCGCTCCCGAGCCACGCGCGGGCAGCGCGCGCGAACAGTGCACGCAAACAGGCATGCTCTGTAAGGGCGCACCGGCGTTTGCGCCGGCGTTCGCGTAAGGCGGGCGTGAGGTAGCTGCACAGGGCAGCTTCTCCAGGGAGTAAGGCAGCGGGC
>NW_017729033.1:63941664-63953676 GCF_001723915.1 Gavialis gangeticus | reverse complement strand
AGGTCCCTTCCGACCCTAAATCTATGAAACTATGAAACGGCCCCAGACACTGAGGTCCAACACATCATGGCAGGAGAGCACGGGGTCGAAAATTCGGGTGGAAGTCACCAGCTCAGGCAGAGGCGCAGGCTTGCAAGGCATGTAACATCAGTCACCCGAGTGAGAGCGGCATGGGAGCAACTGTTCGAGGCCTGGCAGGTACAGTCTGATTTATTCTATCCTTCTCCAAATTGTTTCATACTGAAATGGCTTTAAATAGGTTAGACCATACTGTCTGATGCTTGACTGTTCCTCTGTTTAAGGAACGACTAGTAGACCTGTGCAAAGCTTCAGTCTCTGATTCGATTCAGCAGAGATCCAGCCTGATTTGGTGGCTGAATCTCCAAATCCAAATCTCTCCAAATTAAATTGGAACTCTCAGAATCAATTCAGAGAAATTTGGAAAGATTTGGAGATTCAGACATAGAAAGAGCTTGAAATGTTTTTTCTACATACCTCTAGGTAGTAGGGGCTTGTGATCGCTGCAATGCTGAAGCGCATGGAGTATCCCACATAAGCACAGGGGGCTCCCCAGCATACTCAGCAATGGACCTGAAAGTGGACCAGAAGCACTTCCAGGTCTGCTGGGGAGCTCACTGGGGGCCCACACAGCACCCCCTCAGCTCAGTGCCTGGTGTCTCCTGGGTCTGGGGGAGAGGGCTGATTGCCAAGCCAGGGTGGTGTGGGGGGGGCCCCAGCATGCTCCCCAGCAGACCCAGAAGTGGACCAGAAGTACTTCTGGTCTACTTCTTGTTTCACCACTGAACACATGGAGCACCCCCCACCCCACACACACACACACACACACCCCTATGGGATGCTCTATGTATCCTGGCTACCTCGAGGTATGTATAAAAAACTTTTAAAGCTGTGTCTGTGTCCAAATCACTGATTCTCTGAATCAGCATCAAATCTTCAGATTCTGATTCAGCCAAATCAAATCAGGGACAGTGATCCAAATCAACGACTTGAATGACTGCCCCTGATTTGGGCCGAATCCAAATCAAAGAGACCCTGCTTCGCACAGCCCTAATGACTAGTACCTCATGACTTCCTGAAGAAAACAAAATTCATCCATCATGCTCAAAAGACCGTAATCAGGGGCTTATGATCAGCTGAGCTGTGTGAAATAATTTATTCATTTAACTTCAATATGTCAATATTTTTCCCTGTTCATCAGTTTACTAGAAGCAGATTGAAATTTCCTTAAATTTGGTCACTATATATTTTTAAATTTAACAAGTTATATGAATAAATCTTAGCCTGTTTCCTGTTTACAATCAGTTAATTGGAATTACTCAGTATTAGAAATCTGAACTGTTTCATTTATCACAAAGCTCAGATGCTTCTAACTGGTTAAGTAACTCTTAGAAATCAGTTTTCAGTACAAGCAGTCAAAGTTATAACTCTGAAATTCACCGAAATTCACCATTTATCAATAGTCAGGGACTGTTACACACAACAGTGTAGAATTTGTCTTAAATCATGGTGCCTGGGGCTAGGGACAGACATTCAAAAAGCCTGAGCCTGAATTGATTCAATCTTTGCAGGTTAGTCTAACCTGGATAGGCTGAACCAGTCTTTAACTGGACAGATATTCTCTCTGGACTGAGGAAATTCAGGCACATGCCTGCAGCAGCTCAGGTTACAAGCAAGGGGGTGCTAGAGCAGCCCTGCCTTCCCTTCCACAGTGCTGAGCTGAGGGGGAGCATGGCCAGGCCCCAGCAGGATGCTCTGATTAGGGAGGTCCGCCTGCACCATCATAGACTTTTCTCCACTGGTTGCTCAAGGGGTAGGAGTGTTGCCAGCCCCCAGCCCCCTGCTAGCATTCTGAAGCAAGGGTGGGGGGTGGGGTGCAGTGCATGCATCTATTGATGATATGGAGCATTTCAATCTCCCTCTCCCTGCTTCTTTATACGGTCTGCAGAAAACTGACAGCAAGCAAGCCAGCAGGAGACTAATAACAGTGATTATCACCTCATCAGCAAAACGATAGGCTCTCTCCATTACTTCAAACTCTTCTTAAACAGCTTACTGGATGACCTGTTGATTAATTCCAAACAGCCCTAAGCAGTCACCATCCTGTCTGCCTGTCCCAGTGAAATTGGAGAGAGACACACACAGACACTTCTCAGCATTAGCTAGCATACCACATGCCTATGGGTCAGGGGACTGGGGTCTGTGCTTTGGGAGTTGGGGGCCGGGATTCCTGATTGAGCAGTAAGAAGTTGGGGGGCAGGAGGGAGCCAGGCAGACATTGCTGTGCCTGCAGTCTCTGCTGGAGCTTCCGAGTGGGAGCAGAGGGGAGGGGCCAGCTCTGCTGTGGAGCAGAGAGCCCTGCCCAGCCCAGAGAGCATGCCAGGATGCTGGGGGAGTCTGGTTCATCTTAAACCAGCAATGGGTCTGGGACAGATGTCACATAAACTGGTTTGACCCTAATCAGTTAAGTCTGATACTACATTCAGCCAGGCTCATCTCAAACTGGTTTCAGCCATTTTCAAACTGGTTTATGTGCACTGAACATCTGTTTTGTTACAGGTTTAAAAGTTTCTGATCACTTTAACTGGTTTGTGTGTAAAGATTCTCCCTAGTCTAGGAGGATATGATGTGGGATAGATCACTCTACCTAGTTTCTTACACTCCTTCTTTAAAATAGTTGGGGCCAAACTCTTTGTCCAGTGTTGCAAAATTAGCTCCAATCCCCTTCCTTTGCTGATTCTGCTGCTTGGATTTCTGCTCCTTTCTCTACACTCTCTGCCTGATCTCCTACTCTGCTTTCAGCTTCCTGCCCTTTGCTCCTTCCTGATCTCCTGCTCTGCCCTCTGCTTCCTGCCCTATCTGCTTCTGTGCTGCCTGTCCCTCCCTGATATGCTGTGTGCCACAAACAGTTATCCTGTACCATTTATGGCACTTGTGCCAAAAGTTGCCCACCACTGCTCTAAAATATGCCACTGTTAGAGAAAGGCTACTGGGCTGGATGGACCCTTGGTCTGAACGAGTATCATAAGTCCTATGCTCTTATTCTGAAAAAAATAATTTAAGAATTTAAGATTTACTGTTTTGGCGGGCAGACCTGGAAGACTTGATTAATCAAGTCTGCTCCAACATGCTGTAATTCTAGTGCATCAGAGCATCCTTGTTACACAAATATAGGTGCCCTTACTTGTTAGAACATTCAGAGAAAGCCATCTTGTATGATGCAAACAGTCTAAAAAATGCAAATATCAATTTGTTGGGTTTTTTCATTAGTAGTTCAGATCCAAACTCAAGACCTTCCACTTTATCTACTTCTTTATTGTCATTGCTCACCTCTTTAATAAAAACCAATGCATTTAGCAACATACCTAAAATATCCCTAATGTGCTGAAATACAGCTTGCCTGTGTACTCCCTACCTCACTTCTAGTGACTGTTACTAGTTCCTGAATCATTAAAATGCATGCATAACATACAAGCTTTCAGAAATCTTTTAGAAATATTTTCTTTCTAAATCACCTATCTTTATAGTTCTTGTTTCTGCAAGAAAGTTGTATGACTAGCTGAGCCCCAACTTTTTACCTCAACATGCCAGAATTCAAGCTTTAATCACAGTTTTTCATTTGTACTTTATATCTCAACATAAAAAGAGCACTGGTGTTTTTCACTTAGGTACATTTATACATGATTATCAGAGTTGCTAACACAAGACAAATATTGGTACTGCAATCTGCAACATTTTACTTACAACCAAACTCTTTGCTGATGTGTATTTTACCCTTCTACCAGGCCCTGGACAAAGCCTGCATTCAAATTCATGGTAAAAAAGCTTAGTTGTCAGTAAAAAGCTTATAGATTATCAGTAAAATAATTTTTCTTAGATTGGCAATCCTGCTTGACTGCAGCAATGGTTTTACACCATGTTACCTCCATCCCAGGGGCTGCCTACTCACCTCTACATCCTAATATCCCCCAAATGAACCCTGTGGTGTGCTGTCTCCCTCTGTCTTACCCTTGCGATTCCCAAACCCTGGTCCCAGAACAGATCCCCAAAGAAGGGCTACTGTCTGCCTACCTGCAACCCAGCAGTGTTATATGTAGGTAACCAGATGCAGCAGCAGCACATAACTGGGGTGGGGGGAGATACAGAGGCTCTTGTGAGCTAGAAAGCCCTGAGAGAATGCTCCATGCAGGGTGCTGCTCTCCTGCTCAGAGACCAAGTAGTGCTGGTTTGCTCTGTCTGTCCTTAAGGCTAGGGACAGACACTACACATAAACTGGTTTAAGTGTTCAGAAACTTGTTTAAACCTGTAGCAGAACAGATGTTCAGTGCACATAAACAAGTTTGAAAATGGCTGAAACCAGTTTGAGATAAACCTGGCTGAATGTAGTATCAGACTTAACCGATTTGGGTCAAACTAATTAATGCAATGGCTGTACCAGACCCCTTGCTGGTTTAAAATAAACCAGATTCCCCCAACATCCCAGCATGCTCTCTGGGCTGGGCTCTCTGCTCCACAACAAAGCTGACCCTTCCTCTGCTCTCTCACTGAAGCTCCAGCAGAGACTGTAGGCACAGCAGGGTCTGCCTGGTTTCCTCCTGCCCTCCCCTCCCCCTCTCACTCCTCGCTGCCCAAGTAGGAATCCCATCTCCCTCCCTCCCATCTCCTACAGCACAGACCCCAGCCCCATGGACCCTAGGCATGTGGTATGGTAGCTAATGCCCAGAGGTGTGCGTGTGCGTGTGCCCCCAATTTCACTGGGACAGGCAGACAGAACAGTGACCACTTAGAGCTTTTTGGAGCTAATCAACAGATCAGCTGGTAAGCTGTTTAAGAAAAGTTTGACCTAATGGAGAGAGGCTATTGTTTTGTTGATGAGGTGATAAACACTGTTATCAGCAGGGATCCTGGTTTTCTCTGATTTAAAAAAATCCCCAATTTTCAGTTAACAAAAAGTAACTCCAACTCTACATTTTTCCATGATTAAAATGAAACATCACTATACACACATACATACACACATATGTATACACACACATATGTATGTGTGTGTGTGTGTGTGTGCGCATGTGTGTGCATGTATAGTGTTGTTTCATTTAAAACATGGGGCAATGTGGATTTGAGGTTACCTTTTCTAACCCAAAATTGGAGATTTTAATAAGTCAGAAAAAAACAGGATCCCTGGTTATCAGCTCTCTGCTGGCTTGCTTGCCTGTCAGTTTGCTGCAGACAGTATAAAGAGGCAGGGAGAGGGAGATTGAAAAGTTCTGTAGTATCAACAGATGCATTCACTCCACTCCTCCTCCCCCTCCTTGCCTCAGAGTGCTGGCAGGAGGCTGGGGTCTGGCAGCATTCCCACCTCTTGAGCAGCCATCAGGGAAAAGCCTGGAACGGTGCCAGCAGACCTCCCTAATCAGAGCGTCCTGCTGGGGGCTCAGTACTGTTGAAGGGAAGGAAGGGCTGCTCTAGTGTCCCTCAACTTCTGACCTGAGCCACTGCAGGCATATACCTGCATTTCCTCAGTCCAGAGAAAATGTCTGTCTGGATACAAACTGGTTCATCCTAGCCAGATTAGACTTACCTGCAAAGGTTGAATCAATATAGGCTCAGGGTTTTTGAATATCTGTCCCTAACCTAAATTCTTACCTCAAGCTTCTTTCTCACAAGCAATCTTCAATCAAGCTCCCAGTGGGTTTTTTTTTTTTTTTTTTTTTTTTTTACAGACTGTTTAATTTTTTATGGACTTTACAGACAGGTGCTTTTAGCCTGTTTTTTGATGGTCTGCCTGTAAATTTACATACAGCTGGCAACCCTCTACAATTAAAAGGCAAAAACGTGTGCATCAACAAAGGGAATTAAGTATATAAGCATAAGGCATGTCTACACATTGCCCTAAAGTGATGTTGTTACTTCACTGTGCTTTAGTACTTCCTTTATTATGAAAACATGGCTCAGTAACTGCCCATATCATGCCATACACATAGTGCATGGTTATTTTAGCAGCTATTTTGCTGTAGCAGCACACTATAAAGGGGGAGTGCACCTCTACAGCAAAGTAGCTACTAGTCATGTGTAGATGACACCCATGGATGCTACTGCAACACAGAGTCGTGTGTAGATGCACCCATAGTGTAGAAAATGTAAGAGTGCATACCTGTAGAAGAAATTGAGAAGCAAACAAATAGAACAATTTCATGTGCAGATATGCTGAAATACAAAAGTTTCAATTGCCAGTTTCATTTTGACTGTTTCCTGCCAAGGCACATGGATTAACTTTCCTGGTATGAGAAAATGCCCATTTCTCTGAATTCTTGTGCCTAGACATGTAAATATGAACTATTTCTTCAGAGACTGAAAATAACTCTTGTTGCTGCATCTCACCCACCAGTTTCCCTCCTTTATTTCATCCATGTATTGCATAAGGTAATAATCTAGCCTGTGAGTTCCCTAAGACAGGGACTTTCCTTTCACTGAATATCTGGATAGCACCTAGCATGATGGGCCTCAGTTTCTGATTGCTCCCCTTAGGTACTCTGGTAATAAAAACAACAAACAATAACAATTTTTCATTCTTATGGGTTAACAGCTACACCTATAAATTGCAGAGTAGCATTCCTGCTGTACTTACCCCAAGATAATGGCCATCAATAAACACAACAGGTAGTGATGGAACTTCACATACCCTCCTGCACCTTTCATCTAGTTCTTTTCCATAATCACTGTTCAGAGCAATATTTTTCTCTTCAAACTTCACTCTGTGATTTTGGAAGATCTTCCTTACCAGTTCACATCTTTCAAAAGTGGTTCTAACCACACGAAGGCTGGTAGTATAAATTATGATGCGGCCAAATTCTAGAACTGTTGATACCTGGAAAATAAAATGTTCTCAGTTCTCATTCCAGCAAATAAAACGTTAATAGTCATATTTATTTCATGGCTGGATAGGCATCTTTATTACCCCATTTATCTGAAATATTATTTAACCAATAAGCACATGTTGAAAAATCTGTTCCAAAGCAGTATTTTTCTCAGACGTAAGAATGGCAAAGGAGGAAGTATGATTTATAATTTTGTTGTCATAATTGTCATGCAGGGAACCAATTAAGCTGGGCTTCTGGGTACTTTGCACACTGGTGCAAGGAGTTTTGCTTATTGTAAGAAACCTTGTACCTGCAAAATGAAGTACATTTTCAACACATGCAAAGCTGAAATTGTGACCTGATTGTAGGAGTGTGATGATATGATTGCTCTTGGACTTACCAGTTCCTTTCACAAATCCTAACGTGTGTGTGTGCACGCATGCATTTCCCATTTGATTCCAAACAGAGAATCATATAGTTAATGACATCCCAGTCTCACATTACCTATCAGTACCACAGCTCATGCTAACACAATTCCTCATGAAATGCATATGCTTCTACTAGTAAATAAGGATGCAAGAGAAAGAGAGGCAATTTACCTAATGGACAAGGAGCTGCATTTTTTAATTAGCAGCCCAGTATTTCCTAAGATATATATATATATACACTGTAGTCACTAAAGTAACTACTGTAGTGTAGTTTAAGGATACCTGAGCTTATTTTAAATAAACCAGCTTGAATACCCATAGCTGTATAACTCCAGCAGCAAAGAGCTCACTGGTAGCTAAATTATCATGCTAAAACTAAACTGCTACTAGTACCCAAGTTAGAACTAGCTTGGGTATCTGCATTACACTGCAGTCAGTTTTGCAATAGCAGTAAAGAGATACCCTTACAATTCAGTGAGGATTCAACCAAACTATTTTAAATGCTTTTAAAATACTAAATGTACATTATGGGTTTGAGCCAAAGCACATTACAATCAACAAAAGGGATGCAACTGACTGTAATGAACTTTTAGGCAGACAAGATTCTTTGGGTAGATGTGATATCTTTTATTAGACAAACTAAATAGTTGGAAAAAGTGTTCTTTACAAGCGTTCAGACACAAACACCCTTCTTCGGGCATATCAAGAGTCTGCTGGTGAATTGTGACATTCAATATGCCTAAAGAAGGGTGTTTGTGCCCAAAAGCTTGCAAAGAACAATTTTTTCCAATTATTCAGCTGATCTAATAAAAGATATCACATTCACCCAAATAACCTTGCCTGTCCAGGTCCTTAGACTAACATGGCTATAACCAACAACCCTAATGTAATGAGTTTTGGATTACAGGCTAGGCCTGAATTTTTACCTCTTCTCTGTGAAGATGAAACCTAATGGCTGATGCTTCCTTACTGGTCAAGAGCCAACAGAGGAATCAATTTTCAGTGAAAATATTAAACCAAACAAAATATCCCCTGTCCTAGATAGGATATTTTTTCAGTGTAATATTTTGTTCAGATTATTATTATATAAATAGATTTTTAACTAAAGTTAGCTGAGCTTCCAGGCCATTTAAGTTATTCACTACATCATACAAATGAAGATTCCACTCTTAGCAATGCTGCAAAAGCAAAGCTGTAAGTCAGGACAGCACACACAAAGCAACCCATAACATATTGTAGAAATTTGTGGTAAATGACACTTACAAATAATTATGTATTTTTGAATTATGTAACATCATAACTGGAAAAGCAAAAAGGCAGTCAAATTGGTAGGCAACATTGCAAATGTTGACAGATGAGAAATAATGATTGATCTTGCTAATCAAATGAAAAATATGTCACAGGCAGAAAAAATTATTTACTCTTCTTCAAAATTTAACTTGTAGTCAAGGGAAGTCCTTGAGGAAAAACATTCTGTTCTTTCAGTTGATTGAAAGGGCACTTGCAACAACATGAAATGTACCAGTTTCCCACCTGGCATCCTGGGAATGATGAGTGTCATAAAGGGGCCAACTGTTCTTTCTCTCTAGGTAGATTCTGTGGCAGTTCTGGTTGTAAGAAAATGAATATAAAGACTGGGCAATTGCTTACTGAATTATACTCTGAGGAAGGAACTATACTTCTGCTGTTGCCAGAAATTTTTCCCTATATTGTGCATACTTCCCTACTTAAAAGATTAGTTTGTCCCTTATTTAAAATGTCAGTATTATAAGGTAATGGTGCAAAATATTCCAGTAGGATTTCTGCAATGTTTTAGATTGATAGAGGCATAATGCAGCTGTCATAGGGCCCTAGCTCTATATAGAATAAAGCAGAATAAAGGCAGCCAGACAGATAGGGATACTCAGGTTGGAAATTTTCAAAAAAAATCCATTTCAGGAGAATCAAAATGATATTTTAAGCATTCTTCCCACAGACCGTGTCACAGGTCCAACATTTTGTTCTTATTTGGAGAGACAGCTTGTTTGGAAATGATTTCTTTTCAGTGAGATCGACATTCTGGTTCCTGCACAGCCTTTGTCTCTAATGCTATTTGTTCCTAGCCATGGGGGACAAGATTAATACAGAGGGTCATTATCTGAAGTAGCATCAGCACTAAGATGTCTCAGTAGCATACAAATCAACAGGCAGAAAATGGAAAGTTGTGAAATGTGGAAAGATACCAAGCAGAGATTGTGCAGGTATTGGTTGTCTGCTTTTCCTTTTATTTCTTTATTTTTCCTAAAGTGGAAACGAACAAACACATTTGTTTACTTTGCAAAGGTGTCTCAATGATACAAACTAGCAAGGTATTTAATTCTATTTTAGTTAGATTTTGGCAAACAGGTTTCCGAGTTGCAGACAGATTAGACTGTCCTGTCATTAGAAGGATGTTATCAAACTAAGCAGAAATCATTAATTTCACATTCATTTAGCTGTACTTGATCCCTTAAATATTTTCTAAGACAAGAAACTTAAATTTTCCCTTTCATCATTACAGTTACTTCATATTTCATTATGCAGTCTAAAGAAGCATTATAGCCTATAGTGTTTACTGAATAATACAAACTCTTGCAGTCAATCAGCAGAATCCAATTTTGAACTATCCTCCCCGTATCTTCACTTTGCTAAGCTAGAAATGTGGGTTCTTCTCTATGTTGGCCTTATATGACAGTAGTTCTATAATACACTAACAACAACATAAATTCATTAATTCAAAAGCATTTCAGAACATAAATTTCACAATTTACTGTAGTGGTTCTTAAATAAGATTCATTTTACCAAATATATTAATGCATTTCAAATTGTGAGCTGAATTTAATAGAGGATAATTCATGGGTTAATAGATATAAAGAAGCTGTTTAACAGACCTTCTTGGCTGAGTAAGAAATAAATCACAAGGGCTTAAAGTACAATGGTTTATATTGACCATTGCATGCGTGTGCAAGAACATTCATAGCAAATCCTATAGCCAACAATGTAATTTGGTTTCAAAAGGTGCTATTATCAACTAAACCTTGGGTCATGTTAATCAAGCCAAGTTTCTGGTGGATTGAGATTCAGAGAAGGCATCTTCATCGAATGAGCATTAGGAAGGGCATTTACTTCAGCCTGGATCTACTGTGCAGTAAACTACTGCAAAGTAAGGGTTTTGGGGTAGGTGCTTGTCTACGTATGTGAGGATTAGGGAGAAAATTTGCTCTCAGACCCTGGGAGCCCTGAAATGGGTCCCTGCTGCCACCCAGTGGAAGTTCCATGCTCCCCCTGCATGCTAGTTTAGGGCAGGCAGGGAGCACTGGGCCAGGAGACAGTTCCCATATTCTCTACCTGGAGAGGAAAATGAAATCTTGTGCTAATCTAATCCTTTTTACTGTGAGATGTGAGAAGGTAAAGCTGGCATTATACCCTTTAGGTCTGATTCACTGACTGTCTGTTGACTTTATTGGGATTTTGAACAGTATTTTTGCACAGGAGAAACACTCCAAATTTGGAAATCCTGCCCAGACACTTATTAATTGGATGCTGTTGGAAGTTGATGCAGTCATAAATTGACTAGGAGCTCTGGGAACAGTATGAGAAGAATTGTGACATGAGGCTATAGGACTGTATAGGTGAGTTTAGTTTAGGAATGGAAGTGGAGCAGGGAGAGGAGACAGAGGCAAGACTTAAAGGAAGCAGAATGAGAGTAAAAGTGTGGTTGCAGAGGACTGAAGGAAGGCTGTGGAGAAGAGATAAAGAATAGGATAATCATAAAGGAAGAACAGTATAAGACGAATTTAAATCTAGAATTAACACTGACAAAAATACAATAAAAGAAACAGACTGAAAAGCTTCATCAAGATAGTCATGAAAGAGATGATGAAGACAGAATAGCTACATCCTGAACTTTTTAACAAAAATTTGGTAGCCAAAGCAGCTGCGTGATAAAACCTGAAAACCATGAGTTCAAGTTAATGTTTTTCAGAAACTTTTCAAAGCAGTGACTTATCTGTACAGCCTTCATAAAGTAGGATGTATACTGCTAAAATGCATGTGATGACTTGTTTTTCATAACAAGCAAATAATACATAAAAACAACTCCAATGGAATTTGTAACAGATTACCGAATATCTTTAAGAATAACGAATTATGCTCTCAAATATACAAAAATACAGTATTTTCTGCCTTACTGTTTTAAAAAAAATATTCAAAGTGTGCTATTAAACCCTGTGTTACTGTTTGTGTTCAGAACCTCCACATCATATAGTAGTCTCTGGCTATGAGGCCCGAAATACTTCCTTCTTAGAAATATAGATGGCCAGTGTCCCTTTACCAGTCATGTGAGCTGTTCTGTCCTCACTCAGCCATTCAACTTTTACCTTTCTTTAGTTAAAATCTGACATAGGATACTTAAACTTGAGTTACAAAATAATACCCCATTTTCTTGCATATAACATGTGCCTTTTTCCCAAAATTGGGGTACACGGTTTAAGTGGAAAACTGTTTTCTTCACTGGAAAAAGAACACATCTGAAGTAGCATGCTATGCAGCTACCAAGATGAATGCCACTTGTTTAGTTTAGCAAGCGGAAGGAACAGAATCCTATGTTAACCCTTTCATAGCCATAGCTATTGGCTGAGCACTATAGTCTATTCAAAGGAACATATATAAAGAACTACTTATGGCAAAAA
>NW_017729033.1:63939645-63941530 GCF_001723915.1 Gavialis gangeticus | reverse complement strand
AGTCTTGATACTGACCTTGCAAGTTATAGTCTAGGTAAGGCAGCTGGCATCAGGAAGTTTCTGCTGCCTGCTGCCTCATCCAGACTGTCTCCTGGACACTCTGTATGCCCAGGAAGACTTTTTTTATGTCACACAATTGTCTATGACCCTAGAAAAATCTCTTTTCCCTACATTCTGCCAAAAACAAGGTGTGGTGTTTTATTTGAGACCTGCTGTATGCCAGAAAATATGGTAAATAGTATGCCACCTTAATAGAAAAAGGTATGTCTATCCAGCACTGTTTTTCCAAAGCTACAGCTTACCATTTAGTATTTTTCTGACATTTTTATCAGATATCTATAATACTTATTCTGCCACACTTACTAACACTGAATAGCACTTTATCCCTTGAACAGACTTGTAATATAGATATTCACATAATGCTGTTCTGTGTGGACCAACATTAGAGTTATTGTAAATGATCTAAGTCACATGTCATTACATCTTTCCTATAACCTTCTCCAGTGCTCTCTTTTTGTCACCTCTATATAAAAGTAACATGAGCTTATATTTACACCCTTGTATAAGTTATGCCACCAATTGTGTCATCTCTAAATTAGTTCCTGCATATTTAAATATACTTTTTTTCCCAGGCCCATTTCTTTCAAATAACGTATACAATGAAACTAAGTTTTATACTTTGTATTACATGATCTGTTGTATGCTAGAGGTGGCAAAATATCTTTTCTCCTGCATTTGATGGCCTGCTATAATACTCTGAATCACTAAAGCTGAAATATTAATGCCAAACCTTTAGTAAATATGAGATTTCTAAAAGCTCTCATTATGTGAGGATATAGCATTCAAATAATTCCATTCAAGTAGAGGTGAAATGCTTCATTGCCCCATATAAAAACCGGATATTTCCTTCTCTATCTAACAATATTGTCTTTCTACATCTCAAAGTAGTCTACTAAAAAACACCCCTTGATTTTGTAATTGGATTGTGTCAAGCTGGTATGGGTACTTACTATCCAGGCACCCGGTAGGAGAAGGAGTTCACAGTATACCACAAGCCCTATTCCAGTGGGATTTTAATTGGAGAATAAAGCACTTTGATGATGATCGTTACATAGAATAAACATTTGGCTGATATTTGCATACCTGAGAGACTTAAATTAGGCTTCTCACACCACATGTAGACAGTTGCATAGATTAGGGCCTAAAAGTATTTATTTGAAACAGTATAAGCTGCTCTGAGTCTTTCAGGATAAAGTAAGATGTAATTATCATTATCATTATGATTGTTGTTATTGGTATTGTTGTTCATTTTGTTTCAAAAATCCTTTTGAAGTAAAAAAAAAAATAAAAGTTTGCTTCCAAAAATTTTGAAATTAGTAATTTCAGCAAACTAATATAGTTCTTTATAATTGTTTTTTGAAACAAAGATTTATGAAACTTTACATGCTTTTCAAGACATTTAGATTTTGTTTAAAATGGCATTTTTCAACAAAGATTTTGTGGGTGATATCTTTTACTGGACCAAGTGCATGGTTGGTATAGTTTTAGACAAGCCTTCAAAGGCAGGGCATTTTTTTAAAGGCATGGCTACAACATCACTCCAATGCTACCATTTTTCAACAAATATTGTCTTGATGGAAAATTTTCAGCTGGCTCTGCTGGTAACACTCCCTGGATCTGAAGGCTTAGGATCGACACCTAGGCCAGAGATTGTTATTCACTGCTGATGCAACAGCTGAGTACAGTACTACTAAAGTTATTACTCATTTGATGAAATGCTAATCCAAAATTCCTTCTGTCTGACATTCGGGGCTGTTCACTCAAAGTTAAAGGTCTGCTGGTATTTGTCACGGCGCGGGGTCCTAGGAGCGGCCGTGATCTCTCC
>NW_017729033.1:63932984-63939634 GCF_001723915.1 Gavialis gangeticus | reverse complement strand
AGGCCTCCTCCACCCCTATTAGCCTCACCCGGTCCTCCGGTCTCTCACTCCAGGGCTCCTCACTGCCCCCTCTCTCACTCCGGGGCTTCCTGCTGCCCCCTCACTCTGGGGCTGGGCCAATGTGCCCCCAAACAAAGCTGCACCCTCTATGGCGCAGAAGACCCCATGCTATCATGGAGCTCTTATGGGGCCTTCTCCAACCCCTTATAGCCTCACCCGGTCCTCCGGTGTAATGACAAAGTAAAACCATAAGCCAATTGGCTACAACACAAAAATAAGCCTCCTGGCTATAACGCAAACTCTAGCCCTCTAATTCAAGCTCCATCAAACCCCTACCAGGGGTTTCTCCTCACCCGGGAGCTGTTTCAGGCCCTTGGACTTCTCTCATGGCCTGCTCCAACAGAACTCCTACTTCCACGGCTGCCAGAGGGGAACTGCCTTCCTGGCCTCAGCCTGGATCACCTTTATATAGGTCAGGCCCTGCCCCCTTCTGGTCAGCTGACCAACTGCGGTTGCCCCGGCAACCAACACCTGTCCTTCTGTAGGAGCAGGGCACCAGAGTGCCCCTGCGACAGTATTATAAGGAAGAAACAACTAATTCCCTGACTTACATGTCTTGTATCCCAACAAACAGATCATAGCTACATTTTGCCTTAGCAGTTAGGACCTGTTTACTGAGTGTTAGAAAACATTAAAGAAATCACTCACAGGCATCTTCCATGGAAACAGCTTTTCCAGCACATTCTTCAAGTCCTTTGGTGACCAGGTAGTGACAATGGAAGCAGGATTGTGATGTCTAGAAGCTGCTAGTCATGAACTGGCAAGAAGGTGGCAGTTGCAAGAAGGTCATCTAGCACTTGGAGCTAGGAGTGTGATTCAGCAGCTGTAACTGCAACTGAACAGTCCTCTTCAGTATCTGCTCACCTCACATGGAGAGGAGGCTTTAACTGAGACTCTGTTATTGATGAGAGTGTTCTCAACTCCATCCTGCAACACCCAGTCAGAAATGAAGTCAGAATTCCTCCAAACCTCGACAAAGTGAAGAATGCCATCAAGCAGATGAAGAATGACAAGGCATTGGGAAATGATGAAATCCCTGCCAAAATCTTCAAGCAGAGGGATAAGGAGCCCACATCACAGCTCCATGTTCTTATCTTAAGGATCTGGAATGATGAGGAAATCCCAGATGACCTCAGGACTGCCATAATTGTGACAATCTTCAAAAAGGGAGACAGATCCAAGTGTGGAAATTACAGGAAAGATCATTACAAGGACCCTCCTGAACCATTTCCTTGCACTTGCTTGAGAGCTCCTACCAGAATCACAGTGAGGGCTTAGGGCATCAAGAGGCACAACTGACATGAAGTAGAAGACTAAAAGAAAAAAATGTGGGTTCTGTTTTGTGATGACAATTTGGTTTGGAAGTACAAAATTGAAACTACAGAGAACGTTGGACATTCAGGGGGTGCATATGCATCCATGTGTACCCCCTACATGTTGCCAGTGTCTGTGCCTGTCTGTCTGTCTCTTGCTCTCCAAAAAATTTTCTGGAAAAGACTTCTCAGCCCACACAGAAATGATTTATGATAATCAAATAACAAAAAAGAAACACTAACAAAAGATCAGTACCCATGGCTGGTACAACTGGCTTTATAGTTTACTCCTTAGAGGTACCATCAACATTTCCTTTATGTTGTAGCACCTCACTGCATGCTTCACATTTTATTCTTTCCTACATATTATAATAACAGATAAATATCAATTTTGGCTCTACAAGGACCCTTGAACCTTCAAAAAATCAATACCCATAGGCACTCCAAAATGAACGGCTCTAATTTATTTGCCATTCATTTGCTATTTATTTCCTCTGTATGCATGAACAACACGTGCCCCCAGAACCTGGGGGGGGGCACAGCGGTGGTGGGAACATGGCAGCAGTAAGCGGTGGTGGTAAGCAGTGAGCTCCTGCAGATGCCGCTGGTGGAGGGGTGGCGAGCACCAACCAGGGGCCGGCGACCACCCGCAGATGCCACTGGCAGTGGTGGCAGAGGCCAACAGCAAATCGCTGACCCCCCGCAGATGCCATCAGTGGCATCTTTCCCTGGGGGGGGTGCACCGCCACATTCAGGGATGTGCCTGTCTGTCTGTCTCTTGCTCTCCAAAAAAATTTCTGGAAAAGGCAGGACTTCTCAGCCCACAGAGGATCATCCTTGAAGCCAACTTATAAGCACCAAATACTGCCACCATTAAAATACAGAGAATATATGGGGAGGAAAAATCTAGTAAGGACAGAACAAGGAGAAACAAGAATTACTGAAAACAAAGTAAAATAAGTTTGTTCTCAGCCCTGGCAAGAGTATATTATACTCTATTATACTATCTAACTACCTAATCTAATATCAGCTCCTACACTGCTGTGAGCTACAGTTTCTGCTGTCCTGATTCAGCAAAACAGCCTCATGCTAAACAAGTTGTACCTAGTTTGTTTTGTAAAATTGCTGAAGTCATTATTAGCTAGTCTGATGTGCAGGATTCAGATTAAAACAGATACTTGTATCTCAGCTGTTTGCTGGCTGAGCGCTTTTCTCCTCCACATTTAGTCTTCATCATAAAAAGTAAATCTCTTCCTTCATTTCTGCAGAAAATATGCTGACTTAAAACAAAAAATGCTATTTATACACTTTCAAATTCTTACCCTTTTTCCTCAACCACAACATTATATTGTATACGTGGAAAAATGTAACTGTTTAGAGGGTCAAATCCTATGCTAAAAGAATGGTCTCTGTTACACCCATTTCTAATTTGGCCTATTGTATCTAGTTTTAGAAATCATAAGGATTTGATTGTAATAACATGTAGCAACTATCAAATTACTGTCCCAAAAACAAAAAACTTAACTGCAATTGCGAAAATGCAGGTAATTAATCTGTTCTACTTTATTTTCAATATAAATTTTCAACACAAAGCTCACCAGTGCAACCTTAATGGACTATGAAATAGCTTTAGATATAAAATTCTACTTTAAATCCTTTTTATATATATAGATGTTCCTGAAAATGTACTCAGCGTGTGTATATTAATGTAATTTCCTAAAATAGTACTTGTATTACTCAGGGTGCATCTACATGAGACATTTCCTGTAGAGCTGACAAATTAGGTCCGTAGTAAAATGTCACCATCTACACATGTGGTGCTATTAAGATGGAATAAACTAATTAATTGTGCCATAGGATAGTATTGCCAGACATAACTACTATCCTACAGTGGGCTTATTTACCCCATTGTAATGTACAGATGCTGACAGGGCTGGCTGGGGCATGAGGGTGCTTCAGTGCAAGGGCCCCAGCTAGCCCTGCTGTGAAACAGCCTCGTGCCTCAGTTATCCCCTCCACAGCACATTTAGCCAGGTTTAAGCAGCCCTGGGCTGGCATGGCAGCCTAAGCCCCAGGGCCAGCCTGCCTGCAGGGGCTGCTACACCTCAGCTCAACAGGCTGTGGTCCTGGGTGCATGTGTAAATGCAGGGACTGGGAGCAACATACTCCAGTGCAAATTGCACAGGAGTTTATTCAGCCACATTAATTGCATGTGTAGACACACCAGTGAAATATAATTATGCTGTTAATTGATACAAATGTTTGTAACTCCACCACTAAAATGCAGTCAAAAAGCTTTCTCAAGTAAATCCAAAGACAATCATTAGGAACCAAATGCTTAACATCCTAAATAACGTTTGCCTCAGTTAATTGATTATACTAGCACATGCTTTCTCATTATTTTGAAACCCTTCACTGTTGCATAGATCACTGTCATACAATTTGTTAACCTCCCTGCCTCGATCATAAATCTTATAAAGACAAAGGGCAAAGACAGAATAAATCTGCACAACAAAAATAGCATCAAAATGTTAGAACTGGGCTAATGATTGCACTAGCAGCTTTTCGGGGATGGCCTCTACAACCTTAAGGCTGTAGCTAGGAATAAACCTGTTCCTAGCGGTTAAAGTAAAATGTCTATAGCTACATCTATGCTGGCAAAATTCAGACAGACAATTCACCGCCTTTTAAGTCCACTGATAGTAACTGGATCAGACCTTTGTTTATGTAACTTCTATCATCCACTGGTGAGATGTTGCCACTGCTGTGATAAAATATGCAGTTACAGCAGTACATGCCTAAAGCAACTTAGGAGCGGGACTTAAATTACCTGGAGGATTTTAAATGGACACTCTGGAATTATCAAACTGAAATGTATACAAATTCCAGGAGCAGAATCCACTACCTTAGCAAGAAGTGGCTTTAGATGTAACACAGCACCAACATGTTAAGGCCCTACTTTTAAAAATAATATAAATGCAGGGCAACCTTTCTGTAAAATGTAAATCTACAGCCAAATTCATTCTCAGGTTAGTTTATCTTAGATTAAGGGGTTTGGTTTAATTCCACTCCTCCTTACTCAACAGTACTTGCATTTCTTTAACTATTTAACCATTATAAAATGTGAAGAGCATTATTCAGTTTAAATTGACAAGTGTGATTAGTAATATAAATATATATGGTGGTATTAGCAATTCCTAGATCAAAAACCAAGACAGAATCATAGAATCCTAGAAAAGCAAGGTTGGAAGGAACCAATGCTGTGCCTGAGGAAGGAACATCCCTATCCAGAACTTCCTGATCAAACTTATTACTAAAACTACACAGGCAATCCTGTCATACAACCACAAGGCACAGCACCCCAACTTTCCACAGGCAGAGCAAAGGGACAATGGTGGGCAAAGTCCTGATGCTGAAAGATTTGTTGACATACACTCAAAGGATCCAAGGAAGAGGGCCACAGCCCTCAGTACTGAGAAAGGCAAAAACTCCCACAATCCAGACCAATCTGAACCTGGGGTAAAATCCTTCCTGACCCCAAATGTGGCAGTTGTTCTGACCCTGAGCGAAGAGGCTAGATGCTTGGCCAGAAACCTACAGGTTTTAGTCCCAGCAAGAGCAATGGCATACCCCAGTCAAAATCCCCAGCCTTGGCTGCAGCCAACACCCAATGCTTCTGAGAAAGGCAAAAAAAACCCCAAACCCTGACATGTATAGCAAAATGAGGGAGGAAAAAATTCTTTCCTAGCTCTTTATAGACTCATCCCTGATCAATGTTTATGCATAGGGCCCTACTGAATTCATGGCGGAAGTGAGCTGCATGGCACCAACTTTAATCTTACAGGTTCCCCCATATGACCCCCCCACACACACTGATTGGTGGAGGGGCCCTGCCACTTGCTTCTGATTGGTAAGGAAGCTAACACCACTGTTTTAAATATGGCACCCCATTTTTGTCTCCCAGCTGGTCAGCAACAAAGATCAGAGCCACCAGGGGCCCTCAGCCAATCAGCAGTGGCGGGGGGAGAACCTGCACGATTAAAGGAGCTCAGCCCACTTTTGCCATAAATTCAATAGGGCCCTATTTATACAACCTTATCTTGAACACCTTCAATAATGGAGATTCCAGAAGTTCCCTAGGCAGTCTAGCCCACTGCCTCACTGTTCTAACAGAGAAGAAGCTTTTCCTGGTATCCAATCAAAACTTACTTGCTTCAACTTCAAGCCATCAGTCCATGTCCTGTTCTCTGCAGGAAGAGAAAAATGGCTCTCTCCCTCATCTTTATGGCACCTGCCCCTCCGATATTTGAAGGCTTCTATCATATCCCCCCTTAAACACCATTTTCATAAGCTGAACATGCCTATTTGCTTCAACCTCTTCCTATATGGCTCACCTTCCCTTTATCATTTTTGTCATCTGCTTCTGGACGCTCTTTGACTCTTCTATATTATTTTTAAAATGTAGAGTCAAAAACTGTACACAAAACTCTAGATGAAGACCAAGTAGAGCTGAATAAAGAGATACTATCATCTCTCATATCTTGCATCTAATGCAGCCCAAAACTGTATTTGCCTTTTATGTTACTCCATCACACCTATCTCCTATTGAGTCTGTGGTAAACTAAGCTTCTTAGATCCCTTTTTGTAGTGCTAGAAATGTTATAGATATTGGCTTCTAGTGATGTTATGCTATCCTAAGTTTTTCCCCTGCTTCTGATTTGTGAGATAAAGAGAAAGGCTCCAAGATGACAAATAGTGTAGTTCTTCCATTTTGTATTTGTGTTTTCAATTATTCTTCCAGAGGGGTAGCATTTTGCATTTGTCAGCATTGAATATCATCCTTTTAGATCCAGGCCAAATTTTCAATCTATCCAGAGCCTTCTGAATTCCACTTCCATCCTCCAGTGCATTTGCAATTCTTCCCAATTTTGTCATCTGCAAACCTGTTCAAGAAGCTTTCTATTCCAGCAACTAAATTATTAATAAACACATTGAACAGCACTTGGCCCAGGACTTCTGTTCCTGCGGGACTCCACTCAAAACCTCCTGCCATTCTGACATGGATCTATGTATAATTACCCTTTGCTTGTAGCTATTGATCCAGTTGTCTATCCACCTCAAAGAAATTTTGTCTAGCCCACATTTCTCAAATCTGTTTATGAAAGGGTAATGTGAGACTTTGAAATAAAGACTTGAAACTATGAAACTTTGTCAAAAACCTTGCTGTAATCCATATTATACATATATATATATATATATATATATATATATATATAT
>NW_017729033.1:63929230-63932906 GCF_001723915.1 Gavialis gangeticus | reverse complement strand
TCAACAGCATCCCCTTCATGCACCCAGTTCAGTTACTTATCTTTTCAAAGGAGATGAAATTTGTTCAGCAAGATTTGTTCACAGAAAATCTATGCTGGCTGCTCTTGATCAGTCTTTCCTTCTTTTGAAAATGTACTTCCTTATGCTCCAGTAGCTTCCTGCGTATTGAGGCAAGACTAACCAGTCTGTAATTCTCCCTGCCCTCCTTTTTGCCTTTTTGAAGAGGAGCACTATGGTTGCCCTTTTCCAGTCCTGTTACCTCATCCATCTCCCACAACTTTGTAAATATTATTGCCAAAGGCTCCAAGATCTCCTCTGCCAGTTCCTTTGGAACCCTGGACTTAAAGTCCATCAAGTTCTCCTGACTTGAATTTATTCAGACTCATCACAAGCTTTTTAGCTGTTTCTTTACTCACAATATTCTTGGCCTTTCTTTTCTGACCAACATATTTATAGAACCTCTTCTTGTTTTCCTTAACTTACATCAGCAGGTAAAGTTTTGGGTTTTTTTTACACCTTTTCCTTCCTAATTTTGTCCCTGCAGATTCTTGCTATTTCCTGGTATGTTTCATCATTGATCTGCCCATCTTTCCATTACCTGTATGCTTTTCTTTTCCATTCAAGGCATCCAAGAAGCCTCTTTTGAAGCCCCATTAATCTCTTTCCATTTTTTTTGTGCTTCTATCATATCAGAACAATGTCTTGTTGAGTTTCCAATATTATGCCCTTTGGAAGCTTCTGAAACTGAATTTTACCTTCAATGTTAATGTTCCAGTCACAAGAGCTGTTCTGCTAAGTTTTTGTGATACCAGTCAGATCATAGTTCCTTTTACAGGCTGATATTTCCAATTCATCTTGCTTGTTGCCCATACTTCTCTCATTTGTATACATACATCAGACATAGTTTGGATTCTGACCTACTTGTTTCCTTTTTGAATCACTTGCTACTGTCCTGTGGCTCTCTGGCCCTTTCCTATAGTTGAGCTACTTCTTCAGGTCCTTTCCCCTCAGATTCATTTGCTCTGCTGCTGAAGCATTTTGTTCACCATCCCCTGTGGAACCTTAAAGCCTTCCTTGCTAGGTTGGCCAGATGACTCCCAATGATGTTCCTTCCCATTCTAGTCAGATGGGGTGCCTGTACATAGGCTGGGAGGCTACCCCAACATGCTATAATTACAGTGCATCAGAGCAGGGATTGAGGGCTGGGAAGCTTGTTTGCAGCCCCCACTCCATGATTGCAGACTAGGGGCTGGGAACAAGCTCCCAGCCTATTCCCAGCCCCAGTTCCACAATTGCAGAGCAGGGGCTGGGACAAGCTCCCTGACCCTGCTCCATGATCACCATTAAAGAGCTGGGGCTGGATGCTCCCTGCTGCCAGGCTAGGGGGACATTGTCTCCACTCGGGCACACAGTGCAGGGGCTGAGGAGCTTGTTCTCTCCCCCACTCCGTCTCTGTGCTCACGGAGCTGGGCAGGGAATAGGCACCCCAGCCACTGCCAGCAGAGAACTCCCAGTGCCAGCTACATGACCGTGGGGCTACTGCTGAGAGATGTTAATCTCCCAGCACAAGTTTTGTGACCATGGGGTCACTGCTGGGAGGTGCCCCACAGTCATGAAGCTGCTGCTGGGATATAGGGGTCTCCCTGCCCCCCACTCCCTGATTGCAATGGTAGAGCAGGGGTTGGAAATAAGGATCTCCAGCCCACACTCCCCAGTTGCAATCTCTGCGCAGAGGCCTTGGAGCAACCTGCTGCCAGGCGAGGGGGACATAGCTCCCTGCCCTGGGAGCTGCCTGCTGTCAGAGTGGGCTCCACCACAGGAGTCTATCTCCCACCCCCTGATGGAGACATTTTGCTCCTGGTTAGGCATCTACACAAGCACTGCTGCACCATTACTAATCTCAGGCAAATTTGCTACTTGCATATGCAGGTAGCATATTTACTCAGGATTAGGGAGGCTTACTGAGTAGTAAGCATGTGCACATGTAGACTTCACAGTAAACTATGTTAATGTGAAGTTAATCATCTTGTGTAGCAGGCCTGTGAGAATAGGGAAGTATTCAATTTGGATTCAGATATGGCCAATTCAGAGGACAGTGATTCAATTCAAAGATTCAGAGCTGTGTCCTGAATCAATTCAGCTGAATTGGCTTTGGAAGATTCGGCACTAATTCAGAGAGATTCAGTGATTTGGCCATAGACTATAATGAGGAATCACTGAAATACCTATAACTTTGTCATTTTTCGGTAGATTTAGATGAACATAGTAGGGATGGTAGCCCCTTCTGAGGCCATAAGTCTGCCATATTTCAAGGAGATAGGTGCAGGGGTTTCTGGGAAATTGCACCTCAAGCTACTGACAAACAAAACTTGTGATATCTGACATTGTGTGTGTGTTAAGGTGTGCCCTCACTGGTGCTGGGGCCTCTACATGACACGGTAGTGTGCCCCAGTGAGGTCTCCTCCTCCCTTATAGCCTTATCTCAGTCCAGAACTTTAAACAACAACAGGTAATAAGTAAGCAGCACAGTAGCACTAGCAGCATCTCAGGCAGCCAAACTGTCATAGCCTTTCTTTCCTTTCCTGCAGGAGCTTCTTTTCCAGCAGTTGCCAAAGAACTCTCTCTGCTGGTCCCAGCCTTGGGGCTTAGATGTGCCCAGGGCCCTGTGTCCTCCTGGTCAGGTGCTAGGGGTGTTGGTCTAAGGATATGGCACTGGCAGACAACATTATTTGGGTCAGTCTAATCTGCCTATTTAATGTCCTCACTTCTGCTTTTTCCCCAGCTGGTCCACTACAGAGTGCTTGAAAGCAGTTGCTGACTTTTGTCTGTTCCTCTTGAATTCTGGGGACTCTCTTTCTTCTAGTAGTCACATGTGTGCTACTTCTTCTCTTTTTCCTTTGGCCTCTCCAGTGTGAGTTTCTCATGACTCCTATCCAAGAAGTCTTCATTTTCCCTGGTAGCACACAGTGTGAATAGCTGTGGTTCCTGCCTTTGAATCTCTTTCATCAAAGGTGGACACCAGATGACACCATTTGCAGATGGTCCAGATGATGCAGATGAAGTGGTCTTGATCCTCTGAGGCATATGAACATGGCATATCCATGCAGGTAACAGCTGTTGATTCCATCTCCATTTATGCCTCCTATGTTCCCTGGATGAGATGTAGGCTACAGGAAACAAAGCAAAGGGGAAAAAACAAACAACACACATACACACCCACTCAAATGCACATACACACACATACAGTCTCCTGTTCCCTGGCTTCCTCATGCAGCAAACTCCTTTGTTTGCTTCTCCTCTGTTCGATACAAATGAATAAACTTGAAGATAGTTCTCCAACTTTCACATAATTGTAAAGAGTCTGGCAATATTTTAAGAAAGTGCAGCTCTCAAAGAAAGATTTTGCCACCAGGAAGTTTTAAGAAGTATGTAACCCAGGCAGTACTCCAAGAGGTACCCCCTCTCCAACTGAAGGGATCAAATCAGGTGCACAAGCGCTGTGGGAGGTGTAGGGACTCTCCTCCCCTATAGAGCAGAGCCAGACCACCAATGGGGACTTAACCATATACCTTTTAATACTGGGAACATAACAGGCATAAATCAGAGGGTATAGTGGACACTACAATGCCCCAAGGGGGCAGGATTCAACAAAAGTTAGACACTTACAATCATTGAC
>NW_017729033.1:63925833-63929130 GCF_001723915.1 Gavialis gangeticus | reverse complement strand
GTTAGACACTTACAATCATTGACAAAAAACAGGGTTAACAAAATATAAAACACAAACAGCAGAACAAACAGTATGGGTTGGTGAAATATAAAAAGGCACAAAATGCAAAATGTCCAATGACAAGGAAACATAGGGCCTTCGTACCTGGAGGGGGAAGAAAGCACAATGGCCCCTTTTCACTGCAAGAAAATTTGCTTCTTATTACCTCACTCACCCCAGGTCACCACTACTGGGAGTTGAACCCAGGTGTTCTACATGGAGGGCAGGAATGCTGCCACACAGCTACCACTGGTGACAGTGCTCTAGCCTGCTAGGGGTCTTGACCTTCCCAGAGCCCCAGCCTCATGTTGAGCTACCTGGCCTCTGATTGGAGGAGCTGGAAGCAGAGCTGGGAATGTCTCAGGTCACTGCTCAGATCCTTCCTGGAGCAAGGGAGCCTCTCCTGCTGTCTGCAGCCTCTCCCAGGGGATCCTGGAGCCCAGTGGGGAGCCTCTCCTGCTGGCCGCATGCTGCACTGCTGAGGGTCCCACTGTTGCCTGCATGTCCTGCTCCTTCAGGCTCTTCTGGGGCACTGCTCCTGCCCCACTGGCTCAGCTCTTGCCAGCTCTGTGAAGCTCCTTCCTTGTTGTCCCTCACTGGTCTCTCTCCTGAGTCAGCCCACACTGCCCCTTTTATCCCCCTCCAAGTGACCCAAGGGGCCAATCGGGATACAGGGGGGTGAGTCTCTGGTGCCTGATTGGTGCAGAAAGGGAATCCCAAGTCCTCCAATCATCTTTTACCCCTTCAAAACCCCTGGGCCAAATCATTACCAGATTGGTGAGGAAAGGGAATCCCAAGTCCTCCAATCATCTTCCACCCTTTCAAAACCCCTGAGCTAAGTCACTGCCAGCCAGTCTGTCACAAGTAAATTCTGTAGGGAGACTTCTTAATGTTTTAAGCTTTAACACCCCCCCCCCAACTTGACTTCTGTGGGACTTTGCAGAAGTATAGCGACCTAAAGAGACACATGGACTTGTATGACCAGGACTTCAAGAATTTCCAGGTACAGCAAAAACTTTGTTATCCGGCATCCATGGGGGGTGCCAGATAACAAAATATGCTGGTTAACTGAGAGGCCCGAATAGGCATCTTTGCTTGTTCAGGCTGCCGCTTCTCCCACCACGTCCGGGGCATCGCCGCCCCTGCCACCGCATGGCTGCCTCTCCCATGGGCCCCGAGGGACAGGCAGGTGGGCCCCACACAGGTTACTATGCCCTGGGCCATGGGGGCTCAGCAAAACTGGAATGCCACAGTGGGCACTTTCAGTTTCACTTTTACCTTAAAAGCCGGCATGCCGGTTAATACAGCATGCTGGCTTGTAAGATGCCAGATAACGCAGTTTCTACTGTATATGTGTTTAGCCAATTATAGGGTTTGTTAATCTGAAAGAACTTTGGGAGTTAATGAAGTGGCTTCATATGATAAGTGGAAACCTGATATTGTTTTCCTATTCACCAAATCAGTAACCACCCAGTGGCAGATTCAGTAAGAATTGGCCATAAAAGGATTATAACCTAGTCTAATGTAGTCATCTTGACTAATAGTTTGGTGGCTATAACATTGGCTCTTATAACAGGACAACAGTTGGCTGTGGGAAGAGGAGATGGTATTAAAAACAGAGATGAATGGAGCTTTTAATGAACAGCATCAGGAAAACAAGGATTATACCATGGCCTTGTATATGAGGAACAGTATTGGGATTGTTTTGTTTCCATGGTGTAATATCATTTAAAATTCATAAATGTGCTTCTTCTGAAATGGTTCTCTTGAGTCAGTTTACAAAAATCAGTCTAAACAGTAGAAGTCTTTCTTTCAAGCATAATGAACAAACAGAAAAAAAAATTACTGCATTAGTGCATAAAGTTTGAAATCCAAAGCTAGAGTCTCATGCTATATGTAAAGTTAATGTTATAAAAATCTCTTCACAGAAAGTGTATATCAAAGCAGCTGCACAGAGGCCCTAACAGTAAGTTTGAGCTTTCCACCTTTCCCAACACATCTACTTCATCTTAGGCCTCTGACTGACGGATCAGTGGAGCAAAATGAAACCACAAGTTTCATATATATAGAAAGAGACCATTATGCTCTGTGAACAGACACTACTGATGCCAGGGTAGCATTATTTGATTATCCACTGTGTAATAAATGGCATCCCAGCCAAACAATTTGCATTCTATTACAGAGATAAACAGGTTCTCTTTGCTTGAGTTAATCACTGCATTCAGTGCTCACTAATAATTGAACTCATTCTCCTTCTCTTTTCCCAAATTATGTCTAACAGCTTATAGAAAACACAGTCTAGTTGGTTCTCACTTTAGTTCTTTGATATCTTGCAACATAACATTCACTTAAACTTCACTTTTAAAATGAAGCCATATATCAGTCCACTGTTATTAATGATACATGTGAGGAAATAGCAACTCAGGGAAATAAAAACAGGGAAAACTCTTAAGATTCAAAAATATTTGAGGAGCCCAGTATAGAAGGTACAGGCTAAAACTAAAGAGTCCCATTAGGGCAGGGCCAGAAAGAAAATCCACCTCAAGATAGGGGTAGGAAAAATATACCTTTTAGTACATAGTAATCCAAAGAACAAAAATGAATGTGAGCGTGCCATGCCTCAGTTACACTGTCAAGAAGTTTATGTAAGCTGCCAATTACCTATTTAATTACCAGGGCTTTCATTTCCATTAGGATAGCTTAGAGTTTTAAAAGAGCTTATGAACTTATCCCAGAAAGGAAAATTCCCGTATACCTATGTTTTCCCCTTTCCTCAGGGAAGCCAACAAGTCTTCCCATACACTGAGCAGATGAATAGTCTGAAGTCTAAATTTCCCTTCCCATCAGGGAAAGTTAATTGTTTTTCCTCTCTTCTTGTGTCTATAGCATACAGTCTTATTCAGATCTTCAAAAAAAAATCACTGTCTTGCACAAGGGAGCCAGTTTGCTAAGGTTTATCAGGGACCTGGCAGCAACTTGCAATCCTCATCGGGCTTTGTTGCCTGACTGGGGAGCAGGGCCCAGCTGGTAGCTAAGCATTGGGTCCCTGAACAGGGCAGCAGTTTGCTGCTACCAGCTGAGGAGGCAACATCAAGCTGAGCTGCTGCCTGGAACATCTTGGAGGTAAGAGCTGGGGCTATGGGGAAGGAGGAGACCCCATGGTCCTGGGCATGACCTGAAACTGCACCCTGCCAGGGAAGGGTGGCCTGGTGGAGCTACCTGTGGTGGGGTAGCTCTCCAGGAATGCCAGGCCAGTTA
>NW_017729033.1:63920187-63920833 GCF_001723915.1 Gavialis gangeticus | reverse complement strand
AGCTACCTGTGGTGGGGTAGCTCTCCAGGAATGCCAGGCCAGTTACCTCCCTGACAAAAGGTGGGTCAGGGTGCCTGAAAACCTCAGCCCCCACATCCCTGGTGGGTTGTGATCTGAGACAGGGAGAACCCAGGCTCGTTGCGAGCATTGAGGCAGGGCCCAGGCCAGGTGGTGGGACCTTTGGCAGTGCCCAGTCTCTCAGGAGAGCCTGGGTACATTAGGGAGCTGGGAATTAGGCTCCTGGGGAGTAGGGCCCTGAGCCTTGGGGAGCAGTTAGAGAAGCTTCTGGGGCGAGGGGATATCAGTTAAATAACTTAGAGTAGTGGGACAGGGCTTGGAGGCCTAGTCAAGGGGCTTGGAGCCCATAGTGAGAGGACCTGGGGCCCAGAGAGAGAGAGAGCCCAGAGATGGGGCTGGTAGGCCCTGTTGATAATGAGGTTATGATATGGCCTGATGTGAAGCCAGGATAGAGAACCCAGTGTGAGGGTGCTGGGATCCCGAGCTTCAACGGGGAGAGAGTCCCACCTGAGACTCCGGAGCTCAGATCCCAGTGCTAGCCAGCTGGGGGAAACATCTGCAAGGCATGGGACACATTAAGGGAAGGTCAGAGTGTGTACAGAGTCCCTTGTCATCAGGGCAGGTAAAG
>NW_017729033.1:63918475-63920176 GCF_001723915.1 Gavialis gangeticus | reverse complement strand
ACCCCAGAAACTTGGTGACCTCCAAACTCCCTTTCAGCTACCCAGCTGTCATAGTTACAGAGCTAACTGCACCTCTACCCATTTCTGATACCTCTGAGCTCACACCCTGGAGCATCAGGCCTTGTGTTTTTGCCTGAGTAACAGAATCCCACAGTCTGCAATCTCTTAGACCAGGACCTGAGCAACAAAGACCAGTACCAGGGTACCATGCATACACCTGTTTCTCTAGACCTGACATCTCCTAACTCATAGATTTTTCACTAAAGCAAGCTGAACTTCCAAGCTGTTTCAAGGTGGGGAGGGGTATGGTGAGTGGGGTCCCAGTCCTAGATGCCAACTTCAGAAAGGGTGCCAGAATGGCTGCCCCCCAACCTCCCCAGTCTTTGCCACAGCAAACGCAGCTTGTACCTCTAGGCCAGGGGAGTCAGGCTGGAGCACCCTTACACTGCCTGGACAGAAGACTTGGCTGCAGGGACACTGAGAGTAGGTAGGACCACTCTCCTCTTCCCTTCCCTAGCACTCAGCATCTCCCTCCCATGGAGCAGGGGAGTTTTGTTCATGGCTTGCAACTCATTACTTATGCCTCCGGCCTGTGACCAGCAATATTGAATAATCTGTCTGCCTTCTTAAATCCAAAGTACTGTTTGTCCTAAAATTAGGAACAAAACAAAGAAAAAGGGTATTAAAACAACAGTCTACATTAGTAGCCCTCAACCTGTAGTTCATGTGCAACATGTTGTACAAAGGATCCTCTGACATTGCTTGCAGTTATAGGAAATGATCAAGTTCAAACTGAGGCTACCATTACTCTGATCCAGGTTGACAGCGAGAGCATAGTATGATGTTGCCTGCAGTAGGCTAGTTATGCAGTATTGCTGCCCAAAGGCCAGCAAAGATTGAGACTTGTTAGTTGAAATGTATACCTTTCTCATTTATATGTTGAGTATGGTACATAATGGGACATACAGCAGGCCTGACATTTGCAGGTGTTCCAGAAGATGCCTGTCTGTCTGATCCTCCGGAACTACCTCTCTCTTAATCATGCAAGAGTTCCTTTGTTCATTTAAGTGTTGAAGCTTATATAACTGGGTCTTAAGCAATCTCACGGGCTAAGCAGGAAGAAATTAAGCTAGCAACACTACAGCCTTGAATTGTCTCTGAACTACCCTCAACAGTTTGCTAATGAGCCATGTTACCTTGTGCCATTGTTTCTCTTCCTACTTGTTTTCTTCCTTGACAGATCTTATTTAACTAAACCAATAAATTCACACAGTAAATATCCCAATAACCATAGCAACATATTGTGTTAATGAATGATTGCAAAGCAGATCCATATCTATCATATCAACCACTCCTCAATTTCCCTCAACCCTCAAGATCCTGCTCCTTCCCCCAATCCCCAAAGCCAAGAATCCATCCATCTTTCCTCCTGGACATCTCAAAAAATCTCAAGCTCCTCTGATCCCCTGTACATTATCACAGACCCAGCTTCTTATCCAAATTACCCTGCAGCCTCCCAAGCATCCCCAGTGGTTCCCAGCTTCTCCCTTCCCACCCCAACCTTTACCCACATCTTCCATAACCGTTGAGCTTGCTTTCTTCTTTACACCTGGACATCTTTGCAAACCTAACTTTTTAACCAGCTAAGGCAGGGGTGGGCAAAATGCAGCCTGCCATGTCATTCTATCTGGCCTGCAAGGC
>NW_017729033.1:63875111-63913475 GCF_001723915.1 Gavialis gangeticus | reverse complement strand
TTCCCACCCCAACCTTTACCCACATCTTCCATAACCGTTGAGCTTGCTTTCTTCTTTACACCTGGACATCTTTGCAAACCTAACTTTTTAACCAGCTAAGGCAGGGGTGGGCAAAATGCAGCCTGCCATGTCATTCTATCTGGCCTGCAAGGCCCCTAAAAATTTTAGGAAATTAATATTTATCTGCCCCTGGCTGCCTGTCATGTGGCCCCCAGTGGCTTGCCAAAACTCAGTAAGTGGCCCTCTGCCTGAAATAATTGCCCACCCCTGAGCTTAGGGCAGCCAGACATCCTCCAAACTCAGCTTCCCTTATCTATGTCAGTTTCCACCAGTTCCACTGACAGGTCCCAGTATAACTCCATCCTTCCCAGATATGTCCATAAAAAAATTTCCCTGAGCTGCCACTCAGCTTCCTCCCACTGCCTCTACCTACAAAGATCACAAATCAGGAAGCCTTGACTTTCCCACCAGAAATGCACCCCTCTGCTTTCAGACTCTTCAGCACCCACACAGTTGTTATTTTCTATCCCACCACCATTTGGTACAGGACGTATTGTATTTAAGCTGTATTTTATGGTTAAATATAAGTCCTCTAGAATATGCTACAATAACCCCTGCGGGCAAGACTAATGTGTTCTGGAGAAGCTAAGCTACTATTGATGACACATACACAACAACACTGTTTTGACTCCATAGCCATGAACGCATTTTGGATGCCTTATTCAGTTCTACATTCAGGCTTCAGGTTTCAGTGCATTTTAACCATTCCCTGAATCCAGCTAAATGTTGTTTCTAAGCTATGATAAGCAATATTAGTATTCAAATGATCCCTGCAGGTTTTGATATTCACATTCACTAATGAGAAGAGAGCAGGAAGGAGCTGAGCTTTTTCTTGCTGGAGTCATTGTTCAACTGGAGACAGTTTTCTGTTAAGCGAAGAACTTAGCTTGTGAAAGTTACAACTTTGCAATAAAAAAATACAGAAATCTTCGAATATATGAAAAGCTGTGGGATAAAGCAAAAAAGAACCCCAAAACCCAAAAAGTAGAGAACACAAATTTGCAGAATTCACCATTTTCATTCTTAGTTTTCCTCTCCCTAGTCACTAACACAGAACATTAGCTTACAGAGCTGCCAAATTGTTAAGATTATTTTTACTCCTCCAGAGCACTTTACAACATAGACTAATTAATCTAAGAGAAAAAATAGGACCTCTCTCTGTTAACTGAAGAAATGTTGCTCTCAGGATATTAAAAATGTATGCCTTTGTGGGCTTAACATATGTCCACCTAAACCTGGGTCCTCAGATAGTTAGCACAGAATATCTAAGGGATGAAACAATGGATCACGTAAGGATCATAAATTAGAAGTTTAATATTAATCATAAAATTCTAAACAATATGAAAGTCTTAAGAATGCTAAAAACTAAACATTACCTGCGTAGTAACAAAATTTAAATTCCTACTGCATAATACTTATGAGTTAAGCTTTGTAAGAAAAATTATATGTAGAGGTATGGAAGACATATTAACTTAATCTTTATTTTTGGGCTACAGTGGGCACATCTACACATTCCTTCATGAGTCTCAGATACTACTTCCTCAATAAAGGAATAAGTAAATGCACAGTACGTAAAGTTGTAGCCTAATAATACTGTGCAGTAGGCTACTAGCACTGTTTGTGCTGTGATGCTCCACTGCACAGTGTTATGAGGCCAATGCGCAGTAAGTCTTGTGTAGACATGCCCAATATAACCCTGTGTTTCACTTTGCTTCTCTTATTTTGTTTCCTAGAGGAGTAGAAGAACAAATTAAACAAAATAGGAATTGACTTGCAATAAATAAGTATTTTTTCTCAAATTCAGAACACATGGGTTAACACTATTTTATTTCTATTATTTTGTCTTTCATTTTTCCTGTGCCTTTGCATTTTCTGATCCTGATCAAGACAAAAAACAGAAGCACTGGAAATCTCAAATAATAGCTGGTACTAAAGATACTGTATTTGCTCATATATGACACACATCTTTTCTGAAAATTAGGTACTAGAAAGTGGAGTGTGTCTTAATGAGGAAATGAAGTGAAAAGAGGGTCCAATCTTGCAGGAACTGAGTGGCAGAGCTACTGATGTCCCACTCAGCTCAAGAAAAGAAGCCAGGCAGTTTGGCTTCAGCAGGATCATGTCCTCAGCTGGCTCACCAGGTGCTTTAGGCTGCCTCCCTGCCTCAGGAAAGGGCCAAAGTACTTTGGCTCAGCCAGTAGCACCTACCAAGGTAGCTGATAATGAGTGATGAAGGATCCTGCTGGAGCCGAACTGCTTAGCTGTCTTCTCAAGCCACACAGGCAGCAAGTAACACCTGCTACCTTCTGCAGCTAAGGTTTAGCAAAGCAGCCACAGGTTTTTGCTCTCCCCTTTATTTAGGTGCCCATGTTTTCCCTCCAAAAATACTTACCTGTATTTTCAAGGAAATATCTTTTTTTCTTCATCCCAGTTTCCAGAAACATTTGGAGACGTAGGGTAAGCAAGAAAATGCAGTGTTTGTAATGCAGCTTGGAAACCAAAGGGTAGGTAAATTCTTGGTTGCTTGGATTCTTGGTTGCTTGTCCAAATAACTGCTAAACATTATGAGCATTTAGGGTTATATTTTATTCCACCCGTTAGGTGCCTGCAACTGGCGGGCTTCAAATATCCGGTCCTGTGCTGCTCGGCTTCATATGTGTGGGCTTGTCTGTCGCCTTGTCCCGGAAGTTGTCTATCCCGGATATGTCCTTGGGGTAGCCCCCGCCCCTATCTCACCTGCCACGACTTTGCTTGTAATTTTCAGTGGAGGGATCGACTACTCAGGCCTATCCGGAGCAGGGACTCTTAGGGGCGTTGGTCTTCTGCGACACTCTGCCCTCCCCTACACCTCACCCTAGTACCCAGCCATGCTGAGTTGCTGTTGTTTCCCGGGCCCGACCCTCGTCTTGTAATGCCAAGGGGTACTCTGTTGCAAATCCGTAGGTCTATCCTTACCCTAGACCCAGCTGGTTAAGAAACCCTTCTGAGGCTTCCTCACTACCCCTCCAAAAGTGGGCAACTTAACAAAGAACTCAAAGAAAACACTACCAGTAAGCCTCCCTGCTTACAAAATAAAGTTTGGCCAACCTGGCCTGGGGAAAATCCTCTCCCGTTTCCAACCCTTTCTATGGCACCCCTCAATCTGGTTATTGTACTTTCTAAGTGCCGCCCAGGCTACTCCTGGTCACTCTGGTTCTTTCCTTACTCGGTCCCTCGTCGAGTGGTTCCGCCCTGAAGGATCCTGTCCTCTGTACCCCCTCTCGCTGCTTATGTTCTCGGCTCTCTGCCGGGATGGACTCTGGGGGTCTCCCCGAACCCGTGCTGGTCCCACCTGGATTGCCGGGTCCTCCCTCGTCCCTCTCTCTTAGTGGCTTCTCTCGCCAGTCTCCGTCCCTGGATCCTCGCACCCAGCTCTGCCTTTGCAAGCCCGGGCATCTGCCGCCTCTCTATGGGTGGTCTCCTTCCCGCAGCCACAGGGTATCTTCCCGCCTTGTGGCGGTCCACTGGTCCCTTCTTCACCTCCGAACGGGGCCCCAAGAGTGCCTCTGCTCGTGGCTCCACTCCTGCTCTCCCCTTCCTCTTCCCTCGGGGCGCTCTTTATTCCCCCCGCACCGGCTCCAGTCTTCATTGATCTCAGCTGGCCGCAATTTCAAAAAGACATTGCTAATCAGCCACGCGGGTCCCGCCGCCTCTTCCAGTCCCTCCGTGACGTTGGCTGCAGGTAAGGAAATCATTGTTTTTTTTTCTTCTCCCCTCATCTTCCCAGTCCTGTTTTGGGTCCTGGGGTTCCCCTTTTGCCCTTCAGGGTCCATACCATGCCGTTACCCTGTGACAGTGCCTAAGATACTTGCATTTGCAGGTATCAACTTCACTGTCTAGTAGAGGAAATTACTGAGTAGTAAGGGTCAACACATGCAGACAGTGATGCTTACTATGCGGTAATTAGCTCTACTGCACAGTAAAGTGTCTTGTGTAGACACACCCAGTGTGTCGCACAATTAGATGCATTAATGGATTCTCAAGAACTTGAACATGGTAAAATAGAATCACATGTAGGTGCTTAAATACACTTAGATGCTCAATAGGTGGAATGACATTTGGACATTACTGTCCCTGCTTCATACTTAATAATTATACATAATACCATGCAACTTTTCTTATTTTTGTCATTTTTTTTATGCCAGTTCACTTTTGGGGGACCTTCCTAGACTTTTATATGAAGGGTAACATTTTTCCAATTTATTTAGTTCAGAGTAGGGATGTTTTAGTCTTACATTCACAGTTTCTAATGATGATTCTGTTTTGTATTTAGATAATACTTTCTATGACAGAATCTTGAAGTGCTTTAGAAACATTAATTAATCAAGTTTCAACAGAACCCCTCAAGTACAGAACCCATCTCTGAGCTATCTGTCCTCTGCTGTAAGCCAAAGGGCAATTTTTCCTCTTATTTCCTCACTTCTCCCATATTTCAAGACACATTAATCTTGGGTGACATGCAGCAGAGGGGTATCATTGTGCTGCTTATGTCTTCCACCAGCATATACTGTATCACACAGTATGATATTTTTCACTGCAAGGAAACATGATTGTTAGGACCAAGTGTACAGGCAGTGTATGACAGCCCTGAAAATGACTGTTTACTTTGGCCGATTTTCTTTTAAGCTTCTCAGTAGATTTGCAAAAACCTCTTTCTTATCCTCAGTCAGGAAGTGAAAATTGAAAGAGGTGTTACCTATGCCAGTTTTAGAAGTGTTTTTCCACTTGCAAAATAAATCACTCTCTCCCTTCTACCTTTTTCAGGATTCTACACTCCCACCACGTAAAACATGTCCATTTTAGTCCTAAACCCTAATATAAATTTATAGAGGTTAATAATAACACATACACAAAGCAGTGTCTCAGTCATTTTACATTTAAACATAGCCAGGTGCAATTTCATCCTCCCTACTGATCTCAAAACATCAGTTCCATGTAATCTCATTAAGGCATTACTGGCCTATAAAAATGAATTCTAGCTTGTTGAACTCCCTACTATTGTGACTTGTCTTGCTGGCTGGAGAATAATATGGTTAGCTGTTGAGAATCTAATGGTATGCATTTATCACATCTCTTTTTAGTCTCCAAGATGCATTTTATCTGCTGAAAGGATTAGCTTTTCTCAGGCTTGCCTTTGACAACCCAGAGAAACAAAAGAAACAATCATTAGTTCAATATTCTCTGACTATCTTTGTTTTCCAACTATCTGAGGTGCCTTTTTTAATTAAAACAAGTGTCAGTGCTTCCATTAGTAACCCTCCTAGTGTTATAGATAGTAATCAGCAAGCAACAAACAAGTTGCCAGTAAAGGTCTAATCAGTTATACTTAGCTCAGTTGAAAATTTATAGCATTTACAATTTTCATTGGCAGCTGATCCAGCCTTTCATCATGGATTAACTACACTCCAGGAGCAGTATGTCTGGAACAACAAAACCATTTTTGTTCACCCCATCCAAGTGAAAGACTAAAGAATGCAATGGGTATTACTGAAATAAGGTGTCACCCCACATTGTTAGATATGCAATTAGCAATGGAAAAATCCTTTCTTCATGGCTTTACTTTTTCAAGCAATAGATTCAGTCATGGGAATGAATTAAAGTCTAGATATTGCTTGGGGTGTACCTTTGCCAATAATTAGCTTTTTTAAAAAACAAACAAACAAAACCGTCAGCTCATATTGTACAATGTTCCCATGGTTAGAACTTGAAATGGGTTGCCCAGAGATCATGGCACTGAGACACTGTACTAAATACAACTGCAAAACTATCTTCAAATCCTTTATATTTAATTTTCATTTCTAAAATCCTGCTATTTAAATGCAAAATGTCATGCCACTTTTTTAATGCAGTATGTACGTCCATTATTTAAAGAGGTGAAATTGTTAATCAACTCTGCTAAAAAGAAAAGTAGTAATAAACTGAAAATGGGCTCTCCTCTAAAAATTGATGACTGAACAGTTAAGACTAATACCTTACACATGCACAGTACATTTTGTCCCAAAGGATCATAGAGCACCATGCAAACATTATTGACTTCTCCACTGAGATTTTAATGAGGCAAAGATGCAGACTATGTTTAGCCTGACAAAGTGCTGATGAAGTGGTGACTCAGTCCTGAGTCTGCAGTGATGTTGCTATGCCTTACCCAATTCACAATACAGTAGTGATGAACGGGTGCTCTTCAAGTTATTATACTACATGGTGTTGTACCATCACTAAATGTTACAAAGGGTGAATCCCCTTACCGCCTGCTTAACATATTTGGAACTATACCTGTCAACTATCCTTCATTACTTAATAACAAAATTCTGTTAAGTTATTCTGTTAAGCAATTAGGTAACCTAGTACACCTCCTTACTGTGCAATATTTTATCCCTGATAGTGTATCTTTGATCAATATGCTCAAACCAGCTTTCATAACTGGATTGGCTGAAACAATAATTAATAAAATAGTTACAAAAAGGCCAGAGGAGAGGAGCAAGAAACGACAATTAGAAACCAGCATAGCGTCTGTAATACAAAATTATTCCTCTCCGATCCACTACAATTCTTTCATCATCTAAGAGAAAGAACAAACAAAAGCAGGTAGATATAATTTGTTTGAACTTGAAGAAAGCTTATGACAAAATAATTTAAATAAGTTCCTAAAGAAACTTTCATCAGAGGGTGACCAGTGCAGTCCTACAAAGGTCAATTTAAATTACTACTTTCTGACCTTGAAAAAAGTTAACACTGAGCTACCTTGAGGATTCCTGGGATAAGTACAGACATTCAAAAAGTCTGATGTGGAATTGATCTAAGTCATGGTTTTCTGTAAGCAGTGTAGCTTAGATAGGTAGCAAACAGAACCCAGATTCACCCTTGGTGGGGTGGGGCCAAGTCTTAGACTGGGTTGTGCCATTTTTAAACCAGTCTATGCATGCCAAACTTCTATTCTGCTGTGGATATAGACCAGTTTTGTGTGTCAAACTTCCGTTCCGTCACAGGTATAGAGACTGGTTTTCGATCACTTATACTGGTAAAAGTATATTCTCTGTATGTGGCCCTGGTGGTTGATATATTTATTTATGACCTAGAAGGGAGCCGATGCAAGAGTTTAAGAAAAATTAGGTGAACAAGCCTAGGTAAGTGGGCAGCAAGAAGGCAGGTGAAATGTGCTGCTGACAAATGCAAGGTTCAAGAGATTAGAAAGACCTGAAGCATTTGTATACTTTGCTGATTATAAATTAACTGTGGGGAGAAGACCTGCAAATCGCTGTGGATACTTCAAGGAAAATATTCACTCAATGTGTAGTGAAGGTTCCAAAAAATAATAGCATGTAGAAAGAATAAAATAGAAGGTAATATTGACAGTGCATGTGTGTGCATATAATGCATGATTATTCAAGCTACTCCGGACCTTCTAGTCCCAGGGGCGCATTAAACCACTTTGCCAAAAGTTATTTTTTCATAACATGTTATGAAAATGTTCACGAATTGCTTTAGTCTAGACCTAGAACTAGAGTGACTAATCAAAATTGCAATGAAAACAATAGACATATGTGAGAGGAAACAATCAACATGGAAAAAAACATGAGTATACTTTTTATAGATGGTGGGGAGACAAATATCCTTGAAGGAAAATATTCAGAAGAATTTTAGTAGGAATTTTGATATTATGGGTGTTATAGAAGCACGTCAGATAAACAGGTGTATTGATTAACTAGATTTTCAATTATGCTAAAATTAGGTACCTGAATCTATATGTAGGTATGTAAATAAGTAACCTGAAAGCACCTCCACTGAAGTACGATATGAACAGAATAGAATACTGGCTAGAAATCTTTCTAAACATAGTTGGACTTACCTGTGTTTATATCTCTTGTCAATTATGGCTTCAAGAAAGAATTTTTAGAAAAGCTAAGTATATGGTATCTCCACACAGTTCAAGGTTACTTCATAATCACTTACAGGTAAACAGCAAGGTGTTTCAATTGCAGAAAGAATAACTGGTATTTAGTTGCAAATACTAACTGTAAATATGTTCTCCTACCCATCAAACTGTCAAATGAAAAGGCATAAATATACATTTCTATATTTAAACCCCTAAATAAATAGACTGATTTATAAAAGTGCTAAGTACCCAGAAGATTTCAGAATATGGGCAAAAATCATCACCCTGACAAAAAGATGAGCAGTCCAAATAAAAGCACTAACCAACAGCTGAAAGGGAGGCTTCCACAAAGCAGATAAAGGTTTGTGATTAGTAGAGAAAGTTGTTGCAGCAGTATTTAAAGCTGTCATTATTCCACCAATTCTGTCATTTTGTGATATCCTACATCTGGCTGGTATCAGGAAACTTCACAGATGCCTCTTATATTTAAAGATGAAATTCATGGAAAGCAAAAGGACTTCATCTTTTAGTTGCACCTGGGACAGATTTTCTTTTATGGCTTTAGGTGCAGGTTTTGAACCTTCTTGGGGCTCTGACCCTTTTCTCCACTATGTGCACTATGGAAACAAGTTTTTGTAAAGTACTCATATCCAGCTGGCTTCTGGCATTTCTTCTGTCTTTCTGTGGATATTTTTGAAAATCATGAGATCCACTTGTCATCAAGCTAAGTATGCAAGGGGTAATCTGATTGGGAAAGGTTCTGTGATAGGCCCCATAGTGAGTGATATCTACTGATTTTTTTAAGGGGGGAATGAATGTCATCATACTGTATGATTCTATACATGGGTGTAAATATCAGCTGAGAACAAACTTTTCTATGCCTCTTTGCAAAACTTGTGCATAGCATTTCTGTAGTATGGCAGAAGTACTCCTCTGACAATATTGATGGATGATGTCTCTGGAGATAATTCCAAAGCAAAGTTGGCACTATGGCTTTTAAAATGCTTTCCACAGCTCACACTAGCTATACAGATGGCTTTTCTGTCATCCTTCTTGTCATGTGTGAAATGAGTCTATACCTCACTGGCTCCAGCAAGTCTTCTGTGACCAGTTTTGTTGATTTGGATTGTTTTAAGCTACGAAGAATCATGCTCCTGCTGTATTTGATTCCTGCATCTAGCAAATACACAGTACAGACGGCTTGAATTGAGAGAAATTGTTTTTCCTTAACCTTTTTTTTTTTTAAACACCTGCAGAAAGTAGCTAATATCCCAGTTTTTACATATAAAGCAAGGCCAAGCTTTAATTGTGAATGTTGATGATGATTTGTACTCCAACACCCTCATCACTGAGTAACAGATGCCAAAGCACATGGGACAAGGCAGTAAAGAACACAATAGTCATATACCTATATTTCTGCCTTCAAATTACCCACATTTTGAAACACTGAGCTGCATTTAAAGTAGGGGCTTACTCAGAATCCTCCAGAGTGTAGGTAGGAGCTCTGTGCCTAGCCCATCCAAAAAGAATAGCTATACAGTATGGTCGCATCTTACACATATTCAAGTTACGCAAATTCAGCTATACACACTCGGCTGCTGGGGCTGGCTGCTGGGTGCCGGCCAGGGCATAGTGCATAGTGTGGCACCGCGTGGTACTGCCTGCGTGCACCTGCTGTCTGAGCCCTGCAGCTGCTTGGCGCTGAAGCCCAGCGATTTCAACTATACGCGATTTTAACTATATGCGCTGACTTCAGAACATAACCCCTGTGTAAGATGCAACTGTACTGTATGTCCTTTTATATATTTACCTATGTCACCTATAATCTTCTTTTAAAGCTGTAATTCATGCATTTTGTGTTGGTGTTGTATGCAATAAACTGCCAAGACCAGCAGACAAATGCCAGTACTGCTACTGGTAGACCTATTTAGACAGTCTAGCTATTTCTCGTTCTGAATTTCATCTGAAAATAAATCACTCCTTTGTTCCTTCTGTCCTTAGAAGAAAGAAGAAACTACTCCCATATGCTGGTCATGTTAGTAGCATATGACTGACTGAAATGTCAGTCGCTTATGATGAGCTACTAAAATTCTCTATCAGATTTTTTTCCTATTGTCATAGTACAGCACCAGCACTGCTTGAATTCTGTGTATGTTTCTTCTTTAGTCAATACTTGTAAGCCTTAGTGCAGGTTCACTAATACTATTACTTAAGTATTGTAAAGAGTGTAAATAAATGGCTAATGTATATTGTGCCATTGCCTTCTGCTAGATGGGATCAGAGCTATTGGTGTTATGAGCCATATCCTGCTAAACAGCTAAGTGAAATTATCTTTTATTTCAATTGGCAGGAACCTGTGCATTTGGAATAGGAGAAGCTGAGTTTGGCCCCCATTATCATTGTACTAGTAGCTGCACCATGTGATGACTGTGAAGCCCAAGGCAGCCAGAAGTTGGTTACATTTACAGACATAAGTATAAAATACCTGCTATGCAAGTCTTAAAAATTCAGGTGCAACACTTTTTATTTTCCACACATCCAATACTGCTAAATAATCACAGCTGACTTCAGCTCCCTAAGAAAATATTTATAATTGCTATTTATAATTGTAAGTAACTTTTGCATTTATTTTTCACCTTTCAAATTCAAATGTTTTACGCCTCATGCAGTGAAGCTCATGCAGTGCCACAGGAATGCAGCCCATGTAGAGAGGAAAGACAGCATCCAAGCACCCAGTAAGCAGCCTGTTGTACAACTAAAAGGGAAGGAGCAAGAATTTGTTCACCATGACAAGGCAAACTCCTGTTTCCTCCACAATGAGAAAGGTGTGTCAGGAGTTGCTTTGTTCTGTTATCTTTCAGTGAGTCCTAGTTGTAAGGTTACTTCAAAAAGACTGCAGTAGAAACACACAATTTGTTGTGTTGAGTCACCCTAATTAAACTCAGGTCATAGAGTACTGCAAAAAGATACAAGTCTGTTACTGCTAGTTAATGATTAATACTGGCCAATGGTTCTTGTTATCTCCACCATGGATAAAAGAAAGGTTGGAGTCTCCCTCTGAGAGAGAAAATCCAAGAGGGTAAGATTCTGGGAAGTGGAAAAGCTGATTTTGGGGAGACAAAGTCATCTGTTGTGATAGTGGTTTTGAATTATTAATAAAGCCAAATTAAAGGAAGAGAATATATTTTAGATTATAATTAATATCTGAAAGCCCTGCTGAGATCATTTTAGAGTAGGCTGTGGGTCTGCAAAGGTACTCAGATGCTGTCATGCATGGTGTCACAGTGCTTAACTTTGGGGCACCTGGTTTCTATAGTTGAATCCACAGTCAAAGTTAGGCTCCTAAAAGTTAGGCACTTCAGTGTGGGATCCACAGTAGTGAGCACAATTAGCATGGATCTACTTAAGGTAGACAATAGGAAACACAGTGGTGTGTCTTACATGTTACTTCCCTCTAGATCGGGGTGCACAAAATGGTGGATTCAGCCAGTGGCCAGACTCCATTTCTGAGCAGCCGCTGCCCATGTTGCTGCAGATGGTTTCCATGGAGACCCCAGTAGGGGCAGCACCATGATGATGCAGGGCCAGGGTTTCCATGGAGACCAACCCCAGCAGTGCTGGCAGGGCACGCAGCTGGGTGGTGAGCTGCTCTGCGGCTGGGGCTGGGATGGCAATGAGTCTGAAAGTACTATATTTATTACTAAACTTTTATCTGATTTAACTGTCTGCAACTGTTCTTCAGCTCTAACAAGCTCTTTATCTCACTGAATGTTTACTTCTACCTCCCAGAATTTCAGCATAGGATGTTTTTAGTTTTCTCCATGATACTCTATTTGATAATACCTTGAAGACCAAGTGCATTATCTCTGTTTCTTCAGCTGTATCACTTTGCACTGTACCTTCCACAAGTGCATTAATCATATCTCTTAACCAAACCTTCCTGCAATGAACATTAGCAGGCTTGCTGGTGAATTAGGTATATACTTAATCTAACAGACAGTGACCTTTCAGAACATACTGGGTGACCAACAGTGTGTGTAAATCTGGAATTAAAGAAAAAGCTCTTCACTGGAACTGTGTTGAGGAGAAAAAGGTCTCATACAAAGCCTTTGGCTGGACTCCATTACACCACACCTTGGGACAGAAATCTGATCTGGCAAACCGAACACTATGCTAATTAATGATGATTCAAATCATCTGAGCATTTTTGTTCAACATTATCTATTGGCTACAAAAGGCATGATTGAGTCACAAAGAGGTTATAAAGAGCATTGTGTTTATTTAGAAATGAGAAACCATGTCACACTTAAGTTTTCTATAGAAATCTTAGGTATATTCAAACCTGATAATTTTTAAGTAACAAATATTTAAGAAGCACGGAGAATAAAATTGAATGTGAAATGCAAACAAATATTAAGAATGCACCAACCTAAAACTACAGTTAAAGTAGATACATACCCAGTAGATATATCTGCCACTCCTACATGTAGCTGGTCACTCCAACGGCTCTAAAATTTCAGCAAGTTACTCTGACAATACCAGCAGGTAGTATCTTCCATCACACTGGGCACATCTACACGAGACACTGACTGTGCAATAGCTGAATAATACTGCTCAGTAGTGCGTCACAGCACCGACAGTGCCAATACACTACTGTGTGGTATTTTTAAGCTACTGCACAGTAGCATCATTTAAAAGATTCACCTGCACTACTTCACAGTATCTCCAGTTACTGAACATTTATTTATGTACTATTTACTGTGCATTTATTTATTTATGCACATTGATTATACAAGTACAGGCAGTCCTCAGACTTACGACCCAATTGGTTCTTGAAAATTGCGTCTTAAGTCAAAACATAACTCAGAACTAATTTTCCCATAGGAAACAATGTTATAAATGGGGGCCTGTTCCTAAACCAGGGCCCAATACCCTATTTTCACCAAAAATAACCAAGAATTTTGTACTCGATCAATTATAGATGAGTAATATAGCTACGTTAATGTATTTATATTGTAAATAGCATTCATGTTATTTGGAAGGACTTCTTTCAGGTGAATTTGCTGGACTTTCTGAAAGCCTCCTGGTTTGACTTTTTGAAGGGTTCTTGGCTGGAGTCTTCTCAGGAGTCTTGGCCACAAGTTTTTCTGGAGTCTTGTCTGCTTTCTTTAAGGAAGTGTCCAAGGAAGTTTGGGCAGATGTTCTCCAGGGAGATGGGTGACACAGCGAACTTGTTCTCTGGTGTGGCATTGCGTCAGATCAAGTGTTGTAAGGTCAAAATGGATGTCAGAAAGTTGAAACAGAGTGTCAATTTATAAATGTTGTAAGTTCAAAATGTTGTAACTTGAAATGTTGTAAGTCAAGGACTGCCTGTACTAAATAAATGCTCAGTAGCATCTCATGTAGATACTCCCACTAAGTAGGTGCAGCAGTGGAGCATACAGGGAGCCCTCTTCCTTCTTAACCATGGATAGTTAAGGGTATCCAATTTGTTTGACTGCTGTTACTTCAGAGATAAAAATTGGCCCAGGTTAGCTACTCTGCATTAACTACTCTGACTTCCCAGTATGAGTCATATAGGCTAGAGACAGAAGTGACACATAACCAGTTTAAGTCATCAGAAACTGCTTTAAACCTGTAACAGAAGTTCAGTGCACATAAGCCAGTTTCAAAATGGCTAAAACTGGTTTAACATAAACCTGGTTGAATGTAGTATAACACTTAACTGGTTTCAGTCAAACAAGTTTATGAAACTTCTGTCCCAGACTTCTTCCTGGTTTAAGTTAAATCAGAGTCCCCCAGCATGCTTTGCAGCCCTAGGCCGGACTGTGCTGTCTGCTCCAGCACAGAAGGTTTGTGGGGGAGAGGCCCCCAGACATCAAGTGAGTCAAAGCTTTTACCATCCCAGTGATCTACACTAGATACAAAGTGAATCTAGAATTTATTCACCTTTGGACTTCAGAAAATATTGAAGAAAGACCTAGGAATTGCTATGTCACCTGCTATCCTAAAAGCATCAACTCACATTGAGAAAAATTTGGAAGGTGTTGCTATAGCAACTTTGTTCCCTTCCTCATTGAAGCTCACATAGTATCATGAGGGGGTTGCTATGACAATCTCCAATCTAAGCACCAGCTGCTTAGAGGTAAAGTCTGGAGGGGTTGCTATGGAAACCATTTTCCTATTAAGTCATCAACAGGGCTGGTTTCTTGGCAGTGTCCTACCATAATTTCAATGTATTCACAACCTAAAACAGCCATCCATTCTTACCATGACCACAATATAAATCCCACCACACCATTCTGTTCCCCACAGTTCTTTACTAGACAAGACTGACTTTTTTATTTTCAAACATAATAGCACCCCCAAATCGTGGAGCATTTTAAAATACATGGGAGTTTTGCTAGATACAGTTGTCCTTAAAATCATCTTTTGTACAATAAAAGACCAAAATAATTGACTAGATAGTATTCACCAAACTCCAGTTACTGAAAATCCCTGTTCATCTCTAAAATCTCTGCTATAAAAATGACTTTGTTTTAAAACCTCCCTTTCCTCTGCATCAGGAAATATTTGTCACAGTTACTAGTTAGCAAACCTTTTGTTAGATACTGGCATAATGGATTGAAATGTGGTCACAACAGATCAGAGAATGCTCATATATTTGACATCCCAAATAACATTTTCATTAGTCAACTTTCACCTTGTCCTCAGTGCTTTTCCAGTGCTTGTGTACAGACTTTCAGATTTTGAATGGCTATATCAGGTAAAGATCAAACATATTATCAGGCCATCTAGTTCTCAATCAACATGCAAGGAGATAGAGACTGTCCCCACAGATACTGAAACAATCCATAAATGTTTAACTAAACTAATGTGAGACAGCAAACCACTGTTCTCAAGTAGGGAAAAAACACGTAACTATGGAGAGCTTTGCCTGTCTACCACTGGATCTTCTAGGGCATCCCTACATCAGAAGCTGAAGCTTTTTTTGTGAGACCCACATAATTATCCTGTCATATCTTTGACCACAGAATTACTAGTTTCTTCTGCACAGTGTTTCCTCTGAAATCAAAAGGTCCTGAACGAGGTCATGGGATAATAGAAATCCTCTGATACTCTTTTTAAAGAGACGGGCAGATACTATTTCACTCCTAACCGGAGGGACATGTGAACATATCTTCCACAAGACAGGGACAGTCTCAAAGGTTACCTATGCACTTCATTCTCACACATTGTGACTTAGTCTGGTATAATACAGAAATCTTAACTTACTCTATGACTTGAGATGAAGATATTCAAAGATAATTTTTCACCCCTAGGTCCTGAGCCTTAAATCTGAAGAAAACAGTTTGCCAAAGCCCCAAAATATGAGTTTCTTGTAGCTTATATCTATACCTTTTTCAATGTTTCCAAAAAAAAGTTTCTTCCTGGCAGTAATCTTATCAGTCAGTGGAGTGAAAGGGCATAAGACCAAGAGTTTGATACACTTTTTGGCATATCCTTCTATCCAGGTACAAATCGGATCTGGTTATTGCCCTGTTAAGTTAGCACCTTCTCCAACATACCCACCTATGAAACCCCTCAAAGAAATAATTAAAATGGCTGGACCTGACCCTTACTGTACTAATAATAGGAATGACTTCACTGAAGTGAAGTCAATTACATGTATAAAACTGGTTAAACAGAATTTAGTTTATAGTTCCTGTAGAACTTATAGTTCAAACTTGGGAACAGAAAGTTAAGAGTGATGAAGGTCACACAATTACTAAATAAGGTACATACCCATTCTGGTGGTTCCATTAACTTAGATATTTGGGGGGGTTTTAACTCTATGTATGTAACATGGCTTAAGTGAGTCCTTTTTAACAAGGACAGAGGCTAAAGAAGTGACTTAGTGTGGAGATCTGATTCACGTAGAATAACAGCATTATCAAACATACAGAGACAAAAAAAGAGGAGAAAGACTCAAACACGTCTTAATTAACATTTCCTGACTCATGACTTAATTAGGAAGAATCCCTTGTAAGGTGACTGAAAGTAGTTTCAAGAGCTAATACATGCGTAACCAGTAAGAATGACACCATGCATCAGGTAAGTGGGACAGAATGCTTACATGGCACTAGAATCGACTAAGCACGGCCTCTTTGAAGGGTGTTTGTTCCTTTGGAATGCCAGTATTTACCAAGAGGGCATGAAACAATACAGGAGATATGCTTGCATTCAGAAGTAAATAGAGTGTTTGTTTTTCTATAGCCATTCCTAAGTGGAGGACACAAAAACTTAGCATAGATATGAGCATTTAATTTAAGAAACTAAAAATATTTAAAACACCAGAGATACATAAGTATTTTGAAAACAAGACTGCCTAAGTAAGTACTTATTAATTCTAATAATAATTGTGGATTTTAGCTGCATCTAGAAAGCTATTTGAAAGCCTACATGCTGCAATTCAGCGGGTGCATCTATATGTGCGCTTTACTGCAGACCTGACTAATTGGCTTCTCATTAAAGCACCACTGTCTACATATGCACCTGTCTTAGGGTGCAGTAACTTAATTAACTCTTCTGTAGGATAGGACTGCCTAACACAAGTACTATCCTACAGCAGAGTAGTTACATGCACTGAAATGCACATGAAGACAGTGGTGGCTAGCCCCACACTGTAGCACCCTCATACCCCAGCCAGCCCCTCCGCAGCATGTTGAACTGGGTTGGAGCAGCCTCCAGCTGGCAGGCTGACCCCCAGAGTCCCCTGCCAGTTCAGGGATGCTCTGCCCCATCTCAGTGTGCAGTGGTCCTGGGTGCACGTGTAAACACTATGCCTCGGAGAAATAAACTCCAGCGTGAGCTGCACCAGAGTGTATTGCTGCATACTAATTGCATGTGTACGTGCACCCAGTTTGAACATTAATATTAAAAAACTTTAATAGTGTATTTTATAATATTCATGTTTGAAATATAGGTTATTTTAAGATGCAAATTGATTTTATTTTTCTGAGAAATTTTGTTCTCAGTTTTAAGGATTCAGAGAGAAATCAACTGTTTCACATATAGGTATTTGGCAATTTTGTGACCAGACATTAATTAGAGACATCTCTGTCTCTAAAACATTTGGGTGTAAGAATGGTTACTACTGCCATTCTGTTTAACTTGATTCACTACTAGGTTAAACACAATGCAATCTGTAAGTATAACTATTTACATACAGAGGATACTAGCTATGAAAGTAAACCCATTAAAACATACACAGTAAGCCTGATAATATATAATATAACCCCATAGTTCCATTCCAGAAACTTCAAATAATTAAGCTGGTAATTCATTCTTCAGTCACATCTCCCTTCCATGTCTTTCTGAACCAGGCAAAGAATAAACATTTTAGTCAGCAAACCCCAAGGGAAGTAAAAATGGAGAGAGTGGTTGCATAACCAACTTGCATTGTGAGGAACAATGATCCTGTACCACATAGGGAAATCTGCAGTGAAGAGGTGTGCTTCTATGAATCCTGTTCATAAGGACTAATTCATAAGAGAGTTTTGGAAGAAATAGTAGGTCACTATTAGATACAAGTAAATGAGAGAGAATGTTCTCTCACTGAAAATATCTGTTTCACTTACCTGAAACACTTTTGCCAAATTATCAAACAGAGCTTGACCAGCACTGACTTTATGTTTAACTCCTCTGACTGTACCATTTTTGCTTAGAATGTTGACTCGTTTTGTACCAAACCCCTTGTCTTTAGTTGCTCTTGCTAAAATGAGCAAGTCATCCTGCTCATTTTCATTTTCATCACACTCCGATCCTAAATGTCCATTCTGCTGTCCATCCAGTTCACTTAGTCTGCTGTTCTGGTCAGTCTCCGAGCTACTGGCACATTCAGAATCTAAAGAGTCTGCAGTTTCTCCATCTGCATACACCTCCTTTAGTACTCTCCCACTATAAGAAGAAGCAATTCGAAAGCGGACTTTCCTTGACAGTCTCTCAACTTCAGTCTTCATCTCATTTTTAAGCATCGTCATACCCATTGACATCAGCAGTTTACATTGTTCTGGTTTCGTTGTCACTGTATTTGCCAGTTTGTCACACTTACAACAGAGAGATTTTCCAGTGACAACAGGACTCATATTGAACTAAAGTCTAAAAGAAAGAGGATTCCCAAGAACCTACACTGCCGTTCTCCAGTTAATAATGAATGTGTTTGTGCTATGGTTACCTTTAAACTAAAACCTGAAAATTGATATCATCAATTAAATATTAAAGAGGCATTGTGTAGTTTTTTTAGCACCAAGGAAGAAAGAAAAGGAAAGCAGGAAAGAAGGAAGTGTTAATAATTATTGATTTAAAGAGAAAATAATATCTAAAATTAGTATCAAATTAATATGTAAAAAACAAAATAATAACAATTACATTATGAGAGTTTATTTGAGGTAAAGGTCTTTTCGAGAGAGTCAAAAGGGAAGGAAAAATTTTCTTTGGCATTCAGTTCCATTGTAATTATACTTCTGTTTTCTCTGCTCCAGGTTTGAAGAGAGGCCAATGATGGATGCATAGTTTTAAACAGACCGATAAGCTCTTGATAATAGGTTAAAAGCCAGTATTTACTTTCCATGCAATTCAGTGGAAAATCAATGGGAGTTTACAAATAAGGGCAGAATTAAATGTGTATATTTGGTGTTGGTGGCCTGCTCATACAATGGTAGAAAGAAAAGCGAATAAACACATTTTTGATACACGGGTCACATCTATATGAGATGCTACTGTTCAGTCATTACTGCACATTTATTTAGTATTTGTATTAGCAAGTACTAAATAACTGCACAGTAACTGGAGTTACTGCGCAGTGGCACTAGCGAACATCTTTTAGATGATACTACTGCACAGTAGTCAAATAATATAGTATTCCGTGCTGTGATGTGCTATTGCACAGTATTTTTCAGCTACTGCACAATCAGCATCTTGTGTAGACATGCCCACAAAGTAACAAATAAATATATAATAAACTTAGACACAAGCAATACTTTGCAGTAGCCCTATTTCTATTCTGTTTTATAAATCATGATAGGCTGAGTTAAGGGTGTCTTGAGAAGAGGTAGAAAAGAAATAATTCAGGCCAACAACAGGCAAATGAAGAAAAATGGGGCAAGAACAGGGAGTAGGAACGAGTTTTACATGCTTGGATCCACCACAAGAGATCACAACCATTTAGTGCAAGCTTCTACTTCTTCTGAAACGAGTGAGACTAAACATGGAGTAACTCCTATAACTGGAACTAAGCCCTTACTGATTTTTAAAGCTAAATGGTATATTAGTGACTAGGGCTGTGTGAGGCTTCAGACCATGCTTTGGATCCAGAGAAGCTTTGGATGCTTTGGCATCTGAAGCAGCATGTCTGGATCAAAATTCTGGCTTTTTTCAGCTTTCCAAAGTGGTTCAGAGCTTTCAAACCTCTTCGGAAAAGCTTTGGAGCCGCCTTGGAGATCCAGCCATAGGGTATAATGGGGAATCAATGAAGTATCTATAACGTTGTTGTTTTTTGTCTAAATTGGATGACACTTGCAGGGGCGGTAGCCTCTGCTGAGAGCATGAAGCCTGCCAAGTCTCAAGAAGATTGGTGAAGAGGTTCGGAGGAAACTGCACCCCAACTTCTTGAAAGCAAAACTGATGTCATGTGTATGTGTTACACCACAGGGGGAGGTGGGGGGTGAAAGTGGCAGGGATGGTTACCCCTGCTGAGGCCATGAAGCCTGCCAAGTTTCAAGGTGATAGGTGCAGGGGTTTGGGGGGAACTGCTCCTCAAGCTTCTGACAGGCAAAACTCATGACATAGATAACACTGTGTGTGTTAAGGCACAGTGGGCTGAAAACTGCAGGGATGGTGGCTCCTGCTCAGGCCACAAGGCCTGCCAAGTTTCAAGGAGGTAAGTGCAGGGGTTTGGGGGAAACTGCACCTCAAGCAACAAAGTTATAGATATTTGATTGATTCCCCATTATACCCTATGGCCAGATCTCCAAGGCGGCTCCGAAGCTGGATTGAAGCAGGACCTGATCCGGAGCTCTGGATCGGATTGCTGGCACCCTAAGAGGCTGGATCTGAATCCAAATCAAATCGCTGCCAACTCGCACAGGCCTATTAGTGACCTGTCAGTACTAAATTCAAGCAGCAGGTTTCTGTGCAGTGTATTAATTGCTTCAAGAATAAAAGTCATAGGCAGCCAGTATAAACATATTTGTTTGGAGCAGTTTACATTTGAAGAAATTGCACATTTTCTACTATATAGAATATAGTGAATGGTTCACTCTAGTATTCATGGCTTGATACAGAAACTTCAGGCCATGTTGTTGAGCTGTCATTGGTCACATAAACCAGACCCCCAGGGTCCCCTGCCAGGCAGGGATTCTCCACCCTGGCTTCACATGCTATGCCTGAACGAACTGCAGAGCTTATTACTTTAGCATCAGTTGCTTCTGGGCACATGTTCAGAAGGCGCACCCAGGAGCAGTTAAGTCCAGAGCAATAAGCTCCACTTTTTATTCAGGCACTATAATTGCACATGCAGATGTGCCCTGGTAGTAGTATAAATACTATGTAGGATACAGAAAAATCAGGCATCTAGACTCTAGGACCACATCCACACAAGCGTAGACATTTGGTTCCTCAGGGGCAATTAGCAGTGGGACATCTTGTGCCTCTGCTAGTTGTCCCTGGGGAAGGCCTGTGTCACATGCCCTCTGGCATATAGCAAGTTGCCCCAGGTTGGGTACGGGAGGTGAGGGCCAGTACTGGGCTGGCTCCAGCAGCCTTACCTAGGGTCCTGGGGGCCTCCTGGGGCTGCAGCAGTGGCAATCCTGCTGCTCAGAGCCTGGTGGGCAACCAGATCACAGCTCCTGCCAGTCAGGTTCCAGTTTTGAGTGGCATGCGCTGCCCCCATGTGCCCCACTCCACTTTTTTATTTGTGTGGGTTCTTTTTCAGAAACCCCTCCACACTGCTCCCTTGCAGCGAGGAGAATAGCTGAATGTGTAGTATGTGGCATGTGCAGACATGCCTGCAGCGTCACATACTGCATGGCTGCACACCTCTGGACGTGGTTTAGGATTACATCTTCTCTTCTTCTCTAATCTATGAATTAGGAATACTAAAGGGTAATGATATTTCATAACAGTGTGTAGCTGTCAAACATTTTTCTCCTGAAAAGATGTAATTTGAATAATAAAATGTGATGTGAATAATAATCAACTATTATTTTTCAGAGAAGAAATGCTCTAAAATAATTAATTACAGGAATAAAAAGATTTAATTCTTTAGAAAGCAAAATATCTTATCAAATTGTACTTTTATCAAATATGTATATCAGACATTTGATAAAAAAAATGCATTCTCTCCATAGGCTGAATCACAGATTACAAAATTGCTACTTACCCACATGACCTATGAGAGCCAGCACAATTCATTATTAACATCACTTAAAATTAATAATATTTTATAGTACAGTAATTATTCTACTAGTTTTCTTTCTTCAGCTTCAACAGTAAAATTCAACTGTTTTGCAAGGACTTTTGAATATGTTCCAAGTTTTGATTCCTTGCATCAGTTATTTTACACAACAAATTACTATTTTTCTCCTCTAGTAGATAACATGCTTTCTTTATTAGGGACTTGATCTCATGCCAATTGGACTCAGTGGCAAAGTTCTGCAAGGCTAAGCTCTTTCTGTGATTAAAGGCTGACTTGGACCATCTAATAAAAAGTGTTAATGCAACATCCAGTAAATGCAGGCATCATCTTCTAATTTAAATTATGTTCTAAACTGTGTATTAACTGAGTATGAATACTTTATTATAAGATTATAAGATAATTCCACTGTGCAACAACTCAACATTTCTTTGGTGAATACTATTGATGAATGAGTGGTTATGAAAATGAAAAACTTGAATGCTTTGGTTGTCAGGAGTAAGGTAAGTAAATACTGATGTGGAAATCAGGACAGGATCACTGTTTGGCTAACAGAAGCACTTTATTTTACATGGCCACGGGAGATCAGCAAGAGGCGGCTGATGCTCAACAGAAAAAGGACACAGGTTCTGTTATATACTTGTGAGAAAAAGACACAGATCAGCCTCCCCCTTAATACATTCTTGGCAGTCTGACAGTAACTCACCCTGGAGTCTTGCTAGACTAAACTCATTTTCTCCAGCTGTCTCCCAATAAGCTAATGTTCAAGGTCTGTTTGTTATTTGGCCTTTACGTATGCTCCTTATTATGGCCTAACTTTATTTTGCTTGCTCCAGTATTTTTCCTCATCATTCCCCCCTCGTAAGCACTTGTGCTTACATCTCGACATTCATAAGCCCTTTGACCTCTTCTTGACGCACACACTTGTAGGCCACTTCTCTGAGCACCATCATCTGCAACTCAGTTGCAGACAACGTAGAAACACTCTGGGCAGTTTCTGATAAGCAAAGGCATGAGCAGCACAAAATCATTTGGATAATAATAAAAAGAGCAAAAAGGCATAATACGCTTATAATGCACCACTTCAATAGGAATTTCACCCATCCCCCTATGTTTGGCAGCCAACCCCACCAATCGAAGAATTTCTCTTCGGCAACAGCATGTATTACTTGCACCTGCTTTCTTCTAGTGCAGAGATCCCCTTGCACTCGTTGATGCTGATCTATCCAAGTGCAGCACGTGTGGTTCACAACAGCACATACTCCCCCTTGGGCGGCTAGGAGATAATCCAGGGCCATACGATTCTCAAAAGCTAATTGCCCCACCTGGGTAATCTCATCATTGAGAGCTCCTAAAGCGTCGGCACTAGCATTGAAAAAGGTCTCCATGACTCCCGAAATATTTATTATAGCCTTTTCTAATTCAGCTACACCTAGCCAAGGGAGGAACACCCTGGTGAACTGGTGAAACCCCATGTGTTGGAGAACCAGTGGGTTCTCAACCGCATGCCGATGTCTGGGCAAGCCAGGCAGGAAGTTAGACACTTCATGCCAAGAGAGGTTAGAGTGCAAGTCAAATTTCAGGACCACTCTGCCCAAGGTACAGGTTCCATGGCCGACCCAATTCCATGGTAAAGTCTTATGGGCATCATCCCCACATAGCCAGTACAAACCAGGAGCTGCTGCACTACTAAGATCCCTACAGGGTGTGTTCCCCTCCTGACATTTTTGATTGACCTGTAGGGTGTAAGAAGGGGCACATTGGCTCCCCACCTACCTGCGTTGAGATAGTGGTTGGTTACAAGAAGTAGAACCTAACAACATGTAAAATTCAGACCCGTTCATTACCAGACTATGGGTGTCCTCCAGGGTTCTATGAATAGTGAGAGACCCGTTGGTGCACTGAAGGGACGTGTTTCCTAGCAGGATCCTAGACGTATTATGGGAGTGATAATCAAAGGTTACTTGACATCTGGGGTAGTGCCGTACAAAGTAGCCAGCCTTCCGCTCCTTCCTGTCCTATTAAACTTATAACAGAGGGCCGCTTCCAGCCCTGAGGACAATTTCCAATTGTCTCGAGCTGTTTTCCACCATGTAGGTATTGACAGTTGGTCTCTGCTAGACGGGGGGGGTGGGAAACCTGACAAAGCTAGTATTGGAGTCAGTTCCCCAAACCTCAAGAGGAATCAGCACCCCAAGCATCGGGATTCCCTTGGCCAGATGCATGACCCCATGTATGCATACCCCGCAATTTGTAAGATTTTTTGCATGAGCAATGCTCTGTCCCAGGGATACAATGCTGTTTTCTTCCCATGCTCCAACTGGACCCCTGGCAAGAGGCAAAGCAAAAAAAGGGACAACATTTTAGGGCCTGCCCGAACGCTATCCCAGTGCAGCTATCTCTTGGAACTCTGAGGAACTTTTGTCAACTAAAACTTAGGCCTCCAGCACAACACTAATAACAAAACGCTGAGCACAAGAATACAAAACAGAGTCACTCCTGGGGCGGGGGCAGAGTTTCTAAATCTACGTAATTGTCTGCAATGTACCCACGGGTTTGTGCTACTCACACCAATATTACTAAAGTATATTAGTACACAAAACTAAAGTTCATAGCTTCAAATGAAGCTTGGCTAGCCAGGTAAGCTATTTTTGAGACTTCGTCGTCTAATCTTCACTCACAGGAACTCTTTGAGATTTCGTTGTCGGATCTTCACTCACAGGAACACTCTGGATCTTCAAGGAGGTAACGCCAGTGAGAGAAACCTTCCACCCCATCGGGGCAGATACCTTTTTGCAGTGGGAGGTATGGATCCAAGCAGGAACCTCAGCAACCTTTACAGCAGTTGGGGTGGTCAGCAGGACCTGGAAAGGCCCCATCCACCAAGGCTGTAGGCAATCCTTCCTCTGGTGGACCTTAATCAGGACTCAATCTTCCATTTGGACCGGATTGACAACCGAGCAGTTGGACCGGATTGGCAATCTAGAGACTGATGCTGTGCTGTGGCTTTAACCTGCAACGAGATAACCTTGAGGGCCTTGGTGAGCTCTTGGCAGTAGGTTAATAGGGAATCATGGAGATGAGTCAGGTGTTGGGGTGGAGGGCTGGCAAGCCCCCTCCTGGGTCGACCCATAACAATCTCAAAGGGGTCAGGCCCAAAAACCTTTGAACAGAATTTCAGATTTGGAAAAGAACCAAGGGGAGGGATTCTGGCCATTTTAGATGAGTATGTTCACAAGTCTTTGCCAGGCGAAGCATAATATCAAGGTTTTTCCGTTGCACTTTACCTCCACTCTGAGGATGATTTGGGGTGTGGAGTTGGAATCGGATAGAAAGGGCCTTGCAAACATGTTGAACTACCTGGTCAATGAAGTGAGGGCCTCGGTCTGAGTCCAGGGAAAAGGGTAGACTGAAGCAGGGCACCAGGTCAAAAAGAAGTTTCTTGGCCACAGTGAGAGCATCACCTCATCGGCAAAGGTATGCCTCAGGCCAGGCACTGAAAAGGTAGATAATGACCAGCACGTATTTCCAGGGTCCTGACCTGGGCAGCTCAATAAAATCCATCTGGAGGTGGGAGAAGGGATAATGCCCCAGATGTCTGTGGAATGTTTGTGGCTGGCGGGGTGGTCGGCCAGGGTTGTGTCATTGCAACTGCGGGCACTGGCAACAAAAGTGGGCTGCCACAGCAAAAAAACCCAGGGCATACCAATGACAGTCCACCTCGGCCATCATCCCCCCTTTGGCCAAGTGGGCCACTGAGTAGGCCATTTGGGCTAAGAGGGACAACAGGGCCCAGGGGAGCTACAAGGTGACCAGCTGGGTGTCGCCACAAAGAATCAGAGTGGAGAGAGCAGCCCATAGAAATCCAGGCTTTTTTTGGCATCTGGGGCAGCATCCTGGAGGGAGGGGAGGTCAAGGGAGACAGGGAAAGAGATGTAGAGAATGGCCTGAAGGACCGGAGCTGAGAGTTCTGACAGGGCGGCGGTTTTGGCCGTGGCATCTGCCCTATCATTTCCCAGAGACACAGGATCATCAGTGTCCCCGACGGGCCTTCTCACGTCGCTCCTGGGAGCTCTGCCCTCCTGGCTGTTGGCTACTCCCTATCCGGACCTGTTTGTTACTGTGGTTGTTCGTCCCCCCACGTCGCCAACCCCACTTTCGCCTGCCACGACTTGTTGTTCCCCCAGTGGGGCGGGGCTAGTTCACGGGTCCTTCAGTGGCCCGGGTTTGGCCCGCCGGTTGCACACGGGGCTCCGCCACCCCTACACCCCGGCCTCACACCACCTATGGGCTCCACTTCCCCGTGCCCGCTCAGTGTTGATTCTGCTGGCTTCTAACACGGCTCTCGTCTTCAATCCCCAAAATCCATGGGATACTCCTACCCTAATGTCAACCACTTCACACCAGCCTGCACCGGTGCCTCAGCTGCAACCTCTATAGACCCCACACCACAAGCCCTTCACCCTGTGCACCCCGTGCGACACTCTCCCACTTGGGGGTTCTGACATCCTAACTACCTCGCTGACCCTCCACCAGATCCCTATTAGCATGGATGGTGGGGAGAGGCTCCCCTCGGTCACTCTCTAGTTGCCCCGCTCGTGTTCCTTAATCGACGTCCACTGGTCTTGGCGGCGATCCCGCCCCGATCTCCCTCCAGCCAGGTGGTCCTCGGTCTTTCGCCTCTCTTCAGCGTAGCCCGCACCCACCGTCTCGGCACTTACTTTGGGGTCCTTTGAATCCTCCTGGGTTGTCCCGATCCGTCGCTTCTGGGTCAACCCGCCGGTGTCCCAATCATTGGGCTTCCCTCCTTGGCCACTGCTGCCTCCAGCATGCTGGCTCTTCCTTGCCTGTCCCGTGGAGCCTGCGCTGTCGCTGGCCCTGACAGCAGTCTGGCTTCCGGGCTATCCGCCACCTCCAGAGTGGTGACCGCCATTTTTAAATCTGCCGGCCAGCATCTGACGCCGCCATCAGCTGCTGGCCGCAGCTGTATGAAGAAGTGGCTAACGAGCCACGCTGGTTCTCCCTCCGGCTCTGCATCTCTCTTGTCCTGGGTTTCAGGTAAGTGTCCCTTGTTACCTCAGCCCCCAGGACAATCAGCAACAGTGGGCGCTTTGCATCATAGGACAGCAAGGGTGGAGGGAAGAAGAATAGCATCCAGGAGAGCAGTAATAAAGTGATGGTGAGAAATGGGAGTTCCAGAAGAAGTAAGGAAACCTCACTGCTTCCAGATCTGCCCAAAAGAGTGGCAGACACCAAAGGCATAGCGAGAGTCGGTATAGATATTAGCAGATTGTTCAGAGGCAAGGTGGCAGGCACAAGTCAGAGCAATGAGTTCAGCAGCTTGAGTACTAGTTTCAGAAAGAGAAGCAGATTCAATGACAGCATAACCAGCTCAGAGAACACCATGAGTATCTCAAAAACAAGAGCCATCAATGTAAAGAACAAGGTCAGGGTTAGTCAGAGGGGTATCAGAAAGATCAGGACGGGGAAGAGAAACAAAATCCACTAACTGGGTACAGTCATGGGGTTGACCATTGGACGGTGAGGGTAAAAGAGAGGCAGGATTGAGGGGGTCACAGTGAAGAAGGGTCATGTGATCTGCTACTAGGAGGACCACCTCATAGTGGGTTAAGCGGCTGGGGGACAGGTGCTGAGTCCTGCCGCGTTGAAGAAGGGCGAGGAGAGCGTGAGGGACAGCAACAGTAAGGGGGTGCCCAAGAACAAAGTTATCAGTTTTAGAAACCAGCAGGGCAGCAGCAGCAACAGCGCAGAGGCAAGGGGGAAACACAGAAGCAACTGGGTCAAGGGAGGCACTATAATAGGCAATGGGACGGTGCGGAGAAGGCCCAAAAGGCTGGGTTAAGACACCAGAAGCAGTGCCTTGGTGTTCATGACAGAAAAGAGTGAACAGCTTAGAATAGTCAGGCAAGTCGAGAGCAGGAGAAGAGGAAAGGGCTTGCTTGAGTTGACAGAAGACAGATTCATGGCTTTCATCCCAGGGTAATGAGTCGGGAAGAGTCACAGGTAAGAAGGGTAAGAGTTTTGGAAAGTCCAGAGTAATTGGGAATCTACTGTCGGCAGTAGTTCACAGTACCTAGGAAACCACGGAGCTGACGTTTAGTCTGTGGGTGATGCAGAGAAAGGATAGCAGAAAGGCGATCAGGAGACAGGTGACAGGTACCGTGAGAAATAGTATAGCCCAGGTAGGTAACGGAAACCTGACAGAATTGGAGCTTAGAGCGGGAGGCTTTGTGGCCCCACACTGCAAGTTGTTCTAAAAGGGCAACAGAATCAGCTTGGCAATGAGGGAGGGTACCAGAGCAGAGGAGCAAATCATCTACATATTGAACAAGCACAGAATCATGAGGCAGCTGGACTGTATCAAGGTCAGACTTGAGAAGCTGACTGTATATGGTGGGTGAGTCATGGAAACTTTGAGGCAGACGGGTGAAGGTATACTGCCAGCCATGATAAGTAAAAGCAAAAAGATACTGAGAATCAGGGTGAACTGGTATAGAAAAAAAAAGCATTACAGAGATCCACTACTGAAAAACAAGAGGCAAAGGCAGGTATCTGAGAGATAACAGTGGCAGGATTGGGCACCACAGCTGTCAAGAGAACCACAAAATTGTTAATAACACGCAAATCTCGAACAAATTGATAAACAGGTAATCCTTCAGGGGTGAATTTCCCTGGTTTGCAAACCAGCAGGACTGGGGTATTACAACTGGAGCGAGTAGGTACAAGAACTTGCTCTAGGAGCCCTTGTATGACAGGTGCAATGCCTCGAGAGGCAGCAGCCGACAGTGGGTATTGCAGGACCAATGGGGGAGACACTCCTGGTTTAACCTTAATAGAAACTGGGATGGCACTCTTAAGAAACCCCACATCAGTTGTGGAGTGGGACCAAAAGGACTCAGGAAGGTGAGCCAATAGTTCCTGTTGCAATGAGGAAGAATTGGGCTCAGGTTCCTGTTCCATTAGTGTCATCATCAAGGCAGGAATTTGGGTCTGGGGTAATGAGAGGAAAACCCCATCTGGAGAACAATGAACAGTGGCTCATAACTTGCACAGGAGGTCTCACCCCAGCAGGTTTACAGAAGCACAAGGACTTAACAAAAAGGCATGTTGCTCAGTAAGGGGCCCTAAGGTAAACGAGAGTGGCTGTGTAACAGGGTGGTCAATAAGTTGTTCCCCAATACCTACAGTGGTGATTACTTTATCAGAAACAGGAACCTTAGAAACAAAATCAGAGCTAAGCATAGACAAAGAAGCACCGGTATCAACAAGAAAGGGAACAGTCTGTTTTCCCACAGTAACAGGTATTGTAGCATCAGAGAAGGTAGAAAGCAAAGGGGCTAGAGTCTCTGGGTTTTCTCGGCTGTCCTAATACTGATCTTCACCTTCGAAGGACTGGAGAGGAGCTGGTCCAGATGGTGGAGCTCAGCAGGCACCTGGCTGAAACGGAGAGGCACTAGCTGAGAGCGGGGACCCTGGGGTCTTTTTAGGTACTCATTCTTCCAGTGGCCTTTCTGTTTGCAGTAGCGACAGACATCATTAGGAATGTCAAAGGGACCGGGTGGCTGGGCTGAGCAAAACGGTCCAGTAGAGCGCTGTGGTCTGGTATCACCTTGAAGGTCTCTGATTTGCAGAGCCATCAATTTTTCCTGAGCCTCTGATTTTTGCTGCTGAGCTTTAGTATAGAAATGAGTGGCAGCAGCCAAAATTTTGGTGAGGGGTTTGGCTTCCCACCCAATCACAGTGCTTTTCAGGGACTTTGAGATCCTAGGTAACAGCCCTAAAACAAAGGTATGAATAACCATGGCAGGAAGGCTGGTTTCTGGGTCCTGATTGCCAGAATGTGCCTTAAAGGGTTGGACCAAGCGAGAATAGTAGTCGGCAGGATGCTCTTCTGGCTTTTGCTTTTTAAATTTTTCTTCATAATCCTTATAGGAAGCCACAAGGGTGCGCTTACGGCGCTTTTTGGACTCATCTTCCTATAGGTACCAGGCTTCCATGTGAACAGGGTGCTTACTTTCCAAATTTCCCCAGAGATTTTTGAGAATTTGATGATCCCAGGACCCATCTAAGGGCCAGCACAATTTGGGGTCACCATTGGTATACCGATTCCATTTAATCAGATATTCAGTTGACCAGGGCCCATATTTAGAAACATAAACCAGGCAGGATCCCGCTGCAGGACCTTAGAGGTCCCACCACACATTGTCACACCTAGGACTTACTGACACTGAAACAGGCAGGTACTCACCCTGGCCAGGGATTTTTCCAGAGCCAAACAGGCAGATGGTTCATCTGGGTCCGGAGCATCGAAGCTGCAGAGCCGAAGAACCGAGTCGAGGAGAGCCTTCTCAGAGCGACAGAGTCAAAGAGCTGAGATGAGGGTCCTACTCGGGGCGATCTGTGTAAGGACACATGGCAGACGAAGCACCCAGGATGATGTGGAAGTCACAACAGGATCACTGTTTGATTAACAGAAGCGCTTTATTTTACATGGCCATGGGAGATCAGCAAGAGGCGGCTGATGCTCAACAGAAAAAGGACACAGGTTCTGTTATATACTTGTGAGAAAAAGACACAGATCAGCCTCCACCTTAATACAACCTTAATACAATAGTCTGACAATAACTCACCCTGGAGTCTTGCTAGACTAAACGCATTTTCTCCAGCTGTCTCCCAATAAGCTAATGTTCAAGGTCTCTTTGTTATTTGGCCTTTACTTATGCTCCTTATTATGGCCTAACTTTCTTTTGCTTGCTCCAGTACTTTTCCTCATCAATACCATGCAAACCAGTCTGGTTCTACTGGTCAATTTTTACTTTATGCTTTTCATCGTGTTTCACTACATATCCTTCTTCCTCTTTTTCTAGTTTCTATGGCTAAAGTATATTTTTATTGATCAGGGTATTTCATTTAGTGGACAATATCATCCAAAGCTAATGCAGCAGAACCATGCAGCACCAAGGAATTTTTTTGCTTAATAAAGTCACTTTTTTTAATTATCCTTTTTATTACTCTACCACTGAATTTTTTTTCCAGTATAAGCTTCTCTCTCTCTCATGCTTTTAGCTAGTGATTGTTCAGTGCTAAGTGTTTGCCCTTTTTCAATTTCTCTTGTTCGTTTTTTAAATGTCTCATTTCAGGTCTTTTGCCACCTTTATTTTTTTTTTGTCCTGTCCAGATTAGAATACAAATAAGTTCTATTTGTACTATTTTTACTTTCCAATAGTACAGTTTAGATTTTTCTAGCAGCAGTACAGGAAATGACTAAACCTATCTTTTTGGGTCTTCAACTCTTTGTCTAGACTCTGGTTAATTTTCATTTTTGTGAGTAAATTTTATCCCTTTTAGAAATAAGGAATACTAGTATTGAAGAAAGCAAGATGGGGATTAGGAGCCCTTCACTGTTATCCTAAATGCTTCTTGATTTCCCTGCCATTGTTCCAGTTCTGGGCTCTTTTAAAGTGAGACCTGTCAATCAGTCATGACAAAAATGTGTATCTTCTAAGGACAGGTACAAGTATTACACATAAGCCAATCTAAGTGATCAGAAACCAGTCTAAATTCATAACCATACAGAAGTTTGGTGCACATAAACTGATCTAAAAATGGTGGAACCCAGTCTAAGATAGACCTCGCTTGATATGCACTCAAATCTAATCAATTTAGTTTAGACCAGGGAATCAAACTTCTGTGCCAGATCCCCTCTCAGTTCAAGTAAAATCTCTGTCCTCCAACATCCAAGCCTCCTTTGCAGCCTGTCCATAACCCCCTCCTCTTATGGGGATGTGTACTAGCACTCAGCCTGCACTCAGATGCTCTAGCTCAGCACCCAGTAGATCCTGCTCCTGAACTCTCCCAGAGTCAATCCTGCACAGACCTTCTCCCCAGCCCCACCTCCTGCCTCTGGCTATCTGCCAGCCACAGACAGGCAGTGGGGGGGGGAGGGGGAAGGGAGTTGTCTGTGACCCCTGCAAGAGCCCCAGGACCTGGGCACCTGCATCCCCAGGCCATGCCCCAACACCTCATCATGAAGCACCCCACAATGTACATACACACCTGACACTGAGCTTAGGGAACCCCTGAGTTCAGCCACAGCCCCATGAAGCCCAAACCCTGGCTTTTGCACATCCAGCCAGGGAACCCCATGCCACCATGCTCAGGCACAACCCCACAGAGTCTGACCCTGGCTCCTGTACAACACATCTCAGAGGCCAGAAACCAGGCTACCTTTAGCAGGCTACCTGCCACCAGGACCCCAGCATGGACTGCCCCTCGAGCAGGAGCCAGTGCCCCCAGTGGGTCAGCATGGCAGGGGGAAGAACTTCAGGTCTTGGCCTGTATGAAGGCAACTCTGATCTCCACAGCTCAACCACTTCCCACAGGTACCTGGGCCATGGGCACCTATGATGCTGCCAGGTTTTTTGGGCCCACAGCTACAGGAGCCAGAGTACTTGGGCAGGGAGCACTGCGGGGGCATGCTATGTTTGCCCAGTTGCCAATTACAGGTGGTCCAGGTGCTCAGCTGCACTTGGCAGTGTCCAACAGCCCAGGGGACCCACAGAGCATGCTGGGAGATGGGCGTGTGCCCCCAACTTGCAGGCTACAGCCAGTGCAGGCAGCCTGCGTGCCCTCCTCCCTCCTCACCACCACCAAAGGGTAAACATGTATACTGTTCACTACCAATTTAACCTTTCTACCAGTTCAGTTACAGAAAACTGCATAACTTAATTCATTTTCACCACAGGCTTTTGGAACATCACTACTTAGCCTAAGAGTAATGGGAGTCATATAGACATGATATGAGCACATGCCAGTGCAGTGTTAATGTATTTTTTTCCAGTCTTCTCCCACATAACACAACTTCAATTCTTGCTCTTCATGTTTCAGTTCTAGCCTCCACCTAACCTAACACCAACTTTCTCTTGCCTCTGTATAATCCCTAGACAGTAATCTTCCACAGGAATCTTAGGGGATCCTCTTCCCATTTTCTGAAAAAAAGGGGTTGCAGTTAGGATCCTCCCTGGGCTTCTGCACAGCCCCATACCTGGTATTCCATTCAATGCATCTCCAGCTATGCTGCATTACAATGAGAAAATAAATTGCTCAGGGAAGAAGAGAGGTAGAAACTGACTGCTGCTCAGCTGCTGTAGGAAGCACCCCTGGAACCTGGAGGGAAACTATAGGAAGACTGTTAATTTTTTCTCTTTTCTACAGGGAAACAGGAACCCCACAGAGTAGCTTCTCTTCCTGTGTCTTTTCCTTCCAGGGCAGAAGGTTGGAAAGCTATGAGTGAGAATAACAAGTCAAAAGGAAAAAGAAAAGCACTACTAAAATCCACCACTAATTAAGTAACATTTTTTTTAAATGATTGATTGAGGCTGAATTCATTTCACTGACTCTTTTTCCCATACTTGTCACCCACAACACTAGTGGATAAGCACGTTAGTATAATGACTCAGCTACCATGTGATCCATAGTGAAACAGATATCATCTAACAGAGATGAATAGAGCAGAACACACTTCTGCTTACAGCTATTGATTCAATCCATCTTTCTGCAGACTCAAGGAAAACAGCACTGAATTGACCTAAAGGTAAAATCTATCTTTTTACCAGATAAGGTTGAAAACATACTGACTTAAGAATTAAAACTTGAATCTAAAAGAAACTAACTGAGGAATAAAAATAGGGGTGAAATCCTCATAACTACATCAGAAAGGGTACAGAAGAGATCAGCTGGAAAATCATTTAAGCTGCTAAAAGCAGACCTTGAATATATGGATCTAGAATTCTTAGTGAAGAGCAGTGTAGCTCTGTGTACTTTGAATATTCTGTGCCAGTAGGTGTGTCTACATAAGATGCTCCATTGTACAGTAGAGCTAATTACTGCACAGTAAGTGTCTATATTTTCATGGGCAGATGCTTACTGTGCAGTCATTGGCTCTAACCATGAGTAAATTCCTACCTGCAAATGCAAGTAGCAAATTTACTTGTGATTAGTAACTGTGCATATGTAGCACACATGTATACACCTGACCAGAAGAAAATGTGCTCATGGTCAGCCAGGCAGCAGGGGGCAGGGGATTGCTCCCTCTCCCTAGGAGCTGCCTGCTGCCAAGGCAGGCTCTGCCATTGGAGCCCAGGTGGGGACAATGTCCCCCTGTGTTGCAAGTTTCCACTGGGAGATTGCTCAGTGCCAGCCTCATGACTGAGGAGCTGGCGCTGGGAGATACCGATCTCCCAGCCATGGCCCTCCAATTGCAGAGCGAGGGCTGGGAGCTCTCTAGTGCTGAGGCAGGGGGACATTGCCCGGCTCTGGTGGCAGGCTGGTCCCAGGGGCAGGGAGGAATATTGCAGCCTCCACCAGGAGACAGTTGTCTCCTGGCCCATTGGCTAGCACCTATGGGGAGTCTAGATCTCCTCCTGGCTGCTGCAGGGGCCCACTGCAAAGCCACAGGGAGTGGGAGCAGTCTGCTTCTAGGAGCAGCAAATCTGTTCCCACATCCCTGCACATATAGACACATGCCCAGGAGAGTTTGCTCTTGAGTAGTTTACTCAAGAGTAAACTTCTTTCAGATTATTTTCACATGTAGATACACTCAGTTTGCAAGAGCAGAGGACCCAACCCATGATCTACACCAGAGCTGTCCAACTGGTGGCCCACAGGCAGGATAAATTGCAGTCACTTAGTTACCACTCCCTTTATTGTTCTGACTGTAGAAGCAGCTAGCATCTCCCAACTCTCTTGTCCTCTAGCTTATTCTTCCCTGCCCCTGGGGCAGTACAATGCAGCACAGCATAGCTCATAGTACTGGGGAAGCCCAAGGCCCAGGGTGTCTGAGGCACAATGCAGAGTGGGAACCTATGGCTGGCAGCTTAGATGAGACAGGGCATCTGGTGTAGGGAGATGTTGCCTGAGTGTGCAGTGTAAAAGGGGAACAAGAGATGCCACAAAATGTGGCAGGAGATGTATGGCCCCAAGGGCTCCATGCCCCTCACCCCCTCCAGTGCAGCCCCCACTATTTGTGGCCTTTTGGCTTCTTAGAAACTGGATGGCCCTGATCTACAGATCTTAAAGGTTAGCATACTAATTCCCTGTACAACTTGGGTATCTCAGTTCAATTTTATGTACAACTTTATGTTACTCAAGTTGACTGTGCTTCACTTCAGGAAAGGACCATAAATTAATTAGATTGGATTGTAGCAATATAAATGAAACAGGGTCTGGTGAAAGTCCATAGATCAACAAAGAGTGTTTTTGCCTTAATCATTTATTAGCTCTGCTGAAGAGATTCCAACTGTACTTTTTGAAACCACAGTAAAAATGAACTTTACAAGACTCTATTTGCTGGTAGAAGTGAAAAGCAAAACTGAAAAAGAATGGTTAGAATAAGCCATGTAACAATAGCAGTGAAAAGGAAATTGAACCATGGAAAAGCTACTATTGGAATAAAATGGATGTCAAAATAAAAAGGAAAAGAGGGTACAGTAAAAGCTTTGTTATCTGGCATGAGTGGAGTAAGGGGGGTACCAGTTATCTAAAACCAGTTACCTGAGAAGAAAGACAAGAGCACAGTGCAGCCACCCATGCTGGGAGGAGTCCAGTGCTGCCCCAGCCCCAGCCTGCAGCAACAGCCCGCCCTGCCCCACGCAGATACAGGGTCAGGCACCCCACATGCTTCCCAGGATGCATATAGCGGCAGGAGCCACCACCCCTCCCCACACCCCCCGGTTGAGCCGTGACTCCGTCCCATGCCCTGCCCTGCCCCAGCTGTGCATCAGAAATACTTGATGCACATGCCAGATAGACTCAGCAAAAATTCCACTTGCTAAAGTGAAGATTTGTATTGGGGGATACTGGCAATTTCAGTTAATAGAGTAGTAAACTGTGGTTAACACAGCTTTTATTGTACTAAATTTAAATAAATGAACATGCACTTCATCTGTGATGTTTATAAAGCAACTTGCCATAAAACAAAATTTTACATAAAACACATTTGATGTACAGTGTAAAGGGGGTCATTTTACCTCATTTGCACATGTTCTGCATGTTGTTAATTATTTGCAGATTTTTAAAAACATAAGAGATGTCATACTTGGTTAGACCACAGGTCTACCTAGCTCAATATCCTGTATCTCACAGCGGCACAGAGCAGATGCTAGGGGAAGAAAGGACCTATCCAGACTGATCTATCCCCTGCCCCTCTTCCCTTAGAGCTTTCAACTTTAGAGACCTTCAGATTCCTAATTTGAAGTCCTCCTATAATGTTTAAATACCTATGGCAAATCTGAAGGCCATTAATATGTCACAGTGCTGCCATTCATCAGTAGAAATATGGTACAAATTCATACTGATGCAATATTAACTTTTCAGTATACTGTGAGATCTATTTGAAGCCTGTTGGCTCAGTTACAGGGATAGTTTTCCACAAGCCTATCACTAGCTCCTACAGTTTTACTACATTAATATTACAACAATGAATTGGACCGTAGGTTTTTAAAAGCACACATGTTTGTGAGGTCCCATGCTCTAACATATGTATGTGCATTTGAGCTCTGGCCCTAATTTGCTCTGTTTGGAGTAAGAAAGGTTATTGAACACCAGGAGCAACAGAAAAGAAGATATAGCAGGTGGAGCTGCAAATTTAGATGATTTGTACTAGTAAAATTTATCTCCATCTGAGACAAATTCAGTTAATTCCCCACTGGATTAGATTTCCTTGTTTGGTAAAAAAAAAAAAAAAAAGAACCTAGGATACAGAAAACTGTTTCAGCTGTGAAAATATCCCAGAGGACACAAAGTCAATCCAAGTTCTCCAAGCTACTGGGGAGTCCTAGTACCTGGAAACCATTAACTATGTACATCAGATAATTTGACCAAACCAAGCTTGTTTTTGCTGTTTTAATATGCAACTATTAACTTTTTTCTGTAACTTCTTTATTAAAAAGTTAAATTATTTTGTTAAATGAATAATGATCTATAGAAATCTGTCAATCTATGTTTCTAATTCCTATAAATTGATTTAGGAGCCTAAATTTAGGCAACTTTTTTTTAAATCTTTGTTATTTCCTTTTTTAAATATGATGCCATCAGCTTTCCATGACTTGAAGGGCAATTGTACCATTTTCATCAAAGTTTCTTAGTTTAGACATATAGAATATTCCTGGAACCAATAAAGTGTTTCAAACTAATGGCACTCTTAAGAATATCCAATACTATACTTGCAAAGTGTAACAGCTGATACAGCTGATCAGCTCTGCTGATTTTGAGCCTTGAGCTTGGTCATCTAAGGCCAAGGTGCATAATTCAATACCCTCTTTCACAACTAGGGTCAGGATTCACACATGGCAGCAGCTACTGTTATAGGCATTGATGTGAGGTGTGTTGATAACTAGATGGATTGCAAAGAGCTTTAACTTAACACTAAAGTCGATAATGAATTCTTTGGTCATTACAAATCTTTTCAGTGACTAGTGTGGCACTGAATTTTTTGTTCCTGGTCATGCAGGTACCGCATATGTTTTCTCAAGTGTTCCACCTGACTCTGAAAAGGCAAAATAATTTGAGAATTGAATGTGATATTTCAGGAAAATATAACGATTTCATCAGAATGGAAGAACTATATATGCTTACTGTTTCTAAAACCCAGAACTTTTTATACCAACAGTTTCTAGAGGAGAAGGAGGGATTTTGTCTTTTTACTATAAAGTTTTGCTGCACCATAAAAGAAAATGAATATCTCCTACCAACTAAATCCAGATTACACTAGTCACAGAAATGAATTGCTGTGCCAGGTAACTCCCTGGTACAGTCAGCTCATCTAGGTGTATTAGCAAATGGACAAAATAGATAAAGGGTGAATCCCCTGAAGATATCCACTGTTAGTGAAATATTTGAAACTCCAGATGTTTGGCTGAAATAAATTGCACATGGAGGCTAAGTTATTGTAGCTATGTCAAAGGCAATGTGTTGTTTACTTGACCAAACCAAGCAATCCAAGACATGTTCAGACATGCCTTGCCTTTAAATTATTGCACGTTATATAGTCTCTGGTTCAAAGAATTATCATAAGTCACACTATTACCTATGTACTATACAATTAATTTATTGTACATTGACAATGACATTGCATTGTCTTTGATTGCTTTTACTGTTAATACATAAAGGCTCCTTGCAGATGTGGGGGGAAAAAACAGTGCTTTACCGGAAAAGGCAGCACATTAGTTTGACCTGGCCCCAGAGTATCTGTATGGATTGGGCTCCTCAGCAGGGCCTTTTGGTTCAATCAGCTATTAGATAAAAGCGCCAGAAAGCCCCGCTGAAGTGCCTGAGATACACAGACGTTGGGCGAGCCAGGTCAAACTAATGCAATGCCTCTTCTGGGCATGTGCTGCACTCAGTGTGGGAGTGCACCAAGCTTAAGGTAAATCACTTTTGGTTTTTTTCACATCTGCAAGCAGCCAAAATATACTATCTTTGATGCAACCCATCAGACAATACTGGTAAGATGACATGCTTTAATAGTTTCATGGTTTCATAGTTGGTAGGGTTGGAAGGGACTTGAGCAGATCATCAAGTCCAACCCCCTGCCATGGCAGGAAAGAGTACTAGGGTCAAACAACCCCAGCAAAGTGTTCATCCAGCCTCTTCTTAGAGACTCCCAGGGTAGGAGCCAGCACCACTTCCCTTGGAAGTTTGTTCCAGATCATAGCCGTCCTGACAGTGAAGGAGCGCCTCCTGATATCTAGCTTGAATGTACCCTCTGCCAGCTCGTGACCATTATTTCTAGTCACTCCTGGTAGCACTTAGGGTAACAGGGACTCCCCGAATGCCTGCTGGTCCCCTCTGACTAGTTTGTAACAGGCCACTTGATCCCCCCTCAGCCTTCTCTTGTGGAGGCTGAACAGGTTCAGGTCCC
>NW_017729033.1:63869856-63870111 GCF_001723915.1 Gavialis gangeticus | reverse complement strand
ATTGGCCCTCTTCCAGTCCTCTGGCACCACACCAGAGCACCATGAGTGCTCGTAAAGCTGTGCCAGGGTCCCGCAATGACCTCAGCTAATTCCCTCAGCACTCTGGGGTGGAGATCGTCCAGACCAACTGATTTAAATACATCCAGTCCCTCCAGAAGTTCCCTGACTAGATCCTCACTGACCTTTAGCCTAGGTGCACCTCCCCTGGGCCCACAGGGGTCCCAGTGCGGGGAGTCGGGGAGTGACCCAGTCCAT
>NW_017729033.1:63840074-63859674 GCF_001723915.1 Gavialis gangeticus | reverse complement strand
TTGCTCCCTATGTATTTAAAAAAGGACTTCTTGTTGTCCTTTGATCCAGGTAGCTAGCCCCAGTTCCATCTCTGCCTTGGCCTTCCTGACCACCTCCCTACAGCCCCAAGCAATGGAGGTATAGTCCTTCCTGGTGATGACCCCTCCCTTCCATTGGGTGTACACCTCCTTTTTAGCTAGGAGACATTCCCGTATGCTTTTGGTGAGCCATGGGGGCTTGTGTGCCCTCTTGCCCCCTTTGATCTGTGTTGGTATTACCTCTCTTTGGGCTTAGAGGATCATCTCCTTAAGGAACGACCATTCTTCTTGGACACCTGACTCCTCTCCCCTCCGGGACCTCAGTGCCTCCCCAACTATTCTCCTTACCTCATTGAAATCTGCCCTCCTGAAGTCCAGGGATGCTGCCTTGCTGAAGGCCTTTGCCACCTTGCACTAGATGGTGAATTCCAGCAGGCAATGATCACTGTCGCCCAGGTGGTCGAGCATGCGCAGACCCCTCACCAGGTCATCGCCCATGGCCAGGACTAGATCCAACAAGGCATCTCCCCTGGTGGGGCTGTGCACCTCCTGGGTTAGATGGAGGTCCTGTATCTTGGCTAGGAACCTACATGAGCAGTCAGACCTGGCTGACTGCTTTTCCCAGCAGATGTCTGGAAAGTTCAGGTCACCCATGATGACCACGTCCTTTGACCTAACTACTTCCGTGAGCTGACTTAAGAATTCCCAGTCTAGCTCTTCCCCTTGGTTGGTCTGTAGTAGACCCCCATCGTTAAGTCCCTTCCCCTCGACTTCCTTGTATTCTAACCCAGAGCACTTCAGTCTGCCCCTTCTCTGACCCCATGGTACTCGTCAAGGATGTATAAGTCTCCTTGACATAGAACGCTACACCCCCACCTTTCCTCCCTGTCCTATCCCTCCTGTACAGCCTATAGCCCTTGATATTCACCCACCATGTTTTGGTGAGCCCCACTATGTCTAGGTTGGTGTCAGCTAGCAGGAGGGTAAGTTCCTCCTGCTAGTTCCCCATACTACAAGCATTTGTGTAGAGGTATTTGAGGCCTCCTGAAGATGTGTGCACTGGCCCCCTAATCTCAGCATTGCCCTGGCCCCTCTTGCTTACCTGGGTATTTGTTCTGCTCGTTGTCGGTCTAGGATGGGCTGTTCTTGTGGACGACGCTTGGTTTAGTGGTCCAAGGCTTCCTCCACCCTCATCTTCCCCTTCCCCTGATGAGCCTAATTTAAAGCCCACCAGAGGAGATCCGCCAGCCTGGAACCTGGGGGAAGCCCATCCCACCCGAGCATGTCTCTCATCCTGGTGTGTGGGTCATTGTCTAGGAAGCCGAAGCTTCATAATCTGAGGGTGTCTCTCAGCACAGGTCCAGAAGAGCCTCACTCTTCTGGATCTGTAATGAAATACCTTAACTGTTCTACCACTGTACATCATAAAGAAGTCTAAATAGCATAGGGGGTGCTATTGTCTCAGGCCCTGTATTCCAGCTATGCAGCTAGTACTGGCCTTTTAACCTACATCATCAAGATGTCTGTGTCAATCACCCTAAATAATTTGCACATCCAAACTCAATATTGAATCAATAGAAAGTTATGAAGGGCAGGGGGAAAAAAGTTTCCCATGTCTAACAACTTCTGTATTTGGACTGGGATAAAAACTGAACTTTCTACTCACAGAACTTCCTTCAGTTCTCCACTGAGGAGGGTGAGGATGGGATTAATGTACTTTATGAATTGCTTGGGATCCATAAAGACCTTGAGGATAATACCGTCCATTTTTGAGCCTCTGTGTTTAAGAGAACTCCTGGCTCCCTGCATGTTTCTATCAGCTCTTAACAGATAATAAATTGAGTACTAGATTTTGGAGAGAAAGAGAGAGATTGTATCACCTGAGTACAAACGACACCCTAAGCAACATCTAGAGAGGTGAAACTCCCACTAACTACCTCCCCTGTATTGTAACTCAGTGTCACTATAGCACAGACTAGCACCCAGGTCACAACTATTGCTCCAAAAGATTATTCCATTGTACACCATCCAGAAAACACTTTTAAAAATGGTGTTATTTTCTTTATTTTATAAACAAAGGATTGCATAATTTCTTTTCTTGAACTCTTGTCAAATTGTGTTTACCATCACAAGTAATGTTGACTATCAGAGATAATTTTTACACGTTTGAAAAGAAAGCACTGGGAACTTAGAAGCAGGTGACTAGTGGAAGAAAATGCTTGCAAACAGTTGTGTCAATTTGGAATCACAATTTTTCAGTTTTGTTCCCTAAGTATGAAAATATGCTGGCACTTTTCTATAGTGTTATTTATAATTGTCTGGCCTGAGATCTCTATCAAATCTCAGAATCCAAGTAGTGCCAAGTTAAATTGAACTTGATAGAGGGCATGCGCCTTCTAAAGTGTGTTTAATCTTTGCTAAAAAAGAAAAATAATGTCCAGATTTGTGATATTTTCCAGGTTATTTATTTCTGGGTATGTAGACAATCCCTCTGTCCTAAATGAGGACTGCAAAAAAACAATATTAAAGTTTCACATGGACAGCATCAATCTCAAAGCTCCAAAATAAATAATATGTTCATCTCAGCCCCTTTTCCAGGAGTCTCTCTGTCCATTTCCCAGGCACATGTTCTCATGTCTGTCTGCTCATCTTAACTTCCTTGAATCATAAACTACAATTTTTATGTCAGAGATATTACTCAAGGGTCATTGCTATAATATGCAAATTGCACCAGCATCTGGGATGAGGACAAGTTGGCTTACCATCACACTTGAATAAAACAGGTGCTCATTCATTTCAGTGTTGCATTTCCTTACATGATTCATATTTATTGGTTACATATTATAGCATAAAGCTTTCTAGTCTTTTTAGTATCCCTACACAGCATGAGGTAGCATGCATTATGTAGCTCCAAGTAATATTATTGAATGAGATGTGACCTACATTCAATCTTAATGTAGTCATCTTGAAGCTCCTAGAAATATCTATTACAAATTAAAAATAAGATTCCTTTAGCACTTCTTCAGAATACATGTGTTATACCCAGGTGTTTGTCCCATTAATCTGGAAAAGGTCCAAATCAGAACATTTCATTCTGCATCTTTAAATGTCTTCTGCAGTTTTAATTGGATATGGTAATATTCAATTCAAGTTGTCATGTGCTGTTAAGCAATCAATGAATTGTATCATAGTGTTGGCTGAGTTTCATTAATGAATTACTTTATTTCAATTTTTGTTTCTTGTCTCCAGGAATATTTTAAGAAAAAATTTAATGATTTTATTTAAGCACTTTGAGACTCTTAGATAAAAGTTTGAAGTGGAAAGTATTTATTTAGTTGTAGCAAAAATATATCTGTACAAGCCGTCAAACAAGATTGTGTGGAGATTGGGAAATAGGAATGTTCCACAAAACCAAGCTCATGTGCTGGATAGCTGATGGTTTTCTATAGCCTTTCTAATAAGGGATCTATATGCTCATATACCCATCCATCTACAGTGGTAAGCACAGCTTTAAATAAGCACAGCTTTTCTGACCAGAACATGCTCCATTTTTAAGACCCATTTAAGTTAATACAGATATAGTGTTTGAAAACTCCTCCCTGGAGCATACAAGAATTGGAAGAAATCAAATTTCTACCCCACAATGCAGATCTTTTGTGTTGTTTTTCTTAGATTCTATCAAATGAGAGAATCAACCATTTATTTTTTTACTACTTTCAACAGCATTTTCACCTCAATACACTATATATTTATTGTGATCTTTTCTTCATTTCAAACACTGCAATGGCAACAAATAATAAAACAACTTACCTATCTTCCAGAACATGGGCATGCAAGTAATGGAGAGTGATATAGCTGCCTTCTTGCTGAGTAGCAGGCTGCACTGTTTCTCTGCTTTCATTTATTTAAAAAATGATGCATTATTATAAATTTGTCCTCAATATCCATAAGTCACTCCACACAGAGAGAAAATGTTCAAAAAATTGGGGGTGGGTTGTTTGCTTTTAATTTAAATTTGCAGGCTGCTTGCAGACGTTAAAAAAAAAAAACAGTGCTTTAAAACTTTAAACTCTTCACACCCTGCACCAAGCCCAGTGCATGCCCTAAACAGGCATCACAGTAGTTGGACCTGGCTCTCCCAACATCTGCAAAGATCAGGCACTTTAATGAGGCTTTTGGGGGGCTTTTATCTAATAGCTGATTCAATCCCCAAAAGCCCTGCGGAAGTGCACAATCTATATAGATGCTGCGGAGCCGGGTTGAAGTAATGTGCTTTTTCTTCCAGTAAAGTGCAATTTCTTTGTTTTTTAACATCTGCAGGCAGCCACAGTGTACTTTTTAATATAAATAATAGAATGCCCTTCATGAATAGCTATATGACTTAAATCTTCATATCTGTGATTTCTCTTCTAACCTATAAATGAACAGAAATACAGCTCACAGACAGTTTTCTTACAGTGTTATTTAACTGACAGTATAATCTCAAACCTATATCTGTTAATTTAGGAAGCATTTCTATCTATAAATGCTTCCTAAACTTATATATATATATATATATCAAACTGCAGTTGGAAAGAATGAAGCTAGTTATAAATATAAACCTTTTTCATTTAAAATAATTGTCCTCAACCATCAGCTTTTGTCTCCAAATTAAACATTAAGCAGACATACATTTCCAAAGATAATACCACAGCAGGATGATATATCCCCTTAAGAGGGAGCAGACAGCCCTGTTAAGGATCTGTAGCTAAGAAGCATTCTGCCAGTAAGGGAGTGTCCCACTGGGAGCTCAAAACCCAGGAGAAAGCAAAAAGGATGAACTGTGAGGGAAGGAAGCTGGTTCTGAGCAGAACAGTCTGCTATAATAAGGGGCAAGGCTGTCGTGCCGCACCGCGCCGCACCGCGCCGCGCCGTGCCATGCCTGGAACAGAGCCAAAGGGGTTCCTTTCCTAGTGCCCTGGACAGGGCAGAGAGATTTTGGCTTGTTTGCTTATTTGCCTGTGTGTTTGTGGCTCATAGACTGTGTTTCAGTTGAGCTGTGGAGCTCCTCAGGGATCAACCTCCCCCCTGCTTTGCAGAAACCAGCAAGCTAAGCAACCTGCTTACAAGCACCACGAGACAATTTTGAAATGGGTTTGATTTTTTTCCATGTGAGAGTAACCAATCACTAGTTCTAAAGTGAACAGTGAAAAATCAAAAGGAAACTTGGGCAGCAAATTGCTAAATTGATAATTCACCAAGACAATCTCTGTCAATCCCAGGCCAAGAGTTACATTAGCTGAACCGAACCTAAAAGCATTTTTCAAATTCAATTTGACACTGTTTTAACATTGATTCAGGTTAACTGTATGAGCAGAACCAGGCTCTGTTTGGGCACACTTACCTAGACTGACTGCACAAATACTTTTATACTGAGCAAGCCAGAACAAGTGTTTAAATCAGTGGTCACCAACCAGTAGATCTCAATCCACCAATAGATTTCAGAGCCTCTTTCGGTAGGATCTCGGAGCCTCTTGGAGTCGATCTGAGACTGGGGTAGGGGTCTGAGTACCCACGTGCATGCATGTGCGCCCCAGCCCAGCTGGTCAGTCTGTGGGGGAGGGAAAGGGTAAGGGCTAGATCAAGGCCCCCACAGTGAGGGACAGTGCCAAAAAGGCAGGAGCAAGGGTATCCAAATCTCTCCCAACTTGCAGTTGGTCCAATAAAAGATATCACCCACAAAAATCCTTACTGTTTAGCTTTCTGCACAGAGCACTATGTGGACGTTAGCATGAGCCAAATTATTCATGACTCTAATTTGCAGGTCTCCTTGAGCCATTCAGTTGCTACTCAAAACAGAAAATATGTCAGAAATTTCCATGAAGATGGCTCAGGTATTTTTGCATCAGGGAAAGCAAAATAATGATCTGCCTTCTTATTTTGGTCATAAGCAAGCTGGAAACACTAAACTGTCAGTTCAGTGCCACAAATCTTGATACCTGAACGGGATTTAATGCTTTGACTTGTAAAATTACCATATATTATACATCTTCAATATAGTATTTTTTATTTCAAGTTATTAATATTTCAGTCTTACTTTAGTGCTCAAGAAACTAAGCACAAACAAACCACTGTCTCCATCCTCTGTTGTGATATCATTCTTTATTTCAGCCTGGATTTTGAGCACTTAGACTGAGCTAATTCAATTTACAGGCTCATTAACCACACTGCAAATCAAAGGGGAAAACAGTGCGTCTCCACAGGAATCTTCAATGTCAGGGCAGTACCAACGGTCTGAAATCTCATGGGTTATTACTGCAGCATCAATCTATCTTCCCTGCACCAGAAACCCCAGAGGGGATCTGACTGGTAGCCAAGAAAGGAAAAATTGGATGGGAACAATTTAATGGCCCTCATTTCAGCCAGTTATCTATGTATATATGATTACTTGGGCATCCTGGTAAAGTCTTTAAAAATATATATTTGACTTGCCAAAAAGGGAGAATAACATTAATATAAATGTCTTACTCTAACTGCCAAATTGTTCTGGTTTAATTTTTAAAATGTTTGCTTTGACACTGAAGAAAACTCCACCTGCTCCTTGTACTGTCAAATCCATTCTCTTACCCTGTACAGCTGGAAGCAGGGCTAACAGCATGTTTCAAAGCAGCTGATCATCCGTATTTCCCTTCTGACTCAAAAGCATGACAGTCTGGTTTGTTTAGGAGACTACTGAAACTTGTATGTTATTCTAAGACTATTTAGGAACCACTGGAATTGAAGGGAAATACTATTCCATGGTTTTTAATTGAGTGCTACCATAAAAGGCTTTCATGCTGAATCTCCACAGGAAGGCAGGGTGCTCCACCCTTCTTCATGATGTAACTGTTAAGCACATAGCATCTTTATCTAGAAGGAAAGGCAGCAATGCTCTCAGCAGAAAAGTTAAGCTCATTAATAAGTAATAGAGACTTAACCTGATTTTCCTGGTCATTGTACTGATGTTTTATATAACTGTTGTCTAATCTGTGTCTCAGTTCACTGGAACTGAGGAGTCATGCACTCCCAGAGGATTCAAATCTGAATTGCAGATTTGAATATAACAGTTTCTCTTTCCTACACATGATATATTCTTCAGAAATGAATTCTGTGGTGGTTTCTCATTTTATTAGCTTGGGAAGGGGTGTATATTCATAATATGTTAAGTCCCAAATTCAGGGCTTCCAGAAAGTCTGATAAAAACCTTAATTCTAAATAAATTTGGTAGGAACTGGGGACTTTCAGCACTTCCCTGAAGTAGTGTTAAGCCACTGTAGTGTATTCACTGTAGTGATTCAGCCCACACACACACACACACACACACATACACACACACGTTACCTGTTACACTTAAAAATACCAATGACACTTAAAACATGAGCGGCCACAGGTTAAAACTCATTAACTCATACTAAGTGCTTCCTGGGGGTCTCAAAGTTGAAGGTTAACTCTGGGATGGACATTAGGATAACTTCAGTCTGTTCCATGGAGATAAAACAAACAATCTGCAGTCATCCAGCATCCCAAGATGCACTGCTCCCAGCCCTTCATCCCACCCCACTGAGCAGGGATAGAGCCCAGTTGTCCTGGCTCCTAGCCTTGCCCCTGTTCGCAAGAAACACTAGAAATGCAGGAAGTGGTATTAACCCTTAACATGACATGACTCATAGCACACATGAATTTTAACACCACTTAACATTGCATAGATTTAGTATAGTCTAAGTGTAATGTGTAACTTCATTCCCATGCATACTCTTTCCCTCTCACAATTTCTGACATTTTGGACTGGATGATTAAAAATGAGTGCCATCTCTCAGAACACAGAATACACCTGATAGCCAGACCTGTGCCTTGTATATCTAGAAAAATAATAATTCCTTGTAAAATATGCACCCTAGAATGCATGATACTACAGTAACTCTTCAGAGACCTGCATTAAAACTCTCTTTTAATGTGATATGCAGAAACTTGCACATATAGGATTTAAAACCTTCCTGCTTTCATTTTGTTTCCATTTGATTTATGTGGCTTGATGATTTGCAAAGTCTCCCTCACTTTACCACATATTACAAATTCTGGGCCAGATCCTCATCTGTTTGCAGAAATTTTGTGCCATTTCAGTAATAAAAATATGTCTGAAAATCCTGTTGACTAGTCAGCTTTCCCTTAGGTAGAGGAAGCTTTCAGCAGTGTAGATTTATCAGAGCCCTGTCCCAGTCACACCTTTGTCCCCACCTAGGGGTAATGACAAAAGGCATATGTCTAGTTTAGCATCCATGCTTACATCCTGGTGGTCCTCACTTGTCACAATTCTTGCTGGGGCAATTTAGAGCCACCATCAGAGTATTTGAATATGTGCCAGTGAATGGACTGGATCAGTCACCTGTGTGGCCAGGTTCAAATGTTCAAATATAATGTTTGAAGCTATAAAAACACATGTAAGATTGTCTTAAAATCATGAAGTTTATTTGCAGTATATATACATACATATCTATCTATAGATATCTATTTATCTATACACACACACACTTATGCATAATTGTTGCCATTCATGAGCCTTTTAACTGCACTTCCTTTGCATCATTTTAAGGGTTTTTTTTCCCTTGAACTGATGAGGGATAGAAAGATGTTTTTTCTTATGAAAGCTGAGAATTTCATGTAATCCCTTTATCTTTTGGAACTTTAAGAAAATTACCGGTTATTGCAGGACTTGTGATAAAACTACCAGAACTGGCAATACTGAAACCTGGGATCCACAGGCACAGTGTGCAAACATCTCCTTTGAATCCAGCTTCTGAGCTTCAATGAATACCCAGTTAAAACCAAGTCAAATTATTTGGCATTATCAGGTATAATGGTAAAGCTATGGTTAAAACTTCTGTCATACCTAAGTACATAAAGTGAGCTCTGTGTAACCTGGCAGATGACTAGCAGGAAAATTAATTTTTACCAGCCAATTATGTCTAAATTGTGTGTAAATCAGATTGCTTGACAGAATGTTTCACAGGATACTAGAAACCAAATAGCCACTTAAATCAAAGAGTACTAAATCAATAATTTAAAGAGAAGAATTCCAAGAAAGGTTTTAAGTAAATGATAAAAAAACAGTTCTTAGAGAAATATGGCTGACCAACTTTAAGTGTAGATGCAAAATAATTTAAGTAATGGTGTATTTAATTTTAAATGAATCTAGAGCCAAAATGAGCTTACATCATGCAAGAAAAACTGCTGCGAGTCACTCAACTAGAAATCCAAAGAAATACTACTCCTGCTAATAGAGTTATTCTGGTTTTTCAATGATATAAGTAACACCAAAAAATTATAACAATAATGAATTTGGCCCCAAAACTGGAAATTGAAAATGAGTACTAGATTAGAAATGGAAAGCTGTGGGGAACACTAAAAATCAACCAGTGGAATGAGCTCCCTTTTTTCCATAGTTGTGTATTTAGGTAAAGTAAATTATGGCAAGTTCAATATTCCATATCTAATAGTCAGAAATAAATAATTGACCAGCTGTATCTAATGCTGAAAGTTTGAAATTTTAGTTTGAGCCAAAATGCTCAAAAATAATCTTAAGTGCAAAAAAAAAAAAAAGAGAGAGATTCTACTTGAAAAAGACACACCACCTCCAACAGCATATGTCTTATGTTGCACCCACCACTGTATCACCTAAGCTGGCTAAGTAACATTTCAAAAATATCTAAATCTGGGGACAGTGTTTCAGTGGTCCTTAGGTCCAGACACTTGGCATCTGCTTATCTACTATTATATAATCACAGGCCGGATCCAGATTTGTAGGCACATGCGCTTCCCTAGGGACAAACAGCAGAGGTATATATGTCCCCAGGGAATCCCATGCATGCATGCTATGGTGTGCAGCACGTTGTCCCAGGTAGAGTAGGGAAGGCTGGGGCCAGCACCTGAGCTGGCCCTAACACCTTACCTCCCAGGGGACATCCCAGGGCTCCAGCAGTGGTGAGAGATCCTGGCTGGCAGCTGGAGTATGGCTCCAGCTGGCCATGCTCCAGTTTTGGGTGGTGCATCCTGCCACCACATGCGCCACCTCACTTTTTTCCACTGTGGGGTTTTTTTATACCAGGCTCACCCAATGTCAGAAAACTGTCCCTGCACTGCAAATTAGCAGCACAGGGAATGCCTGCTAATAGGACCTAGGTGCAGGGGTGCCTTTGTGGATCTGGGCCTAAGAAGCTTGCCCTAGGTTACACAAATGCTGTGATGGAATAAGAAATTGAACTGATTTGGATCACCCAGGCTATCATCCAAGCCAGTGGACTATCATTCAGGTTCCAGAAAATTAAACCCTATCACCCAAAGTATAGTGAAGGTAAAGTAAATTGAAGAAGGCCGCTTTATGCCCAAAAGCTTGTCTAACATTTCTCTCAACTATATGTTTGGTCCAATAGAAGATATCACCCCCAAAAAAACCTTGCTTCTCACATATTTCTTGGACCATCATGGTTGCAACAGTACTCCAGCCACCTTACAAAGACTCATGTCATCCCACCTTTTTCACTAGAATTTTTTTTTTAAGTTTTTGACAAAAGGCAGCCATATTGCTTGTCCTGTTTTGGTACTACCATGTAAAAGTGACTCATGTCATTTCCCTCAACATTTGGCACAATCCAATAGAAAACAGAGGAGGTACAGAGAAAGATTATATGAAATTCAGAGAGGCATGGGCTTTTGTAGGCAACAGCATCTGCCAGTGTAGGCTGTCACAAGAGTTCATGCCTCTCTGAATCCATTAGTTGAAAAAATTAGTCTCTAAGATGCCATCCTGTGCTATCTTCTGCTAACCTACCATGACCTCAGACTAATGTGCCTAACCAGTTCTCTAGTCCTATTAAGAGGACCTACACTGGGCATAAAGCTATTTTGAGAAGGCTTAGGGCCATGTTGCACATTCCACTTAGGATGTGTTAACTGCCTTAAAACATGAGCATCCATGTGTTCAAGAACTAAAGCATGCTAGTATCATAGTCAAGTTAGGACTTTTCTTTGGAGGGGCATCTCCAGATCATAATAAGCAACGTGTTCAGGTATTGTCAGATCACTCCATAGAGATAATATGAACAGTTTGCAGTCCTCCTGGCATGAGCAGGATTGAGCAACAAAGGCAGCATCCTCTTCTGAGCTTGGATCCCTGTGCAACTCTTTACCCACAACAGAGACCCAGTTCACCTCAGGAGGCCAGGGACATGCACTCCCAAGCTGGATGGTGCTGGGCATGTGGTAGGGAGTGTGCAGGCTCCAAGCATGGGAGTTGCAGAGAAGGAGCAGGAGCCAGTGTGAAGTAGTGCTGGGTTGCAGGTGGCGAGTGATGGTTTCAGCACAATTCCAGTTCAGCAGGGGTTCTTCTCCTGGTGCTGCTGCTTCCAGATAACTTCAGGCTTTGTGAGGCAGGTAAGCAATAGATATCAGCAGGCTCCATGTGGCGCTGGGGCAGAGGGGAACGGGTCTCCAGAGCCAGCAAAAAACAAAACAAAACATTCACAAGAGAGTGGAAGCCATACATGTTAGAAGGTTGTGGTAAGCATTACTATTCAGGACACATTCTAGCTCTTAATACTGCATAACATTTCACAAATAAAACATGTGCTAAGTGTCCCATGTGATAAGACACTTACAGTTTCTTGGTGTTTTATAGCCCCAGTGCAGGGAGGATAATGTCACCTAGGAAGCAATATGGTCCAGAAAATTACAAATATGATGATATCAAATAACTCAATTTTCACCAGAGAAGCTGTTCCAACACCCCTTCCAAGCACTTGCATTAAGATACATTGTAGTGACACCAATTTGTGCACTGAACAAGTACACAAGTCATCATCCAGAAGGTTTCAGGTCCAATTAAAGTTCTTAAAATATGTATTCCCCATGATGTTTGATCTTGGGAAGGAACTGCTGAGAGGACACAGGCAAGATAGTGACCACAAGCTGCAGCCAGGTACCTTCTGATATTCAGAAAACTTTCTAAAATATTGACTGAATTTTTTTTGGCCCTGTTCTGATTGGCTGTTGGTTCCAGCCTTTCTCTGCTCCTACAGTCTCTCCTCATTTTTACACTACACACATTCCCCTTACCCTCTTTTATATTCTGTGTTTGTACAGTGCTCAGCACAGAAGGCCATCCTTAATTGTCCTTTAAGCAATATTATAATGATTTGATAAGTATGTTATTTTATTATGAACAACAATAGTAACAACAATATCTCTGTGGTATATTTGTATTTTTACAGGTACCTGGGTTCCATGTACTGTACTACAAAGTCCCATTTCCCTAGTTCTATACATAAAGTATATATTCTCCCAGACTAAAACAAGCTGCATTATAGCAAAGCTATTTCATAATAAATGATCAGACACATCCAATTTGCTGTTATATGATCAACAGATTGAATAATGCAAATAAATGATTTCATAGCTCTCTAGATCCGGTAATTAAATATATCTGAGGATAATACATAACCTTATATATATACAGTTCTGCAGAAATTATGTATTATCCTCAGATTAACTACACAGCTAAATATGTTGTCTCAGGAAATGAAATATTTTTATATCTATAAGTGAAAAGACTGACACTCTAACATTATATAATACAATTTGTTGACCCATGAGAGCTATCTATCTTAGGAATTTCTCAGGCAACTAACACTTTAAGAATAGAAATGAAAGATTTTTATAGGTTTGGGGTTTCTTAATGTTTTCTTGTACTTGGGCTCAATTCAAGCAAGAATAAAACAAAATTTATGAAGAAATAATATATGCAAAAACCTTTTCAACTGTGCTTGAAGTAAGGGAGGGAATGACTTTTTAAATATTTAAATCCAGAAATTATTTAGTAAATCTAGGGTCTGAAAGGGCATTTCTTTAATGAAGGCTAGACAATGTTGCAAAAATAAAAGTTCCTGGTTATTAATTTGCTATTTTAATTACTTTAGCTTCGCGTATGTTTGCATCCACTTGGTGTTTAGTCTATTTAGACTTTTATAAGGTCACACATCCTACCAGCATCTGATCACCTACCATGAATAATTTAGAAAATGAGGTTACTGGCAGGTATTTTAATACTAAAATTAAACTGACATGCACATTGTAGGCCATTTGCAGAAAGTAAATGTCTCATTCTTAACTGCAAATATCTGACTATTTTGGAGTCAAAATTTGCTGCAACTTGAATATTAAATATTTGCAGGGAATAGCTTGCAAACAATCCATATACCAAGAATAATTTCCCAAAAGTAATCAACTAACAATTTTGAATACTGAATAAGTTTGAGAAATTTTCACACAGGACAGTTTGCAAGTACAAATAATTTGCTGTTATTTACTTAGTTCTATTTTTTTAACTAGTGAATACTACTATTATCTGATAAAACCACCATAAGGATTTTCTGTAACAGTATTATCTGAATGGGGGCTGGACTCAATGATCCTCCAGAGTCCCTTCCAGCCCAAATGTCTATAAATCTATGAAACTTCTTATATCATTTGAAAGGAAAAACATCAGATTCAACAACCAATTCCTAAAATTATCTTGATTAACTCTTCTGGTTAAAATCAAGGGCTAGATCCTTAGCTGGTATAAGCTGAGATAGGTCAACTTTAAGTTAATTTAAGTATCTTGAGATCTGGTATTTTCCCCGGGCCACCAATTGTTAAAAATTTATGAATTTTTGCATTTGCAAAATTATTTCATAAATCATGAGTGGTACAATAAAATAGGGGAAAGATTTAAAATACTAGGCAAAAGGGAGAGAGTGAAGAACAGGATTGTGAAAATGTGAGAAAGGCTTAAGTAAGCCTTGCACATATTTTAGCCATAGCCTTAGCATCATCACAGTGAAGTCCACAAACTCCTCCTAACTTGTAAACCAATACAAAATGAGTAGCCACTCAGTGTACGTGCAGTGCGCACTACTGTTGTGTCCTAATAGTGCAGTAGACCAACTATGGGCAATCCAGATCTTGGCAACAGTGATACTGGTGTGATAGTCTTCACTTTCTGTTTTTCAACTCAGTGTCACAGCTACCAGTTCAAAATGCTTAGTAATACCTTAAAGCATGAAATACACAAGTAAATGTGACTTGAACACTTGTCTGATCATGGAAAACTGCAGTAATTGAGTGGCTTGTTTAAATCAAACAAAAAGCGGATTCCATGGTGATACAAGGGAGAAGATAAATCCCTCCAAACCCAGAGAATTAAGAAACTCTATGTTTAAAAACCAAAATAGGTAGAGTGAGTGGGAATAACTCAATGTTAAGTTTGATCAGCCCACCCTATATACTTAATAATCAATATTTTGGTCAAAACATTGATAAAACATCCACTTTATATCCAAGTTTCATAAAATGTTCTTTGATGACAAGTAGCGTAAAAGTCCAGTAACAGAATTCTCCTACATGTACAGATTTACAAATCATTCCTTAAGGTTTGGGACAGATGAGAGAGGAATTTAACAACAGTGAAATTTAAAGGATGTAAATAGGCTAAGGGTAAATGGGAATGACAATAAACGTACAAAGGGAAACCATTGTGTTCTCAACCTGCATCTTATCAATGTTATTAACCACACAAATGCAAAAGAAGGGAACATAGGGTCATCTGTATCTTCCTCAGAATCTTGCAGCAGTGACAGCTTGGTCTGGGCCTGAGGCACAGCTGCAATCCACTGCCTGCATGCTCTAGGCAGAGGCACATAGGCAGCGGATCGCAGCTCTGCCCCAGCTCCAGACCGCACTATCACCACTGCAAAAACCCGGCCCCAGAGCTGGATATATCAATAAAACATTGCCCACCTGATCACTCGCTCGCTCGCTCGCTCTCTCTCTCTCTCTCTCTCTCTCTCTCTCTCTATATATATATATATAGTGGTATTTTGTTTTAATTGTGGAGGAACATGGATTTGGGGGTATTTTACAGAGTGACTTCGGGATTTTTTAATCAGGGATTTTTCAGTTTTCCAATAGGGAACACCAGAATTCCTGCTAGGGAGGCCAGTGGTAGGACCCTACCTGCTCAGAGCTGACACCTTGGACCCAGCTGGAGGTGGCTGACCTCCTGGCCAAATGGGACCAGAAGGACATGCACTAACTGCTCAGATGACCAGGCAGGGGGTACACATGGCAGTAGTGCCACACAAAAGCCAACTTTGCAGCCACGGTCCACTGGCAGCTGGCCCAGAGGAGCTGATGCCTCTACCAGCTGTGCAGTCTTCATCCGGATCTGGCAGGTGCGCAGCAGGTCACACCCAGGCAGCAGCCCCCACTGCCAGACTGCTGCAGTGGGTAGAGGGTGCAGGGAATTCTCAGGGCAGCTGGCACAAGGGGTAGTGTCCCCAGGTACCAATTGGCTGGGTCCCTGGAGCTCCTGAGAGCGAGTAGCCCTGAGCTACTTGACAGGGCAGCTTTTTATACTGCTGGGGACAGCACAGGTGCTGGCCCTGGGCTGTAGGTCCCCCTGGCTGCAGATCATGGAGGAGCCAGATAGGGTTATTTTTCCCCATGTGGCACAATTTGCCCCAGACCAAAGTACATGTCTGGGCACGTGTGCTGAGGCAGAAAGCTCTAGCTCAAATTTGCACCGCTTTTATTTGAGCAGCTGTAAGCACGTGTGCTTGCATTTCTGGGCACGCCCTAAGATTACAAATCTAGTATCTAATGTTCATATGATATCTTAAAATAGCATACCTAGGTACCACCTTGTATTGTGAATGGCCATCCACTTTCCATGCAATGTACCTGCTATGTTCTGGATTGACATTAAGTTAAGGTTAGCTAAGTTCACTGAAATCTGAAATGGGACCAAAGTTGCAAAAACAGTGTTCACACAGATCCCACATTTAATATATTTACATTTTGTAGGCAAACACCTCTGTCAAAAACTAGAAACCTTAATACCACCAAAAAAGAGATACGAAATGTATTAGAAAGTTGAAGAAAGTGAAATTCATCCTTGTGCAAAGATCAGCAAAGTAGGGCTCAAGTGAGACATAAATGATGCATAAATTCTCTGAGGGCCTTCTGCATAAGGGTGCAAAGAAGAAACAGTATGCACTGAAAAGCACCTGCTTTGTGAGTTTATGCCTTTACTCTCCCAGATTTCTAAAGATTTAGCCTTGACACACCTTCACCTTTCCTGGAACAAGTATCACTTTCTTTCTTTTGAGCAGGTGCTAGGGCCTGGAACCCTCTCCCAAAACTTATTTATCCACCCACCAACAACTCGATATGAAATAGCTTTTGCTGAAAGACTTGCAGTAAACAAACTAATTAACATGCAAGCAAAATGATTTTTCAAAATGTTTTAAGAGAAGTACATGAATCAATCATCTGACCCCTTCTACAATCTTGTTCATCCCCACTTTCACTAAAATCTACACTGCCAGCTCCTCAGGACAGGTATCTAACACACTTTTGGACCAAGTGCTAATGTTAAGGAGTTTATGAACAAAGATGTTAAAACCAGCAGCATACACATCCCATATAAACATTTTAGTAGTTCCAAATGTGTGGATAAGCTGTAGTCTATTGAGGTATTCAATAGTGCTAACTGTCCAAACATACAGGCCTTTTAAAAGGAATATAAAAATCTCACATAACAACTATTTATCCTTTCATGGTGATTTGTAGTTCATTCACTGGTAAGTAAAAACAATTTAAGTTATAGCGTTAACTGCTGGAACTCTGTTCTTTGTGAAAGAGATTTTTTCAATGTAGGTACATGTCATTGTACTATATCATAATTTCCAAATGTCCTGTGGGGGGGCTAAAACTTAACAGACTTCATTCTGTACTGAATGAGACCCTATGCAAGCTCTGCAAAGTAAATGGGATACTAGAGCATGTCCAGCTGCCCAGGATGTTGACTCTTCTAGTACCACACTACTTTCATTGCATCAGAATCTTCAGTTATCATTTGGTTTTGCACAAAAATGAAACAGGCTTTCCAAAATATTTCAATCTATTTTTTCATATGAATGTAATACATGTATGCTGCCACATGAGGGTATATATCATAGTAAATAAATATATCAAAAAGGCTACTTCATCCAAGAGAGAAACTTGCTATACATCCTCATTTAAAAAAAACAGGATCAGTATAACTAAAACTTTGAATAATTTGTATAATGACCCTAATACTTTCCTCTCCCTTACATGCTAGCACAAAAGACAACATCATAACTGCATTTACTGAATACATTAATAAAAATACGTTTTCCATAATTTCTGGAAGGCTTGCAAAATCATTATAAAATTTAACAGATCAATACAAAAGTCTACTTTGCCACCATTACCTTGATGAAGAAAAACTAATGAGATTTTACCTATGTCATGCAATCGGGTCAATACAAATTTGTCAATTTTTGTTACTATTTCAACTAGTGTAAATAACAATAAAGGGCAGTGTTGCCTTCAATTATGCCAGTTTTATAATTCTGTAATTCTAGAGTCACTCCATCTACTTCAGTAGAAAGACTTATGGGTTTGCATCAGAGCAGATGATAGCAATATTTGGCCATGCCTGGTTTTACTGTTTCCCTTATATTGATATATTTATAGATCTTTTTTTAGATAAACTGAGAGTTGAGCAGAAAAAGGACAATAGTTGTGCCGTTGTAGTATCTAACAAAATGGGGGAGGCTTGGAAACAATTTTAGAACAATTATTTTCCAGTCTGAGCAGTTATTTTTGGGGTGGGTTACAAAAAAGAGCTCATACTGTGATCACTTCTTGAGTGAAGCCAAAGTGAGACAAATAATAATAATGTAATAAGGTACTTTTTGTTCTCTGTAAGTGGGAAGGTTTTGTTTATTTTCCTCCTGTATTGCTGTGGCTTGAATTTTGCGAAAAGCAATTTTTACCTTTGCAATCTCAATAGTACTGAGTTAATAGCAAACCCTCTAGGTACAGCCTGAGCAGTCAGCTGTGACTATGTCCTGACTTGACATTTCTTGATGTGCCAAACATTAAAAGTTTGTTCCAGATGGCACCGAATCTAAACAATGCAAAAGCTCTCACCATTACTAATAAGCCTAAGTGAGATATTTCAACAGCTAGAATTCACAGCCATCATCAGTTACAATAAGCCAACTAATTGTGATCTTTTACAGCATGGACAGGTTGAGTTCTTCCTTTCTGGCTCTAATTAATCTATTGTATCATATGCTTATGTTCTTCCAGGAGCAGGCAGATGTTGATCTAATATTATTCTGACTTCCTCCATAATCATGTAAAAGTAGATATTACATGCCCAAAACATAGAAGCCCCTCTAGTAAACCTTTCAGATAAAAACTGTTACTGAAGACATTGTTGCCCAAACATCAATGCAAACACAAACAACATTGTTGCCCAAAGCATAAATAAGGAGACAAATAAGGAGACAGACCTTTTACCACATGAGAGAAACTCACTTGTGTCATGAGATGTTGCGTTCTCATTACTTCTTCATTGCTTCTCTTTTCAGTCTGGATACAACTCTTGTGAACATACTATCATCAGTCTTTCTCTTTACTGTTTTTCTTATGTGGTGCCTGTGCTGATTGGATGACCTGTGGAAAGAAATAGCTAAAGGGGCAGTTATGAGATCCAGTGTACAAACAAATCAATGAGAATTCAAAATGCTTTCTTGGTAACTGAAAGTAACCCCATCCTGCTTATTTCATTTTATAAATCAAGTATTTCAGCTTTTATATCAGCCAGAAAAAAATCTACCTCCGATTAAGAAGTGCCAAAGTGACAGCCCTTTAGGCCTCTATTTACAAAACCAATGCAAATTCACTGTACTTTTATCACCCATCAAATAAGAGCTTGAATACATAATGTGAAATATCATCTTAATTAATTACCTCATTAAAACTAATGAACCCAATAACTCCTGTACTATATGTAGCAATGTGGTTGTAATGGCTTTGTTTTCTCATTGCTTCTCCTTAAATTTTCTAAGCATTGACCTACCCTTCAGGGGCAGCTACCATTTTGCGATGCAAATTTAATACAAAGTATTACAGAGAAAATAGTTGTTTTCTGGGAGGTTTTTTGCCCCTTACTCCAAATAGACATCACCAGATTTAAACTGAGTTGCTACTCTTTAAAGGTTGCTGAAACTTTGCCATCCTTCTTATAAAGGGAGAATGCACAGGAATTGATAAGAGGAAGAGGTTTGCAATGTCATGCTGTGACTAGAAGCACAAAGCAGCTCTGGCCTCTGCAAAGAAATTGGATGCAATGCCATGAATTTCAGGGAGAACTCCCTTTTTCATGCTGTCCACGATTCCCTATCATTCTAGCACCCTCAGATCATCCTGTCATTGCTGTCCCCTTCCCTTCTGGCGGGGGGACGGGGAATAGAAAGAGAAGTGAAAGTTTCGTGGTTGGTAGGGTCGGAAGGGACCTGAGCAGATCATCTAATCCAACCCCCTGCCATAAGCAGGAAAGAGTACTGGGATCAAACAACCCTGGCAAGATGTCTATCTAGCCTCCTTTTGAAGACTCCCAGGGTAGAAGCAAGCACCACTTCTCTTGGAAGTTGGT
>NW_017729033.1:63828506-63839218 GCF_001723915.1 Gavialis gangeticus | reverse complement strand
CGCCCCACATCTTACTGTCATCCACAAATTTGATTTTCACCCGCTCGTCCAAGTCGCTGATGAAGATGTTGAACAGTGCAGGCCCAAGGACCAAGCCTTGGGGGACCCCACTGCCCACATTCCTCCAGGTCGAAAATGACCTATCCACCACCACTCTCTGGGTGCGGCCCTCCAGCCAATTGGCAACCCATCTGACTGTGTAGGCATCGACACCACAATCTCCCAATTTTTTAACGAGAATGGGGTGAGAGACAGTATCGAAGGCCTTCCTAGAGTCCAGAAAGACTACGTCCACCGCGACACTTGCGTCCAAGGATTTTGTGACCTGGTTATAGAAGGCCACCAGGTTGGTCTGACAGGACCTGCCTCTAATGAACCCATGTTTTTTGCCCCTAAGCATACACTCCCCTGCTTGCCCCTGGCAGATGTGCACCTGAATAATTTTCTCAAAGAGCTTCCCCAGGACCGAAGTAAGACTAACAGGCCTATAATTTCTTGAGTCCTCCTTCCTCCCTTTTTTGAAAATGGGGACCAGATTGGCCCTTTTCCAGTCCTCTGGCACCTCGCCAGAGCACCACGAGTGCTCATAAAGCCATGCTAGGGGTCCCGCAATGACCTCTCCTAATTCCCTCAGCACTCTGGGGTGGAGATCATTAGGACCTGCTGATTTGAACACATCCAGTCCCTCCAGAAGTTCCCTGACTTGGTCCTCACTGACCCTGGGCCTGGCTGCGCTTCCCCTGGGACCAGCAGGGACCCCAGTGGGGGGGATGACCTGGTCCCTGCTCAGAAAAATGAAGGCAAAGAAATTGTTAAATAGGTTAGCTTTGTCGTCTGGTAAGACCACCAGATTTCCAGGCATGTCCTGCAAAGGCCCCACATTACCCTGAACCTTCTTTTTACATGCTATGTATTTAAAAAAGGATTTCTTGTTATCCTTGATCCGGGTTGGTAGTCCCAGTTCCATCTCTGCCTTGGCCTTCCTAAAGTCCCCCTACAATCCAGAGCAACAGAGGTAGTCCTCTCTGGTGATGGCCCCTCCCTTCCATTGGGTGTACGACTCCTTCTTAGCTTTGTGATGTTCCTGGATGCTTTTGGTGAGCCATGGGGGCTTTTGAGCACTCTTGTCCCCTTTGATCCATGCTGGGATTGCCACCCTTGGGGCTTGGAGGATCGTCTTCTTCAGAAACGACCACTCTTCTTGGACTCCCAACTTCCCACCCCTCTGGGACCTCAGTGCCTCCCCAACTAGTCTCCTTAGCTCAGTGTAATCTGCCCTCCTGAAGTCCAGGGCTGCTGTCTTACTGCAGGCCTTTGTCACCTTGTGCTGGATAGTGAATTCCAGTAGGTGATGATCACTATCGCCCAGGTGATCAAGTAGCCACAGTCCCCTCACCAGGTCATAGCTTGTGGCTAGGACCAGGTCTAACAAGACATTTCCCCTGGTGGGGCTGTGCACCTCCTGGGTTAGATGGAGGTCCTGTAACATGGCTAGGAACCTACATCAGCGGTCAGACCTGGCTGACTGCTCTTCCCAGCAAATGTCTGGACAGTTTAGGTCACCCATGATGACCACATCCTTTGACTTAACTGCCTCTGCGAGCTGACCTGAGAATTCCCGGTCTAGCTCTTCTCCCTGGTTGGGTGGTCTGTAGTAGATCCCCACTGTTAAGTCCCTTTCCCCCCCATCCCCTTGTATACGGACCCAGAGCACTTCAGTCTGCCCCTCTTCTGACCCAGTGCTGTTTGTTGAGGATGTGTATTGCTCTTTGATATAGAGAGCCACACCCCCACCTTTCCTCCCTGTTCTGTCCCTCCTGTACAGCCTATAGCCTTAGATATTCACCACCCAATCGTGTGTTGGATCCCACCATATTTCAGTGGACCCCACTATGTCTGGGTTTGTGTTAGCTAGCAGGAGGACAAATTCCTCCTGCTTGTTCCCCATACTATGAGCATTAGTGTAGATGCATTTAAGGCCTCCTGAAGCTGTATGCACTGCCCCCCTAATCACAGGACTATCCAGGTCTCTTACCCAGGTATTTCTTGTGCTCATTGTCAGTCTTGGCGGGGCTGTTCTTGTAGGCAACACTTGGTTTGGTGTTCTCAGGTTCTCTCCAACCTCATCCTCCACTTTCCCCAATGAGCCTATTTTAAAGCCCGCTGGAGGAGATCAGGCAACCTGAAAGAGAACACACTCTTACCTTCTGTATGTCTCAGGATGGAGTCACCTATGACAAGCACTTGGCATCTCTTCTTCCAGGTCAACGCGCCTCCTTCAGTCTGTCCAGTATGTGCAGCAGCCTCCTCTCCAGAGGTTTCCTCCTCTCCTTCCTCTTCCTCTTCCAGTGTCGCTAGGGCCTCATACCTGTTCTCCAGCTGGACTAGGGGAAACTGGTAGTGCACCGCTGTGAACAGCCCTGGCTCTGGGGGGAACCTTCTGCCATTCTGCTGTGGAGGGCATTTCCCAGGGTGCTTCTTCCTTTGGTGCTTGGCCCTGCAGGGAAAGGAAATACCCATCAATTTCATCCTATGCTTCTCTGATCCCCCTCAGCCTGCTAACCTCCTCCTGGAGTTCCCTCACCTACCCCTCCAAGGACCTAAGATAAGCGCCTGTGGGACAGGTGTAGGGGCTCTCATCCCCTGCCCCTCCAGCCCCACCAGGCATCCCCCGCAGGCCAGGGGGCAGGGTGACATCATCTCCCCCATGGGCTCCATCTGGGTGGAAGCCTCAGAGGAGCCCCAGGAAGGCAGCGCCCCCCTGGCAGGGGCCCTAGCAGCACTCCGCATCAACACCATTTTTTTTTTTTTGGTGTTAATTTTTTTTTTTAAGTTAATGCTCATTATAACCCTGGGAGTTTTCTGTGTGGGAACCTAACAGGCTATATAAGGCAGCTATTTACTGGGGCTCATCTTTCACCACTTCCAGCATTCTTTGCTCTTCATCCATCATATTCCTCCTACAGCCACCACAACTACTTCTTCTTCCTAGTGCAGTCAGCTGTCTGTCCTTCCAACCTGCTCAAGTAGAGGGAACAGGCTGAACCGTGTTCAACTTCTGCCTTTTCTGATGTATTTTTGGACTCTCTTGAAGTACAGTACTGACAAAATTCTGTCAAAATGTGTCTCAGTGCTTCCTATTTCACAAAACAAAAAATACAGCCTCTTTCAATAAGGCCTGCTAGGAGAAAATGCTGAAGATTTAGGCTATTATGATTATCATGATAATTAGGTCTTTCATCAGGAAAGTCTATAAATAATTCATTCTAATTAAGTATCTGGTAGAACAGTAAATCATTCATCAGTGTTAGAGTCCCATATGTTATGGACTGTAGTAAATTTTCAGTGAGTGTAAGTGCTGAGCAGGAGGATGTAATCAATGAAAACATTATTAAAGATTTGTGGCACAGCTAGGAAACAAATTGAAAATCCCTTCTCCATCCTTCTTTTTCTGTATGTGCCTTTGTAGTATTAGGCAACAGTTGTTCTTGGCCAGTGACTCATTCTGCTGCAGCATTATCTGAAAAAATAGAATGGAGCCATAAGTACGATAGTGAAGGGGGGGAAAGATGGGCTCTACTCATACTTCATCCTGTTTTCCTCTTCTTTTTCTTTTTCAGCTAAAAAGAAGGACTTTTTCCTCTTGCAGCTTCTGAACAAAAGTTAATTAGCACTGACATGCATTGGGGAGTAACAGACACCTCAGACTTTAAACCCCCTCACTGTAGGTTGGTCGCACTCCTATGTGAGGATCACATAATGCAGTGTTATGCATCAAAGGCCCCAGAGTCCTTCATGCACTAATGATGAATTTCTGCTGCAAAGAAATGTGAAAGGCAAGGATTTCTTAGGGTAATCTTTTATCAGACCAATTGTATGGTTGGGATACTTTTGAATACAAGATATTCTTCAGGGATGACTGTATAATTTCTGGGCCATGATAGCTACAACATCATTCTCACACTACCTGCAGCAAATAAACTTACTCATACTTGACAGCTGATTGCAAAATCTTTGCATGATGTATGATTTTAATTAAATCAATGTAAAAATGTAGCACACAGTCCCTATAATTACCAGAATAGGTTTAATACACTAAGACCTTTGGCTTCATGAATATAGCCATCACAGTACTGTGTTGAAAGTTTTTCAGGAGATCAATATTCCTCCAGAGAAAATGGATTGTTTGGAAATAGCCGTATTTGGACTCAATCTACAATGCCCTTTCTAAGAGTAGACAGCTAACGTTTGCAGAGCTCTGGCAATACCTAAGTCCATGAGATACCACATGGATAAAGAACGGTATTGTCAGCCTCCAAGTGTTTGAAAGCTGTGCATCAAACACCTTACAATTATAAAATTTGATTTAAAATTAGTTTAAAATAAAGTATCATATTTATCTTTTTTTTTCTTTTTAAGCTTTTAGGGATCACAATTTCAAACTTTCCTTAGCAACCACAGGGCTTAGATACTTTTTTAAAAATGAAAGTTAAGTTTCTTATGTTGTCACCTATCTCTGGAGGTGGAGCCTTATGAAAAGCTCCAAATATCAGGAGATCCATATTAGTATAATGAGAGTTGACAATATTGGCAGGGGTTTATCTGTACAGAGCTCAACATGAGACCAGTGTCTTAATGCATTCTCAAGTACTGGGTAATAAAGGCAGTGTTTTGCTTGATATACAGCATAGCTGAACCAAAGCTGGGAAAGCATAAAATCAGTCTAACTTAAGGAAAAGCACAATTACAAAAGAAATATGAAAAATATTAATTCAACAACAAATTAAATTAAAAGGAAAATCCTAAAAAGAAAACTATAAAACAAAAGAAGACAAACATACAAAAGAGGAAAACCTGAAATTCAACATAAAAAATAAATAGTTACTGGGACAACTACATGAAAAACTAATTTTTCCAAGAACTTAATTTTTAAAAATGTTCACTGTCTAAAAGTAAAGAATTAAGTAAAGAGGAAAAAAATACAGAAATGATCAATGCAATAATATTCTGGAGTCAGAAGCCAATGAGGAAAAAAAAGTTATAGTATTAAAAATGACCAAACTATATTTTTAGCATAGTGGTATAGCATATGTGTTCACTATGTTCTTTAGTACCAATATTCTTTACCAGTTGAGATAGGAGGAAAATATATAGACTTTGAGAAAAATATAAGTTGGCATCTGAGCACCTATTCCTGCAGTTATTCATATACTCAATCTTTCATTGAAAGTAGACCCATTGGGTGCTTGTACGCATGACGCCATTAACAAGTACACATAATGAAAATATTACTTTGTGTGGCTTAATGGCATCACACTGTACATGTTCAAGAGTTTTGAGAGTTTAAAATAACTTTGTATTGTTGCAAACTAAGCTACATCCCAATGTAGTTTAGTTTGCAATGATATATTGCAGCTGTCAGCTCACCCCTTGGCCATGGAAGAGGCAGTCAGGATCCACAGGAGAAAAGGATCAGACCCTTCACCAGTTTAGCCTTTAGCAGGTGCCTACTAAAGGCAGAAGCGATGAGGAGCCCGATCCTTTTTGTTTGTTTGTTTTTGGCAGACATTGCCCTCCTCTCCCACAGCTGGGAGTTGAGCTGCTTGTGGGCTGAGCAGCCCCTGAGCTGCAGAGGGCCCTGGTCCTTCCCTCTGTGGCAGGCAGGCTCCTAGAGGGCCAGGTGCTGCCCCAGCTTGGAGGCAGCACCTAGCCTGATTCAACTCTTCCCCAACACTGAGCTTGCCAGGGTAGCACCCAGCCCACTGGCAGCCCACCTGGGTGGCCCCGGGGGGCACTGGGAGGTCCAGGGCCTCCCACCATTTAGGGGCAGCTTGCCCCAGCAGCAGCTCACCCCCTTGACCACAGGCAGGGTTTGACAAAACAAAAATAAAAAGGGATAGGGTCCCTCACTGTAATGTGATTGATATGGTGGGAAAAATTAAAATGGTGGGTTTCAATTAAAAACTCACTGCTTCAATTTAGCAGACACAGAATGCAACCTTGGGGATTAAACCCCCGTCACGTGTACAAGCACACATTGACTTCAACAAAGTATGAAAAACTAAATCTGTGCATTTGTCTTTGCAGATTCAAGACTTAAAACGACCATGATTGAAAAAATAAAAATGAATCTGAAAGGAATGATATATACTAAGCAGATACAGCTGGCATGGAATAGGAATAAATATTATATTATTCTAAATATAATATGTAATTAAAGCTGTCTTGTTTTTTGGAACCTTTACAATAGCTCCCTCTTCTTTTCCTTCCCTTCACCAAACATATGATATGCCATAGAAAATTACATACCTTAAACAAACCGGGAGGCAGGTCTCTTAATTTATCAAATTTACATTTACAGTCACTGGTCTGCTATTGTCTGCAGTACCTGTGCATAGCTCAAGATGGAACTCGTTATTTCCCTTCCTCTTGGCAAAAATTAGCAATAGCAGTATATTTTTTGATATTTCAATAAGTTAAAACAAAATATTAACAAAAAGTTTCTTGTAAATAGCAATTCTCAAACTCTGAGATGGTATCTCTGAAAAGTCTTTAGCTTTCGTGAGAGGCAACAGGCAAGCCCAGTGGGAAAAGATAAACAAAATGTTTTGTTTATTTTCTTTTGTTTGTCTTACTTAATTGGAATAAGTGGTTTTGCTTCCATTGAGACCTAAGCAGACTGATTAAGCAAGAAAAATATAAAGATTCTGAGTGAAAGTCCCCTTTACTTCAGGATCCCACCATATCCACATACAAGGCACCTACCTAATACAAGTCTACATAAAGGCCAGCTGAATAACCTCTGATGACAGAGACACTATGGGCGCTTGTACACCTGATGGGGTACAAGCACCCATAATACAGTCCTCAGGGGTTTATTTTATCTTATGCCCACCGAATTGAAATATTGGGTTTTTAATTGAAATCCACTGTTTCAGTGTTCCTGTCATATTACAACAAGGGGCCTGATCCTTTCTTTCTTTTTTTTTTTTTTTTTTTTTTTGGAGCTGGAGCCTGCCTGCAGCCGGGGGGGCAAGCTGCCAGCAAACGGAGCAGCCCCTGAGCTGCAGGGGGCCCTGGTACTTCCCTCTGCAGCAGCGGTGCCCCCCCAGGGCCACCCAGGCAGGTTGCTGGTAGGCTGGGTGCTGCCCCAGCTCAGAGGCAGCACCCAATCTGATCCAACTCTTCCCTGAACCCAAGCTGGAGCAGCACCCAGTCTGATCCAACTCTTCCCTGACCCCAAGCTGGGGCAGCACCCAACCTGCTAGCAGCCCACCCAGGCAGCCCCGGGGGACATTGTTGCCGTGGTGGGAAGGTCCAGGGTCTCCCACAGCTCAGAGGCCACTCAGCCTGCCAGCATTTCACCCTCAGCCATAGGAGAGGCAGGCAGCTCCACCAAAAAAAAACGGAGATCAGGCCCCTCACCATTTCTGCCTTCAGCAGGCTCTGGTGGCCAGCAGGACACCAGGGGCTACCTGGAAATGGTCTGGATTGCCCCTGGGGCAGCACGGAAAGGTGGCAGGAGGGCATCTGGGTTTGCTAGCCGCCAGGGAAGGTGGCAGGGATGGTGCACAGGGAACCAGAAAGCCAGGCAGGCTGCTAGCTGGCCTGGTGCTGCCCAGCCCAGAGCACCCTATCCAATGCTTCCTTGAGCCCAACTGGGCTTCCAGCACCCCATGCACCATCCCTGTGCTTTCTCTGGTCACTAGCAAATCCAGCCACCCTTCTGCCACCTTCCTGTGCTGCCCCAGGAGCAAGCCAGCCCATTCCCAGGTGGCCCCAGGTATCCTGACAGCTGCCAAAGCCTGCTGAAAGCAGAAGCAGTGAGAGACCACATCCTTTTTTTCTGTGGAGCCTGCCCACCTCTCCTGCAGCTGGGGGGGGGGGTGAGCTGACACCTGTGTCATTTCAATTTGCAACATTGCAAACTAAACTACATTTTCATGAAGTTTAGTTTTCAACAATGCAAATTCATTTATAAACCCCAAAACTCTTGCACATGTACACCGTGATGCCATTAAGCCACACAAAATTACATTTTTATCACAAATACATGGTAATGTGCACTATTACACAATAATCAAGTTACATTCATATCATGTTCCCATGTAGAGCATCTTTCCATACAGAACTGGACAATGACAGCTGCATTTTACTAAGCACCAAACCTTTGCTCTAATGACACTTGGTTTTGCAAGGGTGAGAAGAAAAGCAACTAAAGTAAAAACAGAGGATTGGCCATACCTCAAATCAATATTCTCTGCTAACCCTAAATACACTGAACCTAACAGATGAATGAGAATTAACGCTACTCAGAGCACATTATATTTCCCTAGGATCTTCTTTTCAACTAAGAATAGGAAAAGCAGTTCTATTCTATGGCCTCCCAGCACCTTCGCGGGGGAGGGGAGATCCAGCAAAAAAAGTACTTGCTTCACAAGGTAATTTGTCCCTCCCATGCAGATCTGAAGTATTCAGGAGCTAGGAAATCTTTCCCCTATAATTTTTTTTAAAGTAGAACTACTGTCCTAGTCTGAGAGTTAGGCACATGATCCAGGTTTTCAGATTTCTTAAGAGAAGGATAAAATTTAGAAAATATACATGCCAAGAATATAGCATGAGAGGGAAATTGCACCTATGTACAAAACCAAAAGCAAATACTACCAGGTTACTCACTCCACATGTAAACTATACAGATAAAATCAATTTATTGAATTGAAAGTGTTGGTAATCAAAGGCTCTCTCAAATTCCATTTTTTCATTCCCCTACAGTCTTAACTCTAGATTAAGGGGATTTTTTTTAGCTTCAAGATATTATTAGTGGCAATTTGGCTTGCTGAATAACTGAAAATATTTCAAGTGTTGCAAGTGAAATCAGTTTGCTGCTGATTCCTGGTGGGAAGATGAGGTTTTGGCATTGGTTTCCCATGGAAAGTTTTCTGAAGCATATAATAGAAATTTAATGAATCATTGGAGAGTAGTTTCACTTTTGCTACCAGAAAAAAAGATGGTAGAGTCACGTCAGCAATCTAGTGGAAATCTAGGGAGCATAATGCTAGCACAGCCACTTCTTAGCCTACCAGAAGTTGGGATCACTGTAAAATCAGCGTGGGGAAAAAAAGATTAATTTTTTGCCTTCTAGCATGATCCTTCTCTCCATGCAAACAGAATTAGAATCACATAGAGCTCTCTCTATTTGACTTTCTCTGCCTAAGTTGTCCCAGTTATGCCTTTGAAAACATTAGCCAAAGCATGTGTAAAATTTCAGATTAAGGCCCTTATCTGGCAATCTGATCATTAGGCATGAATCTGATTGGAAGACTAGGAGAAGAGAAAAAGGAGGATTAATATGCATCTTCCTTTTTCAGAATATTGATAGGACAGGTGCTATCCCACAGAGAGACCAGCAGATTACTGAGTTAAATTTGACTTACAAAGGCCCTTTTAAATTTTTATGGGCAATGACATTTCGACTCTCTTGCCGCTTCATGAAGGTAATTACTTTTTAATATAAATGTCATCGTGTATATAAAACCTTTAAACAGTTTTTCTATAACCGTGCTCAGTTGTGTAAGACTAAAACTGAACACATTTCTGTCTGGTTTTGCTTTTTGCTATATGTATTAAAAGAGCCAATTTAAAGGTCATATTACAATTTAAAATATATTTCTGATTTCTGCATCCTGACTTTGGTCCTCAGGCAAGCCCTGCTTTGCAACACCTTGCTTACATTTCACATTTTAAACCAAAGTGATAATGAATTAAAACTACAGAAATAATCAATTTGATGTAAATCCTATTATTGAAAAGTATTAATGATTCTGTTGAAGGAGAGAAAGAAAAAGATGCTGCCTTTCCTGAAACCCACCAACTTTCCAAACATGTGGCATACAATTATTCTTCTCTTGAAAGCTTTGTTAGGAAGATGCTTTGTGACTGCTACAATCAAGAGAAAACAGGGAGAACATGGTAACATACACAACAGTGGGCACATCTACCTGAGCTGCTACTGCACAGTTGCAATGAGCTACTGCACAGTATCTCATTGCTACTGTGCAGTAGCACTGCCAGGCACTAACCATAGTCACTAACCACAGTAGCATAAAAAACCCCAAACCCATACGGCAATGGTACTGTGCAGTAAACGCCAGTTACTGCAGAATCATTGAGTACTTGCTTATGCAACTGCACAGTCCCCTGCACATGTAGACATGGCCACTGTGTACTAATGTAGTTATTGTCTAAAACAGGAGTTTAGAAGCCAGTGGAAATGTTTTGAGTGCAAGGAGTATAGTAGCTAGTTCCTTGATGGACCAAATTCTTTAAACTATATGGGCATGTTCAGACAAGCATGCACGTGACTCTTGCCCCGCCTCAAACCCCTTTGAGGCAGGGCAACAAGCACATGCAGGAATGAAAAAAAGTTCCCTGCACTGCAAACTTGCAGCACAGGGAGAAAAATTAGGCCCCTGGATATCCAGGGGTCTAAAAAAATTGAAGTTTAAAAAAGCAGAGTAGGGCAAGGTCCCGGATCATGCCATGAGGCAACCAGAGGCTGGGTCCTCCATGGCTGGCCCCTCCCCTTGTGCTAAAACACATGGCTGGCCAGGACCCATGTTCAGCACCAGGGCTCCAGTGCCGGTGAGTAAGGGGTCGGGGGGCTGGAGGAAGGGGGAGGGGAACATGGGGGGGACCCCTGCCAGCCACACCCA
>NW_017729033.1:63822985-63828073 GCF_001723915.1 Gavialis gangeticus | reverse complement strand
GGGGGCTGTACCCCTTGTGTGGGGGCCGAACCTCCTGTTGGGGGACTGAATCCCCTGTTGGAGGGCCAAACCCCTTGCCTGGGACTGAATCCCCTGTTGGGGGTCCATAACCCCTGTGTGGGGGCTATCAGGCCTGTGGGAGGTCAGCAAAATATATATTCATGAATTCATGAAACATGTATTTAGAGTTTACTTTATTATTGTGATAAGAGACTTACTTTAACACTGTAAGATACATCAATAAAACATTGTCCAACTGATTGCTGTCGCTGTCTCTCTCTCTCTCTCTATTTATAGTGGTCTTTTGTTTTACTTGTATAGTGGTCTTTTGTTTTACTTGTGGAGGAACATGGATTTGGGGGTATTTTACAGAGTGACTTTGGGATTTTTTATCAGGGATTTTTCAGTTTTCCAATAGGGAACACCAGAATTTCTGCTAGGGAGGCCAGTGGTAGGACCCTGCCTGCTCAGAGCTGGCACCTTGAACCCAGCTGGCTGTGGCTGACCTCCTGGCCAAATAGGGCCAGAAGGACATGCTTTGACAGTACAAAGCAGGCCACCACACCCAGAACATCTTCCAGGCAATAGCTGCCCAGGTGGCCAGGCAGGGGGCACACATGGCAGTAGTGCCACACAGAGGCCAACCCTGCAACCACAGTCCACTGGCAGTTGGCCCAGAGAGGCAGATGCCTCTACTGGCTCTACAGTCCCCATCCAAGTCTGGCAGGTGCACAGAAGGTCACAGCCAGGCAGCAGCCCCCACTGCCAGACTGCTGCAGTGGGTACAGGGTGCAAGGAACTTTCAGGGCTGCTTCAGCAGTCTAGCTGGCACAAGGGGTACTGTCCCCAGGTACCAATTGGCTGGGCCCCAGAAGCTCCTAAGAGCTAGTAGCCGTGCGCTAGTTGCCAGAGCGGTTTTTTATACTGCTGAGGCCAGGACAGGGCAGCTTTTTATACTACTGGAGACAGCACAGGTGCTGGCCCCAGGCTCTAGGTCCCCCTGGCTTCAGATCTGGGAGGAGCCAGGCAGGGTTATTTTGCCCCAAGTGGCACAATTTGCTCCACACCAAAGTCGATGTCTGAGCACATTCACTGAAATAAAAAGCCCTGGCTCAAATTTGCACTTCTCAATTTGAGCTGCTGCAAGCGCACATGCTTGCATATGTGGACACGCCCTGTTTGTATATTGGATGACATGCAGCATATAACCATTATTACTTTTACATTTCTGAAGCTTCTTTTTCATAAGTAGAGTAATGTGGGAGGGATGATTTCCATCATACCAGGACTTTGCTTTGCTCTTGTTTTTGTTGTTTTCCATAATCTAAAAAACAGAAGCTGTTTGGATTAATGCACTAGTTTATGCACCTTGTTTCTCTACCATTATGATTAAATGCTGAAATAGTAACTCCAATCATTGTACAATTTTAAAAACCTCACTTCACATATGCAAAGCTATTGGTTCATTTTGTGCATTCTTTTGCCATCATTTTGCTTTCAGTCATTATAGCTGCTCATACAAATAGTTTATTGTATTTCTAAGTACTCATCTGAGTGTGAAATTGTAATAGTTCCACATGGGATTGTGATAAATGTGAGTTCAAAGATAGTAATGCAACCAATATAAATGTTTCATAAAGCTATTGGGAATTCTTACCCGAATATATGATGCTAGTATTATATGTGATGCTACTTTACCAGGCTGTCACCTACAAAAGCTTATGCCACTGCATATCTTAAGGTGCTACCCTGGCCTGCCTTCTGCCTGACTTCAAACTAATAACATAGCCATATACCTCTCTCTAATATAATAAATATGAAAGACATTATACTTAGTATTAGGACATTGTATTACTGTCTCAGAGGGCACTGTTTTTCTCCACTGAGGACAAAAAATGGAAGAAAGATAGCAATTGGTTGGAATACAGTATAGTTCTGTACAAACTAACACTTCTGTAAATGATGTCCACACTCATTTAACAAATGCCAGTCCTGCCATTTCTTTATCAGTTCCAGGATGATAATGGAAGTTCTACATTTGTTTTCTGAACTACAGAAATTAAACGAGGGGACCAGAAGGCTTTCTTACATTCATGATCTACTCAGGATTTGAACTCAGGTTTGTTTTAAATGAAGGACTTGTCCAGTCATCCTGCTAGTCACCTATTTCTGTTACCATATTTTCTCACATACATATGCATTTGCACCTTTTCCACCAAAATCAACCCCCCCCCCCAAATTGTGGTGCCTGTCTGAAACAGAGAAGCTGTTTTCTTCATTAGAAAAGAATCATGCCTGGAGACACTGTGCATGCCATGGAGCTGTCGAGATGGCTGCTGTTTTGCATCTGGATCAGCAAGCTGAATTGATAAAGTCCTGTGTTTAATCCTGTCACAGACATAGCTACTAGTCAGACACAGTGGCTTGTACATAAATGGTTTGGAAAGCATTTTGACAATCTTCAGTGCAAGGAACTATAAAAGGCAAAACAGTATTAGTATAATTATTGTGAAATGAGAAGGGAATAAGGACACAAGTCAAATACATTAGCCATCTAATAGTTGTGCAGTAGACTATCATGCAAAAGAATGCAGTCTCTTTGTAATATTAGTTTCTGGGAACACAATAAATGCATTATGCTCTACCTCAGCTATCAGGTAAACTACTTCTGTCCAACTCAAGGAGCAACATTGGCAGGCTCCTGAAGATGTCAAATTTAGGTTAGGGAAGGGGTGAGGACATTAGAGGGGGCAATGGTCAGAGGCAAAGGTGGTAAAGAAAATAGTAATACCACAGGGACATGGGGGTTATAAAAGGTAGCCCAGGTAATGGGATAAGAATCTGTAGTCCCTGTTTAGCTCATACTTAACACAATCCCATCTGTCAATAATTTCTTGTTCCAGTTTCTGACTATGAGGGTAGTCAAGTGTTGCAACAGACTATCTAAAGAAACTGTAGAATCTCCATCCTTGGATGTTTTCAAAAGCAGATTAGACAGACACTTCTATGGGATGGTTTAGTCAAGGATGATCTTTGCCCTGAGTGAGGCTTAGGTCCCTTCCAAGCCTCCTTTCCTGTGATCCTATGATCCTAATTCCTCATTCAGATTTGTTGATTGATGACTGTTACTCTGTTATTACAAATTAAACTAATTGTTATTCTGATTTTCTCTGTAAATGAAATGCTTATCTCCCTGAACAGCTCACAAACTCATTTTTACCTTATATTCATTGCACAGTGCTACTTATTATTGTCATTGTTAAATACTTTGCCTTAACTGCATTTTCATAGAGCTTCAAACTACTCTAATCATCCCTCTTTTACAAGTACCTCCCAGTCACTAGGTTGCACCATGCCTCAAACAACCATAAATAAGTAGTTTTTTTCTTAGATTCTCTCTCCCAAATGAACCTTCTTGATTTCTAGCAGCCTGACTTCAGCTTCTTGCAGCACTATACTAGCTTTCTTTCCCCAGCTGCTTCATGACCTACTTCTTGCTGCTGAGCATGGATCCATCTCACTTCTCATTCTATTTGATCTCAAGATGGCTTTCGATATTATCACTTACACTTCTTGATTGCCTACAAATTTGTGGTGAGAGGGATTTGCATAAGTACAGCTGTGGAGGTGAAGGAAACTTGAACTACTGCAGAACGACTGGAAAAAAGAATATACAAAAGAAATGGAAGTTGTGCAGCAATATGTTTTGTGCCTTGAGGTAGAAAACCAGAATACCGCTCTTACATGTTAGAAGATGTTCATCTTGATATCATTACTCACAAAGAGATTGTCTTTCAGTGTGAGAGCAATACAGCCGTTTTCCAGATGACTTTCTCTCCTGTTACAACATTGTTTTGGCAGTTGCAGAAGTGCTGGATCTTCTCTCCCTTGTAATATTTGCTGGTGCTTATCTCCATTTTTCTTCTCAGCAATGATTTTTCCAAACAGGTTTAATTATACTATTTTATAATTATAAATATAACTATATTCCATTTTACTAAACTTGCAGATATTTGTTAAAAGGATACTTTAACTGATATTGCCAACCATGATGCTGAATAACAGAACTTCAGGATGACTGGAAGGGAAGATCAATAGTGGGCAGAGTCTGGAGAAGGAGAGGGAACAGGAAATAGAGAAAAGAGAAAGAGGAGACTGGAACTGCACAAACTGAAAGGAGAAAAAGGCAAGCCATATTAAGGGACAAGAGAACTAGAAGGTTAAAAAAAAAGGAAAGCTGTGAAAGGGAGGGTATAAAAATTCACTAAAGTTAAAACAGGCTGTGAGAGTTCTGACTGAGAAAAAGCTTAGTTACATGTGATAATGTCACTCAAGAAATTGCATAAAAGTTGGTGTTAAAAGAACAGGGTGCGAAAGGAATGTCAGGGTATATAGATATAGACACATCAATGAGGTCAGTACTGAAACTGCAATGATGTATTTAGAAAGTTTAACCTAAATGGATGCTAATTTCTAAAATTGCTAAACATGTTTCTTCAGAAAAAAATATTGGGACAAGCAATAAAATCAAGCCAACAAATTCTCACTGATTTGGATAAATAGAATTCATGATTCACTCGGTATGAAATGTGAAGTTATATTCTGGGATTCAAAATTAAATTATATAACAAAAAGTACTGTGCCAAAAGACCAGAAGCCAAGCTCATAGAGAGAAGTGTAGTACATGCAGTACTAAATGTAATACTAAATGTAGTATTACAGAAGTGTAATACTACATTTGCCGGAGTCCAAGGTGACTTCAGTTTAAGATGTCCCCCAAATAATTAGTTTCTATGCATGGAAAATGTTGTCATTTTTTTTATAATTTTGCATGTATAAAATATAACTATTGGAGGATTGTCTTAAGTTCATCCCCCCCTACCCCCGTCACTACTGCAGTGGGAAAGCAGTTCTAACAAACAGGCAGTGGGGGAGCAGGTGGTGGGAGAGTTAGGCAGCCTAACCCATACCCCTTGCTCTCCCACTTCCTGTCCCTGCCACCTGCATCCGCTTGCCTGTGCCCTCTGCCTCCCTCATAGTTTCATAGTTTCTAGGGTCGGAAGGGACCTGAGCAGATCATCTAGTCCG
>NW_017729033.1:63814770-63821265 GCF_001723915.1 Gavialis gangeticus | reverse complement strand
CCACCACACGGTGTCCCCCAGGCCTCCCCCAGACCTCCCCCCTCACCACTTCTCCCTGTGCTCTCTCCCCTACCACCCCACTGAGCCCATCATGGCTCTGGGTCCAGCTCCAGGCCAGGGCATGGAACACGGCCCTGGTCCTGGCCAGGATTGGGGCCAGAGCTTCTGCCACCACTACCACCACTGCCAGGCCAGGCAGCAGCTGGAGCCCCAAGTGCATGTGGTGGCAGTGGGGCAGGAGTGACACAGACACCATAAAGCACAGAAGAAGTTGCAAATAAACATGAAGCAAGGATTTCCTGGGATCAGCATTTATGATTCTGACCCAAAGCCTGGGTGAGGACCAGGACCAGGACTGAAGCAGCCACCTGCCCCTCACAAGCTTGTACTTGAAATCAAGACAAAGGGGTTTTTTTGGCATGTTCGGATGAGGGAGGGGAACTCATCTTGGATTTGGGCATCTTGAAGATTGGCAGCATTTATTTTTCCCCATGCTGGGGTAGGGGAGGGAGGTGGTGGCAGCAGCAGCAGCTGGACCATGGCAGTAGGGTAGAGCCATAGTCCAACATGTGAGTGGCTGGCAGTGGGAGGAGATGAGGGCAACACAGCCCCACTCATGCTGCTGGCAGGTCCTGCTCATTGGGCTGCGGTGGTGGCTCCTCCCCATACCAGTCCAGCCAGGCTGCAGTTCCATGCCTTCTGTGGGTGAACAAATTGAGAGGAACACATGCTTCTCCATGCCCTGCCCCGATGTACTGCCTATGCCCCCCGGCCCACCTATGCCCCTATAGAAGTAACTGCAGGGAGCTGCGGGAGCTGCTTTCCACCACGTTGCCTGGCTCCCGCGTACATGAGTGCATGTGCGCATGCACATGGCACCTCCTAGCTGTGATCAGCCTCCTCCTGCTCCCCTCAGCCCTAAGCAGCCCCTTGTCGGCTGGAACTCCACCAGCCTGCAAGGGGAAGCCAACATTTTTCTCCTTTTAAAACCGCATTTTTCTCCATTAAAAGAGAAAATATGTGTTTTTCCACAACAAACAGAAAACCTGGATCCCTGATGATGACTGTCCTCCTCACCAGCCAATAGAGCATGCTCCGCATCCAGTAAGCTAAAGATATGGTGCACCATACAAGACGAAGTATATATCAGAGAATTCTGAGTGGTATTCTGCTAGTGCTTTGCCTAGTACAGTGCATCTATTCAAGTTTCCTAATGCAGAATTGTTCAGTAGAGGCACAAGGGTCATGGGATATTACTGAGGAAAACAGTGTCAGAGACAGCTCAAAGTGGCTGAGATCTTGATGAACATGAAGTCCAAATAAAATTAATCTAAATAGTATCTATAGAATAGAAATGGGAAGGTAAAATCCATAAGTTTTATATGTATGCATCTCTGGAAGTAATATGAAATTTCAAACATTAACTTTTCATGTAGAGCTCTCATTTGCTAGCCTCTTCCCATTTGCAAAAGCACCTAATGTATATTCGCTATTCAGAAAACACAAAGCACAGATCATCTGCATATAAAAATGCATTAATATGAAATTTATTTACACTATGTTAGTTAACATGTATTTGCATTAGCTTCTGCTACTGTTTCAATAAGGATAGTTTTAATTTTACAATTGTAATGGGTCAGCATACACAGCTTTGTAGCAATGGGTCTTTCTTCCATCACAAAACATGACAGCAGCAATGTACAGAAATTTTAAAAATTGTTCATCCAAATACATGTCCTGTATCTGCCCACATATTCAATGGGAAACCTACAATATCATTACTGAAATACCTTCCCTTTTCATTAAGAAAAACCACTGACTGCCTCTATAGTGTCTTTGCAAAAGCCATGTTTTAATATTATTCAATAGCCCATTGCTAGAATATTAAGCCCAAAGGAAACCAAAATCCCACTGTGAGATGACAAGCATTGTTGGTTGACATTGATACTTATATCCATGACTCACTTTTTTGTATGGAGTTGAGATCAAGTTACATTTTTATCAGAGACAGTGAACTTACAATATTTTGACAGATCAAAATCTCTAGTGTTCAAAGTCTGATATTTCAATAGAATCACAGAGTTTTATTATTTTAAATTAGCAATCAGCTACTATTAGGAACTATTCAAAATGTTTAATAGAGTGGTCCTGCCCTCCATAAATCAGGAATTCACAGAAATTAAACAAAATATGAAACTCCCTAAAATATATACCATGCTGGTATTCCTACAAGAAAATGCTGCTCATTTCATTTCCCATTTGCATTAAAACTTTCCCCCAAAACTTCTAAGTCCCCACTGGTTCAGAGTAAAACCAACCCATCCCTATTATCTACTGTAGCAGGAGGCTTGGTGCTCCTCCTACTTTAAGAGAAGGCAGAAAGCATGAGAAGCCATCTGCAGGTGTGGCAGGGGACTCTTAGAGTGTCACCTGACCAGAAGGGGAGTGGGTTAGCAAAATATAAGCCCAGGGCCTGAGCTGGCCAGGCAGTCTAGCCCTGAAAGTCATTAAGAGAGGAGCTTCTGTGTAGCAGGATTTCTGTTTTACATCTGAGCTGGGGTAAGCAACTTTGAAGGTTAGGAAGGAACTAAGGGGAGGAGAAGGTCCCAGCAGGTTTGGGACCATGGGGACCAGAGGGAGATACCTTGAGCCCAGGAGGGGATGAGTAGGCAGGGCCAGGAGCCTGCACCCTAGTAGGGGTGGAGTTGGAAGTGTTGACAGGAAAAGGATCTGAACCACCAGTGAAACTGAGAATGCAAGTCTGAGCTGTGGGACCCACTCACTAGGACTGATGCCAGAGCCCAGGAGGGATGAGCGTAAACAGGGCTGGGGAGCCCAAAAGTCTCACTGCTTTGGGTGTGGGGCCAGAGCCCAGAGATAGTGGTCAAAGATCAAGAAGTGCCACAGCTGGAGACTGGCAGGGCCAAGGGAGCCCAAGAGTCTAAACTGGCTTAGGAGCAGGGCTAAGGCCCAGAGAGAGCAGCCAAAGACTGGGGGGCACAGCTGAAGACCAAGGGGGCCAAGGATCCTGTAATCCAAAAGAGGCAAGGGCCAGGGGGCCCATAGCCCAGGAGGGGCCTGTAGCCTGAGGGGGAGCTAGGAACAGCAGAGAGAAAGGAATGAGTGACATCTGTGAGGCACGGGCATGGTAGGATGACCACACACCCTTAATTAGGTGGGATAGTCCCAAAATGTAAACATCAAGTCCCAATCCTGGGTTGAATGACTCTGGGACAGCATTTGTCCCAGGTTCCCCTCAACACAGTTCCCGTGTGTCACAACCCTCACTCCCAGCCTCTGGAGCTCTGTTCCCCTGGCTGCACATGTTATTCAGAGATGTCACAGGGTCCGTGGCCCTGCCCCACCAGGATGCTTCAGAAGGTTGAACTCACCCTTACAACATTTCCCCCCCCCCCCCATGTGTGTGCATGCTGGGGGTGGGGTGGCCAGCTCTCCTCACCCTTCCACCACTCCTCCAGTCATCCCCCACCAGTGCCCTACATCACCCCCCCCCACACACACACACACACACACCCTTGTGGTAGAGCTCCTCCAGGCAATGCCAGTGGTACAGCAGCCCACATACCATGGTGGTTGTTTTTTTTTCAGTTGCATTTTGAATAGGTGGTCACCATAGGGCATGGGTATTGCTTAGGATGGAGTCCACTTAATTAGCTCTTAAGGTGATGAGCAGTGACACCAGTGCTCATGAGGAGATCTGTCTTGAGAAGCCCTTGGGCAGCCTCCCTTTTCTGAAAGTATCATTTCTTCAAGGTATGGTGGGCAAGAGGAAGAAGACAGTGATCAAAGAGAGCAAAGTTGGCAGAGGCTGAGGGGGCATCACAGCCACCCCTGATGTGGAACCTTGTTACAGCCACTCCCCCAGGGTGTGAGGCATTGCATCAAAATATAACACCTGAACACTGAAGCTAGAAGCATCGTGTGTCTGATCAAATATGGCAATTACTATTTTCCCAAAGTGAAACCACATTGTTTTGGTTTGTGGGAGATGGACAAAAGGTAACTGGTTTAAGCAAGTTCACGTTTCTATTAGAACAAGAAAGCCAGATAGTTGAAAAGCTTGTCAATGTTTTACAGGTAAACACACCTGCTTTGGTAAAACCACACTTAGATGTATTGAAATATGCAAGATCTTCTTTTACTAAATAAAGTACCTGTGTGATCCTATACAGATAATGGTAAATGCACTATGATTTTGTTTAATCATATAAGAATATATCAGTGGCAGGATGCACATGGCGTTGTGTGGCTCTTAGGGCAGCTGCAGTGGGGAGCAGGGCGCAGCGCACAGTGGCAGCCACCTCCACCCTGCATGCAGATGGGGCAGGGCACATGCCCCCCCTGCCACAGCTCTGCCAGGGTGCATACAGTAGCCACACCTCTGCTCTGGATGAGCCAACCAGGTTGCCTTGCTGCCCAGCTTGCCCTGGCCCCTGCCCCTGCCTCTTCTCCACTCCCTCACTGCTGTGGCCTCAGTCTGCACCACCACCTCAGCTTTTTCCCTTCTCCCTGCTCCTTCCCCAACAGGCTTACCTGCCGGGGGGGGCACATGCACACAAGCATACACATGCTCAGCCACCCCAAATATTTTTTTCTGCCTCCACCTATGCCTTCAACAACCACACAATCAAAGAAGAAAAACCTGAACAAACACTGAGAGAACAGTCAGAAGACCAGGCTGGTTGCCACATTATTGTATACGTAGCAGGAACCCCTGCCTCTGTTACTGGGAGGAGCAAGCTTGAGAAGATTTGAAACCTAGGTTGGGGAAAAGGCTGTTAGGAATAGCAGCACAGGTGGACCCAGCTCAGGACTGATGAGGCCAGGCCGCTAATGGAGCAATTAGCTGCACCCTGTGACTGGGAGTGGGCAGACTTAGCCAAGTGACCAGAAGGAGACCAGACTGAGGGGCTTAAGCTGAGCAGGGAGTCATATTGGGAGAGCTAGACAGCGGGGAGAGGAGCTCTTGAGAGTGTGGGTTCTGCTGGAAATAAGCATCAAAGCTACCCAGGGAAGCTGGGAGGAAGGCTTCCAACAAGGTAAGGTCTGTGGGCAGCATTTACTTAAGGAGGAAGACTGCCTGTTTTCATTTTGAAGTAACTGGCTTGTATTTTGGTTTCATTTACACTTGAACCTGGAGGACTGAGTTGTGGCTGTAGGGGGCCATGAACAGAGGTGCTGAAGTGCACCCCTGAGTACAGGGGCTAGGAGACAGCACCAAGCTGTGCAGCAGAAACTGGCGTACCGAACCCCTGGGCTAAAGGATTTTGTCCTATTTAAATATTAGCAGTATACATTCATTCAAAAACACCTAAATCTTTACCAAACTTTTGACAGACTGTGGAGAGCCTGCATGGCACTCTCTCAGGAAGTTCTTAAGTTTCTCCTCCTAGCCATAGGAAGAAACAAAAGTTGTCTTATCTAATGTGGGTATCTGCAAAGTAGCAAAGCTGACTTATTTCTAGGAAATTAATTAGTTGATCCTCTGTGTACTGTAAGAGAAGTATACTGAGTAGTTTTGAGGGATGAGTGTACATGGGAAAAACAGGGTCTCTACAAAGATGACTGGAGCTAAAAGAGCTAATAAAACATTTTCCTGTTGCTATCAGAGAACGAGTGAGATACATTTGTACTTTAGCTGAGGAAAGCATTAACATAAGTGTGAGGATATTCCTTATATCCATCTTTCTGTTATACAGCAACACACACAATTTCCCCTTAGACATATCAGATACTTTACTGCTCAGGCCACAGGACCTGCTAGCCTGAGTAACCCAAGTTAAAATCCTATAATAAAAGCATTATCGTCGTAGAATAGATTACATTCTATGATGATATCATCGTAGAATACTTTTGCATAAATTCAAGAGATGTTATATAAAACACTTCATTATGACAAGAAGATAAGCCTTACTAGAGTTTCATAATGAAGTTCGAACACATTAGCATGTACTGATGTGTGAAAGATCATTTGGTTTCCATAGCAGCAGAATAATTTGGATAGTTTTCAAGGTCTTTTCTTTATTTTGTTGTTGTGGTGGTGGTTACAAAGCACCTGGAGGAAAGAGAATATTTTTATATCTTTTGGAGGGCAGCATATATTACCTACAGCTGGGCTGTCCAGCTGGTGGCCCACAGGCTGCATGAGCCTGCAAAGGGTTAGTATGCAGGCTCTGCCCAGCTGCCATTCTCCTCCTGCTCTAGCAGCTGGGAAGAGTCTGAAGTGTCTGAGCAGTGTGCACAGCCTGACTGCACTGCAAATGGGCCATACATGCAGCTGTGATGGGGGCCCTGTGGCAGGGAGAGATGTGCCAGTGTGGGAGGCCAGCCTGTAGGGCTGGGGGTGGAGTGAGCCAAGCTGCCTCTGCTGTGTACATGGCAGTGGGAGTGAAGGGCTGCTCATCTGCCTCTGGTACAGAGCTGCCTATGTAGCACAGGCAGCTGAGAGAGGTGGCGAGCCAGGCTGCCTAACTC
>NW_017729033.1:63808393-63814524 GCF_001723915.1 Gavialis gangeticus | reverse complement strand
CCCCCCCCCCCCCCCCCCGCCCCTTTGCCACACACAGCAGTGAGCAGCCCAGCTCTCTCCTCTCCCAGCCACATGCACTGCAACCTCAGTCCTTCTGGCCTCACACTGTCATGCTGGACTGCAGGCAGTGAGGTCTGGAGGTCACCTTGGGGTCAGAAGAAACCAGGAGGTCCAAAGCCAGGAAATCTGTCTAGGAAACTGAGCCCCAAGGTGTGCAGCAGTGGTGCTGTCAAGAGAGAGCAGACTTCTCAGAGGGAATTTCTTCTTAGGTGGCAGCTTGAAGCAGGGACTTCAAGTCCATGGATAACGTGTTGCTGGTGACATTTTGCAGCTTAATAATAGGTTTGTGTTCAGCAGACACCTGCATATGATCAGCATCGTATTTCATCTTTTGGGATAGTGTGACTGTTTTCCTGTTTCTGGACCTGGGTTGGTATGTTATTTGGAAATCAAAACAGGAGAAGAAAAGCATGCAGAACAGCTACTTCTGCTTGAGAGCTTTTAGCTTGATGAAGTATTTTAGATTCATGTGGTCTATAAGGACCTGTATTTCATATCACACGCCTTCAAGGTATTGCCACCATTTGCTAAAGGCCACATGGATGACCAAGAGTTCCCAATCCAGGATCTCATAATGCTGTTCTGCTGGGGTAAGTTATCTGGGAAAGAGTGCAGAGGTGTAGGGTCTGTTGTGAGTCCTGCAGTTAGGAGAGCACTGCACTGTTAAATGTTAAAAGCATCTATCTCTACTACAAATGGAAGGGCAGGGTCTGGACAGGTGAATACAGGGGCAGCAGGATGACAACAGGAGACTGAAAAGTGGGAACAACAGAAACGGTGTGTTGCGGACCTAATCAAGAACCCAGGGAGCCACCCACACCATACAGACACACATGCCCTATTTGCAACAGTCTGTTGATCCTGGATTGGCCTCATCATCCATTTTCAGACCCACAAAAAAGCGATCATTGAAGGCAATCGTCCTCGAATGTAAGAGATTGCCAATGACGGGGCAGAAGTGAAGGCCTGTTTCATGGGTCCAAATGCTTGCAGGGCCTCCTTGGACCAGCAGAGCTGGACCTACTTCTGCGGTAGTGTCATGGGGGACTTACTACCTGGGCAAAGTTTTCAATTAATCTACAATACAAATTCACAAATCCTAGGAATCTCTGGAGCTTTTTGACATTCCAGGGCGTTTTCTATTCACAGATAGCCTGAGACTTCCTTGGGGTCCATTTTCAGGCCTTCAGGAGATGGAACAAATGCAAGAAATTTGATCTTTGTTTGGTCAACTGCATATTTCTCTAATTTGGCAAACTGGCCATATTGACACAGTCTTTTCAGTACTATTCAGATGTGCATTGCATGTTGGCTAGGTTTTTCCATGAAAGTCAGGGTGTCATCCAGATAGGCAATTACAAATTGGTCCAGTAAATCTCATAGCATGTCACTGATAAGATGTTGGAAAGTAGCCAGGGTGTTAATGAATCTGAAGGGCAAGAGAATGTATTCAAAATACACTCGCATATCGCATTCTAAAAGTGATCTTCCCCAGAACAGATTTGCATCAAGTTATAAGTTCCCCAGAGATCAAATCTGGTGTAGATATGAGTCATTTTGAGTTGAGCCCAGTAATCAACACATACATGGAGACTCCCATCCTTCTGTTGATCAAATAAGACAGGAGCTATCACAGGTGAAGTGGATCTGTGTATAAAGCCCCAGTCCAGGTTCTCATCTAGGTACTCACAGAGGGCAGAGAGTTCAGGCTCCAACATATCATAAATATATCCCACAAGAATTTTCACTGAAGGGGGATAGGGGATTTAAACCCCCCTGCCTCCCCTTTCCTACCAGCATGGGACCCCAGCTGGGGTCTGCCCAGCTTTTGCCCCTGCTTGCAGCTCAGCACAGCCCAGAATCCCCAAAAAGCACCCCCTCCCAGCCAGGGGGTGACCCCATTGCACCTTCCCAGCCCAGGGCAGGGGTTTTCCCTGGGGCAGCCCAGAAGCAAAGACCAGACTGGGGGGAGAAAGGGGAGTGAAACCGGCCCCAAGCCTAGGTGAGGACATGTACAGAGGGATCACAGCAGCTGCATCCTGGATGTGAGCCCCACTGTGCAGAGGGACCCAGAGTGGAGGGTGGGGGGAAGGGGCTCAACTGTGTGTCCACATTAGCCCAGGCAGAGCCAAGCCGAGCCAAACATGCAGCTGGGAGAGCAGCTCCTGCCTGGCGGCCCCTTCTCCCCACTGGAGAGCAGTGCCCAGGCCAGCCACAGCCCCTGCAGCAGTGTGCATGGCATAAGCTCACCCCAGCTGCTCTGGGAGCTGGACAAGGGGTCCAAGAAGTCTGGCAAGGGATGCTTCACCCCTGTTAGGCAAACCAGGCTGTTTCCCCACCTGGGTTTCCCAGCCCCATTCTCTTATCAGCCAGCCCTCACTGCTCTGGCTAGAGAGCAGAGGGGTGAGGCCAACCCTGCTCTGTTTGTAGCCCTGGGCTGGGCTGTGCTGTCTGCTCAAAGGATCCTGGGATGCTGGGGGCTGTGATTTAACTTGAACCAGGAAGGGGTGTGGGACAGAAGTTCCATAAGCTGGTTTAACCTAAATCACTTAAGTCTGATATACATTCAGCCAGGCTTATCTTAAAGTAGTTTTAGCCATTTTGAAACTGGTTTATGTGCACTGAACTTCTGTTCTATTACAGATTTAAACCAGTTTCTGATCACTTAAACCAGTTTATGTGTAACTTCTGTCCCTAGCCATGGTGTCTATGGTTTTGGGTTTGCATCACTGCCTTAGAGAGATTTGAAGTCCTAATGCCATGGTCTTGTCTACGAAATTACTCACAACTTCAAAGGCCAATAAGGTAGTCAGCATAAGGAATGAGTGATTCTGCCCTGGGATTCAGAGATGGGTAGATAAAAGTAATTAGGGATTCTGTGGGCTGGGTATGCCACAGATTTCATGGGTTGTGGATGCCTTGGGGACTTTGGATGATCCTGAGGTGGTCTGCTTTACCAGGCCCAGGATCACTTGTTTACTTTTGCCCCTTCTCTGGGGGCATGTGGAGCTCTCATGTCCTGCTGCTAGTGGTGTTCCCATTCTTCTGGTATGGGATGCCAGAGCCCCTGGCCACTGGCATGGGGTTGGGAGCAATCATAGCAAGGTGAGGCCCTGGAGGGGGAAAAGCCACTTTGATTTCTATCTCTGGGAATTCAGAGAGGAAAAGAATCTGGACAGCCAAGTCTATAAATGTATCAAATTCTGAGGGTTTTTCTGCCTGAGTCAGTTCGCCCTTGATTCTCCCCCCCCCCGAAGTAATGGAGTTAAGCTACCTTATTCTGCTAGGTGTCTACTGCACAGCAGCAGAGGAGGGAAGCATAAGTCGGAGCAGAATCTTCCCCCTGCTGTAGGGACCACAGCACAACCTTCTCAGTCCAGGCTAGGTGAGAGTCTCCAAACATGACCATGAAGTCCTTGAAGAATGCTCCCCAATCTTGGAGGATTAAACTATTGCACTCCACCAAAACTGTGACCCACTTCAAAGCATCTCCTATTGGGAGACTAATTACTAGGCTTACCCTTGCCAAGACTTGGAAGTACGGTTCAAGTTGGGCTATGAATAGGATGCAGTATTGCACAAGAAACCCGTGGAAACAGAGCCAGTCACTGTTGAATCTTTCTGGTAAAGGGATGGATAAGTGGAATTCCAGGCAGGGAGGCTACCACATGGAAACTTGCTGTAGCTCATTTGACAAGCTATAGTTCAAGCACCCCCGCCACCATTTTGAAGCATGAGGATGCTGAATAGACAAGACACAGAGGCTGCTGGAGCGCTTTAATTAGAATGCTCTAGCAGACTCTATGAATGGAGTCTACTCCAACATATGCTAATTAGCATGCATCAGACCAGACATCTAGCACATGTATAGGTACCCTTTGTTTCAAATTTTTCACAAGATTGGTTGTTTTTTATTTTATTCTGAAACAATATGTCAAGAACAAATACATTTTAAATGTTTTAATTTGAATCAAACATTGAAAGTGAACTGTTTTGGGGTGAAATTTCATTATCATGAAAACACAAAAATTCTTTTAATTCAGACTGACTTGAAGTGATTTTTCTTCCTTTCAATTAATTGCATGTCCATGCACATCCCTGGGTGCCTTACAATATAGCAAATACTTGTCTTCTAAATGTAAGGCAGTACAGATCCTGTGTATATTTTGCCTACTTGCATTCTCCTTGTGATTTACTTTTCTTTCTACAGTCATGCTTTCCTCAGCATTCAGTGTATTCTAGTTTATACTCAGATGCACTGATTTATGCTGACTTACTAAAAAAATTTACGTAGCTTCTTCTGAGAACTCTGAATTTCACCCAATATGCTTGTTAATTATTTTTTTAAAAAAACCCTGAATCCAAACTCCTATTTGTTAGAATGATTACAGAATTTGAAAACATAAGAACAGCTGTAGGTAATTTATGAAGAAAGACTGAACCAGTTTGTCAAAACATCCCATACCTCTGAGCATACATTGTTTAAATAATTAAAAATAAGAAGGACTAGTATGCAGGCGAAGCTGGTAGTACCATCCACATTTAACTGCCTGACTACTCCTACCATAAGACCCTATTTATAAGTTGGTCTAGTTTTAACCATTTGGATGAACATTTGCAAGCATGTTATCTGACTCAGGCTGATTTTTTTTTTTTTTTTTTTTAGTAAAAATTCTGTATCCAAAACAAGATTGGGGGAGAAATACTCCATTTTACCCGTGTTAAAAAAAAAAATTGCAACAATTTCACTGAAGCTGTAGAGCTTCCATGTTTTCGAGCAATGTCTTGAAATTTGACAGGTGAGCTGCTCTGATGCACCTATTTCCCTGTCTGTAAAAATAACTGAATTTGGGACAAGTTATAGGCCAATAAAATATCTCTCATTTCGTGTTTGATAGAGGGATGCTAAATTTGTTGAAGTTATCTATAATTAAGCTTGATCCATTTGTTCCTCCAAGATTCCAGGTTTTACTGTGGTATCAGGCACTGCAACTGACAGCCATGGTATTGTCTCTCCAAGTTTTCAGGGACTAAGAGAAGAGGAGAGAATAATTTGACCAGGTTATAGAATAGTGAAGAGATGAGCCTGGAGGTATAAAAAGGGGGCACAGCCTAGAATAAGGAGACAAAGGAGAAGGCTGCGACTCTCCAAAAGTTGGAAAGTGGAAGGAATAATAGAACTGGATTGTCAAAGAGACAAGGATCAGGAACTCACTGAAGAAACTCAGATGTGCTAAAGTGGGAAGTGAGAGCAAGTGCTAAAGTCAGGAGGTTTTTGGTTGTAGACATGTTGGTCTAAGGGCGTAGCAGAACGGGTTCTTTGGGTAAATGTGATATATTTTATTAGACCAATTGAGTAGTTGGGGGGGGAAGTTCTTAGAAAGCTTTCAGGTGCAATCACCCTTCTTCAGGCATAGGAAGTTTCTGCTGTTCTGAGACTCCAAGGAACAGCAGAGATTTCCTATGCCTGAAGAAGGGCAATTGCACCTGAAAGCTTGCTAAGAACTTTTTTCCAGCTACTCAGTTGGTCTAATAAAAGTGGGGCGAGAGAGAGCCAGTGGCTAGAGGGCAGCAACAGATCATATGAGTGGGGCTGGCACTGAGGGTGTCTGGGAATGGACACTGGAACAAGAAGCTGGGAGGGAGAGACTGGACAAGAAGCTGTGGACAAGAGAAACAGAATTGGAATAGGGCCAGAATGGAGGATAGAGGAGTTGCATCTGGTGGGACAGGAGCAAAAAAGTACTAGCTTCCATAGCCTGGGATGAAGCATAAGGTTTCTTAGAGCCACCACTCTTCTCCTGTCAGCATATAGCTGTAAACCTCGCTAGAAAAAATTATCTCCTTCCTATCTCCAGAAAGAAGAGCACCTATTAGTACTCTCAAATACTCAGGAAGCTCCAGTGACAGAGGTCTGTGCCATAGATCTGAATATTCCTGTACCACAGATGAGCACTGCCCACATGGGAGTCAGAAAGATTTCATGTGATGGAATTGCTGGCTTCTCATTCCTAGGTCTTTAAAAACTTAGAAAATTACCCTCCTCTTTCCCTGTTCTCTTTTCCCCCCTA
>NW_017729033.1:63798800-63808319 GCF_001723915.1 Gavialis gangeticus | reverse complement strand
CCCCCCCCCCCCCCCAAAATACCTTCTCTCTCTTTTTAAAGTAGTATTAAATTTGCCTGTGCATCTTCTCTACCTTTTTTCCTGCCTACATGTAGCTTTCCTATTTTTTAACTTCTTTGAAGAGCATTCAGCTATCAGGTTCTGCCTGGTGCTAAGCCTGCCTGCTTCAAGTGCACAGAAATGTTGATCAACAGCGTAAACCAGGAAAAGAAGCCGGGTGAAATGGCATAAGCAATACTTTCAGTGGTGAAACCCTCCAAGGAAACTTTGGCTTGGATACTAGAGGAATCAGGCCTGAACTGAAAACCAAGCAGGTGGTAAGCATGTATGATCATTTGGTTTTAGTTTATAAATTAATTTCCAAGCTCTGTAGCAATTTATTTGAAAACCTTTTATTTTTTTTATTTGCCATGCTAATATTTTAATCAATATGCTTCTATCACCTCCAGCATCCAGTACCTTTTCCCCAGATCTCTGATATCAAACAGTAATTCGCACAATCATACCCAGTGAATATATTTACAGATCAAGTTTTAAAAGAGGCTTTTAAATTCCAAACACCTGCAAGCACTGAAATCAACATTATGAATTGTAAGCACAGAAATGATGCTGAACAAATGAGAAGCTACTGAAAGCATTGATTATTGATTAAAGTCACTACTAAAATAAATGTTTTCTCTTGCAGAGGTGAAAGTTCACATTGCGTGAGACTGCAGAAGGAGAAAAACACTCATCTATAAAATAACTTAGGAAACCAATTGCTTCAGCCCCTGATTCTAACTGTCTTAAAAACGTTAAGTCTTTCGTTAAATCAAGAATGTTAGGCAAAGCCTGACTAACTGCTCTATTAGGCACTAAATCCATTATGTTCCTCCCCATCCCTAATGCATCATGTTCCACAGTCAGCTTGACTGGAAAAAATTACTGTTTTTTAAGGGGACTCATTTTAATTGTACTAAAATTCCCACAGTTCACTCAAGGAATGGTCCACTGTTCCCTCCTCACGCTAGTGGAAACTGGGAGTGGCTCCAAGGTGACACATTTGGAGCAGAAGAGAAATATGCCATCTGGCTGATCTGCAGTGCAGTGCTGAGATAGCAGCAGCGTCAGAGGAAAAGAGCCAAAAATGATACAGCCAGCAGTAAGGAAAATGTGTGGGGAGGACTGGGGAAAAAAAAACCCTGGAAGGCAGAAGACTTACCTACCTTATACCCAAATGCCAGGTTGTTCTCTTTCATTAAAATAGTTACTCAGACTTGAGATCAGAAGCAGACATTTTAGATTGACAGTTAGCATATTATTCCTCCAAAAAGTAGCCTAGTATGGAAGGTTTCATAATGGCCCAAAATAATTTTTTAATAAAAGTGTAAAGGGGAGCTATTAATATATTTTAATGCAAATACAGAGTGCTTGTGCAATAATTGTTCTTCTCCAGTCCTGATGCCTATACTGTTTCACTCCTCTGTGTGCAGTGAACATTTCATGATGAAGATTTATAGTCATTGTAATCAATGCAGCTATATTGGGGTGAATTTGACTTGCTATATTTATCAAAGATTTAAGAAAACCATAAATAAATTAGTACACAAAAGTAGCAAGCATATTAACAGTTATCTGGAGCACAGAAGTCTTCATATATTATTAGTGCACACAATCAGTTAATTCTAGGACTGAAAAATACAGCAAAACACAGCTCTGTCTTTGGCATATTACCTTCCAATGTAGAAGAGAGAGAATTTCCAGAAGCTCCAGGGTGAAATGATTTTAAGTGTCTGACAGACAATCTGCAACAAACAAGACAGGAATACAATGATAACAAGAGAGAGGCACTTTCCCCTTTAAATAATGCATTTGTTTTTCCATCAAAAACCATAGAGCCCTGTTAAGTTGCTTCATCATATGATTTTGTAGAGCCTTCTTGATGAAGGCAGTTAGGATAAAATATGTTAGTTCACTATATGAACTAAAGATTTTTTTAAAAGGTCTCTAGCTTAGTTTACTAGTTTAAAAGCAAATCTTGGCTACCCGCACCTCTGGTCATAACAGCAGCAGGTGGCTGAGATGGGAGAGGTGGGCGAAATACTGAGAGCCCAAATATGGTTCTCATGTCCTGCACACTAGAGCCAACAACCCTTCAGTGGCTGCTAAACCTTTGTGGGGTTCTGCAGAGACGAACCCATGTACAAACAGAGACACTGCTAGAAGGTTAGGAAGAGCCATCAGGTCTTCCTTTCCCCCAAGAAGATAAAGCACTCACAGAGCTCTTTGTAATTTTAGGACTACAACTGGCTTAGGGGTGAGTTCTGGGCCTACAATTCGCTTAGTGATGAGCTTCTTCCTCCCCACCCTCTCCCACCCCATATTCCAGTTGATGATTCCCCTTCATGTCTCAAGGGGAGAGGAGAATTTATTCCTAAGTGTCAGAGATGTAATGATGCAGCTGGGCACTCAGGGCAGCTATAACACACAGGGCCAGCAGCAACTTCCAGCTTCCACCACTGCTGGTACAACTGTGCAACAGCAACAGCAGCCATTTTTTCCCATGCAAGTTGGCACCCAGGACAGCTATTCCAGTCAGCCTGCTCTAGTTACACCACTGTCTAAGTGTATATCTACACAGAAACATGCAGTACCATGCTCTGAACAAGTCGATACCAGAGTCACACTAATGTAACGCCCTGCCCAAGCTAATATGCGCTGCTTCTTAGCAAAACTAATGTCAATGCCTAGGGTAAACTAAAGGACTCCAAGACTAATGCAGAAATGAATTAGCATTGTCAAAAAAAATGAAAAAAAAATCATATTTTATATTGTTCTCTTTTCCTCACAAACAAAATATTTTACAGTCTTTCTGTATACAAGAATCACTTCATGCACCACTGCAATATAGCCATCTCTGAGATGAAACTCGGCAGTCATATGCTGTTACACAAAAATGCTATAAAATCATAGGTAAGAATGAGAGAGGAGTGCTGTGGGCCAAATTTCCAAAAGTTGCTACTTAATGGAATGCACAAATCTTGTTTGAATTAGCAATTTAAATGACAAATTTGGGGTTAGACCCAAATGAAACTGCAGCAAGAATTAAAGTAGGCAGAATGTAATTACCCAAATTACAGTTTAACCAAGACAGAAACAAATAGTCACAAAAAAAATTGCAAACAGTGCCATTAACTCTCTATTGATCACAACATCTGAGATGGATGATAGAACCCAGCACAGAAGATAGAACCTTTATTAGTGCACATTTAGCGATTTATTAGCCTCCCAACAAGCAGATTTTTAAACTGTGGTCAGTGGCTTTCTTGCTGGTGACCTACAGAGAACTCCCTGCCCACCTGGCTTTTGCTCCCACCCTCTTTTTCAGCTAAGAAAAATAAAAAGAGATGTGAGAGGAAATTAAATAAAATGGCAAATCAAAATAAAAAGTATAATAATTTTTCAAAGGAGTCTAAAGAGAGCTAAAAATCATAAATGCTTTCATAATTTTTCTTTCATGTAACCAATTGTTGTAGTTGCCACAAGGATATTATGCAGTTGGAAGGAGAAATGTTCCCAGGACACTGCAAATGGACTGTGATTGTGAATGAGGAGAAATGATCCATATGATCATGTCAGGGAAATAAGAAAAATCTCTTACAAGGTGGTCCAAACTGAAAAAAAAAGTTAGAAAATTTTTGCTTTAATACTAGACCACCCTGCTAGTTCAGGGCTGATGCAAAGGAAACGGTGAAATCCATACTATACAGGGAAACCTGCAGTACCATAGGTTTTCCTTAAAAGTATCTTGCTAATCAGTAGGCCTGTGTGAATAGGAAAGTATTCAATTTGGATTTGGATTCAGCTGATTTGGAGGATGATGATTCAATTCAAAGATTCAGATCACTGTCCCGAATCAATTAGGCTGAATTGGCTTTGAAAAATTCGGGGCTGATTCAGAGAGATTCGGTGATTCAATCATAGACTATAATGGGGAATCACTGAAATGTCTATAACTTTGTCATTTTTTGGCAGATTTGGATGAAAACAGCATGGATCGTAGCTCCTTCTGAGGGCACAAAGCCTGCCAAGTTTCAAGAAGATAGGTGCAGGGGTTTCTGGGAAACTGCACCTCAAACTGTTCAAAACAAAACTCATGATGTGTGACTGTATGTGTGTGTTAAGGCACAGCGGGATGAAAACAGCAGGCATGGTAGCTCCTGCCGAGGCCATGAAGCCTGCCAGGTTTCACGGAGACAGGTGCAGGGGTTTCTGGGAAACTGCACCTCAAGCTCTGAAAGCAAAACTTGTGACCTGTGTGACTTGGTGTGTGTGTTAAGGCACAGCGGGATGAAACCAGCAGGGATGGTAGCCTGTAATAGGGTGCCGGTTAGATCTCCACCCTCCCACTGGTTTCTGGGCCAGCTGCCCACCCCTCAATTTTTCCTACCACACCTTGATGGAAAATTGACTCAGATGTTTCCCAGGAAGGAGGCTGCCCATTTAGGTGTTTTGGAGTGACATCCATTCCACAGCTCCATACCTCTCCTTACACTGTGGCCCATGCCTCGCAGATTGCATCCTTCACCCCCTCCAGCTGTGGTCCCCTCTGTGGGACCTCTGGCACCCCCTTAGGCCCTGGCCCCGCCTTCAGGCCAGTTAGAATCCCGAGGCTCTTGGTCTGGGCATTCCTCGCAATGGACCCCTGACCCTTTGACCCCCATTTTGGGTCCTGGCCCCAACACAGACCAGTCAAGGGTATCTCTGATATCTTTTATTAGACCAACTGAATAGTTGGAAAAATATATCTTAGCAAGCTTTGGTGTTTAAAAACCCTTTGTCAGGCTGAGGAAGCATCTGCAGTTGGTGTGTGAGTGTGCTCTTCCTGGATGGAATGAATAGTAAAGAAGCCAGAGGCTGGCATGCAATGCAGGCAAGAAAGCCAGTCAGTGAAAATGTAAACTGAGGCGTTGGGGGTAAGAGACAGGCTGGGGGGCAGGAGAATGGGGATGTAGCAGGTAAAAGTGGTGAGGTACCTGGGGAGTCAGATGTTGGGCAGGTTCTAGTATATCATAAATCCAATGTCTATACTGAGTTTATATATGAGTTTCTGCATCTAAGAGGTTGATGAAATGAAGTTCATAGGCTTGTCTGTGAAAAGTGGTTTGCAAATTCAAACAAGCACTGAACCTCACTAACCTCGTCACCAGAAGCCATCTTCCTACAGCCCAAAATGCACCGAATGGATCCAGACCATGCCATGACAAGAAATTCAAAACCTAACAACATATCTCCAGTACCCTGAAAATTACACACCCCACAACATAACCATCACAATTCCTGGATGTTACATCTGTGCCTCTAGAAACGTTGTATATCTCATCCAGTGCACCGAATGCCTTGATGGAAAATACGTAGAAGACACTAAGCAACAAGTGTGCACCAGAATGAATGCACACTGAAAATCTATTGCAGACAAGAATACCCAACTACCTGTGGGGGGCATATTTCTCACAAGAAAGTCGCTCTGTCTCAAATCTCTCAGGTCTGATATTGAAAGGGAATTTGAAAACCACTTTTCATAGACGAATCTATGAACTTCACTTCACCAACCTCCTAGATACAGAAACTCATGGACTCCATAGACATTGGATTTATGACACACTACAACCTGCCAGGCATCTGAATCCCAAGGTACCTCTCCACTTTTACCTGCTACATCCCCACACACCCCCAGCCTGTCCCTCATCCCCTCACAAGGTTCTCTGTAAGTTGCATGTGTGTTCAGCTGTGCACTCTTTAAAACCATGCCGCGCACAAGCTCATTAATGCTGCACACCCTCCCAGTGAGGAGCTGGGCTGCAGCTTTCAGAGGCAAGAAGCTGAGCACAGCAGAGGCACCAAGGCCGGCATGCAAAACTTACTGAGGTAAGCTCCGGTAGGCTACTGGATGCAAGGCGAGGCAGGGGCAGGAGCTGGGGGCTGGTGCTGGGGAACTGCTCCCCTTCCCAGCCCCAGCACCATGTGCCTCCTCACTCCCAGAGGCATAGCAAGGTGGGGACGGGGGCTGGCATGGATTCTGCCGGCACCAGAAAACTGCTCTGCTCCCCAGCCCCAATGCCACATGCCTCCTTGCTCCCAGAGGTGAGGCAAGGTGAGGTGAGATGTTTGTGGTTCTGATATTTCTTGGGGGCTACCATGCCACCAGGCCTCCCAACCCCAGCAGGATGCAGTTTTAGGTAATGCCCAGGACCTGAGGCCGCCTCCTTCCCCATAGCCCAGCTCATACCTCCAAGTTTGTCCTGTCACAGGAGCTCAGCAGGGACATGTTCTTCTCCTGCTGACTGGTGATGCAGTGAGTGCCTCCTCCAGCTCTGAGAGCAGGGCATTAAATGGTTTTTAAAAAAAAAAGCAGAAGAAATAGGTGCAGATGGAGTGACGAGGGTGGCACTCACTCCTTCTGCAGGTAGACCTTGGGGAACTCCAGTGCTGAGAGGTTCACCTTTAGGGACACCAGCTGCTCCACCAAACCAGGAGCCAAGGAGGTGCGGTGGGGTGTAACAGCATTCTTCATGTACAGCTGATTTGCCTTGGTGTCTTAGTCACCAATTCTGCCGCAATCGGTTGATGTTCCAAGCACCGTGGAACATCATGTCCAATCTGGTTAGGGTTTTCTCTTCCTCTGCCATCCAGCACCCATGTTTAGATTGGGACCCAGACATAACCTCTGAAAATCACCTGTGACCCCCTCCACATTAAGTGTTATTGGATGTACATGCCATTTGTGCTGTGACAGACCCACTTGCTTATCAAAGGAGGCTGGGCATTCAGGACATGACCAGTCCTTCACTGTACTCTTCGGCATCCTCCACTTGCACTTCAGGATGTGGCAGAGGATGCCATGCTTATTCTAGCTGATACACTCACATTTAGCATATTGGTATTTCACATCTGCTCCACTGTGATCTTCTGTACAGTGGAGAGCTAGGGCAGAGCGTCTACCCACACGGTCCCCACAAATCAGGCACAAAGGGTTTTGATCAGGCAATCTCACCAGGAAAACCCCGGTGGAGGGAAGCACACCACCCCTGTTAGTCCCTTCCTCCTCCAGGGTGGTGGCCTCAGTCACAGGACCCAGTACCAGGGAGGGCTCGCCACCAATGCCATGGCCCTTCACTGAAGGCGCCATCTGGCTGGAGTTGGTGGGAGAAGGCAGAATCCTCAGCACACCAGACTCTAAGGGAGAATTGCCAGGAGTGGGAACGGGCTCCTCAGCCCGAGTCCCAGGCAGCCCCATGTGGGGCACTGCATACCTCCGGTGGATGGATGCCTCCCAGAAGCCCACCCATTCAGGCATGACTTTGCACCACCCCATACCTCATTGCCAGGCACCTGTTGCCACAGACCGGCATAGTCACCATCTGATGACTGCATGGAAAACAGTTTTGGCTAGTTTTCTCTATCATCCTGCCCTCTGTAGGCATCATGCTTTTCACAATGAAGCACAGGGAGCTGCCAAGTGCCTGTGAAGTGCCCAACAGTAAGAAAGTCACCATGGCCGCACTGTACCAGGATTGAGCTACCAACAGGCTGGCACCTTTGGTACCCAGTGGGAACCACGAGAAGGTACCTGGGATAAACCTGCTGTGACCATGTAACTAGACTATTGTCCTTAAAGGAGACACCTCCTTAAGAGTCATAGTTACTGCCACTGAATCGATTCGGGGTGGGGGGGTTTGTCTTCCAGTTTGATTCGGATTCAGAGATTCGGCCTCCAAATTGGGCCAAATCTTCTCCAAATCAAATCAGTGACTAAAGCTTCATACACCCCTACTAATCAGGTCTATCCTCTTTAGATCAAGAGAACAATCAATGCCATAGATCAAAGTAACATGCATTTTTTTCTTTCAAAATAAATTAGTGGAATCCCAATAGGTGATAAATTGCTCTCTGACATTTATAGCTATACTTCTGTCAATACACACATCATGGTAAAAGCGCTCTTTACTGAGTTTGCCGAGTCTACAACTGGCACAGTAAGTAACACTTGTAATTTAATATCACCAGACTTGCAAATGCATTTTCTTTAAACTGAATGTTTTCCATACTTTTGGAGCTCTGATTGCAAGAAGTTTACAGTCCCATCATCATAGCTCTACACATGGAACATTCTGTCATTGTTGATTTTGAACCAAACAGAATGCTTCGTGATGCAGATCTTTTACAGCTTAAAGTGTATCCTCCCACTGTTCAGTCCTAATATACATACGTGGAAGTTACTGTTATAATTTTAATTTTTTCCAGGACAAATCCTGGAGAAAAGCTAAGCTTCTTGTCTTTTCAGTGATAACCCAACAGCCAATCAGGTGAGGAGATTCTTAAAAACTAAAGGGATAGGTCTTTAATGAATTTGTTTGTAAAGATACATTAATTCCCAGTAGCAGATGGTGGCAACTGAAAGTGAACAGATAAAGCCATCTGATAATAGTGCACTCAGAGCTATTTTACAGAAGTGGGAGTCTGAGCCAAGTCAGGTCCCACTACCTGCCCTGTGGAGTTTCTGTTGTAAATTAATCTAATTAGAAACTGAAAATTTGGTTTCTGAATTGATGGGTGTGTCTACACATGCATTTATGCCATCTTAAATTTACTGTGCAGTAAGTGGGAACAGGCTGGCGTCTACACATGCAGACATTAAAACACATTAACACCATGTGTGGACTGACTTGGGAGTAAAGTTAGTCGCAAGTCAGCCCAGACACATAGTGTTACTATGCAGTTAGGTGATTATATGTGCATTACTACACAGTAACTAGTCAGGCATAAATTTGATACCTGCATGATGCAGGTATCAAATTTACGCTCAAGTCAGTGTAAGTCGCCATATTTACTGTGCAGTATGGGCGTGCATATGTAGACATACACCCATACTGTGCAGTGATTTGGGTTATTACGTAGTGTAGCAACCCCCGCAGTTTTTATTTTAGCAAAACCCCCAGTTTTTTTATTTATTTTAAAATGCATTCCCTCCCCTTCCCCAACCATTTCTGATGTTTTCTCTCCCTCTCTATTCCCTATAGATAAGTATAAGTAAGCTAAGATGCAGGATAAGCTTTAACATTTTATTTTAGGTATTAAGTTTCATTTTTCTCTCCCCTCTTTGCAAATAAGTTCCCTGCTATTTTGATATCGATACCCACTGTTTTATAAGTGATAATTATTATGTTTTTACTGCTTTTATATTGTGCGATTACTATTTTAGGCCTATATATGTAAGTTAGCGTAAGTCATGTCAAGTTTCCATTTTGTATGTCAAGTCTCCATCTTGTGTCCTCTGCCCAGGCATCCCCTGTGTTGCAACTGTATGATTCATGTACCCCTCCCATGTAAATTGGTTCCCGGATTAATGAGAGTGATTGGGAATCATTGAATTACGATAGTAGAAGGCCTCTACTGAATGGCCTGTAACAACCAGGCCATCACCTCGCATTGATTGGTCCAGGAACTACAGACCTCACCCAGGAACAGAGACAAGAACCC
>NW_017729033.1:63797187-63798772 GCF_001723915.1 Gavialis gangeticus | reverse complement strand
CCCCCCCCAATATCTCAGCTGTCTGCCTCAGTTTCCAGCCCCAGTCTACCTCAAGTATACACAAGCCTCAGTTCCTCAGCTAGCTTCTCTGTAGTCCACCAGTTTGAATCCTGGTTCTGGCAACTTTCACTCCCTACACTTTAACTCTCTCCTGAACCTTCCCCCAAGTATCCCAGGTACCCCAAGCACACACATACACACTGTACCATCCAAGTTAGGAACTTACCTGTGTGTATGTGTAGGTGGGTTGTATGCGTGTGAACTGGTGAGTGTGTGTATATATATATATGTCATTGTGTGTATTATATGAAGTAGTGATCTGTGTCTAACTTTTGGGGGTGTATAGTGTATGTGCTTGAATTGGTGATAGGTATGCATGTGCCTAGGCTGGTTTGGATGTGTATGAACTGTACCTGAGCTGGTAGTTCGTGTGTGTATGTACCTAATTGATTTGTGTGTTTGTATATGTGCAATTGTGTCTAACAGCACAATATTGAGATCCTGAGAATTGGCCTGACCCCACAGGGCTACAGTAGTAAATGCACATGTGTAGACGCACCCAATGAGGCGCAAAAACAATTCATAGTAATGTCATCATTTCTTTAATCTGGGAAAAATGTCATTATATGTTTGGTGTTTTCTTCTAGTAGCTTAAATATCTTTTAGATTTTAAAATATTAGTATTAACCTCAGCTGTTCCCTCATGAAGTAATTGAAAATGTCTATACTTCTAGTAGCAATGGTTATTTTAAATGGGTTTTTTGGGTACACAATAAATGCAGCCTAGTGTTTATTTAAAAAAGAAAGAAAAAAACCCAGGGAACTAAAATAGCTAAGCTCTGTGTGTGTGTGTGTAATATATATTTGGTAGTGTTAAAGTGATGCTGTAGCCATGATGGTGCAGGAAAAGTTCAAGAGGCAGAGAGAAAGATTTTTGGAGTAGCTTTCTTCTATTAGACCAAATGTATAGTTGGGATAAAGTCAGAAAAGCTTTAAAATGCAAAACATTCTTCTTCAGGAGGCCAAAAAATCCATTTGAAACAATCATTGCTACTGCAAGGATAGCTACTTCTAATTATTTTATGAAAGATCAGAAAAGGTTAAAACTTGTCAAATATTCTGAAATCTAAAATAGATTTAAGCTACTTGAAAAATAACCAAACATTTAATTAATTTCCCCCAGGTTAAAGAAATGATGACAGTAGTATGAATTGTTTCTCAATTTCTAATTACATTAATTTACAGCAGAAGCTCCTCAGGGCAGGTAATGGGGCCTGACTTGGGTCAGACTCCAGCTTCTATAAAATAGCTCTGAGTGCACTATTATCAGATGGCTTTATCTATTTATCTTCAGGAGGAACCTGAAGAAGAATGCTTTACATTCAAAAGTTTGTCTAACTTTATCCAAACTACAGTTGGCTAATAAGAGAAGTCAACCCAAAAAATCCTTGCCTATATAGATTTCATAGATTTCATAGACATTTAGGTTGGAAAAGACCCCGGAGGATCATCAAGTCCAGCCCCCTGCCCAGGGGCAGGAAGTCAGCAGGGGTCATAGGATCCCAGCAAGATAAACATCCAAAAG
>NW_017729033.1:63795352-63797063 GCF_001723915.1 Gavialis gangeticus | reverse complement strand
GCGTTCAAAGTGGGTGTTGGAACCACCTCCGGCAGCAGTGTATTCCAAACCTTGGGAACTCAGACAGTAAAGAAGTTCTTCCTTATGTCCAGCCTGAAACAGTCGCAGAGGAGTTTGTGACCATTCAATCTTGTCATTCCTTGGGGTGCTCTGGTGAACAAACATTCCCCCAGATCCTGGTGAACACCCCTAATAGACTTATAGGTGGCCACCAGATCGCCACTGAGCCTGAGCTTTTCCAGGCTGAAAAGTCTCATGGCTCTCAGCCTCTCATCATTAGGTCTCTTATCCTGACCTCTGATTATGCACATGGATCTCCTCTGCACTCTCTCAAGCTTCTCCACATCCTTTTTGAATTGTGGAGCCCAAAACTGGATGCAGTACTCCAGCTGAGGGGTCACCAAGGTCAAATACAACAGGAGAATGACATCCCAGGATTTGCTTGAGAAGCATCTATGGATGCAAATCAGTGTTTTGCTCGTTTTACTAGCTGCAGCATCACATTGAAGGCTCATGTTCATCTTGTGGTCAATCATGACCCCCAAGTCCCTTTCGTCTGTAGTACTAACCAGCGTAGCACTGCCGAGCCTATAAGGATGCTGCAAGTTTTTCCTCCCAAGATGGAGAACCTTGCATTTTTCGGTGTTAAACACCATCAGGTTCTCATGCCTGGATCACCCTCCTGTCCTCAGGTGTGGATGCTTTGCCCCAGAGTTTGGTGTCATCAGCAAACTTGGCCAACCTGCTTCTGACACCAATGTCTACATCATTGATGAAGATGTTAAAAGGTAAAGGCCCTAGGACAGAGCCTTGTGGGACCCCACTGGTCACAGGGCACCACGATGATTGACTTCCATCAACCCCCACCCTCTGGGTCCTGCCACAGAGCCAGTTCCCCAGCCAGCAGATCATGGTGAGGTCAAAGCCACAGCCAGTTTTGCTGAAAGTTGATCATGGGATACCAGATCGAAGGGGTTTTTTTAAGTCAAAATATATGACATCAATCTCTTCTCCCTTATTCATGTGATAGGTCACCTGGTCATAAAAGGAAATGAGATTGGTCAAGCAAGACCTACCCGCAACGGACCCATGCTGGGTATCCCTCAGGATATTGCCCTCAGGATATTGCCAACAGCCTGTATAGGATGGCCTCTTTGATAATCTTTTCCAAGACCTTCCCCAGGACAGAGGTCAGGCAGATGAGTCCGTAGTTTGTTAAATCCACTTTCCTCCCTTTTTTGAAGATAGGCACCACATTGGCCTTCTTTCAATCATCGGGCACTTCAAGAGAGCACCAGGAGTTCTCAAAGATCCGTGCCAGGGGTGAGCTATGATGTCTGCCAGGTCTTTGAGTACCCTTGGATGTAAACCATCAAGGCCAGCTGACTTGAAGGTATCCAGCCTGTCAAGCTGTTCCTTCACAAGATCAGCTTTGATGGATGGTAAAGAATCTCCCTCACCCAGGCCCCCCTGTCCCACAGTGGGAAGGCTTGTCCCATGGGACTGGTGAAAAACTGATGCAAAGTAGCCATTTAGCAAGTTTGCTTTTTCCTGGGCATCAGTTTTCAGTTGTCCCATCTGGTTTAGCAGGGGTCCAATGTTACCTTTGCTTTTCCTCCCGCTCACCACATACCTAAAAAAGGACTTTTTATTGACCTTAATATTTGCAACTAGCTGGAGTTCCATCACAGCCTTGGCTTTTCTGGTTTGC
>NW_017729033.1:63795049-63795341 GCF_001723915.1 Gavialis gangeticus | reverse complement strand
ACACTGGGAGCGCACAGCCTCAGCCAATTCCCTGGCAAACTTCTGGTCAAGATCTTGACCCTCTGTAGGGGGTCTGTAGTAGACTCCCCCTATAGTATCCCCTGTGCTGTGTTCTCCATGGATTTTAACCCAAAGGGTCTCAATTCCACCATGGGTGCCAATGTCAGCTTTCAGGGATGCATAGCTTTCCTTGACATAGAGGACTACCGCTCCTTTCGTCCACTCAATCCCTCCTGTACAGGGTATAGCCATCTATACCTGTGGCCCATTATCAGTCACGAGTAGAGTCCCA
>NW_017729033.1:63769965-63790049 GCF_001723915.1 Gavialis gangeticus | reverse complement strand
CGCAAGTGTCCCTTTGGGGGCCCTTGCCTTGCCTACAGTTCACTGCAGGGGTGGCCTCCCTTAAGCGCCTTGGTCTGCTGGCTTTGCAAGGGTTGCTCAGTGGGCCAGCAGTGGTGGTAGTCCCCCCATCCCCTGGCAGGCTTAGTTTAAAGCCCAGTGGAGCAGGTCAGCCAGTTTGGCTGAGAAGAGCCTCCTCCCCAGTGGAGAGAGCTGGAGGCCATCCCTTCCCAGCAGCTTACTGCCTCTCTCACCAAAGAGCGGGCTGTGGTCATGGAAGCCAAAGCCTTCCCGATGACACCAGTGCCACAGTCTTTGGTTAACTACCTGGATCCTCCTCTCCCTCCACAGCCCATAGCCTGAGACTGGGAGGATTGAAGAAAACACCACCTGCACCCCCAGACCCTTTAGCCCTGCTCCCAAATCCCTGTAGCACCTCATGACCCAGCTGGGAGTGCTCTGAGCCATGTCATTGGTGCCCATATGGTTGAGGAGCATGGGATAGTGGTCAGCGGGCTGGAGGAGCTTAGGGATCTTCTCCACAATGTCTTGGATACAGGCTCCTGGGAAGCAGCAAACTTCCCGGGCTAAGGGGTCGGGGCAGCAGATTACCCCCTCAGCCCCCTCAGGATGGAGTCTCCCATGATAAACACTTTGCATTTTGTCTTGGGGAGAGTGGGGGTGGTAGCTACGGTTGAGCCTGTGTTGCCTGCAGGATCTGGCAGCTTGGCTGGCTCTGCTGGGGCTGCAAGAGGTTCATACCTGTTTCTGAGTTCCAGTGAGGCAGGGGCCTTGGTGTGGTGGGCCTTGGAGCCCTTGACCACCTTGGTGCAACCCCTGGGCTGGACAGAATGGGAGGTCCCTGAGTCCTACCCTCCACCTCCGGAGGGAGAAGGGCCTGGCAGTAGGAGTTGATCTTCTGCTCATGGTCTGTAATGGCACATGGTCTCTGGACTGCGGCCTGGAGCTCCTCCAGCTGGCGCGCCAGAGACCCCAGTAGGGAGCAGACCTCACAAGGGGAGGTGGCCATGCTCCCAGGCCCCAGAGCCTGAAAAAGCAACAGGCAGCCCCTGCAGCTGAGAGCCAGATGGTCCATCTGCATGGAGCCTGGAACGATGGGCTTCATCTGGGTGGAGGCCTCTGAGGTGCCGGGGGGGGGGCCCTTGGGGTGCGGTTTGTGCCCATCTGTGTCATGCTACTGGTGGACTGGCTATGGCTGGGACTGTCTACCCTGGGGGGCTCACAGGCAGGGCCTCGGGCCCTCCCATGCACCCTTCTGCACAAACTCCCATGCTAACTCACACACTGGGTCCAGGAGCATGCCTGTTTGTGCAGCCTGTTTGCAAGGCTCCGGTCGCATGGCTCCTTGGGGGCTGGGTGAAGTAGAAGCCGGAGGTGGGGGGGGGGCATGACCTTCCTCAGCCCTCTTAGCCCGCTCCCAGCTGACTAGGTCCCTCCTTCCATGGGTCCCTGCTTACCTCACTGTTTTTTAGAGGGCTAAGGGGGGGTCCCTCCCCTCCACTGAGGGAAGGAATTGGTGGCTAACTCCCCCCTAACCTGGCTCATGCACCTGCAGCTGGGTCACGTGGCTCCCTGCAGGGCTGGGCCAAGTAGGAGCCGGGGCAGGGTGTGACCCTCCTTGGCCCTCTTAGCCCGCTCCCAGCTGACTAGGTCCCTCCCTCTACAGGCTCCTGCTTACCTGAGGGCAGGCTGGGGCTCTTTGGAGGTCCTGGGGTCTCTGCTGGGTCCCTAGGCTCAGGGGGGTGCAATGGGGTTACACCTGCGTGTCTCACACCGGAGCCAGGACACTAATGACTTAGAGGAAAGGATTTTTTGGAGTGATATCTTTTATTGGACCAACAGTATAGTTGGGATAAAGTTAGACAAGCTTTCAAATACATAATTCTTCTTCAGGATGTAGGTGCCTTATGATGGTATGCAAAAGCATACGCCTCCCTGAATACCCAACCAAGGCCGGATCCAGATGTGCAGGCACATGTGGTTTGTGGTGCTGCAGACTTCTTTGCAGCACCACAAACCAAACACCCAGTATATTAAAACATGGCGCACACTGCAGATTTGCAGTGCAGAGGCAAAAGTTGCTACCAGGAAATCCTGGTAGCAAAAAGCCCCCCAAAAAATAAAAAAACCACTGCAAGAAAAAGCAGTGCAGCGCATACCAAAGAGGAATGCAGCAGACACGGATGCCCAGTCCTCCTGGGAACTGGTCTGGCTGCTGGCCAGAGCATCTGCCCTCATCTAGTTCTGCCCCAGCTCCTCCAGCATGCCAGGAGCTGGGAGGAGCAGAGAAACAGCAGTTTCCCTGAAGCAGGACATTTTGCCCCGGACTAAAACTATATGCAGGGACATGCATAGTGGCAAAAAGTAGCATCACAAATATGTGCTGCTACTTTTTTTACTGCTGCAAACGCATACCCCTTCACATGAGGATGCATCCAAAAAGGTCAAGGCAAGTCTCTTCATGCATAAGGAATGCACCTATTGCCTGAATGGGCCTAGGAGAGAAGTAGGACCATGGGGCTTTTGCATCTCCTTCATCCCCACCGGCAAAGCAGAGTACTCCAATGAGAGCAGACTTCAGTCTAAATATGCCTGTACATCCCAGCCTAGCCTGAACAGCAAGAAAATATAGTCCATCTTCAGACTGCTGTTGCATTAGTGCTATGTCATCCCACCCAGGACACAGCTCCATTTATATCTCTCTGGTACAATCCAGCCCATAATTCTTGTCTTGCTTCTAAGCAAGATAGAACAAATATATCTAAATATACTGAAAACTTACTACTCCTTATGTAAGATTCCCTTGCCTAAATGGCAAGAAATGCCAAGTTTCAAGCTCCAGAGCCATGTGCGTACTAGCATGTTTCTTAAATTCTTGCCCCATCTGCCCTTTGAGTTTGCACACACACATGCACAACCCCTGCTGCACTACCACCAGCTCATGTCTGCTGGTGACAGCAATGGTGGGAATATTAGTGAAGACAGAGGGTATGACTTATTTTTAGTGCCTTGTTGTCTAACTCCACTGACAGCAGCTGAAAGAGAGAAGGCGATAAAAAACATAGAAGCTGCTCTACACATCCACTCCCACATTTATCTGAACTGGTGCAACTGCAGCTGTGCCCATGATATTATAAAAAAAATTGGAATGTTAAGACAAAAGCAAGTGCTGACAAAGTCATGAAGCTTTCTTTACTTTACTGTCACAAGAAGGATGTCAGGAAGGACGGGTTGCTCTGCTCAGACCCAGATACTAGGTTTGATGGACTTTAGCTATTGAAACCAGCCAATTCCTTCTCACTGCTTTACCCAAAAGTTTAGAAAGAGAAGGGCCAATAGCATCCAGAGTAATGACAGGTCTTATTGGCCCTATCCTCTTGTCCATATACCAGCATAGAATGGAGTCTGAGGCCATGAACAGGTCAAAGTATTCCAAGTGCCTTTAAACACTCCAAACAACGAAGATATAGAGATTTGTGGCCAACGAAATGCTTAAAAATGGCCAAAATGCTTGAAAAATGGGGCAAATCTTTGGAGCACTTCCTCAGTTGTGTGCACCTTCCAACAGAGTACAACAGGGTCAGCTCAGTCCTCTGACAATGGCCTCCTGGCTGGTGAGCATTGCTACTGTGTGCCCTCACAGTCACGTTAAAGTGCTGCCAGGGAGAGGGAGCACACATCAACTGAAGTGCCACAAATTTGAAGCTCTCCAAATTAGAGTGGGATTTGGAAGGCTTCAAATGCATATCTGCCCATACCCCAAGTCCTACAACAGAGCCTACAAGAGAGCTCCCAGGCATAACAAGGAGAGGAATGGTGCCACTGTGAGCATTGTTTTTGCTTCTGTTACTTTGTCCAGAATGACTTTATATTTGTCCCTACCTTCCTAGTTGCAGATGAAACAACATAGCAAGGAATTACTTCAATGAACATAGCATTATTAGACACTAAGTAACAGAGCAAGCTAGTTACATTATTTGAAAAGATAGAGGATATATTTTACACATTGATTTAACATTTAACATTAATTTAATGTATAAAAGAAATTCTGAGAGGTAAAAAAAAAAAAGCCTTACAAAATGTGATGACAGGAAAGAATGACTGAATGGTTAAACTAAGATAACAAATGTAGAATGTTAAATCAATATAAAAGATTGAACTTCTAGCAACAGCCCTTTATTGATTAAAGTAGAAACAAAAGATACACAGCAGGCTACTGAGCGAGACAAAAAAAAGAAAACAAAAGTGTAAATTAAAAACTCCCTCTCTCAAAACAAATAGTAAGTCTTGACTGATGCCTAAAGCTAAATTCACTGTGGGATATCTCACTGTCTGACAACATTAAAGGCCCCAACTTCAAGGTACTGACTGCTCTGAACACTCATTGACTTTAATGGCAATTGTGGGATCTTAAAATACCACAGACTTTTTATTTACAAGCATTTGAGTAACTATGAACAAACAACAAGACAGAAAGGCTCTTCTTCCAAAATGTCATGAGTATAGAACCAGAATTTTCTGTAGTTTTTCTAATGGCCACTTGTACCTGGAAATACTAACCAATCATGGACCCCTTCAGACAAGTCTGACATCTTTCAGTTACATGAAATGACTAGTCTGTCCTTTCACTTTCACCAAACTACATGCCATTGTAAGCTACAATCCCTCTTTCCATTTTAAGCCACTGCAATAGGAAATACAGGAAGTAAATCAAAACAGGCAATCCTGGCATCTTCTGAAGATCCCATATATTCTGGTCTGTGCTGTGCCTGCCTGGTCTGGTTTCAGTGTGCTGTAATAATAATGATATTTCAGAGATCAAGCTACTCAAAGTTGTATCAGTTATTCCAAATTGCCTCCTGAATTTTGGGTCAGGAAAACAGTAACATCTTCCTTTTCTATTCGCCCAGCCTCCTGGCTCTCGATTCTAACTTCTAGTTCTATCTTTTTTCTCCCGAGTCATGGCTGCACTGTATTTCATCAGATTTAAACAGGAGTCAAAGAGAGATTTAAAGCTGTTTAAATTTTCAACACCAGTTCACACAATTCAGTTGGCAGCAAAGTAGCTTGTGGCTGCAGATGTTCTATGTAACCTGTTCCAGCAATTGTTCCATGTGCAGAGCTTGTATTTAATTCAGTCAATGGGATATCTGAGTGTAGACAAATTGCAAAATTGATATAAACAATAGTGATAACTGTACAGCAATTAAATATTAATATGCTGAACATCCTGCACCAGAGAATAAACAATGCCACCAGACAAATTACCTTGTAACAAAATAAATATCATTGGTATAACTGCAATTGATATATTGAGGACAGTTATAGTATGTGCCCAAAATATATTTTCCTGAAGGGGTATTGGTTAAATATATTTTAACTGCTGGTTAAAAAAGCATTAATTGACACCACTCTAAAACCAATGGGAGATTAATATTGTATTCCTAAATGTCTCAAAGGCTGATGTTTTATTGTTTGTTTGCTATGTTCCAGTAACAGAAACATGAACAGCTAAAAAGATTTTCTTTCATTCTATCTTGGCAAGCTATTTCAGAGAGGAACACTGATGAAGAAACTGTCTAGAACATTTTTATGTTTCTTGCACTGAGGATCTGATATGAAGTCCGTGAAGTCTCTCCCAGACTGTAAAGGCTTAAAGCCAGGGCTCAGGGCTACAGGCCAGATTCAAGTAAGCACATGGGTGTCTCCAATGAAAATCAGGTGGTATTGGGGCCCCAAATGAAAAGCTGTGATCCTGAAGACTACCATTCAGCTTCTGCCTGTCCCTTAAAGCACTTAATTCCATAGGTGCTGCAGTTTGGGGCTTTAATATTCCCTCAGTCCCTGAAAGTTTTGTTTCTATACATATGCAAGATGGCCTTCAGCCTTGAAGGGGTTGAAAGGCTTGGTGTCTATTCCATTCTTAACACTGGCTGGGATCCAGAAATCACTCATTCTTCCACCTTAATTCCTGGAGGGGCTTGATCCAGCAAACATTCTCAGAATACACTTAGCAGGACCAACAGGATCTGGCTCCACAAAAAATCCCCACCAGCTCTTTTGAAACAATGTCACTGTGCAGAAATGTAATTCAAGACTAATCGGGTCAGAGAAGCACTACGAAAGTAAGCATGAGTCTGTGGCCTGGAGGTTGGCACACTTGCTTGCAAAGGAGAGATTTGGGTTTGAATCTCCTTAGGAAGAGAAGGGAATCAAATCTACCTCTCCTATAGTCTAGAGAAGTGCTGTAAATACTAGGCCATTGTGTAAATGGAGTGTACCATGACTACTTTCTCCTGTTTAAAGAAAAGAGTTATCCCAAGTTAGTTCTTTGAATAACAGATCATGGACATCACCATTCAGAAAAGTTCTTGGCTATGGATCCTAAATAAGAGGCATTTCTCTATAGTCCTACGGGAGAGCTTTTATGGGTGGGGATAAAGAATTTAAGATTTATCCCTTTCTGCAGTGTTTTCTGGTTGGCAGCTCCAGGCAGTTGCATAAAGAGCATGCTGACTTTAGGTACGTCCATGCCCAGTTTGCTGGCTGTCCTGGATCCTGCTCTGAGGTACCGAACTCTCCCCATGTATTCTATACAGGTCCCGGGTGCCTTATTCAGAGTTCTAAATTCCACTTTGGGAACCAGAGGCCTAAACATGCACTTTTGCACCTTTATTGCATTTAAACTCTGAAGTCCCTTATTGGATGTGGCCCTAAGTTCTTATTTTAAAGGCTACCCATTTAACACTTGCCTGTACTTCTATTATTATATGCACGTTATGTTATATCTCATATCTAGACTTTTCAAGGTTAAGAGCATATCCTATTACCAGAGTGATTCTTACAGCCAAACTTATACCATGTTGGTAAGGTCTTACACCTCCCACATTGGGTTCCATAGGAGACTCCTTAACTCTACACTATTCGATCTGTCATTTTTATGTCTACGTTTGGAGAATTTTGGTTTAACTCAAATTGTAGTTGGACTGCTATCCCCAGACATCCAGAAAAACCCTTACATTGAGTGTGGCAGTGCTTTTGACTCTGGTTGACTGGCATGCCTTGTGGCATAAGTTAAATTTAAAGTTAACATAATTTATCCATTGCTACAGTGATGTTTCTACTGTAGGTGTGGGCTAGCACCACTTGAGTGCAGTTAAGTTATTGTGTCCTCTTGTAATTCTCCATGTGCCCTAAAACAACAGTCCAGATGTGCTGCTATTTACTGAGAATGAATCCAAAGATTGTCTAAACCTACTTTGCTGCCAAGAAACATGGAATATGCCCTCAGAACTCCTGGTGCTGTAGCAAGTTAGTGCAATTCCAAGGCAGACACATCTTCTGAGGTGTTATTCTGTAGTATGGTCATTCCCACTCAAGTGAGGGTAACTCAGAAAGAATAATATGGGTGTAGATAAATTGAGTTAACTTGGTAGTGAAGGCATGCACAAAAATGTCCACCATATAGAAAAATGTGCCAAGTCAGGGACAGTTCTGGATCCTAATGTCTAATTCCACAGCCAAAGAAATGGAAATATTCAAACCCTTCCTACAAAACAAAAGATGTACCTGCTGCTGCTGGCAAGCCCAAGTAGCCCATTTGACTTCCATGACCAAATATTAAAATCTTAATACAATCAAGTACTTTAAAATAATCTGATTGATTGAAATATATTTATCTTTTCCAATTACAAGGGCTCCTGTGCGCTGTGTAACATCATTGGTTGTGTTTGCCTCCTGTTGTCAGTGTAACTGACAAAATATCTTCTCCTATTTTACAGTTTCACTGCTCTCTCTGTTTCATGAAAGCAGTAAATTCTGGTACTTCCCACCACCTAGGAGGGTAAGTTTAACTTGCCTAATACAAAAATCATATTTCCAGGGATGGGTTTAGAAACTGATAATTGCAAGTCTTTCTCAGATTGTCAGAGTCTAAAAATACAGTATGAGGTCTCCTGAGGTTTTTCCCTGCAGTCAAAAATGGGGAAAAAATAGTAGTTGTAATATTGTTAACTTATATGGCGCATTAAACTACAAAAATTATGAAACAGCATCTTTTTTAAAAAATGCGTAAAAATTTACTTTTGAGTTCTCATTCTGCCATCAACTGCTTAATTAAACTCTAAGCTTTTAATTTTGATAGTACAACACAGGACAGATCATAATTTAACACAGTAGACTAAATTCTCTGCCAAAGATTTTAGAGAATGTGGAAAAGAAATGCGTTTGCTTGCTTGTTTGTTTGTTTGTTTAGCAAAAGGAATAGGAGGGTCAGGATGATCCCAAGTAGTAGCAGACTGAATAATTAATCACTTATCATCATTGTGATTTATATCATCCACCTCAAATGCTCTGTCTTCTATCAGCATTCCAAAGACATCTTGTAAAATAAAAGGAAGTGACAAGAAAAGGATTTAAAAATACCCAGGAAGCCAGGAGATTGTCAGATATGTGTTTTGATAAAGTAATTTTGATATGATCAGGCTGCCACCTTTTTCAAAGGATTGCCTGGCTGTTTAGAGGGGGCTAACAGCTTCGGTAGCAAGAGTGGGCTTCATCATCATGGCTCCCACTGCAGTTCATATTTGGACCCAGGAATCCACTGTCATAGTGGACTCTTAAAAATTCAAACCAGGCCAAGCAAGGATGGAATCACCTCTGCATATCTCAACTGGATCCTGAACATTTAACCTGTGAACTTTTGGGGGTCATACTATTAATGCTGCCCTAGTATGTAGTTTTGCCTTCCACAGATTATGTCATATACCTTTCTCCTGTTCTTCCCTTTGTATCATCTGTCTAATCAAAATTTGGCATAAAGACCTACAACTACATACTGACACCCAAAACTGTTAATCTGCAAAGTTCCAATGGTTAGCGCCAATGTGAGACTTAGACCCAAAATGAGGGGTACAAACATTATTCATGTGAGAGAGAGTTCTAAATTAATGTCTCAGGATTTATTGTAGAGATGTATGTAACTATATAACCTCAATTTCACTTTTTTGTTTCTGATATTTCAACATTAAAGCAAGGACACATCACATTTGTAACTAAAATGAGTAATATCCCTGAGGTGAGGAATATTTGAGAGCTATGTTTGCAACCCTGCTATGATTTAAAAAAAATCTCTATTCTTTCTAAAAGTAAAAAATAAAGTAATCTCAGCTAAAACATAACCAATTACCTCACCACTCTGGGAAAAACCTGGCTGCTTTTGTAATGTCAATAGCTAATCTGACCACATAGTGCAAGTTATCTACTAATTTAGATTGCAAATACAGATTCTGAAGCACATCTTCCTTATTATTTCCTCTTTCTTCATGTATCACTCTTTTAACTTTACTTTACAAGAATCAGGGTCACATTTTACCAAAATAACTCTCTAAATATTTTTTTCAGAAAACCCTCCAACAGCTGGAGATTATGAAAAAAATTTAAACTATTAAAAAGAGAGAAAAATGAAATAACAATTGGGGACGGGAATGTTGCTTAATAGTTTAGCTTTAAATGCTTTAACCTTTTTTTCCTTCTATTTATGTGCATTAATTAAAGGTTTAAACATTATTTTTGAGTATATATTACTACAGAAGTAAGTCTGTAACAACTACATGTAAATCCTAACCACAAACATTTAATAATGAACAGTAGCATAACTGGGGGGGGGGCACCAGGCAACAGTCTCAGGAACCACTTTTGTGGAGGCCCAAAAGCAGCAGCCACCACAGCAGCGGTCTACCATAACACAACAATCAGCATGGCACGAGCCGGAACTACCCCATGCATTGCAGCTGCACCAGACATGGAGCTGTTCTGTAATGCCTCTGATAATGAAACAAGCTTTTAAAAATATCCTAGTATTAAGATGCCCACCCACAATTTAACAGTGTCTCTTCCAACAGCATTTGAGTTTGGAGGGTGTATGGTTTTGAGGATTGTTGGTTTTTTTCAAATAGTACATAGTTTTAAGATTAAATTCATTTTGTCTATGATTGTGATATAAGTAAGAAGCTGATTTTAAATTAGTTCCCTGGAATATAAATGGAATCAACAAACTAAGAATTAGGAGGAAATGTTATAAATCAGGGGTGTCAAAAGATACAGTCCACAGTGCTGTCTACTGCATTCAGCAAGTGCTGGCCCCAGCCCCAAAAGCTGCATGAGGTGCATGGAGTTTGTGTGGTGTGGGTTGCACATAGAGTGTGGGGTTGGTCTGGGGCATGTGCTACATGCAGCACCTGTGCTGGCCTGGCGCTACTCACTGGATCCGGAGCCAATCTGGATTGGGCCCACAGATGGGTCACCTGTGCCAGATCCAAAGTACTTCGCTGGTCATGTGTGTAACTTGCCATGCCAGGCTGGAGCTGGCGTGTGCTGCTGCACATGGCACCTGTCCTGGACCAGCCCTGCACACTGGATCTAGGGTTGGCCTTGATCGATCCCACAGACTGGCCTGCATACTGAATCCAGTGTGCAGGGCTGATCTGGCTTGGGAGCCACATGCAACAGGTAACTTGCCACCTGGATAAGAGAGAGGAGGTTGACAGTATATACCTCAACTTCTAAAAAGCCTTTGATCTGGTATCCCACAATGTTCTCATGAGAAAATTGGAGGATTGTGGGCTTAACCGAGACACAGTTAGGTGTGTAGGAAGCTGGCTGTGGGGTAGGACCCAGAGAGTTCTAATGAATGGATCTGTGTCGTCTTAGCAAAAAGTGGCCAGTGGTGTCCCCCAGGGGTCTGTGCTTGGTTCAGTGCTTTTCATCTTTATCAGTGATTTGGATGTGGGGGTGAAGAGCTCATTGGCCAAGTTTGCGGACAACACCAAGTTATGGGGAAGTGTTGTCATGCTTGAAGATAGGCTACAGATACAGACGGATCTAGACAGGCTACCAAGCTGGGTGGATTGGAACCAGATGAAGTTCAATATCGAGAAACGTAAAGTGCTTCACCTGGGGACAAACAATCCCCTACACACCTACAGGCTTGGTGGCGCCAAACTGACCAGCACCACAAATTAAAAGGACCTGGGGTAATAATAGACCACAGTACGAATATGAGCTGACAGTGCAACACTGTAGTCAGCAGGCAAATAATACTCTGGCATGCATCAATTGATGCATCTCCAGCAAAACCAAGGAAGTGATTCTTCCAATCTACTCAGCATTGGTGAGAGCACAGCTGGAGTACTGAGTCCAGTTCTGGGCACCACACTTTAACAAAGACATAGACAAGCTTGAGAGAGTCCAAAGAAGAGCCACTCGTATGATCAGAGTCTTATAGGACAAGCCATACAAGGAAAGGCTGAGGGACCTGGGACTCTTCAGCCTGGAAAAGAGAAGGCTGAGAGGGGACTTGGTAGCAGCTTACTGCTGCACTAGGAGAGTACATCAGGGGCTCGGTGAGCAACTGTTCACCAGGGCACCCTTGGGGAAAACCAGGAGTAATGGCCACAAACTCCTGGAAGACTGTTTCAGGCTTAACATTAGGAAAAACTTCTTCACAGTCAAGGTGTCCAGACTGTGGAAAAAGCTCCCTCCAGAGGTGGTGCAATTGCCTACCCTGGAAATCTTCAAGAAGAGACTGGACAGTCACCTTGCTGGGGTCACTTGACCCCAGTTGTCTTTCCTGCCCGGTGCAGGGGTGCTAGACCCAATGATCTTCCAAGGTACCTTCCAGCCCCTAACAACCTATGAATCTATGAACATGTCCCCCAGACAGGCCCTGTGTGCTACCTGTTCCTCTTGGGACTGGGCTGGGGCTGACATATGCTGCATACAGTGTGCAGGGCTGGAGTTGACACATGCACTGCAAGAAGCCTGCGTGGTCAGTCCAGGGCACACACTGCATATAGTAACCACACTGGACCAGCCCAATGAGGTAGATCTGGCTGATCCAGCCTGCAAATCAGCCACACACCCCTCATCTGCCCCATGAGGCCAGATGAGTTTTATATCCCTGCTGTAAATCATTTACAAAGCATGGAATTCAATATTCCAGGAAATTCAAATGTGAGAATATCTGCCATTAAAAGGAGTGTGCCTAAAACAGATTCATGAAAATTATTATAGAAAGATAAAAGGAGGTGTCCTGACTAATGAAAACAGCATTTCCACTTGTTCCCCTTGTGGGTGGTCAGCAGTGAGGAAGGGAGATAAATAACAGTACAAGATATGCTAATGGAAAGTAACCTTCATTAATATGTATGCCCCTAGTGTGAAAGTGATAATATATCTGGATGATTTATTACTTCTGCTAAGAGAAATCATTCAGAGAGTATTCTGTATGGCAAGCAATTTTAATTGAATGCTTAACAATAGCAGATAGAAAAATAACAGATAGCAGATAATACAGATAATATAATAATGCATTAAATAACATTTTTAAATGCTCAAAATAATTTACATGGAGGTACAATAGGTACACAATTACAGAAAAAGTGGATGTCCTGTAGTGAGGGAGGGAATGGTATTCAAACTTGTTTCAAATATTCTTTTAAATGGATAATGAATCAAACAAAATGTTAACAATCTAATTGGGAAGGAAGCTGAAAGCTACTTCTCAAATCAAATCAGAAGAAAAATAAAAGTTGCTCATCTGGACATTCAGGGGTGGATCTAGGAGAGGGGGGGACGGAGTTCACTGGTATACTTGATTCCTGATCCACCCAAAGTTCAAAACCAGCTCCCTAGCAGTGGCAACAGTATTTCTAGTCAGGCAGTGCGGAGGGAGTCAATTAACTTCCTGGCTCATTATAATCTACCTGATCCCTTCTAAATTCTTCATTCCACAGGTGTTAATGACCCTCTCTTCTTTTTAATAGTCGTGACGTTACACCATTCAAGCTATCCTTTGTTCTGCAATTCTGCTGCCCTTTAGCTGCTCCAGTAATAAAGCTCCCATTTCACAGCCCCGCAGATTGTTCTTAACTCATTTCAATGAAGTTATATTTGTTTTTGCTTCAATCTTAAACAAAATAATGTAGCCCTATGCCCCTAGTACATTAGTAAAGCTTCTAATTTATTTTTAACTGGAAAAAAACGTGTTGTTTTATATGTGATGATGCATCTCACCATCTGCACCCCCTTTTCAAAATTCTACATCTGCCCACGTGGACATTAGACTTTTTCTTCAAACTTTCTTTTGAAAAACATAATTCTTTGCAATACAGAAATGGTATGCTAAAATATACTTTTCTAATGTATTCCTTTGGCTCAATCCTGAAAAGATGTATTTAGGCACATTGTTCATTTTATACATTTAAAGTAGTCACCTGGACTTCAGTGAGACTACAAATTCTATGGCCACATGTACTGCCATTCTACCAAACCCAGGGCCACTGCTGAGAAACAAGCCCTGCTCACTTGTCTCCACTCTGAACATGTTTAAACCTATCAAATAGGCAATATAAATAGTTTGAAGCATAGATAGCCAAGATCTGGCCCAGATCCAGTCTGTGGCAGTAGATTATCCACCACACAAAGTTCCCTGGAGGAGCTAAGAATGTGCAGGGGATTGGAGGAGGATGGGGTGGAAGGTACAAGTGAGGGTGGGGCCCCTCACCTCTTCCCCAAGTCTGAAATTCCTGAGTTTTGCATATGAATTAAGCATTACAGTGTATAGCATTTTAGTACCATACTTGTATGTACATTCCAAAGTAGAGTTGGCTGAGTATTTGTAGATGGTTTTTTTCCCCAAAATTGGCCATAATCCCTAAATTGTGATCATTATTCATCAGATAAATTATACAGTAAAATTCAGCTAACTAAATTAACTCCAGAGAATGGTCAGAAAAAATGTTACTAAGACCAACATTTAAAGAAATGAAACAATTTTTAGTGCCTTGGCTTTATTTTTGGGGAGAGAGAGGGTTGTCTCTTGCACAGGTTTTTGGAGCTAACTGACTTTAACAACACTGTGCATCCAAAACTCCAAATACAGTCAGGACCACATGCAGTGTCCAGCACCTGAGAAAATTGGTGCCTATTTGCACAGGCACCCTAAATGATGGCGCAGTAACAGTTCATACTGCACTGTGCCTGCGGCGTGCAGTTATTTTTAGCTGCTACATCGCTGTAGCAATGCACTATACTGAGAGAGCATGTTGCTACAGCAGTGTAGCTGCGGCATCATGGCTTTTGCCCATTGATGCTACATTGCCATAATGTGTTACTATGGTAATGTAGCATCACATGTAGATGAGTGCAGTTTATTGTTTCCCCTTTAAGCTGAGGTCAGTTGTCAGTAAAATATTAAATTAAATTATACTTAAAAGAGGTTCTAGCTGTAAAAGAACTATCAGATTTAGTAACTTACTATTCAAAGCTTACCCAAATACAAGCAATTTGATTAGTCACATTCGTGTTTGTTGTGTGGCGCCATCAGAAAAACAAATTTGACAGGGATTTTTTTCTGCCTGTTCAGCCAGTTTCTCCAAGAGAATGTCATCTTGTCAGATCAAACAATCCTGATATTTTTGTACAAAAGGACAATGACTCATTACATAGGCGTAGGGAATGAAAGATGCTGCTAAAAAACTGTCTTGCCCCAAAAAGATGCCTGTTGAAACTCGGGGTTGGTTGGTTGTCAGTGGGCAAAAATCTGACCCTAGCGTTCAAGCTGTCAGTGGCACCAAGCCAGACCTTTGTGGCCTGCCCAGATATTGCACATGTAGAGCATTGCTGCAATCCTGAGATGACAGAGGCCCCAACAGTAGCACATATATATTCTGTGGCCACTCAGCTGTCTCCTCCAAGGCTAGTAGCCAAGATGCCATGCCTGTAAAAAGTATGAGTGATTGCAGGAGGAAGTGGTACATACTCAGTTATTTAGCAGTAGATACAGGCTGTCTACAGACAAGTGACAAGGATCCTGCTCATCCCCTTTTCCCACATTAGTGGAGTCAGGCCCTGGGGCCAGATACAGGGATCCTGGTTTTCTCTATTTAAAAAAATCCAGAATTCTCTGATTAAAACCCCCAAACTCTGTATTTTTCTGCAATTAAAAATGAAACACGGCTATATATATAGGTATCAGTTGAATGTAATGTTTTATTGTTATATTTACAATTTTAAAGCAGTTTGGAAGCCTACCATGTCACTCTATCACTCTAATAAAATAAATTCTAAATACTTATTACGGGTGTGAGAAATGGGCCATACTTGATTCGGATTGGGATTCGGCCTGAATCAGAGACAGCAATTCAATTCGTTGATTTGGATCACTGTCCCCAACTCAGTTCAGCCAAATCCAAATAGATGCTGATTCTGGGAATCAGCAATTTGGCCATAGACACAGATTTAAATGTTTTTTCTACATACCTCAAAATACCAGGCACGACTTGTGAACGCTGTGATGGTGGGGTGGATGGAGCACCCGGGCCGCCCGCATGCTCAGCAGCGAACCTGGAAGTGAACTGGAAGTAGTTCCAGTCCATTTCCAGGTTCGACGGGGAGCACGCTGCCCCCCTCCACTGCACTTGCCCCCCAGCTCAGTGATCAGCTATGGAGGGGCTCTGGGTGTCCCCCCAGATCCAAGAGGTACTAGTCACCAAGCTGGGGGGGGATGCAGGGGTCCCCCTGTACTCTCCTTGGCAGACCTAGAAGTGGACTGAAAGTGCTTCTGGTTCACTTCCAGGTCTGCTGCTGAGCATGCTGGGGAGTCCCCTGTGCTCCTGTGAGACTCTCCATCTGCCCCAGCATCTCAGCATTCACAAGCTGCCTGCTACCTTGAGGTATGTAGAGAAAACATTTAAAGCTGTGTCTATGTCCGAATCTTTCCGAATCTCTCCGAATTGATTCAGAGGGTTCTGATTTGATTCAGAGAGATTAAAGGGTTTCCTTATTCAATTTGGATTTGGAGATTTGGCCACTGAATCAGGCCAAATCTCTGCCAAATTGAATCAGGGACCAAGGCCTCACACAGCCCTAATACCGATATATTTTGGCATTTGATTTTGTTTTTTTTATCATGGAAAATCAGAGCTCCCCATTCTCCTTTTGCTCACCAAAATGCAGGTCCAGCTGAGGCTGTCCCCCCCACACTGCTTTGTGGTGCTCAGCAGCCGTGATATACTGGTACCCCTCACTCCCAAGTGATGCCCCCCCAGCCCTGCAAGTGCCCCTCACTCCTGACCCACAGCCCCTGCCCATCCTGGAGTAAATTCTGGCAAGCCCTACTAAAGCCTTGAAACATGGGGGCAGGGACCTGGGGACAATACAAGACTGTCAGGCTGCTGGGTGCCAGCTGGCACTGCCTGTGGGGCTCATCCCAGTGCAGCCTCTAAGCAGCTACTGGAAGATCCCAGGCAGAGGCCATGCCCCTGCTGCAGAAGAAGTCAATACGCTGCCCCCCCAGTCTGTACCAATCTGACCATGGGGAAATTTATTCCTGACCCTAATGCAGCATCAGTCTGACCCTGACCCTGAAGCCAGGACCTCCTGGGGTTGAGTCTCGGCATGAGCACTGTCACATGCCTGACAGGTAGCTGATCAACCTCTTCCTGAATACCTCCAGTGCTACAGAGTTCACAGCTTCCCCGGGTGTTTGTTCTACTTCCCCCTGCTCTAACTGGAAGTTGAAATGGAATTGAACCAGAACCTAAAAATTGGTTTGAACTGGTGTTTTGACTTGAACATGAACCAGAACCAAATCGTCATTTGCCCCGTCCTACTGAATCACAGCTGGAACCAAGCCACAGAAAACCACTGGGTCACCAGGTAGACTTGTGTCACTGGTTAAACTGGGGTTACTAGTTAAATGGGGGTTTAAATCACTAGTTTGCATGAAGGCACACAAAGATAAAATGACTGCTACCACAAAGACATATCTCACTGCTCCATCGTGAATCCTCAAGATTTTCTCTGAATTTGCACTTTCTATCATTTTTTTCTCATTGGCTCCTTTAGTCTATATGATTGATTAAAAAAGAACAGTTAAACACAAGTAAACAGCTGTAAATAAATACTACTGCTTTCTCAATTAGTGGACTCTTATTCTTATTCTTACAACCACTTGTTTCAGGTCAGCTAGTTCCAGATAACAGAAAACCTAGATCTTTGCTCATGAAGGTAAAGGCTATAAAAAAATATATCTAGTGCACTGATTCTCAGCCAAGGTGCCAGGGTTCCCTTGAGTGCTGCAAGATCCTTTGAAGGGTGCCACAGGAAGTGTGATGAGATAAGCAGATAAGGGCAGGTTCAGCCTCACTCTGCCTAGCTGCTCCCCTGCCCAAATTGCCTAGCCCCTCTTGCAAGGAGGTAAGCACTGAAATAAATTCATTTTTGAATTGTGCGTCATTCAATTCATAAAAGTTAGGGAGGAGTGCCCTGAGTCTAAAAAATGGTTAAAAGGCACTGATCTAGGGCTATTGTCTATCCACCTCACTGCCTGAACAAGCCAACATCATGAATAAGATTAGCCATGTAAACAAAACAAACAGCATTTAAATCAAAATACAGAACAAAAACATTCTTTGTTGAATAATTGGAAACATAAATTAAGGACCCCTAAAAAAAGAATTAGTATGAGAACACGGATAAAAATCACATGCAAAGTACAGGAAGTGCTTGCTTCCAAAAGACCCAAATCTTGAGAACATGAAGTCTCTGCTTTTAAAGGTGTGGAATGGAAGGGAAGTTGGATTATGTTCAAGTCAGACTGAAGACATAGAGTACTCCAGAACCCGTGGTTAACTCTTCAGGATGTTGGGAGGCAGGGTGGGAAATCTTGCCCAGAGGCGGGGAGGGGTGGGGGGGTGTTGCTGCTCTCACAGCTGCACAATTGCACTAGTGGCACCAAAGGTACCCAGCACCCAGAAGTCATTGCTGACCCCATGTGTGACAGCTGCCCCATAACAGTAGCTGCTGTTAGGCCACTGTCCAGAAGCCACATGCAAAATAGTCACATTCAGCAGTGTTAAGAAGCAAAGACACAACAAATTGCTGGTCAGTATTGCTAACAATCTACAGCAAAAACAGAAAAACCATAACCGAGAAACAAGAGGGACTCAGAATTTATTTATAAAAACCTGCACTTACTGTATGGCCATCTGTTTGCAGTTACCTCAGTAAAAACAAAATTTATCAAAATTTAACACCTTCCTGCCAACAAGTGACTAGAACAAAGAACAGTGTTCAGAATTACAGCTACCAATGTTCCACTACAAAAAGAAAGCAAAGACACATTGATTCACAGGCAAAACTTGCAACTCAAGCTATGTCCCACCTCCTTGAAACAGAGGCCTCAGCAAACAGTGTGGCCTAAAGAATGGTGCACTGCATCAACAGTAAAGTCAGCTCTGTTTCTCATGTCTAAAACTTGTCTGCTAGCTGAGATTGGGCAAGTAACTTAACTGCTCCATACCTTAGTTTTCCGATCAGTACAATAGCAATAATGATGCTGTGTTTCCTTTTTCTTGATTAAAAAAAAACCATGAATATATATGTTATATTCATGCTGCTTATCAAGAAACCAATTAATATTATATATTATCACTTTTATTCAATGTATATCTATATCTGTAAGAGCTAGGTATTATTTTTATCATCATCATCTGGTGCTGAAATTTATGAGACTACTCAAAGGACTGCAGCTATTAAAACAAATGTGGTGTAGTAGTACTGTCCATTGCAAGAAAGTTTAATCTACGGAAGACTGACACATCTTTAAAATCAACCAACCTTTTTCAGAGTAAGGCTTGAGCAAATCCTCCCTTCCATATAGTTCATCAAAGACATCATTGATTTTCTCATTCTATTAAACATCTGCCAGTTTGAATTCTCCATCACAGTCAAAACAGGACCCAGATCAAGCACAAAACATTAAACCATATGGAAACACCAGCTCACATTGAGTTCCAGTGCATGAAAATAATTCAGAGAAGTTGTATTAATTTGGTGGACTATAGACATTGTCATCATGCAGCAGAGACAGCATGCCTACAATAACTTGTAAAAACAACAAATTCTTTAATTACTACTGATCGGAAGACAGGTTGAATAGAAAGATAGATGAAGGTACAATTTGTAAATTTACACTGATAAAAAGTAAAACACAGGCACCAACACAATTTTACTTTTTATTTTGGAGGCAAACCCAAAGGCTAGCAAAAGCTGAATTAAACTAATAAATGCTACAGCATGACATCCTATAGCATATGTAGCAGGCTTACCTTTTCAAAACTTGGTTTGAGTCCCAGGATTGAGGGTCTGCTGTTTGATTGGCCCACCAATCTGGAGGCAGCACAGAGGAAGTAACGCCCCGCCCTTTTCCAAAGGAAGGGGGCAAGGAGCAGCTGGACCTGAATCGGAACTGCACCAGCCAGGTCCAGAGAACTTCAGGGGTGTAGCCCCTGAAGAGTATAAAAGGGGAGCATGCTCAGCACGCTGGTGAGCAATGACAAGGGACGGTGAGGAGAGAGAAGCTCCAGATACAGCCATCCTCGGGACCCTGCTTGAGCTTCAGCTGTGCGCAAATCAGTGCATGAGGATCAGGCTCTAGGAGCTGCTCGAGGCAGCTTGAGCCTGCAAACCCAGCAAGCAGGTGGGCAGTTGGTATGCAGATTGGCACACAGAGAGCTGGCCCAGGGAGCAGCTCATGGCTGCTCGGGCCTCACCCGGTGCGCAGGTCAGCTCATGGAGAACTGCCTTGGAAGCAGCTCACAGCTGCTCACGTTAGACCCAGCCCTAGGCCAAGTGACCGGAGCCCCGCAGTGCAGCTCCACTTCTAACTAAAAAAGCCCCAGTGTCCAAGAGCAGGGCCCAAGAAAGGGAAGAAGCCCTGGTTTGAGACCAGGGAGTTGGAGCCTACAAGGGCTTGGCTCCTGCAAGAGAGAGAGAGCCCTGGGTGCCAAGTGCAGGGCACCAGGCTGCTGGGCAGAGGCTCTTGTGGGATCAGCCAACAGGGGACAAGCCTTGACTTCTCCAGAGAGGAAGCGTGAGTTACTGGGGAAGCGGGCCCTGCAGGGGAGGCTGACATGGGTGAGGAGGGTCTGCCGCCTCCACCCTCCATTGCGGGAGGGGCGTGTCCACATCCCAGGGCCCTAAAGGGGAGGAGCTTAAGGGAA
>NW_017729033.1:63756399-63769822 GCF_001723915.1 Gavialis gangeticus | reverse complement strand
ATAAATTGTAAATAGTTAAGTATTTGGGTTTGACCTAGGTCTATAGAGAGGGGAGGAAGCTGCTGTAGTAGCTGACCCCTTCCTCAGCACCCTGCCTGACCACCACCACTGTCATCGGAGGACAGGTCACACCCCCCGGGTATACCCAGGCTACACATACAACATTTATCGAGGAGTCATTGAATAATTCATATGTGGTGCAGAGTGAAGGAGACTTCCAGGTTAATTCCTGTAAATGTGATTAGCTATATATCCTATGGGAATCATGCACTATTCTCCTTTATCATATGAATGCATGTCCTACTTTTGTTTCATAAGCAACCACTCAGGACAGTTTTTCAGTTCCTCTTCCATTACAATGTATTCTGTTAGAAAAATAATCATTGCCAACTAGGGTTTTTATGTAGGCTTACATTATTTTTCAAAGTGGCACAATATCACAAAGAACCATTTGTTTCCTATGGCTTATCACATGGCCTAGTAATAACAAAGGAGCTTTTTATCCATGGATCTAAAATCACTTCACAGAACTAGGGGAAACCCCCAACTTGCATATAAACACATTCCGGAGTTGGAGTTTTAATGCAGGTTGGACATTGGAAGGATGGACTGGCCACTGTTTCTTTATCTTTTTGGTACAGGCTGGGTGTATAAAACCAGAGACCACACTATTTTAAAGTCATGGACGGCATTAACTTTATTAGCCACTGTGTTTGTGTTCAAGAATATTAAGTTAAAAAGCCAAATATTTTTCCACTGATGCCCCAGACCTAAAATTATTTCAGCATGAAACCAAGCAACTTTATTTTTAAAATTTTTAATGTATTGTTTAATATATATTGGTTTCTTTTTTTTATTGCATCCCCTGCTGTCCAGAAATGCAAAGATTAAAGCCCTTTCAACTAGTACTTGTCTGGCCCCTCATACACTTTGCATGTTGGTGACTTTGTTTATCCTTTTCTGCCACCTTATGTAACAAACCAAAAGGGATGCAGCTGCAACTACCGGGCAGGTCCAACATCAGCACTAAGTTACAAATCCTTTCAGATATAACCACAAAAAAATCTCTCTCCAAACCCATCCTACAACATTCACCAGCCCACTATTCAACACATGAACCTAAAGATGGATCTCGTGTTTATTCTACCTGAATTCTTAACTCTACACCTTATAGAATCTAGTGTACTTGAGGTAGAAGTAAGCAAGGCATTAATTTTTAAGTGTTTATGTCCTCCACTATAAATTAGGTCATGCTAATGATAGGTGTTAAGCTACCCAAATTTTCTGGTGGCACCCCAGTATCAGCAGGGCAACTTCACAAATAATCACTGTCAAAAAGCCTTGAGTACAAATCAAGCCTTGAGTACAAGTCAAAAAGCCTTGAGTACAAATCACCTTCTCAGCCTTGAGTAAAATCACCACCTCAGATTTTGTTTTGTATGCAACCTTTTTCAACTCCTTTGAGAACTAACCCTTCAAAAATAAATGTTCCATATCTCAAGTTGTTCTTTCCATATCCAACACAATAAACTCCATTCTTCAGAATTTTGATGGCTTCCATAGAGAAAAGCTCTCTTTTCTGTCACAGTCTATCTGGACTATGTGTTGTGTAGCCTGTACCCTCATTCATGACTTTAAATTGTCTGTTCCCTTGATTCATCCTAGGTGTAAGTCCCTTTTAAATTACTATTGTTCTACTTAATTCCAAGACTCTTAGATCAGTTACACTTACTACTTGGTAAGCACACCAGAAGCGCTCTGCAGCCATTACCAAACAGACAGTGCACATAGAGTACTGTAAAAAGGTGGATCCCACTCTAAGACAGCCCTGGAGGAGTGTGGTATCAGACTTCAGTACTGTAGGTTAGAGCACTGTAACAAACATCTGTACCACATCCTACATGTGGTGCAGGGCACAGTGGGTGGGCATGAGCAGGACTGCTGGCCAGTGGCTCATGGCCATGGCAACATGCTGGTACATCAAGTCCAAGAGGGCAGCTGTGATGTCCCCACCAACCAGTCAAGGTAGCTCAGTCATTCAGCAGCCTGGGGAGTCTTCAGCAGCTTGGGGAGCCCACGGGGCATGCTAGGAGGCATGAGAGCCCCCCCTACCTGCTGGACATGGGACATGCAGGCAGGCTATAAACCTCACCCCTCTCCCTCCCACAAGGGCTAACGTGTCCTGCTTTCTCCCAACCTACCCATGGGTGCTTCAAGTAAAGCTCAAAAGTTAAAGCGGTTCTGTCACAGGCTTCTTGAATGCCTGTACTTAGCCTTAAGTTCCTCCCCATCCATCTTATGTCAGAGGCATCATAGTCATTTATGAAGAGAACCAAAATCTATTTTAGATTATAGTCAGTGGGCTGGAGAAATTTGCACAAAGACCAAGGGCAGAGAATGGTCTTCTATGTTGACCACATTTTAAGATATCACTCATTATTTGGGAACTTGTTGCATTCAATACAACTCAGAGATGCAGTCTTCTCTTGAGGCAAACTCCAGCTTCTGTCCCTTTGTTACTCTTCATTTCTCCTGCTTTCTTAGGACATATATAGGCATTATTTTTCTACCAGGAGAATCATTGCTCTCCCTGTTGAAACTAAGAGCATACAACCATTTGTTCTTTTTTTCCAAAGAAAATATGCCCCCTCTGAGTGAAATAACATTCAGAGTGACACCTGCAAGATGTCCCCTTCAAGAGTTTCCCAGTCTGGTATAGGAGGGAAGTGGTAGAGCTGCCTATTTTTCCCTGCCTCTTCCCCAGACTGGGAACTGTCCAGTCTTGTGAATAGACAGACGGCATTACCCCACTGCTCTATTCCTTTTATAATCCAGTCTAGGTGGAGAGTAGAGCAGGAAAAATGGTCATCCCCCTCCCCTGCCATGATTTCCCAAGCCAGGTACTGCCTGGTTTCATAAATGGACTGGGAGTTTTGCCCCTCTGCTCTACTCCTTCCTAGTCTGATCTACTGGAGGGGAGTGAAAGGATGAGAAAGACTTCCCACCTTTTCCCCAGACCTGGGTTTCCCTGGACTGGGGAAGCGCAGGGAGTCTTGCCCCACCACTTCACTTCCCCTGGGAATGGGAGGAATGGTGCTGTCATTGCTTCCAATGCCTTCCCCATGCCAGGATCACCCTGGTCTTGGGTAGACCAATTAGTAGGGTAGAGAGGATGGTTGCAGGCTAAACAACAGTATTCCTGTAGCCTGGGTACACCCAAGGGTGTGCCCCATCCTCAATTGGATGGGATAGGTGGACAAGCAATAGTGCTGTGAGAGGAAGGTTGTCACTTGGGTTCAGATCGCTCTATTCTCTATAGAGCCAGGCCAGGCAAATGTTACTTAACTATATACAGTTTATTAATTCATACTATAAATATGAAAATACACCTGACATGAGAATAAATATATACAAAGGATAGACAATAAACAATACTCCAAAATAACTGATAGTCTGGAAACTGACCCTCCACTGGGGTGTCACACCTAGCACCAACACCTGATATGGGAACCCTATAAGCAACAAGCAAGGTGAGTCCCCTAGTCATGCCAGGCACAGAGGAGTGATGGATCCTGAAATAGGTAAGCACAAGTAAATCAACACAGCAGCTGAATAACCAGGAACCCAAAAGGACAATAAACAGAATAGGGCAGTGGAAGGATAACACACATGATAGGTAGCAACTAAACAAGAATATATATATAGTAAGACATAACAATAAACAATCTGGTTAGAAATGGTATACAAAATATACATAGCAGCCTCCAAAATATTAGGTGCACACCCACCCTATTCTGGAAACATAGACACAGTGAAAGTTAGGGTCCCCTTCCCCAGAGACCACAAGCCCTAGCAAGACTCTTGATAGCAACAATAGGGGCCCCAGTGCCCTCCCTCCTGGGCCAGTGCTAGGACTGGGGTCTTTACTCAATAGTTCTCCAGTGGGATCTCCTTCCTCAGAAATCACCTCCCCGGTGGGGCCCATTTTCCCCAGGAACTGACGTTCCCCTCTCTGTGGCAGTCGGGCATTGTCCCCGGGTCATCGGCTCTGCCACGGCCTCCCTCCAGTGGCGCCTCTGGCTCCTCTCATGTACTGGTGCCCATGCCCAGGCACCCAGGCTGAGCCATTCCGCCTTCTCCTCTTCCCAGCCTCATGCAAGAGTTTCCCCAAAGCCCTGTCCCCTGCTCTGGGCACCAAGGCCCCTTTCAGCTGCTCTGAGCCATGCTCCTGACTTGGCCTGCCCAGCCTTGCACCTGGGGCTTTCTTGCCATTCCCGTGCTCTGCTCTGAGCACAAAGTGTGTGTGGGGGGGCTCTTTTAGCTCTGCCAAGCCACACTACTGGCTTTGACTACCTGGCCTCACCCCGCGATAACAAGTCCAAACCCCCTAAACGATCCCCAGGGCTGAGTCTCTGTGCACCGGGTTGTGCACCGCAAAGTGGCCGAAGCAGTCTTGAACTGCTCCCAGGGCCAAGCCTCCATGCACCGGGTCATGCACTGCTGGAGCCTCCCACTGCTTCTTCCCTGAGCGGTGTCTTCAGGGGTTCTTCTGGACAATTGCTCACTGGGCAGCTCTTCTGGGTCCTGCTCTTCTTGAGTCCCTCAATGTGTCTGCTCTGTGTGCCAAGCACACTGTCCTTTTATTCTTTCCAGAGGCTCCACCCCCAAAGTCTGCGAGACCTGCAAGGTGCAGTTCTCAATCAGGTCCAGATCTCTTCACCCCTTCCCCATCCCTGGGCAGGGGCAAGGCAGCCTCTCCTCCATCCCTGATTGGTGGGAAAGTCCTACCAATGGCTTGAAGTGCTTTCAGGTCAGCAAGCCGGACTACTACCAGCATGCCCACCACACTCCTCCCTCCCCCAGAAAGATTTCTAGCTGATGAAGTAGTTTTTGAGCTAGATCCTGACTATAATAGTTACTGTGCACATCTACACATGCAAATAATCCCAGAAGCAGTTTACTCTCAAGTAAACTACTTGAGAGAAAACTCTCTTAGGCACAAGCCTACACATGTAGGAATGCAGGAGCAGATTTGCTGCTCCTAGCATCACACTGCTCCAGCTCCCAGTGGCTCTGCAATAGGGTCTGGCAACAGCCAGAAGGAGCTTTAGGCTCCCCCTGGGTGCTAGCCCAGGGGACAGGAGACAACTGTCTTGGTGGAGGCTGGGACATTGCTCCCTGTCTCCAGGAGCTGCCTGCTGCCAAGGCAGGGTCTGCCACCAGAGCCTTGGTGGGGACAATGTCCCCCTGCTCTGGCAACAGGGAATTCCCAGCCCCTGCACCATGATCAGGCGGCCCATGATGGGAGATCTTTATCTCCTTGCCAAAGCCCCGCATGTGCAATACCTGGGCTGGGAGATCCTTGTCTCCTAGCCTGAGCCCCACAATCACAGGACCTGGGCTGAGAGATCCTTATCTCCCAGCCCAGCTCCACAGTCATGGGGCTGGTGCTGGGAGATCCCAGCCTGAGTCCTGCAGTTGTGGGGACCTGGGCTGGAAGAACCTCATCTCCCAGCATCAGCCCCACAACTTCAGAACTAAGAAATCCCAGCCCAGGTTCCATGACCACAAGGCTCAGGCTGGTAGAGAAGGACCTCCCAGCCCAGGCCCCACAATCACAGAGCTGGCACTGGGAGATAAGGATCTCCTAGCCCTAGTGCTCAGGCTGGGGAGATTAGGATCTCCCAGTCTCAACCCCATGATCGCGGAATGGGGGCTGGGAGCTCCCTGCTGCCAGGGCAGAGGGCCATTGTCCCCTCCTGGGCTCCCATGGTGAAGCCCACCTCAGCAGCATGCAGATCCCAGGGGTGGGGGCAATTTCTGGGAGCACGTTTGCTATGCAGTAAGTAATCTCTGCAATACCTGCAAATACAAGTAGCAAATTTACTCATAAATAGAGCCAATTACTGCATAGTAACCATCTGCACATGTTGACACAGATGCTTACTGTGTAGTAATTAGCTCTACTGCACAGTAAGGTGTCTTGTATTGACATGCCCACTGACAGTAAACTTCACTCCATTTTCTTTTCATCATTACTGTATCCTCATATTCTCTCCTCATAAAAGCTAGTGTGAAGAAATACTTATTTGTATCTAAAGAAAGCCTGGCTTCACCCAGAGTCACTAAATGGGCACATGAGAACTCCTAAAAGGAGGGGAAGGGAGAAGTACCTTATTCTGCCCTTCTCTCCTTTACAGCAAGGAAGAGTGCTTGTTAAAAGAAATAGAACGTGCTTGTATTATCCTGTGTTGGCCCATGAAGAATACTATAAATACTAAAGCACAAATAAATGTATGATCCATGTGTCAACTCATTATGACTTTTTGTCCAAGCTGATGATGATATATGCTTTGATCTTGATAACAAAGTCAGATTATCTAAATGAAAAACACTTTTTTCATTTGTATTATGTCAGGTAAACACACTAGCATATTATACAAAAAAAGATATCACTTTCTTATGTATTTGAGAAAGGAAAGTGGGGTAAAGAGTATGTGCTGAGTCTTTGATTTAAGAGCCTTGCAGTTAATACTGTTTGAACACTGCATGATGAGTTATGGTTCAACATTGCCTATGCTTGGAGCAAACTAATTCCTAAGCTTAATAATTCCTATGAAATAAATGAAAAAAATTAGAAGTACAGTGCTTCCAAAATAACCTTAAGAATTAATAAGACATTATTTAAAAATTTAATTTGGGATAATATTAGATATTTGCTTCTTTTACTGATAAAAATACAATTTATTTAAAAAAATGAAAACCATAAAAATGTTACTAAAACGTATTTTGAGCCTGTTTTGCAAGGTATCATTAGAAATAAAAGAAGTTATCTTCAGCTAGATTCCTGCAGCTAACATAATGAAACAAAAGTAGACTGGACGTGTTAGAACTGTGGGGAATATATATATATTCCATTTTAATGAAGAAAAGAGGTGAATAAAAAGGAGAGGGGGTCCTTGCTAGTAGAACACATACTGGACTTCTAAAATGAGTATCATCCTCTCTTCTTTTTCTTTTTTCCTTTTTCAAAGGGCTTTCAAATGCATCAGAAGGTATTTTTCAAGCACCTTTTTCTGATCTATACTCCATGGAAATAACACTCTCTTTAATGATTATCCCTTGCCAAATACAAGTCATGATCTGTGTTAAATCTTCTCTGCATGGAGTGCTATTTGTTTTGTGTTCCAAATGGCTCTGGCTCACTGTGCCTTCTGGATCCTAAACATTCTGTAAATATGCTTAGTATTGCACAAATACAAATAGATGACTGTCTCAGTAGCAAGGCTCCATTGCCAATACTTACCTTATTAATATTAAGACATTGCACAATCCACATTACAGCCTTAGACTCTGATTAAATGCTACATATTTACTGGTACTGAGATCTCCTTCTGAGCAGTAGTAACAAAAGAAAAAGGATGCTGAATCACATTTTTATTTTTTTTAGACCTAAATTTCCATTGTTTGCCTAAGTAAGGTCTATAGGGCTGCATCCTTTGTTATCAATCAATCCAGTATCTTGGGAAGGGAAAAGAGAGTGGCAAACAACTTGGTGATATCCTATTTCACCCTACACCACGTAAGTGCATTTAATACAATGGATAAATAATTACAGTGTGCCTGACTGATCTCAAGGAGGTGCTTATGCAGTGCCTTAGCACGTGCACCCAGTGTTGGCTGCTATGTGAGTTCCAGCAGTCTCTGAGGGGGCCCTGATCACCCCAGGAAAAGCCCAGAGACTCACCTGCCATGACTTCAATCTTTCTTTCAATGGTGGGCTCTCTTCCTGTGGACTGTCTCAGATCGGCTGCACCTCTTGGTGGGTATCCATGGGGCTCCACCTCCCCTACACCCCATCCATGCACCAGCCTCCAGGATGGCCACTTGGTGTTTGTGCACCTTGCCTTCTGGTGTCATCTCTCCCCGCTCTCCTTGTTGACTGGGCTACAGTTGACTCCTCCCAGCTGCCATGCCTTCGGGGCATTTTGAGCTGCCTCTGCTCTTCTGCCATGCCTCTAGATACACCTGGCTGCCTGTTGTGGTTTTCCAGCCACTCCTACACTTGGAGCGCTGCCTGTGGGCTGACCCTCAGCTTGGGGTCTCTCCAGCCATCCCCAGCAGTATGAAAAAGGGGACAAAAAGAAAAACTTAACAGAAGAATGAATGGTAGAGCCATGGCCCATCCCCACTCACTGGTTTGATGCTGGTAGCCCCAGTGGTCCCCCAGCATCATCCTGGCTCCTCTCTGCTGCTGCAGACCCCTCTGGTGGGTCCAGCTCTGAGTTCCTCGGTGCAAGCTGCCGCTACTCATGCCCAGCATGACATGCACCCTCACTGTCCACTCTCTGTGGTGCCTCTCCCATGGTCTCCCCAGTGCCAGCTTTTTTCTAGCCCGGCAGCATCCGGGGATGACATCACCCACCCATGCCGGCATCAGACGGAAACAGACGTGGTTCATGAATCATATGAGCACTTCGTGCCAGCATGGCTAGTTTGTCTCTCCCCAGCCTGGAACAGGTAAATTTGCCCTAGCTTCAGGACTTTTCCCACAGGGATGGGGTGCCCCTGTCCTGGATCCTGCCACAGGATGGGTCTCTTGTGCCCCGGCAACTGTCCCACTAGGACATATGGGATAGTTCCAGTCCCACTGGAGGTAAGGCCAGAACTCAAGGTTCTTCTCTTTCCAGGGTAGCATCTATCTTATTGACCTACCCTTCCTCTACTTTGCTTAGTACCTCCTGAGCTCTTCTGGCATGTTCAGTGGTTCAGCTTCAGAAACAAGGGCTAGAGATCTTTGGGTATGCCAAATTTCCATTCCCTCTGTTCTCTGGACAAGTGTCCTAACCACTAAACTATTGGCCTAAAAGGTGGCCAGGCCTTCCTCTCAATTGTACTTTTTCTGAGCCTTAAAGGTCAGGACTTGTATAACATTACACATTCTATTCTGACCCAGAGCTTATGTAGCCATGTTAGGGGTATGTGCTATATGGCCTAGGCTGTCACCAGCCTGATGTCTTACTGGAAGACAATGTCAGGATGGGGAATCAATGATATCACACCCACTCTCCAGTGTTGTCTTTTTCTGCCTGCCACATCTTTGATCTTTTCAAAAATTGGGAGCTGTTTATGCTGGGTGATAGATCAGGGCCTGGTGAAGGAATTTCTTCATGAGGCTCCGCCTCTCCTACACCCCACACTTACCACAACCTTGGTGTTATCTGAATTCTCCTTTTGGGAATGCCCCCCATTTTGACAAGTATAGCAGCCCTTCTTGATCTGCTGGGGTCCTAGTCAGGCCCTTCTAATTTATCTAAGCAGTGGGGCAACCCTACTGGTGGTCTGTTGTCTGTTTAGGGCCCATGCTGCCCTTCCCTTTATGGACTAACAGCCTTCCATCCTAAAGCAGCTTAAATCCAGTCACTCACTTCACCAATCATTTCTGCAGCTGCATCAGTTGAAGTCCCTTCCCATAAGCTGGGTTAACACCCTGTATCAATTGCTTAGAAATCCCAGTTCCCTTCAGTCTGCACATTCATTCAGGGTTGATTTCCCCACAATTGATCAGCTCAATTGGCAGTCCAAAACTGAAAATCAAACTGGAATCTTCTTATTCATTTGGGGTCAGTGCCCCCTCCCTTTTATCAATCCATTTAGGACTTCTCAACAGAAAACAAAAAGAAAAATCAATGTAAGTCCTCATCGTCCCTTGGGGTTGATCCCCTCTCTATCAATTTACTTTAACAGTCCCAAAGTGGAAAATGAATTTAAGAACAAAAAATTCCAACTGGCCAACTTGAATGCCACACTCACGACAGGCTCATGACCCCCAGCTGCATACCACCCATCTCCTTGGGCATCTACTACAATTCAGGGCTCCAACCTTCTTCAGGTGTGCCTCCCCCAGAATACTGTCAGTAGTCCTGGCTCAAGTTGGTGGTCTAACACATGTGCCTGTTGCTATGTCTCCTTCTGCAGCAGTTCGCTACAGGCTGGCACAGGCAGGAGAACCTTCCAGCATCTCTTCAGCTGAGATGCTGCACTCTCTCCCTGGCTGCCCTTCTCCAGGCTGGAAATACTGCTCTGGACTTCCTGGCCTCCAATCCAGACACAGCACTCACTGCAAAAATGTAGCAAGATGCTCCGGGTTCCAGTTGTGCTTCTTTCCCGCCTGAGGTAATATTATCATCCTTGGGACTTCCTCCATTCCTGGAGCCTTTCCTTTCACAAGCCAGAGCGCAGCTTTCTGAGCATGCTCAGAATGTAGCACAGGACAAGTATGGGTATGCAAATACAAAAAGAATCCAAATACTACATATATGCCAAACATTGGACTTGCACAGCTATGTAAGAGACATTTAGGTGCATTAAGGTAAAATAAGACTTAGCTCTATGTGTCTATTTCACAATTAAAAAGCAGAAAAACTGGTTTCATGCCAGTGGAATACATTTGGCCCAATGTGTTGTACAGGGCTTATGAGAAACATGGGTGGAAAACTAGCCCCATGGAAGTCAATTTGAAGGTGAATATCTTTCTTACACTGAAAGATCTGCTTAATTCTTTTAATTTTCAAACTCTTGTTGAGGTAGAAAATGATGCAACCTGGCTATTCCTATTTTTTCATGTGCTTCACGGAGTGAGAAATAAGCATTAGATTTTAGTGTCATGGAGTCTGAATAGATGTTTAATATTGCTAGAGATCTAACAGTTCAATGTAAAAGGAACATTTGCAAAAACATACTTTTCAAGTCCTGTCGGATTTTATATTGTTGTTTTACTTTATCTGTACTACAGTATTTATAGGCTTCTCATTTCTCAGATATCTCACCAACCCTTCCCCATGTATGTATCCCTATTACAGATTTATTTATATTTCTGTGTTGTTGCTTTGTCAGTAGATTAGGATACGACACTGAATAGGTAATCTTTTATCCATTATAAGATTTCAAATGATTCATACATATATCTCTATAGCAGCTGTTGCAGGCCCTGTAATGTCATTAGGCTCTGACTCAGAGAGGGATTTTTGCATCAGAATATTTTGGCTACAAGTGATTTCCATGGCAAGGCAACCACTCTTCAGGCATATCTACATGACACACTTATTGTGTAGTAGCCTAATAACACTGTACTGTAGTGTGCCAGTCAAAAACTGTGCTAATACACTACTGTGCAATGTTAATGGCTATTGTGCAATGTGTCACAAAAAAAACTGTGCTGGTGCTACTGCACAGTAACTGTAGCTACTGCACATGTAGTTAGTACTTCATTAAGCAAGTACTAAACTAAATGTATAGTAACTACTGAGCATTAATGAACCTGTAGATGCACCCTTCATGAAGGTAATGGGGAAGTATAAATGGAATTTTGATGCAGAGTACATTCTGCAATGCAAAATACACATGGTACTCATTTTTTTCAAGTTTAGTGTAAATCTTCAGAATTTTATGGAAGAATATTGTACCAGATGAAAAAGTTTTAATTGTCTAGTTATCTTATTCACGTTTACAACATGTATAATAGACCATTGAAGCACTGAGCTATCAAAGAACATACACATTTGGGAAATTCCTCTTATGCCATTCTAAAAAGAAGCATTTGCTGTCATCCCTTTGTCTCTGAATTGTGATGTCAAAGTGGGAACTTTTATCATACGATATGGACTACAAAACCCAAATTGAACAAGTGAAGATAAGCTTTTCTCTGTGACTACAGGGGACAGGACTAGCAGCATCAGCCTCATGCTGTAAATTAGGAGGAACTTTCTGACTTTAAGAGTGGTCAAGCATTCGGATAGACTACCTAAAGAAGTTATAAAATCTCCATGCTTGGAAGCTTTCAAAAGCAGTTTAGACAGGTATTTGGCTGGGATGGGTTAGCCAGGGATGATGACTTTTGTAAGTCCCTTTAAACCCTACTTTCTTAAGAACCTATGACCTTAAGTGAACAAACTGCATTGCCACCATGTGCTCTGTGGCCTGTAAATATACTTCCTTGGATATTTTAAAAATAAATCTAAAATAGGGGTGCCAAACCAATGAGCCACAAGTCAGATATGTGTTGGTTACTATATTTATATGGTCTGTTGGATATGGTCACACAGGCCATGTCTACAAGAAACACTGACTACTGTGCAGTAGTGTCATGTGGCAGGAAGCATGACGCAACGCTATGGTACAGTAGTCACAAGCTACTGCACAGTCAGCATCACAAAAAAGTCATTATGTAGCTTTACTCCAGTTATAAATAAGTACTAAATAAGTATAAATAAGTACTAAATGGCTGCTTAGTAATGACTGAGCAGCCAGTCTTATGTAGACATGGCCACTGAGTAGAATTTCAGCCTCCGTGTTTAAAAGTAAGAGTATGGATATATGAATAACGCCACAAAGGAGTGGATCTGGGGCAGGAGGTGCAGTGGTTAAGTTGTACCCTGCGGCAGAGCACCTCTGGTGCCTGGCATTTTAAGACATGAGAGCAGGCAGCAGGGCAGTCTGCAGGTGTGGGCTACCCCTAATAAGACAGTCACATGACTTCAGGAGAGCCCTGGGATAGGGCTCCATTTTAGCTCAGACCCTCAGGAGAGACAGCAGTTTGCTGGCAGCAGCCATGGAGAAAACACTGCCCAGCTGAAGTTGCAGCTTGTAACAATTTGGAGGTAGGGGCAGGAGCTGTGAGGATGGCAGGAGGCTCCTGGTACTGGGTATGACCAAAAACTACGTGTGATGGCTGTAAGTATTATAGGGCTTGCTACCACTGCCCTGAGCTCATTTGCCTACAGGTAATGACAGGGTGGACCTTGGCTCTGGATCACCTGGTCTGCCAGGAAGTGGATCTTACGTTTTCTTGCCTGCCATGACTTTGATGACATATATTCCCAGGAGGCACTGCCCACAGTAATCCTGCCTGGTCTCAATCCATGTTTCTTCTATGGGGCTCCAAATCCTCCCCTTTAGCCCAGCCTAGCCTCTCCAGATGGTGTTCACAATGTTCTCCTGCAGCCAGGTCACATTGCTGCCTGTTGTGGTCTTATTTTTTTGGCCCTCTACCCCAGGATGTTCTCGGGCCTCTTTTAGGTACACCCTTCCAGGGCAGGTCTTAGCCTGTGCTCAAGAAATCAAAAGAAACAGCAAAGAACCAAAGAAATCCCCGGCTGCTTCTCAGCCTTTTTGTCAGGCTCTGTCAATGTTACTTTTACCTGTGATCAGGTGCTCATAATCCCAATCACCATAATCCAGACAAAATCCCTTAGTCCAGTCTTTGCTGTGTGCTGGCCTGCCCTGCACTCCTCATTCGGGTCTCCCCCATGTGCAGAACAGCTCTACCTGTGGCTGTAGTTTTTTCTTCAGCCCCTCCTCCAGATCCTCTATTGAAAAACTCCACTCCAGAGATTATCTCAGTCCCTTGTGGACTCCCTCATTC
>NW_017729033.1:63740880-63741111 GCF_001723915.1 Gavialis gangeticus | reverse complement strand
ACTCCAGAAGTTGGGTGGGTATTTTGCTTCCTTTCCGGTCTCCAGCTGCAGCCCTGCCAGCCTTCCATGCTGTGAGTTTTGTCTCACTCTTTCACACTGTGCCTGCTGAGGAAGGATGGTGTGGTGGAACTACCTGTGGCAAGGTAGTTCCCCAGAAATGCCAGGCCAGTTGCCTCCCCAGTGAAAGGCAAGTAAGGGGTGCCTTATAGCTCCAGGCCCTGCATCCTGGTG
>NW_017729033.1:63735464-63735880 GCF_001723915.1 Gavialis gangeticus | reverse complement strand
TTGCATCTGAGATAGAACCAGATGACCATCCATTTACATGGGAGATGGAGAACAGAATGCCCAAAGCAGAGACCAGAGTGAATTCTGGGATCAGAGAAGCAGGGGAGCACTGCATGATGGGGAAACTGTGCTCCAAATGCTCATCAACCCACATTTACACACACCAAGCTCAGCATTTATCAGACCAGTTCTAATCTGTATTTACAAAGGACTTCCCCCCAACAACCAAGATAGCTCCATTGGGGGTGAGGACTTGCAGAAGGGAGATATAGTTTCATAGTTTCATAGTTTCTAGGGTCAGAAGGCACCTGAGCAGATCATCTAGTCCTACCCCTGCCATGACAGGAAAGAGTACTGGGGTCAAATGACCCCAGCAAGGTGTTCATCTAACCTCCCCTTAAAAACCCCCAGGTAGG
>NW_017729033.1:63714392-63734761 GCF_001723915.1 Gavialis gangeticus | reverse complement strand
CCCAGAACTGGACGCAGTACTCCAACTGCGGCCTGACCAGTGCCGCATAGAGGGGGAGGATCACCTCTTTTGACCTGCTTGAAATGCATCTGTGGATGCATGACAAGGTACGGTTGGCCTTCCTAACTACCTCCCCACACTGCCGACCCATGTTCATCTTGGAGTCAGTGATACAGCTCTGTATAGAAACACAAGTAACACAAGCAGCACATTGATAAAATTACCAAGACCCTAGAAATGTATCCCTAATAAATGAGCACACCCCAAAGAAATAGGCAAATTTAGAAACATCAGGCACGATCCGCAGTCTTTGCCTGCTGAGACTCTCTCCCTGTGGCCTGCAGGGAACTGACCCCTCTCTGCCCCTCCCTGGGGCTGAAAATACCTTTGGGCAGCCTCCCTCCTCCAATCCTGAGTGAGATGCACTCCAGAAGTTGGGTGGGTATTTTGCTTCCTTTCCGGTCTCCAGCTGCAGCCCTGCCAGCCTTCCATGCTGTGAGTTTTGTCTCACTCTTTCACACTGTGCCTGCTGAGGAAGGATGGTGTGGTGGAACTACCTGTGGCAAGGTAGTTCCCCAGAAATGCCAGGCCAGTTGCCTCCCCAGTGAAAGGCAAGTAAGGGGTGCCTTATAGCTCCAGGCCCTGCATCCTGGTGGATTACCTGGTAGTAGGGACAGGCAGGGACCTGAGTAGGTGGACCCAGTGATAGGGTGCCAGCAAGCAGTGTAAGTGCCTAGACAAAACCTTCAACTGGTCAGTGCTGGAGCCAGGATCAGTATGGTCAAAAGGGCTAAAGTGCCCACTGCAAGGGATGCCCAGGGGGCCTGGGGTTCTGACTGGCCTGGAGGTGGGCTAGGGCCTGTGTGGCCAAAGATGCCAGAAGGGGGCCACACCTGAGAGGGAAAGAGGTCTAGGAAGCTAACTGTCCTGTGTGATGGCAGGGATTGAGTCAACCTGATTAGGAGGGATCTAGTTGGGGTCCAAACACCAGACTTTGGGGCTCAGTGTGAGGCCAAAGCCACATAGTGGATGCCATCTGTGAGGCATGGGACACGGTGTAAGAATGATCCAGAGCCATGTATAACACCCTGGGCATCCGGGCATAAAAGGGAAGTCCCCCACATTTTACACCAATTATTTATTCAACAAGTTGTGGCAGGTGAGATAGGGCAGACTGCCCCTAGACAGGTGGGTGGGCCAATGCTGACACCCAGCCCTGAGCTGGCCCCCTGTCACATACCCCTTTCTTTGATTTCAGCTACACCCAAAGTTTAAAACAAACTGCCTGGCAGTGGCGGCAGCATTTCTATTTATGCAACAGTGTGGGAGCCACTTCATAGCTCATTGTAATTTATTTGATCTCTTCTAAACTCTTCATTCCACAGGTGTTAACAATCCTTTCTCCTTTTATAATCGACTTAATATTCCACTGATCAAGCTATCCTTCTGCAATTCTGCTGTCTGCTAGCTGCTTCTGGTAATCTATCTCCTATTTTGTAGTTCTGCAGACTATTTTAAACTCTAGCTAAAAACATTAACTCAGGTGAACATTAATTCATGTGTGGAAATATCTTCTAGTGAATGTATGCCGGTTTTATGCCACATCAAAGCTGCTGTGACCAACTGCTTGCTCTCACTACAAACATTGATACTGGCTTCCAGCACAACCTTAAGATCGGCACAGCACTGCATTCATTGACCTTTCTACAGTATATGATACTGTTTGGAAGCATGGTCTGTTGCTAAAACTGTCCCGCCTTCTCCCATGTGCTAGGCTGTTCCACCTTTTGTGGACATTTCTAGGCAATCAACAGATGCATGTCTACCTCCAAGACAAAGTAAGCAGACCATGGACCCTAAATAATGGCCTCCCACAGGGAAGTGTTCTTGCCCTGAACATCTTCAACATTTATACAAATGATATGCCTGCTACCTCTTTGAGGAAAGTTGCATATGCTGATGACCTGACACTAACCACACAGGCAAAGACTTTCAAAGAGATTGAAGACATACTGACATTAGACCTGACAATAATGGCAGAATACAAGTTTCCTTCACTTTGTGCAGTACATACTTTCCTGGAAAACAGCGCATAACTCAAATTCACATAAAGGGAATCCACTTTACAATGTAACAAATAGGGATACATTCCAAGACCTTGACTACTGACCCCCAAACCCATTTCTACCACTTCTCCAAGACAATTTTGGTACTTACCAACAGCAGACAGTTGGAGATAAGCTAGCAGAATGCTTAGAAGCCATAACGGGGATGGCAACTACAGAAACACATGTCACAGACAACGAGCAAGGAACACAAATTCACACAGGAGGCTATATTTTGGTGCACATCACTCTCACAACGCACTGCACAAAGCAGATGACTTCAGGCTTCCACCACACCGATCACATAAGAGTGAATTTACCTTGCAGATAATGAATTTTTGGTATAAAAAGGGTCATTGCATAAGAGCGAATTTGTACATACAAAACTTGCATAAAGTGAGGGAAACCTGTATTTCTTCAAGTAGAGGCTGTGACCAAATCCAACTAAGTGTATCATCTCAGTATTTCACCTCAACAACACCAAAGCACACGTTCATCTCAATGTCACCTTTTGCAGAGAAAAATTACAACATGATCCAACTCCATCCTACCTACATATGACATTCAGCTGCACCTTAACCTTTCATAATCATCTTTGAAAAATAGCTGCAGAGATCAAGAGTTGCATGAACATCATGTGAAAATGTACCAGAACAAGCTGGGGTGCCCCCATTGGAGTACTCTGCACCTCTTCTATGGCATTGGTCTTCTCAATGGCCAAGTACTGTGCAGCAGTTTGGGGTACTAGCACTCATACCAAACGTGTGAATGTCCAGTTAAATTCTGCAATGTGTGCTATCACTGTAACTCTGAAATCTACACCAGTTCAGTGGTTACTGGTGCTGGCCAATATTGCTCCTCCAGACATTCACCGCAACAAAGCTACATACAGAGATGTTGTCCACATGAATGACAACCCAGAACTCCCCATCCATAGAGATTTAAAGAACATCCCAGATCACCACTTGGTCTCCCAGAAACTTTTGTGAACACATGTACAAGCCCTTGTAGGACATGACAGTGCAGCAGCTTGGAGGAAAGTGTGGAATGAAACCATCATTCAGAATAAACATGTAATTTCCAACCCAACTATAAAGCCTCCTGGTTTTGACCTTCCACAAAAAACATGGACAGGTCTCAACCAGATTTGATCTGGGCATGGCCACTGTGGTCACCTGATGCACAGATGGTGTATTGGGAGCTCTGCAGAATGTGACTGTGGCAACCTTAATCAAACTATGGACCACATAACAACATTCTGCCCTCTATAAAAATTTGACGGTGACATTGCAGAGATACCTTCTCTTTCCTCAAGAGCATTAGACTGGTTAACTTAAACTGGACTTATAGTTGTTGCTCCAAGTCAGCCATATGAAAGAAGACTTCTGATGAAGCACTGGATGTGCTTTCAAGATGCTTAAAAAGGCTTGATTTAGTGTTATGGATCTGAGGGAAAGGTACATATAATTCTAAAAAACTAAAGAAATAGCATTTGATTTTTTTTTGCCTAATTTGTTGTGTTTTTTAAACTTAATATATAATCTGGCAAATTAATTAATAAGTTGTTTGTACATCCAAACCAAGTTACTAGCTCTCCTATTTGCAAAGAAAGATTCCAAATGTGAAGCAAATGTAACCAATAGAGTGATGGCTTCCTGAGTTTATAGGCAACATCAACCAAGAATTCAGAGGTCTGAAGTTATCTGTCCCTATGGATGTCACTGTTCATTCATCTCTAAAGCCTAGTGATTACAACTCAATGCCAGCATTAACTATTCTACTATTAATCATATTAGCGGATGGAATAGAGAGTCAAAAATGCCTGGCAAAAGGGCCTTGGGCACTGGGAGTTGCTGTAGGTAAAGGACTGCAGAATAAATCTGCAGATGGGGACTGCACACAGTAAGAGGGAAAGAAACAGAGAAAGAAGGTGACAGAAGGTTAAGGAATAATGATCAGACATAGCTGTGGCCACAAAGGGGAGATCATTTTCCTATGGCGTTCTGCTGAATATTGAAAATAAAATACTGAGCGTTCAATATCCAAGAGTTCATCTACTGCATAAAAACTAATGGGGATTTTTAGTAGGGATTTACCTAAATCACACTGGAAGTGCACTGCACAGTGGATCCTTTAATCTTGCTCTTTTTGCCAGATGCACACCTCCACCCCCACTGTTGCTGATTGGCTGAAGGTCTCCAGCAGCCCCACCACTCACTTCATGCTTCTGGTCGGCCAGGAGGCAAAAACTTTGGTTTTAAATATGCTGCAGTTTTTGCCTTCCAGCCAATCAGCAACAAGTGGTGGGGCACCAGGGCCTCTCAGCCAATCAGCAGCAGGAGGCAAAATCTGTGGGATATTTTAAAACACAGTGTTTGCCTCCCAGCTGATCAGGAGCAAGCTGTGGGGTCACTAGGGTCCCTCAGCCAATCAGCAGCTGTGGGGGCATGTAGCAGGACATTAAGGTCCCTACTACTTTCAGAGCAGAGGCAGAAACCCAGGTGCCAGTTGCCAGGACAACCGGTTAAGGAGGGAATTGGCTGCACCTGCACCTGGTCAGCTGACTGGAAGGGGCAGGGCCTGGCTCCCACATAAATCGCAGGCCTGAGGCCAGAAGGGCAGTTCCCTGCTGGCAGCCAAGAGGGAAGGGAGCCCTGCCGGAGCAAGCAAAGGGAAGAGGCCTGACTGCACGAGCAGCTCCTGATGCTGTTATGGGATGGAATATTCCCTGGTAGGGATTGAATGATGTTTTAGCCAGGTGGCTTTGATTTTTGTTATAGCCCAGGGGTTTGTGTTTGCTGTTTTAACCAGCAGTTTGGGTGAGGCTATTAGGGGAATGGAGGAGGCCTCATAGGGGACCCGCAGCAGTGTGGGAACCCCAGCCCCAGAGAGAGGGGGCAGTGGGAAACCCCAGAGAGATGGGGCAGTGAGTGCCAGTGAGGTGCAGTACAAGACAGGGCCACAGAGAACCTGAGCACCAGGAAGGCACAGAGCAAGACAGAGCGAGATAGGGCTGTGGAAAGGCCAGGGAGAACAAGGGGAGGGCCAAATTACAACAAGGCCCAAATCAAACCATGTCAGTATCATCTGCGAGGCTTGGGCTGCGGCGTAGGGGAGGAAAAGGAGCTGCAGATAGCACCCCCTGGCACCGGGGCAATAAATGGGCAGCTTCCTGCTAATTAACATCCAGTAATTAATTAAGATCAAGGCGTGGCAGGAAAGAAGGCAGGTGGTTGGCCCATAACAGGAGGGCGGGGTCACCAATAGATGGACTCTAGAAGAGGCACTCCTCTCACAGGGCAGGGCAAAAAGAGCAAGATCTAAGGCAATACACTTCCAGCATGATTTAGGTAGGTCCCTATTAATGGGATCATCGAAAAGTAGGGCTGGAAGGGAACTCACAAGGTCATCTAATCCAGCCCCCTGCTTAAAGGAGGATCATCCGTGACTAAACAATTCTAGCCAAGTGTCTGTCCAACTTGCTTTTGAAAGTTTCCAAGTATGGAGACTACAACTTCTCTAGGTATCCTGTATCAATGCTTGACCACCCACACAGAAAGTTCAGCTTTACATCATGCATAACTAGATTGTCTTCCACATTCTATAAGAGACCTATAGTTTCTTTGGTCTTCCTCTTATTTTTCACATACTTGTAGAATCCCTTTTTATTGTCCTTTATGTCTCTTGCCAGTTGCATCTCCAATTGTGCCTTGGTTTCTCCTTCCTTATCCCTCTGAGGATCTTGAACTCTAGCATTTTGTAGTCAGAGGAGGTACAGCTACACGTGCTTTAATACACATGGGCCTATTTTAATGCACATTAAAGCATCACAAAAATCTGTTCTCTTTAGCTAATGTGCATTAAAATAGGCTAATACACATTCTTCTAGAAGCTCACAACGGAGGTACTAGATTTAATGCAAGTTACCTAAAGTGCATTAATTGAATGTGTAGACATGCCTACTGTCACCCAAGTTACCATCCACCTTCATATTCTTAACCTATTCCTCCCTGTTTCTGAGCAGCAAGTTGAAAAGAGCTTACCCACTAGTTGACCTGTCTACCATCTGTATCAAAATTTATCCCAAACTCACTCCAGGAATTTGCTGCACCGCTTGTGCACTGCCTTTGCTTCCATCTCAGCAGACTTGTGAAAATTCAAGTCTAGTATGAGAACCATGTCCTTGTGATTTGGAAACTTTCAACAGTTAATTAAAAGAGGCCTCATCCATCTCTTCCGCTTGGTTTGGTGGCCTATAGCAGATGCCCACCATGACATCCCCCTGTTGCTCTCCCCTCTGCCTTTACCCAGAGGCTTTCAACAGCCTTGTCTTCCACTTCATATTGCATCTCAGAACACAGGTACATTGTCTTTATATATAGGGCAGCACCCCCACCTTTTTTCCCCTGCCTATCCTTCCTAAATAAGCTATACCCAGTCATGACTATATTCCAGTGATGTCAACTATCCCACAATGTTTCCACAATCCCAATTATATCACAATTTTGTAATTGTACTAGGACCTCCGGTTCTTCCTGATTGTTCCTTATGCTTCTAGCAATAGTATATGAACAATTCAGATATCTAACTGATTGTCCTATCTATCTTAAGTCCCAGAGCTGCCTACATGGAGGACAAGACAACAGAGTTTTTCATCAACAACAGGACTTGAATAGCCCTGATGATGCTTCATATGGTCTTGGTATTCATCCTTTGGAGATGCCCCACATAGGTCAAATGAAGGAGACTGAGATAAACATGACAATGGACAAAGTAGCAAAGAAACTGTGTGAGGATGTTATAGCAGAGAGGAGTTTGAAGACAGAGACCAGTAGAGTAGCTTTGGTGTCTTCTGACTGGGTAGAATAGAGAGAAAAGAGCTAAGTAACTTTAGGGTACTCAGCGCTCTGGGGGCTAGATTAGAGAGGGCAGGGCCTTCTCACTCTGTGTTCTTTCCCCCAGTAAATGTTTCTAAACGAGTTGTCTCTTTGCTGCTTGGAATGTCAGGTTGCCCTTGTTCTCCCCAGTAACAGGTAAAGTCCTAGTTCAGCTCCTGAGGGAGGAAGCTAATTCCTTGAGACAAGGCCACAGACAACCAGGGAGAGTCAAAGACAGATCTGAGGTATCCTTAAATGGATTTGAGATGTCCTTGATAAAAACAAAACCAAAAATCACAAAACAAAAGGGCATAAAATACAGATCAGGAGGTTTTAAGCATAATATTTTGTTTTGCTTTTCTTAGCTTAGCTGCAAGTTAATCTTTTTCCCTCACACTCTCTCTCTCTCTGTTTTTTGTATCATTGACATGGATCAAAGTACACATATTGATAGATTTAATATGATAAGCCAAGTAGATGTTGTAGTAGAGATACTGCAGTTTCAAAAGGGTAGTATTTTGCAGCTAGGGTCTACAATTTGAAGTGCCTTTCATGGATTCCATTCTTATCTTGAACCAAATAACTGTCTGTATATTGTTAAGGTGATATATTATTTGTTATTCTCTGATTCTGCTGTAGCTATATAGAAATTCTAAGTTAGCAGCAAAAGTTCTTATAAAGATTCTCTGAGATTCTTTGCTTTTGCTTTTCAGATTGTAGCTGTAAGTCCTTCTTCAAGTTGAGCCTAGAAAGATAACAGTAGTACAAATAATTAAGAGACTGGGAAATATAATTGAATTGGCAACATGATTCAGATGAAGTTTGCTGTGTCTTTGGGTAGAGGGCAATGTCTTTGTAGGAGAAAGGCTTTTCTGTTTGAGTTTTATCCACATTTGGTCGGTTCTGGAAGTGTTACAGCATTGTGAGGCACTTTTTGTACACCAAGTCTGTATCTGCCCTGTATAGTAAAGGCCAGTAAAGAAATAGGCTTTGTTTGTAGAGACTTAGGAATTCTTTGCCTCAAAGTAGGGTATCTTAGAATATGCATCCTGGTGGCAACATGCCCCACCATAAATACCTCCTAGTATGCCCTGCCCAGTCAGTCCTGCAGGCATGTTCCAAACCTAGTAATGAAGCTCCTTTGGGGTGTTCCTCTGTTGATGATTGTGAGAGGGGAAAAGAAAGCCAAGAGTGGCTTCCCCCCACCCCCATGGAAACTTTCCCCATCTGCCATGACAGGCAGGAAAATGCCAGGATGTGAGGTTCAGGTGTGTTGGTTCCAGAGCAGCATGAGCCTCCAGATTGAAAGCAGAGAGGGGTAGGGCCCAGGAGTGAATTGAGCCAATAAACAAGGGCCAAACACACAGCCAGAGGAAAGAGAGAGGGGTGGGGCCCAGGAGAGGCATGGGCTGACAAGGCAGCAGCAGAGCAAGTGGCCGCAGGGTGGAACAGCAGGGAAATGCTGTGGGGAGATGGGGCTTGGAGTTGGGAAGATGCACCTGGCCCACAAGGGGAGCAAAGCTGGCTGCACACCATGGCAGAAGAACACCGGGGAGGAGTTCAGGGAAAAAGCCCAAGAGAGGTTGCTGAGCCCAGGAGAGGAGCAAGGCAGAATGCCGTACACAGGTACCCCTCGAGGAAGTCCAGGGAAGAGAGTCACGGAGAACTGCCAGGTGAGGCAGTGAAGCAACCAATGGCCCCGAGAATGAGAGGGGTGGACTGGAGGATGCCAGGGAAACCAATAGCCAAGAAGCCCCTTCAGAGGGGTGAAAGTTTTAGGGCCAAGCTGGGCCCCAGAGCAACTGGCCACACAGAGAGCTGGGTTGGGGCTGAAAGCCAGGGATCTAGTGAAGGGACCCTATTGAATCTGGAGGGCACAGTGGGAGGCTGCTGATCCCACAGTGTGCAGCTTGTAATGGGGAGGCACAGCCCTGCATATGTCTTAGAGGAAGCTGATTATTTACATTTTCATTGGTTTACCTGAGTTTTCCTTTATAAGAGCATTGTTAACACATGGCTGCAGACAGTTAAGTTATAGGGACATCTGTCTATAGCCGAAGGATGGCCTAAGAAGAGCTGGTGGCCAGGAGGTCACTCACTCCCCAACGGCAGGACATTCAGGTGAGAAGTTAGCACCCAGAAGTGGAACCTCAAGACAACAGCATCCATTCCAGCACTGGATGTGGTAAGGGTGGAATAAAGGGGAGGATGGAACCCCACAAAGACACTGACAGTGTGGGATCTCATAAGCCACCTGCTGGGAACTGTCTCCAAAAAAGAACATCAAGTCATGACAGGCGACCAAAAACAGTGACCAGAACCTGCAAGTGGTGCTACGTAGAGTCTCACTCTGATGTTGCAAGGGGGTAGGGCACTAGTCAAGCGAGAACCTACACCCTACAATACGTACCAGTGACAATGATTTTGAGATCTGTGTCTCTGGTGTGGCCTTACTGCAATGTTTCTGTGTTTGGAAGGTGTCAGTAGAAACAGGTAGGGCAAGATGTGACTCCTTGGGAACACCCTGCTGTCACAGTGTAAATATAACCTTGAGGCCTTTTCTCAATAAATCAATAATATTTAAGAAGCATGTGGAAGTTTGGGTAGGGCACTTGTTAGTATCTCTTTGTATGTAAATCTAAACTGATAAAATTAAGTTAGTGTATATATTGTGTAAAGGAGTCAGGAGTGCCAAATCAAACCAATTGTTGACTGGTGTAGTCAAAATGTGACAAAGCCCAAAAAAACATAGAAAGATATTAATGTGACTGGAAGAGTATTGGTAAATTTGGAAGTAGAAGACCCCTAGACTTCAGGAGTCAAAATCATTCTGTGCACAGGGCCAGGAAAATTTATTTTGTTCTGTGGCCTGGCTTATAAATGAGAGCCTCTGCAATCCCCTCAATCCACAGAATGTTCACATGAATGTAATTCATAAGTAATTAATAATGCAATTAGTATTATTATTAGCTGTGCCCGATGCACAGTGAATGAAGTATACTGAGGCAGGCAATATTATAACATGAACACATTTAAAATAGAACTATTACAATAAAAGCCATAGTCCATCACACACCTCAAATCAATTTTAAACATCCCTATGCCTTTAGCTTCACTAAAACCCAATTCTTTATAAATCATTTAGTTTAAACTTAAAACTTTACTTAAAATTTAACCTCATGAAATCTTTTTTTAAAATCATCACAGGCAACAATCTGAACAACCTTTACCTGCAATGTAAGCAGCATACTCTTCACATTTGTAGCTGTTACTGTTCAGACAAAAAAACAAATCTATCTTTGTGTCCTTCACTGCCACAGGAAAAGTCTGGAAAAGTATGGACTAAAGCTAGAGAAAATCATGGGAGGTCTAAATCCTATTCCAGAATCTCAGCCCAGAATATGATTAGCTATTTTTATAACTAAGCGGACCACCTGAAATTTGAGCAACCATTTTCATGGTAGCCAGGATTTCCTGGGTCACTACAGAAAAATAATCATAGAGAAAAACACAAATCCCCAGGTATGATCAGCATCAGGACTTCCAATGATACCCACTCAGCTAGAGTTTCCTTAGTATAATGAAGCACATGGGAATGTGTAGCAGCATTAAGTCTATCTTCACCTCATCCCAGAACTCATATTTTAAATTAAGGCACTGGGCTAACCTAGACTTGGAACAAATAACTCAGTGCAGCAGAACAAAGATATAAAAAAGAATGCACACTTCTCTTTCCTGTCAGGATATTATTGCTGTTGTTGTGAATATTATTGTCAGTGTTATCATCATTAAGATTTATACCTTGCCCTGTCTAGAAAGGCTCAGGGTGGCTTATAACAAATGACAAACAATCAGCAATAAGAAACAACAGCAAAGTCCTCAAAACTTGAAAAATTCTACCTCCTCTCCCTCTTTCCTGCCTATTACCCATAAGAGCAAACCCTCTGGCCAGTCCAAATCCTGCTTCCAACCTTCCCAGCCCCCATTCATATCTAGGTATCTAGGGGCTCATTTACACATCGCCCTACAGCAATGTAGTGATGTCCTACATCGCTGTACGGTGCACTACAGTGGCGTAGTGATCTCATGGGTCTACACCTGATTGGCAGCTATGTTGCTGTAGCAGCATACCGTTCCTATCCCCCCACCACCACACATTTAACATGCTGCTATGGCAACATAGTGGTGAAATCTAACCATGTGCCACATGCATGGCACAGTACAGGCACTTACTGCTCCATGCTTTAGTACTTCCAAAAGGCACTGAACATCTGGACTCAGTCAGGCCTTTGGATTTTGTCCCAATGGTCTAAAATGGGGATGGTAGGCCTTGGACAGCCTCCACTCCTCCATATTCTTGCCTAGGTGTATGCATTGAAGGTCCTTGTCCCGGGACGCAAAGGTACTTACCGGCAACTCCTGAGCCGGGGAATGGAGGACGGGAGGCAAAACCCGCGTGGCTCGTCACCCGCTCGTTTATTCAGCTGCGGCTGGCCGGTGATGCAAGCGCGGAGTACCGGCCGGCACAAATAAAGAAGGCGGCACATGCCGTGGGAGCAGACGAGAAGGAGGAGACACTGCACCCGATGTCCTCGCCCCTCAGACAGGCAGGAGCATCAGGGCACGAGGGGAGAAACACCCAGGACGGGTGTGAGAAGAGGCAGGGATGCCGCTTGAGCAACGTTGCCAGCGCGACTGTCAGAAAGATCCGGGATCGCCCCTGTGATACCACGAAGGATATCCCAGGCGAAGTCAGCCCGAGGAGGAGAGACTACAGGGAAGCCCAGAGAGAGGTGCCTCTGGAGGATACGCCACTACTGGACTCTGAGGTACCGGGGAATGGGCAAAGATTGAGTGCCTAGGCACGAAGCTGTCGGGGCTACAGTACGGCGTGGGGGGGGCAATTAAAGGGGCAGTATGCCCCAGTTTGTGTTGAGGGGTTTTTTTTGGTATTTTACGTTAAGTTTGTCTTTTCCCCGAGTTCTAGGGGAGACTGGAGGGCATTAGCCCCGTAGTAGGCATAGCTTTGGTTAAAGGGGGGGAAGCTGGCATTCCATTCGAGTAATAGTCCGAAGAGCGAGACAGCTAACAGCTTGGCAACACCGTAAGGAGGCATGAGGCCAGGGTGTAGGGGTGGTGGAGCCCCGAGAGTGACCGCTGGGAGAACCCTGGGCCACGGGCCCGCACAATGACCAACCCCAAACACTGATACCATCAAGTCGTGGCAGGTGGGAATGGGGTCAAGGAGTTGGGCAGAGAACATCCGCTCGGGCGAAGGCAGGAATGCCAGCAAGGTACAACACCAATCACCCGGGGAAGAGAGGCCCAAGAACAGCTAGTCACGTCCCCGCGGCGACAGTCCTGATGTGATGGTTGCAGGACTCCAAACAAGCAGGTTCATCAGGCACCTGGCTAGACCACTTACACATATACCATGATCCAGAAGATTGATGGTTGCCTACCCACGTTCAGCAGCTGGTTCCCTGTTCAAAATTTAACACTGATAGAAAATGTGGATTTTTTTAAATATCTTCTCTGGTTAGTTTGCGGGGGTTTTTTGGTATTCATAAGTATACAATAGAATTCTTCATTTAATACTGATGATATTCTATACAAGTTGAAAATAATCCTTCATGATATTAGCTGCTTAACGTACAGCCAAGGAGAAGTGTGAGAAAACATGACTCAATGAAAATGGTGTAAGTGAAACGTATGAAAAAATAACAGGATAATACCATTCAACAACATGGTGGTCATCTTAGTTAAACTCTTTATTTATATTTTATATTTATTTTGTTTATATTTATATTTTATAGGATAAACCCAAGCCTCAGGACTTCAGAAGACTATTGATGACAATTTTCACCCTTGGCATTGTCCGCTCCATCTGTTATCAGGGTCCCCCAACTTTCATGCCTGGCTCCAATCCCCTGTATTGTAGTCAAACTGCTTTCTCTTTCTCATCTCTGTATCCTCACATGGGTAACAGCAGAGTCCAGGAAGGTACCCAGAGGCAAAAAGGAAAAAATAATGCCCTTGAATCCTACTTCTAGCATGGAATATTTCAGCTTCAATTATTTAAGTTTTGTAAATTTTAGGAAACCCAGTTACTTCTTTGAATATAAGTTGATAATTCTAGATAAAGATTATAAACTACTATTGCCATGAACATCGTGTTCCTCCTGAGGCTGGGCGGGGTATGGTGACTGCTCATGGGTGGCAGCAGCGGGGGCATGGCAGCGGCCACAGAGGTGTCAGCAGTGAGGGGAGGCAGAGCGCCTACCCACAAACACCACCGGCAGCATCGGCAACAGCCAGCGGTGATTGGTGACCACCCACAGATGCTGCCAGTGGACTGAAAGTCCTTTTTCAAGTACATTGGGAGCAATAAGAGGGTACCAGGTAATGTAGGGCCCCTGCAAGACTCAAATGGAATCTTGTGGCTACACCAGACAAGAAACTTTATATTTTTAACAGTGTCTCTGTTTTCTTGAACAGGGACCAGGACATCCCTCCTACCAGAGGTAGGGACAATCTCAGGGATAGCTCTGTCAGGCCTTTGGTCAGCACAGATGCAGTTAGGGATATTCTGGAAGGGCTGGACATTTTTAAATCTGCAGATCCAGATGCTCTCCACCAAAGGGTGTTGAGGGAGCTGGCAGGAGTCATTGCAGAGCCCTTGGCCCAGCGATATGAGCATTCATGGTCATCTGGCCAGATGCCAAAAGATTGGAAACTAGTTAATGTGGTCCCAATTTTTGAGAAAGGGAGGAAGGAGGACCCAAGTAACTATAGGCCCATAAGCCTTACCTTAGTGCTCAGGAAGATCTTGGAAAGAATCATCAAGGAGTACATCTGTGGGGGGCCAGCAGGTGAGATCATGCTCAGGGGCAATCAGCATGGGTTCATCAAAGACAGGTCCTGCCTGATTCACCTGATTGCCTTTTATGACCAAGTAACTAAATCCTTGGATGATGGTGTCGCCATGGACATAGTCTTTCTAGACTTTAAGAAGGCCTTTGACACTGTCTGTCACCCCATTCTCATCAATAAATTAGGTGACTGTGGCATTAATGCCTACACGGTTGGATGGGTAAAAAATTGGCTGATGGGGCGCACCCAAAGAGTAGTGGTAGATGGGTCGTACTCAACTTGGTGAGATGTGAGCAATGGGGTCCCCCAGGGCTCTTTCCTCGGTCCCACACTGTTTAACATCTTCATCAGCAACTTGGATGAGGGGGTTGAAAACACATTGTCCAAGTTTGCTGATGACACTAAGATGTGGGGCGAGGTGGACACACTTGAAGGGAGAGAGAGGCTGCAACTAGATTTAGACAGACTACAAAAGTGGGCAGATGAGAATAGGATGGGTTCAATGTAGACAAATGCAGGGTGCTGCACCTTGGGAGAAGGAATCCACAGCATACATACAGGCTGGGGAGTTTCCCTCTTGAAAGCATAGAGTCGGAAAGGGATCTTGGAGTCATTATTGACTCCAAGATGAACATGAGCCGCCGATGACAAAACACTACCAGCAAGGCCAGCCATACCTTGTCGTGCACCCAAAGATGCATCTCAAGCTGGTCCAGAGAGGTGATACTACCCCTCTATGAGACGCTGGTCAGGCCGCAATTGGAGTACTGCGTCCAGTACTGGGCGCTGCACTTTAAAAAGGGTGCAGCCAGCCTAGAGAGAGTTCAGAGGAGGGCCACCCATTTGGTGAGAGGGCAGCAGGACAGGCCCTATGAGAAGAGACTGGGAGACCTGGACCTATTCAACCTCCGCAAGAGGAGGCTGAGGGGGGACCTGGTGGCTGCCTACAAACTCATCAGGGGAGATCATCAGCAAATAGGAAGCGCCCTTTTCTCCCCTGCACCATCTGGGGTGACAAGGAACAATTGTAATAAGCTGATGGAGAATAGGTTTAGGTTAGAGATCAGAAGGCAATATTTTACAGTCAGGGTGGCCAGAATCTGGAACCAACTTTCTAGGGAAGTGGTCCTCACCCCTACCTTTGGCAAATTCAAAAAGAGGTTAGATGATCACCTGCCTGGGGTCTTGTGAACCCAGCATTCATTCCTGCCTGCAGCAGGGGGTCAGGCTAGATGATCTGATCAGGTCCCTCCTGACCCTAGCTACTATGATACTATGATTCTGGGGCCCAGTGTGGGGCCGGTGATATGGATAACAACTGGATGCCATCTGCAAGACTTGGGCTGCAGTGTAAGGGAAGAACGGAGCTGCCGATAGCGTCCCCCTGGCATTGGAGCAAGAAATGGGCTGCTCCTGCTTTATTAACATCAATTAAATAATTAACAACAAGGCAGGGTGGACGAGAAGGCGGGTAGTTAGCCCTGAAACAGGTGGGCGGGCCACAGGGAAATCAGCCCGAGAAGGCTCCCGGTTACAACCACCAATCTCAGGGGGTGCACGTGCACTCCCTACGTGTTGCCAATTACTATTGTCCTTACAAAATCACACAGGAAAGTTTTAGTAAGCAGAGAAAGGACACAAGAAGTTAAATGCACTAAAAATATTAACATAAAAACTGCACAAAATAAATTCTCACTTGGTATTTTTATTTCATGTACAAAAATCCTAGAAATACAAAGTCAAAACTATCAGGGGCCTGATTATACTTTGATCCTGAACGTAGGTCAAGTGTAATTTCTATAGTTTTAGAGGAAAAAGAAAAAATAGCCTCATAACCTGAAAAATACAGATATGGGGGAATGGGTTGAAAAGAAACTATTTCCCCCTCTTCTCATAGAAACAGGCCAAATCTACAGAGACAATTCCAGCACATTAGAACAATTTATAATATAAATAGTACTATCATAATAGTATGCAGTTTTAAAGGTTGTTTGCTTGAAAATAGAGAGCTGATTCATGCAATATATTACCTTTGCTAATGGGATCCATAGTCTGCTTAGTTTTGGAGGGCTTCAGATTGATGACAACCTACTGCATTTTCTTCTATAATTTCTTTCACTCTCTAACATTTAGGTGTTTCTGCCTCCAGGGGTCCCAGCTGCATAAGTGTATCCTCCAGATTGTTTCTTAAGTTTCCTCCCCCACCCTCCTTTTTTTTTTTTTTTAAAGAACTGACTGTGTGGAAAATGGACAGCAGCTTTCAGAAGCATTCCCCTTCCCCCTAAGAATAAAATAATAATTTCTTTTAATATAAAAATCTTTAAAAAATCCTTGGCAATGAAGGATACTCAACTACTTTCAGCATAAACCCTAACAGCCTGATCACCACTGTGTTAGTCCATGTATTCAATACTATAATTACATTAATTACAATAGAATTTAAAAATGGATAAAAAAGCAATGCTGCAGTTAATCAAGCCACAGCTCATGTTCTCATTGACATCAATCGAGATGTCAAATAACAGTTATTTGCTTTATTGATTAAGGTGGACTTAAACTCTGATCAGTAGTTTTACCTTTTGAAGGAAACTCTACCATGTTTTATCTTTTGAAGACTTGTGAAAGCTCTAACCATAGTTTCCTTGACACTTTGTATTCTGTTTATCCCTGCAAAAAAATGTATCAACATCCCATTCCTCTTTTGTTTTTGTAGTTTCCACAAAGCACTTGCATAAACATATGATTAACCACAAACAAGGAAGCAAATGTATCACTCTTCCTACTCCATTTCCTTTATGTTCCAAAAATGTTAGTTTTTGTGTTATTTCACTTACATGACAAAACTGCTTACCACACCACCCTATTGAGATTAACAGCATGAATGTCTCAGTTTCTCTCAGCTGAGTAATGATTGCTATAGCATCTTCACAAGTGTTTGTAGCATTCTGCAAGCAGGCTTCAATAGTTCTGATCCCAATAGGAATGCCAAGTGGCCTGGCATGCAATCAAATATTTCAGTCACATTTTCTGGCATATAGTTTGTTTTAGTTGTGACATCTATCTTGCTCTAGTTCTACCTATTAGAACGGTGGGTTATTCTCAAGGAATCATGTACAGACTCTCACTTCTCTGTTTCTCCAATATTCTTATCCTGTTATGGTTTATGTAAACTGGAGCAAACTACTGAAAATCAGAATTATTGGATTGCACTACCACCTCTGTCAGACTTTTTGTCTAATCTTGGGTAGGTGACAACCTCTGTGGCCATTTCAAGAAGCCAGGTTTCATCTTTCCTCCTGGATACACTAGGGTAATTGCATCATCAAAGTATCCCATTATGCAGGGGCTAGTCCCCCTGGCTGTAGTGCAACCTACTGCATGAGGAGCCACTGAAAACCAACGATAATGGATCTCAGAATCAGGCATAAAAAAATTAATAAAAAGACACACAGACTAAGGAATAACAGACTAGGCTGCAGAATTGCAGAGAGGACATGGAGGTTACAGAAGACCATAAGAAGACTTGTGAGCCAACACCATGATCTTTTTGCCAAAAAAAGGCCAACTGCATACTGGGTTGTATTAACGGGAATGTCACTTGCAAATCAAGGCATGTCATTCTTCCTCTCTTCAGCACTAGTAAGGCCTCATCTGGAATACTGTGTCCAGTTTGGGGCCCCACATTTCAAGAGGGATGTGGACAGTTTGGAAAGAGCAACAAGAATAATTAAGGGCCTGGGAAGGAAGACTTATGAGGAAAGCCTGAAAGAACTAAGGTTATTTAGTCTGGAAAAGATAAGACTGGTGGGGATTTGATAATAGCTTTCAAATACCTGAAGGGCAATTATTGAGAGGATAGAAATGGGCTTTTCTCAGTTGCTGTAAGGGACAGGACTAGGACCAATGGCCTCAAGCTGCAACAGAGGAAATTTAGGTTGCAGATTAGGAGGAACTTTCTGACTATGAGGGTGGTCAAGCATTGGAACCAGACTACCTAGAGAAACTGTGAACTCTCCATCCTTGGAAATTTTCAGGAGCAGGTTGAACTGACACTTGGCTGAGATGATTTAATTAGGGATTAAGTCTTGGCTTCAAATTGATGATGACTGAGCAGGGGGCTGGACTAGATGACTACATGAGGTCCCTTCCAGTCCTAATTTCCTATTATCCTATGATCCGATGAATATGCAAAAATGACCAGTGAACTCAGTAAACTCAAAAACAAAATTGAAAGAAGTTCATCTGTGATTTAGGCCAGCACTATTGTCAAGGGGTTGAAGTATTCCAGATGTGGAAGTATGGAATTAGTAAGGGTGCTTGATCCTGCAAGAAGTTCAACAGCTACTATGAAGTACTGAATACCTTCAACACTGGGAGGCTGCAGTGGTCAGTACCTTTCAGAAGTGCTCAACACTGTGCAAGACTGGGTCTATCATACTAACTGTCATTCTTATTAATAATCATTTTTATTGTTAAAATCAAATCCTGGTTGTATTTGGTGCTACACAAACAAATATTAAAAGGTGGTCTGTGCTCCAAGCAGTTTACTTTTTGAAAGGGTCAAGCTGAGACAGTCACAGAGGTGAAATAACTTGTCCAAGATCATGCACCAGGTTTATGGCACATTCAAGAAAAGAACATGCCTCACGACTTCTAGATCTGTGTATAATTCACTAAACTACACTGTTCTATTGTTTAGTCAAGATTTAGAGCTGTTTATTTGCTTTAGAAGATTGCAAACAATGCAGTAGAAGCAACGCTAGGTACACACACAGGGCACATCTACACATGCTATTGATTCACTGTAGGCTTACTGCACACAGTAAAATACTGCACAGCAATCCTTCCCAGGAGCACATCTCCAAGTGCTCCCTCTTGGGAGCAGATTTGCTCCCACCCTGCTCTGCCTCCTGGCAGCAGCCAGGGGGAGCTCCAGGCTCCCCCGATGCTAGCCCAGGGGCTGGCAAGGGGCACTGGGGTGGTCCCAGTGGACATAGGCACTGGAGAGCTCTGCTGGCTGCAGTGGCAGCTGTTTCCTGGCCCCATGAACTTCGGGAGGGGACCTGATGTGCACTGGGCCAAGAGAGAGCTGCTCCTGCAGTGGGTAGAGCTGTCTTGGCCCCATGCCCATTGCATCACCCAGCTGCCAGCAAGCCTCCTGCGAGGCAGGACTTTCCTGCCCAGCAAGGGGTTGACTGGGTGGGACAGGACTAGGACCAATGTCCTGGGTATGGGGCAGCTGTGGCCAAGCTTCCTGCCAGGCAGAGAGGCACAGGGCTCTCTGGCAGCTGCCCTGCTTGGCATGGTGCTGGCTGCTCAAGAGAGCCAGTGGGAGCTGGGAATCCAGCCCCCACTCCTGCCCCAAAGCAGCTCTGTGCCATGTGGAGCTGTTCCAGGGACAGGCAGGGGATGGATTCCCAATGTCCTGCTTCTGTAAAGGTTGTTAATATATACTCAAGAGATCCCAGGTAGAGGGCCAGGCCCCCCTTTAGAGGATGTTTTCCTACTGCACAATCTTATGACCTATTTTTAAATGAGTGTAATTAGGTAGATGACATCCTTTAGAACATCCTTTTCAAAAAATCCAACAGCTCTTCATGGCCTGCAGCTAGTACTATTGTGAGGTACTGGCTTATACAGTGTATATTGGATGAAATATGTCAGAACTAATCCAGTGCATGTGAGTCACCTATACTGGGTTAAATAGGGAAGCAGCTTATTAGTTACAAGTCTGTGTTTTGGGAAGTTAAGTTCTTGGGTCTGAATCACATATTTATAACAGTGAAGGAAACTAACCGGTGGAATACTTTAAAAAGAAATGTGGCAATCAAGATCAGATGTCTTTCTAAAACAAGCTCTAGCTCATTGAGAAGTGATAGACTTTACAAAGAAATTACTGAGTGATATTATGTGGCTTACTTGGTAGTCTAGATGATCACAATGATTAACTCCAGCCTTTACAGTCTATGGACACATTCACACGAGTGTCATGTGCCTCTTGCCCCACCTCAAACCCCTCTGAGGTGGGGCAACAGGCATGTGCAGGAATGAAAAAAAAGTTTGCAGTGCGGGCAGAAAATTAGACCCCTGGATATCCAGGGGTCTAAAAAAATCGAAGTTTAAAAAAGCAAAGCAAGGCATGGTTCCGGACCGTGCCCTGAGGCAACTGGAGGCTGGGTCCTCCATGGAGAAGCTCTGGCAGCCAGAGCGTCTCTATGGTTGGCCACTTGCCCTGGTGCTGAAACATGCGGCTGGCCAGGCCGCGTGTTTCAGCACCAGGGCTCCAGTGCTGGTGAGTAAGGGGTTAGGGTGGGGCTGGAGGAGCAGTGGAGGGGACCATGGGGGGGACCCCTGCCAGCCCGGCCTGCTGTCCCAGCCCCTGCAATCCCTGCCCTGCCCGGCCCCTCCCCCTGTCAGGCCCCCAGACTCCCCTGATCCCTGCCCAGCTGGGTCCTACCGCCCTCGGGGCCCCTGTGCTGCCTGGCCAGGCCAGGCCCAGGGCAGTAGAACCTGG
>NW_017729033.1:63708902-63709392 GCF_001723915.1 Gavialis gangeticus | reverse complement strand
GTCAGGCACCCTGCTTACTCCTAGAAAACAGTACGGTCACGATGAGGCTGCCCCAGCACTGGCTGTGCTTAGTGGTGGGGCAACTCAGACACCCCGGGGTGCTAGGTTCCCTCTCCAAGAGACTCCCCTCTCCCAACCCTTGCCCCCACACCTTATAACTTAAAAAAACAAAAACAAAAAACCCTGGCACTTACCGGCAGTTCAGTTGCCGTGTGACTGACAGGGGCCCCGCCCACACAGTGTGGGGCAGTGTGACAGCCCCAGTGGCCCCAGCCCGAGTCCTCCTGCCTCCCCCACTTTCCTGTGCTGCCTGGGGGGCTCTGCCAGGAGGCTCTGGAGCCCCGACCCCCACCCCTGCTTCAAAGGTAAGCAAAGGCTTTTTTTCCCTTTTTTTCTGTTTTATTTTCTGGGGTTTGTGATGGTGCATGGGGTTGTGGGGTTAGCCATGGGGGTGCAAGCTGGGGGGTGGGACTGGGTGGGGAAGCCATTG
>NW_017729033.1:63708187-63708504 GCF_001723915.1 Gavialis gangeticus | reverse complement strand
GCAGCCATTGGGGGGCTGCAGCAACTGGAGCGGGATGGGGCTGGGGGGCAGCAGTTGTGGGGGGCATGTGGGCCTTGCAGGGGGAGTCTTAGCACCTGCAGGGCCATTTGGCTCTCATTGGGGGATGTACCCCTTGTATGGGGGTTGAACCCCCCATTAGGGGGCTGAACCCCTTGTTTGGGGCCGGATCCCTGTTGGGGAGCCAAACCCCTTGTGTGGGGGCCATCTCCTTGTGGAAGTGCAGCAAAACGTTTGTTCATGAATTCATGAAACATATATTTAGAGTTCATTTTATTATTATGATAAAGAGACATGCT
>NW_017729033.1:63706778-63707933 GCF_001723915.1 Gavialis gangeticus | reverse complement strand
GCTCAGCTGCCAGTCACCAGGGCAGCACAGGTGTGGGTTGCTGAGACAACCAGTCTGGTCAGCTGACCAGAAGGGGGAACGGCCTGGCCTATATAAACAGCCAGGCTGAGGCTGGAGGACAGTTCCCCTCTGGCAGCTGAGGAAATGGCAGAGCAGAGCAGAGCAGAGCAGAGCAGAGCAGAGCAGAGCAGAGCAGAGCAGAGCAGAGCAGGAAGCTGGATGGCCTGAGTTTGTGGTATGAAGATACTGGGTGGAGGAAAACCCTGATAGGGGTGCATGAAGGATAGCCAGGTTGGTTTGGAATTTATGTTATAGCCCAGGGGCTTTGTGTTTTCTGTTTTGTTGTTGTGTAACACCGGAGGACTGGGTGAAGCTGTAGGGGTTGGAGGAAGCCTCATAGGAGCTCCCCAGTAGTGTGGGGGTTCCTGGCACCAGAGAGGGTGCTGTGTTTTGGGGGTGTATTGACCCTGGCCCCAGTGTGGGCAATATCGGGAGGAGCCCAGTGTGGGCGCAGGCAAGAGGCCCTGGTGGGGTGCAAGACCCGGAAAGGGGGTCTGGAGGCCAGGCATGGTTACGGCCACCTGAGCCTCAATTGTGAGGAGCCCAGTGGGCGTAGGACCTGAGAAAGGGGTCTGGAGGACAGGCATGGCTACGGCCACCTGAGCCCCGATTGTGTGAAGCCCCAGTAGGGTGCAGGACCTGAGAAAGGGGTCTAGGGGCCAGGCACGGCTACAGCCACCTGAGCCTCGATTGCGGGGGAATCACGAGGCGAGACAGGCCCCGGTGCAGGCTGTGGGAGCTGCGGGGAGACAGGCCCCGGTGGGTCAAGAGCTCGAGAGAAGCTAGGGGGCGCCCGCGAGGACACAGGCAGGCAACAGAGACGAGTCCGGGGACCCGTGAGGGCACGGGTGACTGTGGGACTCACGTGCAGCCCCAGAGGTTGGAGTGCACCAGGCACCTAGACAGGGCCAAGATACATCAAGGCACCATGCCAAGGAGGGTTAGAAAGGCAGCCTCCCTTTAACATATTAATATCAAAGACGTGGTGGGTGAGATAGCGAGGGTGCATTAAACCCGATTTGGCACGGTAAGTAGGGGGCGCTAGGGGAGTTCACGGCACCCCTAGGTCCCGTCCTGCCACAAGGTAATACCAGA
>NW_017729033.1:63704358-63706767 GCF_001723915.1 Gavialis gangeticus | reverse complement strand
GAGGTCTGGAGGTGTTCCCCTCAAGTCTGTCTTGCATCACGGTGGGGAAGTCCCAGTCTCTGCTCAAGAAAACAGAGGTGAAGAATTGGTTAAATAAAGTTCTCATTTGTACCTAGTGTGGCAGACTTATTGGGAGTGAGTCTAGATTATGCCTTGGGGTCCCCTTGGTTCGGCTGACTAAGGGAGACCACTACTTGTCCCAAGCATCCCAAGTTCTTGAAGTGAATCGAGTAACCTCGAGGGCTACTAGCCCTGTGTTTCCCAGGGTGCACAGAGCCAGAATGAAGCCCAGTCCTGGGTGGTGGCAATGGAACCCCCAGGCTAGTGGGTGTGCTCCAGGAAGGGGGTCAGCCAGACATGAGGTGCCCCCAGGGAGGTACTCAGAGCCTGGAAGGTGGTTGGGCACAGTGAGATGGGTGGCTCATGCAGGAGCGCCCCCTACTGGCCCGCCACAGCCCCTGCCTTGGGAGGCCTTTCTGGCGCCTCCGCTTTTATTTCCCTGGGACAATCACCATAATAAAAACTGCACTCCTAGACCAAAGCAAGTAGAGTCTTCAGTTCTGATTCTTCACTGAATCACTGTATCTTAGCCCTGCATGATTCTATTGAAATCATGGAGTCACCCTGATACTAAACCAGAGTAAAACAACAGTGAGTTAAGTCCCTCAATTGATCTATTAAAAAAATTAACTTTATTTTAAAATGATGTAAGATGCAAAAAACAAACAACCAAAACCCCCCAAAACCCTGTGTCAGCTCTTGAGAGGAGATTGTGGGAGACTCCAGGCATAGTGTCCACACCATGACAATCATTTACACTACTGTGAAATGTGTATTTATTATTGAGCCCTGTAAATAGAATATTGAAGTTAATTCTTTAAAAAGAAGCTACATTTGCAATATCACAATGGGCATGTCTATATGCACACAGTAACCGAAATGACTGCACAGTATGGGTGTGCATCTACACGTGCATGCCTGTACTGCACAGTAAATATGGCAACTTATACCTACTTGAGCATAAATTTGATACCTGTATCATGCAGATATCAAATTTATGCCCAATTAATTACTGCACAATAAACACACACGTAGATGCCTTACTGTGCAGTAACACTGTGTATATGGACTGATTTGGGAGTAAGATTAGTCCCAAGTCAATTCACACACAGTGTTAATGCCCTTTAATGCCTGCATGTGTAGACACCAGCCTATTCCCACTTACTGCACAGTAACTTACTGCATGGTACGCGAGCATAAATGCAAGCATAGACATGCCCAATGAGACACAAGACTATAAATATTCTTATTAAGGAAAGCATAAGACCACTGAAAAGAAACAATAACATCATGAAAATGCAAACTACTACATTTCAGAAATGAAAGTTCAAACTTCTGCATTTTCAAGGACTGAAGAGACATCCTTAAAGGACTGCCAATGCATCTGCCCTCTCCCCACTTTCACAAATAAATTAAGAGGAGAACAATTGGTGAGCTCCCACTTGCACTATTATATCTATTCTCTGCATGCAGAAGTACTAAATATACATATGACAGCTGTGACATGCCACCTTGTAAGGCAGTGGCAAGTACTTATTAGTTCTAAGAATATTTTCACAACCTTCCATTAAGATTGCTCTTCTCCACACTGGAAGTGTAAGCTCTTCTGTCTATATCTCATCAGAAACCCATCTTAGTTTTAATATGTTTCATAGACTTTTGGACTTCTTTCCAAAATTGTTGGCATGAATTTGAAGACTGACTTTCAAGAGGAGTCTTTTTTTCCTACCCAAAGGAAATGCTTGCTTCTGCAAGGAAGGAAATATTTTTATTTGTTATATTACCTGTTAGTCAAAGGGTGAGAAATACATATTGAACCCCCCCAATGATTAAAACATCAATATTAAAAGGCCCAACCCCTAGACAATAACAGAATTCAGTATAAGATTTGTGCAGCATCTGTTCTGAAAAACATCTTATGTAATCTGCCTCTCTCCTTCTGTCATCTACTTCCTTAGCTCCTTTCTGTTTTGTGCTATCTCAAACCTGTTTTCTCAAGCAATGTTGCTCTTTTGTTCCTATTTCTCTACTAAAAATGAATGATAAAGGAAAGAGAGCCAAAAGTCAAAACTGACCTTAATTAAAGAAACTGCACTTGTCAGAAAAAAAGTGTTGTCCTTATACATAATATGTAATACATAATTACACCTTAAAAAAGCATGTACCTTTACAAACTTTGCCACCACATATTTCAAAGTTAGTTTTACACTTGCTATTTATTTCAAAACAGTATAAAATTTCAGTTTTTAAAGTTGTTCACTATATTTCATGTTTAAATGTGCATAGAAAGATATCCTAGAATCCTAGTGATTCAGTTTTTCAGCACTCAGGTCTCTCTTTATTGCATGT
>NW_017729033.1:63691829-63699358 GCF_001723915.1 Gavialis gangeticus | reverse complement strand
ATTTATTTCAAAACAGTATAAAATTTCAGTTTTTAAAGTTGTTCACTATATTTCATGTTTAAATGTGCATAGAAAGATATCCTAGAATCCTAGTGATTCAGTTTTTCAGCACTCAGGTCTCTCTTTATTGCATGTGTGTGGCAGTGCACCTTTGGTGCCTGCCACTTTAAGGGCAGAAAACAGGTAGCAGCCAGGTGCCTGATTAGGGCAGCATTTTGGCCCAGGGATATAAGCTGGGCTGCAGTTTGCTGTAGGAAGGAAGGAGGTAACATCAGGTTGAGTGGCTGCTTGGGGGAATATCAGGAGGTAAGGGCAGGGCCTATGGGGTGAAGGTGACCCCTTGTCCTGGGCAAGATGTAAAACTGCACCCTGCCAGGGAAGGGTGATCTGGTGGGCCTCCTAGTGGCCTGGGAGCCCCCAGGAAATGCCAGGCCAGTTACCTTCCTGGTGAAAGGTGGGTCAGGGCACCTTATTACCCTAGCCCTACATCCCTGGTGGTGTTCTAACGATCAGGGGGAGCCCAGGTCTTGTTAAGGAGCCCTGAGGCAAAGCTCAGGCCAGAGGAAGGACCTGGGGCTGTGCCCAGGTGGCAGGGTAAAGCCTAGGGGTGTGAGTGAGGCCCTGAGTAAGAGGGTCAATGATTAGAGAGGCCCTGTGAGTGTAGGTGACTGAGGAGACCCAGTGGAGGTCTAGTGGCCCGGCAAGGGGCCAGGAGTGAAATAGGCCTATAGTTGTAGAATCACTCAGTCAACACTCAGGACGACATCCAACAGACTGCTCCGGGGCTGACCAAGGCAAGGAGAGCTAAGCCTGAAGCCAGGTGGGGTCAGGTGGTATAAGCGTGGCCCTGAGAAAAGGCAGTATGAAAGAGGCTGGGTGAGAGCCAGTGGAGTAAATGGCTAAATGGCCCCCTGGTGAGAGAGGAGTGGCATGTGAGTGGCCCTCCGGTGCTGTAGAGAAGAGCTACAACTGTGTGCCCAGTTTGCTCCAGCCATAGGCTGGAGAAGCAAAACCAGAGTACCATCTGTGAGGCTTGGGACCCATGGAGGGGAGGTCAGAGCAGTTATTAAGGCCCTTGTCAGCAGGGTGAGTAATGGGTAGCCTCCCACCTTAGTAACAACTCTCATATTTTTCCATCAAGGTATGGCAGGAAAGCAAAATGAGCAGTTACCCCAGGAGCAGAGCAGTTGGCAGAGACCTGATGAGGAGGCCACCCTGTTACAATGTGTTTTTTATTTGATTTATATCTTGCCCCTTCCCAAAAGGATCAGGATAGCTTACAATAAGGCAAAAAAATGCCCAAACAGAACAAAATAGTAATATAAGGGATTACAAGAAAACAAACTCTCCTCAAGCCCTTCCCCAAATTCAAAAGCCTCCTGCTCCCTTGCCTTTGACCATAGAGAGTACCCCCTTTGCCCAACCCAAATTTGCTTTCTAAGCCACATTCAATACCTCCATAAACCCCCCCAACAATGCCCCCCAATACTTCCTCTCAATCCTACCCATTCCCAGTCACCTATCTCACATTCAAAGAGGTATTTCCTCTGCAATGAACAGCGATTTAGAACTTTATCTGCTGGAAATCTAAATATTATAATGATAAATTTTCAAGTTCACTTTACCCAATATTTCAGTGTAAAGGGATATTGAAGAAAATACAGGCTAGACCAGGAGTAGGCAGCCCCCATCAGTGTGTTGGAGCATGGAACGCAAAGGCCTTTTCCTTGGCACAAATGCATCAGGGCAGATGGCAGAGAAGGGGCTGGGGCTGTGCTGCCACAAGGATCAAGCCCCTGATGGCTCCTCTGCCATTCACCCTAGCATGCCAACATCTTACAAGCTGAGGTTGCAGGTGTTTTTGGCACTCTGCCTAAAAACAGCCAGCCCCTGGTGACTAATGGAAGCATGAGCTTTTACTACTCAGGATGAAGCTGTTCTAATATGTGCCTGGGAAAAAACCCAAATGTTTGTTTTAGCATAAAGGTGGCTCTGCTATATCCTCTTCCTCCTAGGAATACCCACAACGCTATGGGCTCATGGTTGTGGGATAGGAGCCCTTATGTCAATTAAATTCAATGCAAGCATTAAAATAGCAATGAAGGTTTCCTATTTTATTCATTAATTGATGCACAAGGATTTAGCCAAGCAGCTACCAACAACATAAATCTTGGGGGAAAATATGTACCTAAATACCATAAATTGTTCTGAGATTACAATCTTATAAATCAGGGGTGGGCAAAATATGACCTGCAGGCCAGATCAAGCCCACCAGCTGATCATATATGACCCATGGGCAGGCAGTTGCAAACTCATGGGATCCTGCCTGTGGGCAGCTGGTGGCTCTGGCTCTGGCCTCTGCACTGTGCCGGCTGGGCAGGACTGCACCCAGTACTGTTGTAGAGGCATAAGATGTGGACCTGGGTGGATGCCTTGATCCACACCCAGAACCTGCCAGCTGCTTCCACAGCTGATTCCAGCACCCTCCTGGGGCTGCTTCTGGTGCTCCCTGGATGTGCTGGCATAAGCTGCAGACATGACTGGCATGTTCTGGGTGGGACGGGGATTGGGACATGCTGCAGTTCTGGGTGGGGTCAGAATTGAGGCAAGTTGCAGATCTGAATGGGGTAGCTCCAGGCAGGGTGGGAATCAGGGAAAACTGCAGATCTAGGTGGGATTGGGGCATGCAGCAGCTCTGGGCAAGTTAGGGATTGAGGTGTGCTGCAGCTCCAGGTGGGGTAGGGACTAGAGCATGCTGCAGCTCCAGGCAGAGTGGGGATCGGGATGTGGTGAAGCTCCAGGTGGGGTGGGGATCAGGGTGTGCTACAGTTTGGGCTGGCATGGGGACTGGAGTGAGAGGGGGTGGGGATAGAGAAAGAGAGAGAGAGAAGTGGGGCCCTTGACTTAGGGAGTGTTGGTAAGCTGTTGCAGGCAAGGGGTGGGTGCTGACCCAACCAGCAACAACTCATCAAAACTCCTGAAGTGGCCCTCCAGCCTAAATAATTGCCCCCTCCCAGGGCCAGATTAACCCTTTAGTGGGCCCTAGGCAAAAAAACCTGGTGGTTCCCAACTGGTCAGGACCCCCCTCCCTAACCCAGAGCTGCTGCCCACCAGGAGCGGGGCTTGGAGCCACCTCTAGGAAGTAGCTGCCATGGCACTGAGGCTGGTGGAGTGGAGGGGAAGGGAAGTAGCCAGGCTCCAATTTCAGGTCGCTCTCACTGCTGCCACATGTGCTGCCCTGCTTTTTTCTCCCAGGGTCAAAAACCCCAACTGTGCTGCAAATTAGCAGTGCAGTGAATGTGTACATGTGTAGGGTCTGCAGCACCACAAACTGCACGCGCACGCTCGTGGGGATGTGCCCATACGGTGTTCATCAGAAAATACGTTCAAATTTGCTGTTGCAATCCCACAATGACGACAAGTCATACATAGTGCTGTATGGTGAAACCCATCAGCTTAACAAATGAGTCCCTACTTCTGTGGGGGTATCACCATTAACTTCTGTGCAAAAGACAAAGAATTAATACTTGGAATTTTTAGAAACTCTGATGTTATTTCAGTACTGGCAGCATGAAACTCCCACTGTATGTAGCCTACTGAAGCCCCCTGGAAGACCAAATAGGGAACAACAGAACAAATAAGAGAACAGATGCCACAGGCTTTCTTGGTACTGGCACAGTGACCAATATGCACCTGAGCTTTCATGGACATTTGATTGATTATCCTCTTTAAACTGGGTGGTCTGAAACAACAAGTTTCCCATAAAGTACAGAAGCAATCTGCAGATTTCTGTCCTGGGGATAGAGCAACAAGAGCACTGAGATGTTGCAGCAGTGTTTCCAAGGCCTGTTGCCACAGAAAAAAGGAAAACATGTCTGAAGAGACAAGCTACCTGTTCATCTGAAGATCTTTATGAGTAGGGAACAGAGCTTGTATACCAATTCCCCTAAGAGACTAAAGGACTGAGAAGGATGGCTGGCTTGGGATGGGAGTGAAGAATTGTAGGGGTCACTTTGGTTTCTCCTAAGTTTTCTTGCAAGTTGATGGGAATTCTTACAACATTATTATTTGTTAAACTATGGTTTGTTCCATACAAATGCTATTTAGATGAATCGTATGTCTGTATAATCAAACAGATGAAGCTTGCTTGGCTAACTTGGTTTGCCTACTTTCCTACAATGTTCTTTTGCTTCTGGCAAAATGATCATATTGAGGTTTGATAAAAATCCTAAAAACTAAAACTAGAAAAAATCTTACAGCCTCAAGGATAAAAATAAAAAAAAGAGTTATATCCTGTGATTTGGTCATTAATTGCTATTGTAAATACAGAAAAAAATCTTTGAATCGGAAGTATTTAACATTCACGGTATCTCGCTGATTAGATTATAGCATATCCACAGAATAATGTACAGTGAAATTAATATATTTGGTAGATGATTTTACTGCTGTGTTACTTTCACTGAAATATGGATAATAGCACTAAAATGGCAAAATTATATGATAATTTGTTCACAGATTTCAATGAACAGTTGGAAACATTAGTTTAAAAGTTAATTTAAACATAAATGGGATATGATTTAACAAAGAAAGGTGCCAGTCCTGATCTAAATAGCCAATGTTGTGGTTCATTTTGGCAACTGAGGATCCATATGTATCTGTCTTCCAAGCTCAAATATGGAAGATACTAAATAAAACAAAATCTTTAATATATCCATTTGTTAGGGCACATCCCCATGAGCGGGAACGTGCATTTCCCAGGGACAACAAGCTGTAGCACATATTTGTGCTGCTGGTAGTTGCCCCTGGGGAACCCCCCTGCCTGTGTGCAATGGCACACAGCAACTTGCCCCAGGCAGGTGAGGGGGGGAGAGTAGCTAAGGCCAGCACCCGGGCTAGCCCCAGCAGCCTTCTTTGGAGTCCTGGGGTCCTCCTGAGTCTCCAGAAGGGGCAATCTGAGCACATGAAGCCTTGCTGGCAGCGGGAGCCAGCCAGGCTCCAATTTCAGGTCGCTCTCACTGCTGCCACATGTGCTGCCCTGCTTTTTTCTGGCACAAGTTTTTTGACACTGGGATCTCCCAGGGTCAAAAACCCCAACTGTGCTGCAAATTAGCAGTGCAGTGAATGTGTACATGTGTAGGGTCTGCAGCACCACAAACTGCACGCGCACGCTCGTGGGGATGTGCCCATACGGTGTTCATCAGAAAATACATTCAAATTTGCTGTTGCAATCCCACAATGACGACAAGTCTGTCTGGAATAGAAATGTAATCACCAATCGCCAGGTCCGTCCCTGGTGGTGGTGGTGGGGGTGCGCGAATTAAGGCGACCGCCCTGGGCCTCATGCTTTGGGGGGGGGGCCCATGGTCAGTGCCGTATAGGCCCTGCTGTAGCTGCCATGTGCTGCTGCTGCCATGAGCGCTGCTGTCTCTGGCTGCTTGTCATCCTGCTCCCCCAGGCCCTGCACAAGCCGATATGTCCTGGGCCCTGCACACCCCTAGGGATGGCCCTGGTAATCATACAACCTGTCTTTAAGCTCTCACGAAAGGCCAGGCCCCAATTTGCTAGCTAGGACCTGTGATAATTCACTTCTGAATGGATACAGTTGGCAGGGTTTCTACAGAACCTCACCAAAAAAAAAAAAATGAGAGAAGCTGCTCTTTCCTGAGGGTGACCCTCCTTGGCCCACCAGCCTCTTGCCTTTACAGATGAATCTAACCAATGTTGTGTCTCTTACACGGTATACATATTCCTATCAGTGATAAGACTTGCTTCTTACTGTCAAGTATCCTTCATTTATTGCCAGTAAAGAGCATGACTAAATGTTTGCTCAGCAATCCTGGTTGTGTATGTGACTGGCTAGACCAGGAAAAAAGAATGCTGCAGTGATGCTGCACAGAAGCACATTGTTCTAGCAAGAGATTGCCAGCAGCTTTCCTGGCCAAAGGCTTGGGTGCAATTCACAATTATTTCTAAGCCTAGGTATCCCATTAAGTAGCATAACCCTCTCCCATCCTGAACCAGCCTAACCTAATTGTGAAACAAACTGTTGTTGAGCAAAGAGAGGCTCCTGAACCTTCTGTTTCATCTTACTTTGTGGGTGAAGAACGTTGTGTGTTCCACTGCTTAAATGATTAGGGGAACAACATCTTACTTAATAAAAAGACCTTGAGGGGTTGTCTGGATTTTTTTTGGGGGGGGGTGTGTGGATGGGGGAGTATTTTAGTTTGTTTTTTCCAAAGAAGTGGGGCTGGAAGAGATCCCCTACCTGAGGCCATCTAGTCCAACCCCCTGCCTGAGGCAGGACTTTCCCTATCCAAACCATCCCAAACAAATCCATAATCTGAACTCTTGTTATGTCAGGGTTGAAAGCAGATTTACCAGGAAACCTAACACCCTCCCCCGCAACAGGTGACAGGTATGAAAAACAGGATTATTTTTCCCTGCCACAGGCACAGGTGCTGTTTTGTAAGCAAAAGAGGTTTCTTCACTTCTTCAGGTAAGGCGCTGTTACAAAGACAAGGCAATCAGGACTGGTAGTAGAGATGATCTCATTTGTTAGACCAACAAGATTGTTGCAAAAAAAAAATTATTTAATTGCAAGCTTTCAGGCACAAACACCCTTCATCAGGCATTGGAGAAAAGATCATAAAAGTTCTCCTGAGTAGAAATGGAAGTTCATATTTCATAGGATTTCACAGCAGTCAATAGATGGAAAACTCCTCTGGGCAGTCAGTTCATAGCCGATTATTAAGATAAGGCTTTTACTGGGCATTCTGGATTAGAAAACACCTACTGTCCCAAGCAACCGTAAGTTTTTGAAATTTTTTACTTAATAATGGTGTGCGTGTGCGCGTTAGGGGGGTAAACTGTTAATGTCTGTGTCCATTTTCTTCCAGGCAGTCAGCACAGGTAGAGCCACCAGGCCAGACAGGGCATCGGCTCAGCATCCCCGGCCCGGCACCGCTCCCCCCGCCGGGGCCGGTTTGCGGGTCCCCGCCAGGCGCGGCAGCGTGAAGCGTCACCACAGGGCTCATGTGTGCGCAGGGGCGGCTGGGCAACTGGGGCTGCGCACGGGCTCGAAGGGGGTTTCGATTGCAAACAAAGACGAGACAGAACCGCCTGCATTTATTTTTTTAAATCCTTCTGCGGGCTGCAGCCGTGGTCGGGAGGGTGCAGGCCCCCGTGGTGGGCAGGGAAAGCCACCCCCGACGTGTGTGGGACCCGCGCGCTGCTCCCAGATCTAACCACCCCCTCCGTCCTTTAGGGCTGAGCAGAGCCCACGTCTCGGCCGCTTCCATTTTTCCTCAACGCGGGGGGGAGGATGAAACGCTCCGCGTGGGGAGGCAGGGCCAGGTGCCCGCAGGGGCTCGGACTGCGCGCACTTAGGGGAGGGGTGGGGCCAGCGGGAGGGGGTAGGGGCAGTTGGTAAGTTCCGGGCGGGCAGTTGGGTGCTGCGGCGCGCGCAGGTGTCCGGGGCCAACCAGCGCTTCCCCTCCCCGGCAGGTCTGGCTCGCCCCGCCTCTCCCTCC
>NW_017729033.1:63688307-63691660 GCF_001723915.1 Gavialis gangeticus | reverse complement strand
GCACTGGTGGGCGACGGTTTGTGGGGTCCGCACCCGCCCGCCGCTGCAGGGGTGAGCAACAGGAGGAGCAGCCCGCGCTGCTGCACCGGGAGCTGCGTCTTGCAGTCCCCGCTTGCAGCAGCGCGGCCCCCGGGCAAAGCCGGGCGGGGCTCGGTGGCATCGGCCGGCGGCTGCGGGAAGCGCTCGCCTGCGTCATGTAAAGAAGCGTTAAGGTGATACCTGCTTCTTTCTTTTTTTTTTTTTTTCTTTTGTATGGACTGTGCTGCACAGCCGTGATTGCCTGTCCTCAGAGAATCATGTGTCATCAGGGGTCGCCTGTTCCTGTGTAGAGGCAATGAGGCAGCCATGGTGGCGGTGGGAGCTGTAACTTCGCACTGTTACAGCTGCTCATTCCCAGTGTGTGGTGGCTTATTTTTTGAATGTAATATAGGACTACAGTAAGGCTGTGACTGGTGCCACAGACTGCTGGGCCATGCAGGGAAGTGAGAGAAGTTGAGGCTTTGCTCTTTGTTGTTTTTTGTTTGCTTGTTTTGGTTTTTTGGTTATTTTCCCCCCTTGCTTGTCTGAGCAAAGCTTGCTGCTGCTTTGGATGGGGGCAGACTGGAAAAAGGGGTCGCTGTCTTAGCAGTGTCTGTGGCTGCACTTCTCCAGCTGGGAAGCTGGTTGGTGGGAACCTTGGCTGCCTGATGTCCTACTTGCCATATGCCTGGAGAGAGCAGAAAATGAGATGTGTCCTGACAAAGCATGTCCTCCCACTCCGAGTAAATAGAGTTGTGACTTTCACGTTGGGCTAGTCTTATGATAGTGTGGCAGTTTGACCTTGTATAACTTCCCGGTACTTAAATTCATTATCTCCAAATATATATTTTCAGAGGTGTAATTTTTAATCGGAGGCTGAATTCAGATAAACTGAAGAAACGGGAATGATCTTTTTGCTGTCTTGGGACATTTTGTCTAGTGCTCTCTGAGCCTTCATCAAGTTCCTTTTAAAAATAAACTGTGTGAGTCGTATACTTTTTACTGTATATAAACAACATCGACTAAATATGGTTGAATGCAATTTTAATAGGTTTTCTTCAGTGTTTACTTTTGGCACGAGGCCTTTTTTTAAGTTCTGGGTTTTTGAAAATTAATTGTTTTCATTCATCATTATCCCAAATTTCATGCAGCCCTCTACATGCCATACATCTTACATTCAGAACTATTGCTACCCCTTTGTTCACAAGTGAAAGAGAAACTGATTAGATTCTTAATGCCAGGAGTGGCTGTTTTGATATAAGGTATTTCTAGATTTTTACCTGCTAGAAAAAAAAGTACAATTCTTTAGGTATATAGCGAAGTATAAATCTTCAAAGAAGGATGCTTTTCTTTGGAAGGAAAATGGGGGGGATCTGGATATTCTGGATTTGAAGTGCTTTTTGGTGGAAAGAATGCATTTTACAGTGTGGAGAACCATTTTGAATATTATCAGTTGGTCTAAGATAGGACAGTTTTCAGAGTGGGGTTGCTTAGGACATGGGTATTTTGTAACAACTATTTCATGTAAAAAAACTTAAGTAGCACTGGGATCAGGGACCAGAACCCAGGGTTCCCTCCCACCAAGGGAAGTGCCTATTTCATTAGTACACAAAGTCATGCTTCTTCCTGCTTGCTTTATTTCAGGTCCCTTAACTCTTTCACTTGTTGCCCAGTGGGCTGATTTCAACAGAAGAGATGAACGATGTCCTTAATCTTGTCTAGCCCCCAGACTTAACAAGATGTAAAACCTACAGGTGCCTATACACATGCTCGTGGGGGAGGGTGTGTTTTAATTAGAGCAGTTTCCAGAGAGCTTCTCCAATTGAAATACCTCACTGTCACATGCGTTAAGCTCCCACAGGGTTAAAAATGCCGGTGAGTTGCTTTATCTAAACCTTGTTGAATGAGGTTCAGATAAAAGGTGCTTCAGCTACCATTTTTAAACCTATTGGAGCTTTATACGTTCAATAATGAGGCCAGATTGAAGCGTTCTAATTAGAATGTGGTGCAGACTTGTTTAGAATGCAAAACAGCACATGTATAGACAGCCTAAGTGCCCACAGTAGACAAGTGCCTTAACACCTAACTTATTGGGCAAAAAGTGGATGGATTCTTTTCCTTCATCTTCTCTGCTTTATGCTAAAATCAGTGTTCAGGTCAGTTAGGCATCACATCTGAGCAATCTGGATCCTGACACGATAGAAGGTTCAGGTAGATGTGTCCCCTTTGAGTGAGCTGGATTATGTAACACACAAAGTTGTCCACTAGTACCATGAGAGAGAAAGGGAAAGTAATACACCTCTATAAGTTGGAATAAATTGCTCTCCTATGGCAAGATGCACATTTTTGGCTACTACATTTTAAGATGTCAAATAGGAAGAATAGGGTTTGGGCCTCAGACCATTAAGAATGCTGCAGATGTTGCCTAGACAGCAATGCCAACAACACAGAGTAGATTGTACCAGTAAAATTTTCAAAGTGCTAGTATTATATATTTTTATAAACTGAGTCAAATTAAGGGTTTTAGTTTTAACCTCCAAGTCTGTCCATGGAACTGTCAGATCTGTCTATGAGAGTGGAGTCTCTTTCATTTCATCCTGCTCTCTTAATCACATTCCTATGAGAACTGGACAGTGCTGACCTCGGAATGAAGCTTATTAGTGTGGAAGATAGGACTTCCTTGGCAAGGCTTTACAACTTCTTATGCTCCAAAGAGAAGAGTGAGATGTCTAGTCAGTAGCCATGCTTTGGTGCTCCATGCATCACCAATGTCTTGTTAACACCTTTGGTCAGTAGGTAAAATATTGGTTTATTTGAAGTTAATGGAATAACGTATATGACTTGAATGAGACTAGGATTTCATTTGTCATCCACATAATGAAATGTAGAACTCACTTGTTTAACTTGGCTTTCCTAGAGCTGAAATAAAAAGCAGACAGAGAGGCAGAAGACCAAGGCTGAATTAGGCAGTGGGGAAAGAGCAGTGCTTGAAAAGGGAAAAGCAATCCCACTATTACCATAGGGAGCTATAAGGGGAGTTGGGGTATAGGAAATTCTAAATCATAGTAGTCCTGTTTCCCTTGAGAAATAAAGAGGAAAACTAGAAAACTAACGTAAGACTATAAGTTGTTTTAGTTACTTTTAAAGAGTTTGGGTTTTTTGTTTGATTGTTTGTATTTGTCTGGGCAATCGTAGTCTAAAAATTATTGGAATCCTCATATAAGAATTTTAAAGGTAACAAAAATGAAATCATAATAAATAGTAAACTGAACCATTAATCCAGTTTTATGTAAAATGGCAAGATTTTTGAGAGATGAAAGCTAATTAGTTTCTAA
>NW_017729033.1:63666187-63683307 GCF_001723915.1 Gavialis gangeticus | reverse complement strand
TTTTTTTTTTTTTTTTTTTTTTAATACAGGTATTATAACTACATTATTTGGACAGCTCCATAATTGAACAGATCTTAGTGTTGTTTTTCTCCTGAAACTGACAGAGCTTCTGAGTTCAGCTTGATAACACGTTCAGTATAAAATTGTGGACCTTCACAGATCTTCCAGTTCTTGGTTTAGTTGTTAGGGGAAAAAAGTTGGATTGTTTTTGTTTATAGATTTTTCTTTTTGTTAATTTTGTTTTAATCTCTGCCCTTTTTTCAGGGGAACACTTAAGTGGGTATCTTTTTCTAAATTTATCATGGAATCTTCGAATGTTGTTGGAATTCCAAGGAATGGCACTTTGATTTTTTTTTAGCAGGGACTTCACTATACAGATGACAGGTTACTTATTTTGTCTCCTCTTAATCTATCTCTCTTTCTCCAATACATTTTCTATCTTAATTATTTAATTTACAACAGATTACCAAATTCAGGATGTAATTTAATTAATTGTTGCTAAATCAATGATAAAATGAGAATCTGGCATTTGTCAGCAATTTCCAGATTCTCTACTCTGTTAATAAGTAAAAAAAAAAAAAAAAAAAAAAAAAAAAGCTTATTCTTTTCTAACTTCCAGCTCTGTGAACTTGCCTGTAAGTAGCATAATATTCTTTTTGTTTCATGTTTCGTCTTTATAAACAAACTTTACACCTTGGTTAACATTTTTTTGATTGATTAGCTAGAACACGATTGGTTCACGGTCTGATAACTCTGGCTATGTAGCAGTAACAGGAATAGAAAGTAGTGAAATGAAGATACAGATATAATCAGTTTCAAAATAGGTACAGTTTTTGCATACTGTTTTCAGAATAGAAATGCCCTGTGTCATTAACCACCAAATATTTTTTATTTTTTTTTATTTTGAGCATGGTTGTACTTCTTAATGGCGATGGGTGTTTTGTATTTCCCCCAGAAAAAGGAACTGACCCACTAGTTCAACTTTCACCTCTTTAATGATTTTGTATATGCAGAGAGGAAATTTTTGTGAGTTGTTTCAAGTGATCTACGCCAATGTTTTTGCTAATCTAGAGAATTAAGAATGAGGGTTCTTGCCAAATGTTACTTCCCTTTCCATCTCCTTTTCCCCTGACTATTTGTACTACTATTGCTGTGTTGGAGCTCATACTCTGTAAAACTTGCAGTGTTCAATTGTTGGTGGTGGTGAGAGTTTAGCATCACTGCTACCCTGGGCTTCAGAAAGTTTTGTTATTTTATAAAGGGCAAATACAAGGAATGCAACTTTTTATTCATTGAGGCTCTAGCACACTGCTTTTCTGATAGGACGTGGGTTTCCTAAGTTTTAGGTGAACAACTGTTTAGCTCTTGTAACTCAAAGGTTTCACAATAGTCTTTCTTTTTGTGGCAAAAGGAATGGAGTAATGGTTCATTTGCTTTTGTGGTGGTATTTTTTTTTCATTTTATTTTTTTTACCAGTCATTTCTCTCTGGAGTAACTGTTCTACTGTTGGTCATGTAACTGGCTGTTACGTTTAACTGGCTGTCAGAGTGTCTTTTGTGGTTTAAAAATAAGGTCAGAAAAATTTTTAAATCATTCTAGTCCCATTGAGCCTTTCAGCTGACCACTAAAGAAGAGGGTGCAAACCATTTTCTTTAGCCTATTAAGTGTGCAATTTCAAATCTGCTTGATTCTAAAACATTACTTACTTTTAGTTGAGGATTATTTTATTGTGGGAATTTTCCCCCATTCTCAAATAAAAATGTGCATTTTGTTAGTCAGTGAATGGTTTTTTGATGAAACCAGAAAAAATAAGATTATAGTAAGGTTATATTAGGGTTATAAAAATTAAGTGCCTTGATAAACTTGATTAGGAGACCTAATTTTGAGTTAAGACTGCTAGATAGATTCCCTGTAAAGCCAGAGGAAAAATGTGTGAAGTTTTGAAGAAACTTTTAAAGCAATTGGTTTAAAGCTTGCTAAGCTTTTCATATAATTTAATTTTTGATGAGGTTACACGTCATGCATGAAAGGCTAGGATATAAATAAAAATGTTTATCACCATCTTTATTTATAATGCTGGTAGTGTGTGAAAAACAAGAAAACAGACATTGGAGTTCGGACTACTTCAGGGAGAGGTTGATATACTAAGGTGAGTGACTGACAAGGTGGTTTTCATGGGAAAGTCCAGCAAATGAACAAGCTTAGAAAAAAGCCTAAATTTAAAGACATGTGGAGGAATGAATATATCCTGCTTTTAGACATGTTACTTAATTTGTTTCTAAAACTGAATAATAAAAAAAACAAACTTGAAGACCAGAGGATGAGTTCCAATCAAAATCCTAGTGTATATACAATGTGAAAGTCTCCCATTCAGTAAACTTGTTTCCCTCTAGTGGCAGACATAGGCTTGTATTTAAAAATAACCTTTGAAATTTTGATCTCACAATAAAAAATTGTGAGAAGAACATAAGACTGCAAGGGGCCTTCTATGCTGTTGAGTACAGTTACCAGGAAGTCTAGAGGTTCCTCTGTCTAAAAACATAAAATAACTTGACTGTGACACTTTAAAATATGTATGCAGTTAAAATACTATTACAATATAGTGCATAGGCTAATGCGTGTTTTCATATAGATTTAGAAACCTTAGATTTGCTTGTTGTAGTGGGATGCTTGTTTCATTAATACATTACAAAGTTTAGGCCCAAGTACAAGTTGAGGAAAGCTGGTTATATTGCAGACTCCATGGTGTGAAAGAGTTCATCAGGACTCCTGGCAGTTGTTACACTTACGATGTGATCCACAGTATGTCACGTGTTCAGACAGTTTATTGCACTGTAAATAAACCAACACCAAAGACGTTTTACATTCGTTTGTATGGTACTTCAGTAGAATGTGTGGTGGTGAGTTCTGCACAATCCTGTGCTCCATGTGAGCCATTGAAAAACAAATTGAAAGGACACCATGGGAAGTATGGCATTGGAGACTGGTTTCTTATGCCACGCTCCCAGCACTGGCAGTTGTATAACTGGTATCTGACGCATTTTATTTCTGATTCCAAAAACTGTTGCATCCTGCCATGCAGGATGCATGTTTTTTGGGATCAGAACCCATCACACCATTAGATTAATGTCTGCCAGTGCCGTAGGATTTCCTCTGTTTGGAAACGTGGATTAATAAGCAGTAGCTAATGGAAACTAAACTAGGGAATGTTTTGTGCAGCTTCTAAGTACCCTGTGGTGCTCTTTTAACTAAAAAGAAAAAAGAAAAGAGAAGAATTTGTCAACACATTTATACTTTTTAAGTACAGATAATTAAATGAGAAATCAGCATCTGAGGATAAGTAGACAAATACTCAACTATAAACACAATTTAGGCTATGAAAAATATTAAATATATAAACTCTCACATCTTTAAAAAGGTGCAGGTTAAGTAAAGTTGTATGTTGAAGTTTGATAACCAGTTGATGACATGCGGGTTGACTAAGTGGATTGCTTTAATCACTTCATGGTATGCAAGTTCAGGGCAGGAGTTTGCGTTGTGGCTTATTGACTGCACCTCGCCGCTTATACAGTTCAGCAAGTCCTTGGTGCCCCGTTTGTTCAATAAATAGGCACACCTTCCATGTCCTGTACAAATGCGGTTCAGCGTGGTCCATTATTTACAGGCGGAAACTTAGAAGCTTGATGGTCAGTTTGATGACCACATTTTTGCATGCTGTTGCTGCAGACCAGATTTTGCACCAGTGGCTCTTAGCATCTACTGTTCGATAAAAGAGCACGTGTAACCAGAAAAGTTTCTTTGACTTAAGCCAACATATTGGTGGGTGGCTGATATTTTCATACAACAGGAGTTCAGGGTCAGCCATGATGTTTTTGTATTTTGAAGTATGGCCAAATCCTTTCTTACTGTGGAGGGAGTGATATTTGATAATGCCGACAACCACAGAAGCAGCATGGATTTTAGAGGGCTGCTTACTACTCGCATGGCAATGTTCACCTGTGTGTCAATGTGATTGCTGTGAAGGCTTTAGCACTAGATGGAGTGCAGTATTCAGCTGTAGAGCGTACCATTGCCTGGGTCAATCTGTGGAGGATAGGAGCATTGCTTCCCCAGGATGTGGAACTTCTCTATAATGTTAACCCACATCGCTGTCTTTTTGGCAGTAATTTTGAGGCACTGGAGGCAACTGAGAGTTCAACCTAGAGTGACTCTAAGGTACTGTAGATTTTTTGGGGTGTTTCTAGTGCCACAAAACTGTACATTTAGCATTTTATTGGCCTGAGAGTTAAGGTGGAACGAGTAAACTGCCATCTTGGCTGCATCAGATTTCAAGTGCGAAGTTTGGAAATAGTCCTTTAGGGTGTGCAGATCATTTTCGACGGCTTTTTCTGTTGCCTTAAAAGAATCGCCTTGTGTGGCTAATAGAATCTCATCAGCATAAATAAATTTATGAGTTGCTGTTGGCAGGATGTCACTGGTGTATAGGTTGAAAAGAGCCAGAGAAAGAACAGACCCCTGAGGGAGGGGTCCTTTAGCACTTTCCAGCAGCTCAGATCCTTGAGTTGTACCCAGAATCTACGGTTTGATAGGAAGATGCTTATTAATGAGAAGGTTGGTCTGCACTTGATGACCTACGCCAATTTTAGCAAAAGTCCTTTTCTCCAAACAGTATCATATGCAGAGGAAAGGTCTCTAAATGCTGCAGTTGTTTTTAATTTGTGCTGAAATCTGGCCTCAATATGACTGGTCAGTGCTAATACCTGATCATAGCAGTTTCTTTTTGTCCAAAAGCTACTATGGTCTTTTGGGTATGATGGCTTCCAGGGTGGTTTTCCAGTGGGCAAGGATTAACCTCTTTATAAGCCATGGATAGAAGAGAGATTGGCCTGTAGCTTTTCAAATCATCATCAAGCTTATCAGATGTTCTGATTGTGATGACTTTACCTCTTTCCATTCTTGAGGGAGCCCACCAGTGGTATGTATATTGTTAAAAAGATTGCAAGCCAAGTCCATGAGAACAGTCGCAGGTTCTTAAGGAACCCTGAGAAAATGCTGTCAAAGCTAGCCACTTGCCCAGACTTCGTAGCTGGAAGCCCTTTGTCTGGTTCCTCCTGCTTGAAAGAGATGGAGAAAAGAGACAGGTTAGCAGGCTGAATTAATCTTAATGGGAAAAGTGAATGATAATGGATCTGCATTGTATATGGAGTGAAATTCCACACTACCTAGGCTTACTGCTAGGCCTCGAAACAGGTGTGTTAATGCTTTCATGAACAGTAAATGTAATGTGAGGAATCTTTAGCAGGAACTGCACATGTAGGAGGGTTACATTTTCTAGTTTACAGATGACCAGTGCAAACCAAGATTTTTGTCCTTAGCGAGCAATGGGTAGGTGTCAGAAGAATGATCTAGATGAGGGCTGTTCAACTTCTGGCCTGTGGGCCACATATGGCCTACAAAGGTTTAATTTTCGTGGCCCCAGGTGCCCAGCCAGCTGCTGTTCTCCTCATCGGTCTGGCTGCAACCAGGGGCTTTAGGCTCCCCCCCTCCCTTCTCCAGCTTCCACTTCCTTCCCCACCTCAGGGCACAGTGTGGTATAGTGCAGCCCACGGTGCTGGGGAAACTCCTGTCATAGCCTGGGACACTTGTGCACTTGGTACAGCGAAAGCCATGCTCTCACGGCATGTAACCCAGAGATTGCATGACACCATACTGATGCAACCCATAAGGTATGCTGCTCCCAGCCACTTAAGCTGGACAACCCTTATTTGGATTGTGTATGATAGCTGATGTCTCATGATGTGTAGTACATAGCAAAAGTGTGTTAGGCTCAGAGATGTGGGGCAGAAAATTTTCCGGAACATTTTACACTGCTTTATTTTTCTGTAACAGTGAATGGATGCCAATAGAATATTAGGCAAGATTGGCAGTTGCAAAGTTGTAAATGAAGTTTTTCAGGTGATTATCCCTAGTAAGTGTGGGAGAGAGTACATATATGTTTTATTGATTTGTAAACAGGAGGGTAAATACACTTGTATAATAATCCAAACCAAAAATCAAGTTATGAATTCACCTAATTGGCTGCAGGTCAAATGAAAACCAAAGCTAAAATCCTTATTTCATCTCAGACTGCAAGTGAAAGCAAAACTAAAACTGAAACTGATCAATTTTTGTTTCGCTTTCAGTTCAGCAAACACAGAGCAGTGTCTCATTTCTTTTCTTGAGTTGGGCAAGTTGGAAGTGTTTGCATAAGATCTGTTAATTTTTTCATATTTTTGCTTTGAAGTAGTCCTAATTTCATAGATTTCATAGACATTAGGACTGGAAGGGACCTCGGAAGATCATCAACTCCAGCCCCCCGCCCAAAGGGCAGGAAGTCAGCTGGGATCATAGGATCCCAGCAAGATAAGCATCCAATTTGCTCTTGAAGGTGTTCAAGTAGGTGTTTGAACTACCTCTGATGGCAGGCTGTTCCAGACCTTGGGGGCTCGGACAGTAAAGAAATTCTTCCTTATATCCAGCCTGAAACAGTCGTGCAGGAGTTTATAACTGTTCAACCTTGTCATCCCTTGGGGCGGTCTGGTGAACAAACGTTCCCCCAGGGACTGGTGGTCACCCCGATAAACTTATCGTTGGCCATCAGATCACCCCTGAGCCTGCGCTTTTCCAGGCTAAAGAGCCCCATGGCTCTCAGCCTGTCGTTGTAAGGTCTGTTTTCCTGACCTCTAACCATGCGCGTGGCTCTTCTCTGGACTCTCTGAAGCTTCTCCACATCTCTTTGAATTGTGGGGCCCAAAACTGGACGCAGTACTCCAGCTGCAGCTTCACCAAGGCAGAGTACAAGGGGAGAATGACGTCCCAGGATTTGCTTGAGAAGCATCTGTGGATGCAAGCCAGTGTTTTGGTTGCTTTATTAGCCGCAGCATCACATCATTAATGAGGATGTTGAACAATATGGATCCAAGGACAGAGCCTTGGGGGAACCCACTGGTCACAGGGCATCGCAGCAATTGACTTCCATCAACCACCATCCTCTGGGTCTGACCACGGAGCCAGTTTCCCAGCCAGCGGATCGTGGTGGACCCAAGGCCACAATTGGCCAGTTTTGCCAAGAGGTGATCAGTTTGTTTGAATATAACATTTAAGCCACATTAAGTGTACTGTATTTAATTTTTTTCCTAATCAAATATTTCAGTTCAAATACTTGTACTTTTTTAGTTTTGTTGACTAAGTATAAGTCGAATGAACATGAAAAACCAGATCATGCTCTATTTAAGGCATTGGAAAATCTTCTGGAAAATTTGCCCATTCAAAATTGTCCAGAAAATCCACATCTCTGGTTAGGCTTCTGGCAAACATCAGTTGGCATTAGGTGCAATTGAGATCTGAGGAATTGTATGCCTGATCCCAAAAGTTATTCATCCTCAGGCATACCATACATACCACACATTTAGTGAAATTGTGGCACCACAAAATGGTAACCAGCTACAAAGATATTCCATGTTTAATGTAGAACATTTTTTGCTGGTTGGTATGGTATCTTAAACTGAACATGTAGCATACCCAGACTGAATTATACTTGGGTCTATGAGTTATAGGCAGGGAGCTGCTTGGTTTAAACCTGCCAGATGCAGGATATCAGTCAGTGCCATATGCCTATCCAGCCCTCTATGTGGGAGCTGTCAAGCTTGCAGCTTTCAGTTTACTGTGCTGCAGTAACAGAAGGGGACAGAAGAGAAGAGGAGCTAATCCACTACCCCTACCTGATATTTAACTCATGTCTGGAAACAGGGCTGCACAGTATACAACTTTCAACATGCCAAAGCCTAGATGTGTAATGGTGAACTGATTCCAGATCCCAACATTGTACCATTAAAATAACATCTACAAAGCACCCAAGTTGGTTTTTTTTCACCCAGTGAAGACCACTATGTTGCTAAATTCATCCTCGTAACTTCTGAGAAGAACAATTAGGGTAGGGACTTCCAGGTGCCTGAATTATGAGGTCTCACCCATTTTTCCTGGCAGCTGAAGCATAACGGATCCCTTGCAAAAGGCCACCTTTACAACTGTAATGTGGTGGTTTGGAGAGCATTTCTGAATCTCTTGCAGTTTCACTAACAGTAGGCTTCACAGAGCTAGTTATGTCATTTCCCATAAAGCTCATCAAATGAGATGCACAAATCATAGAAAATTAGGGTTGGAAGGGACCTCAGGCAGTCATCTAGTCCAACCCTCTGCTTGTCTAGCTGGGTCTTAAAAACTTACAAGGATAAAGAATCCCCAACAACTCTAGGTAACCTGTTCCAGTGCTTAACTACTGTTGTAGCAAGAGAGTTCTTCCTAATACCCAACCTAAACTTCCCTTGCTGCAGTTTGAGACCATTGCTTCTTATTCTGTCATCTGACATCACTGAGAACAGTCTAGCTCCATCCTCTTAAGAAATGCCCTTCAGGTACTTGAAGGTTGCTGTTAAATCTCCCTCCTCTTCTCCAGAAGCCCAGCTCCCTCAACCTCTCAGAAGACATGTACTTCTGTTGGCTACAAAGGACCAACTCACAGGATCGTTATAAATTCTAGCTTATTAGACAGGATGTGAAGTTTTAATAAAATTATAAATGCAAATTCTGGGGGCTTATGAGGGATACTGATTACTTCAGCACACTCACATGCACTCACACTCATTTAAACCCATGTAGTATAGTGTATAGTAGCTGCTGTAGTGATTGCGAGAGCACTGGTGTCAGTATATCTACCTATCCGAGGCCCTGGAGTCTGCTTTCGATGGTCAGCTTCTTCAAGGCAATGTCTTCTCTAGAAGGGGGTCACCTGATTATCTTTCTGTCTCTGTAGGTTAGGTGCTGAATGAGAGGGTGCCACTGAGGGTCTTGCTTCACTGCCTTTTATCCCTTTCTGGCAGAGCTGTGTGATTCCCCCAGAATCATCTTGGCTGCCCAGTCCGGAGGTCGCGGTCCAACCTGGGTCTTGAGTAGTGCATGACAGCTGTTAGTCGCAGTCACTGAGGGTTTTGCCCAATGGTGCAATTTTGGGAGACCACCCTTGACTTGACTGACTCAATGGCTGTGTTGTTGCATGTTTCAGGTGGCTTGATTAGCTTAAAATGGCTTGTAGAGTAGAGTTTTGTGATGGTAAGTTCCTCTGGTTAGGCTATTGTCAATTAACAGCCAAAGGCTCTTGCTTTATCATTCAATTATTTATTGACTCATACTGGCATTCACTCAAAGTACCAGCCTAATATAGCAGATTCTGTCACTTTACAATTACAGTTTCGGTGCAGTTTTTAACAATGGTCCAGTGTGTAACTTTTATTCTACAGGGAGTACATTCCTTAAGGGTTTAAAAGCATAAAATACAAAATGCCATGGTAAAGATGAGACAGATGAAATATAAAAATGCACTGTGAAGTAGTGAGGATCAGCGGCTACTGGGGACAGTGAGTTAGGTTAATACCAGGATATATTTACAGTCTTTGAAGTAGATATTTTAGTTCTTTTGTTTTCTTTAGTGACACTTAGCTCAATTGATATACAGGTGTAGTTTGTACGTTTCTCCTACAGAAAGCCACTTCAGTGTTCTGGCTTGCTCTGAGCTTTGCCACACCCATGCTATGAGTGTGCTAGGTCTCTGCCAACACTCAGAAGGAAAAAGAAATGCACAAAATGGGGGATGTAGGCAAGAAGGAGCTTCTGTTACACCTCAGCCCCCTAACCATTTTTTGTTGCCCTCTGCAGGATTCTCTCCAGTTTGTCTACATCCTTTCTGTAGTGGGGGGCCCAAAACCGGACACAGCACTCTAGTTGTGGCCTCACCAGTGCAGAACAGAGGGGAATAATTATTTTCTTCAATCTGCTGGCAGCACTCCTACTAATGCAGCATAGTATGCCATTAGTCTTCTTTGCAGCAATGGCACACTTTTGGCTCATCCAGTTTATTGTCTACTGTAATGCCCAGGTCCTTTTTTGCAGGGCTGCTGCTTAGTCAATTGGTTTCCAGTCTATACTGGTGCATGGGGTTGTTCTGTCCTAAGTGCAGGACTTTGTACTTGTACTTATTGAACCTCATGAGATCTTTTGGTCCAGTCCTCCAATTTGTCTAGGTTTCTCTGAATCCTAGTCCTATCCTCCAGAGTATCCACTACTCCCTCCAGCTTGGTGTCTTCCATGAACTTGCTGAGCATGCACTTCATCCATCTTCCAGATTGTTGATGAACATACTGAACAAAACAGACCCCAGGACCAACTCCTGCGGCACTCCACTTGATACCAGCTGCCAACTAGACATCAGGCCATTGACTACTACGCTCTGAGCCTAATGATCCAGCCAGTTTCCTATCCTTATAGTCCATTAACCCAACCTGTACTTCCTTAGCTTACTTGCAAGAATGTTGAGGGAGACCATATCAGAAGCTTTGCTTAAGTGGAGATATATCATGTCCACTGCTCTCCCTGCCTCCAGAGTCAGTCATCTCATCATAGGCAATCAGGTTGGTCAGCCATGACTTGCCTTTGGTGAATCCATGCTGACCATTCCTAATCACCTTCTCTTCCAAGTTCTTAGAAATGAATTGCTTGAGGACCCTGCTCCAAGTTCTTTCCAGGGCCTGAGGTGAGGCTGACCTGCCTGTAGTTCCCTGGATCCTCCTTTCCTTTCTTAAAGATGGGCACTATATTTGCCCTTTTCCAATTGTCTGGGACCTCTCCTAATTGTCACAAGTTTTCAAAGATGATGGGCAGTGGCTCTGCAATCACATCAATCAACACTTTTGGGTACATCCTGTCTGGCGCCATTGACTTTTATACACCCAGTTTTTCTAGATAGTCCTACCCTGTTCTTTTGCCACTGTTACCTGCTCACCTCCCCAAACTGTGCTGCCAGGTGCAGTAGTCTGAGTCCTGACCTTGCCTGTGAAAACTAAGGTGAAAAAGGCAGTGAGAATTTCAGCCTTTTCTATTCATCTGTTACTAGTTTGCCTCACCCGTTTAGTAAGGGACCCACACTTTTTCTTCTTCCTGACATACTTCTAGAAATCCTTCTTGTTACCCTTCATGTCCCTTGCTAACTGCAACTCCAGTTGTGCTTTGGCCTTCCTGATTTCATCTCTGCATGCCTGAGCAGTGCTCTTATATTCCTCTGTAGTTGTTTGTCCAAGCTTCCACTTTGTGTAAGCTTCCTTTTTGTGTGTTAGCTCATTGAAGAGTTCCCTGATAAGCCAAACGGGTCTTGTGCCATACTTGCTGGTCTTCCTGCATATAGGGATGGTTCATTCTTGCACCCTCTGTAAGGTTTCTTTAACATACAGCCAGCTCTCCTGGACTCCTCTCCCCTTCGCACTGGCCTTCCAGGGGGTCCTGCCCCTCAGTTCCCTGAGTCGAAGTCTGCTTTTCTAAAGTACAGGGACCATACTCTGCTGCTCTCCTTCCTTCCTTTCTTTAGGATCTGAACTCAAATCATCTTGTGGTTGCTGGTGCCCAAGTTGCCATACACTACTATATTCCCCACCAATTCTTCCCTGTTTGTGAGCAGCAGGTCAAGAAGAGCACGGTCCCTAGCTGGCCTCTCCAACACTTGTTCCAGAAAGTTGTCCCCAACGCTCTCCAAAAACTTCATTGATTGCCTTCAGCAGATGTCAGGGTGATTGAAGTCCCTCATGAAAACCAGGACCTGAGATTGGGAAACTTGCATTAGCTGTTTGGAGAGAGCCTTATCCATCTCATCCCCCTGGTCTGGTGGTCTATAGCAGACACCAGCTATGACATTACCTTTGTTACTCTCCCCTCTGATCCTTACCCAGAGACTTACAACAGGCCTGTCTCCAGTTTCCTACTGGAGCTCTGAGCAATGATACAGCTCTTTTACATAAAAAGCAACTCCTCTTCCTCTTCTACCCTGCCTGTCCTTTCTGAACAGTTTATACCTGTGCCAGTGCCAGTGCTCCAGTCATGTGAGCTCTCCCACAGTCTGCTATTCCAATCGTGTCATAGTTGAGTGACTGTGCAAGGACTTCTAGTTCTTCCTGCTTGTTTCCCAGGCTCTCTGTGTTTTGTGTACAGGCACCTGAGGTAAGTAGCCAATTACCCTTTTTTCTGGAACAATAGGAAGGCCTTTCTTGTTGCCCCCTCTTGCTTGTGTTTCCTCTAGGTCACCCACTTACTAGGGCTTTGGTCTCCATCCCCCGGTGGACCTAGTTTAAAGCTATCCATGCTGGGTTAGCAAGGTGTTTTTATTTGTCACCTGTATTTTTGTTGATTCTGATATTCTTTTATATTGTATTTGTGCAAGGCCATTTTACAGTTCTAGTAAAATATAAAGCAGATACCTTATGCTTCACTGCAATTGCTTCCTATGGCTTGTCATGTTTGATATCCTTCCCCTATGCAAATTGTACATACTTAACAATAATATACTAAAGGAGCACTTTTTAATTCAGCAGTCAAGTGATTGATAATTTGCAATTAATAAGCTATAGTTTAGTGTGTATTTTTATGAATCTATATTTGAATCAGTCCTCCATCCATGTATGTGCATGTATGCATGCACATACATCCCTCTTAATCTTATTGTTGTAGTGCCATCAGATAATCATCGTGGTTATTATTTTATTGCTAAGCTACCTGAATATCTGTTGGGTTTTTTTCTGTAGCCAGAGCTCTCTATCTTACTTTACATCCTTGAATCAGAAAATACCGGTTTCTTTGATCTAGCTACCTCTTTTGAGTGTCCAGGGAGAAGGATATTAGGGATAAACCTTCTAATTAAAATTAATGATGCAAATGCAGATACACTAATTATAAATGAGTTTGTCTAATGGAGGATCACAAGTTACTAACATTTGCTCTTTTGATGAAGTAAATTGATCCAGAGTACCATAAATAGAGCTGATGAGCTTTTTTTTAGCTGCTGTATCAGGAAAGCTGCTAGAGCAAAATGAATATGGTAACTATATCTAGAGGTAGGTTGTAATTTATATTTTTTTCAGGTGTGAGCAAATTGTGTGCATCGCTTATGGAGTATTGCTCATAGAGTGGGTGAATTACAGTGAACAGGAGGTTTCATCATTTTGGTTGTAACTATACATGTTGCTTAGGCTTGTCTTCCATGTTTTATGTGTTCACTTCAGATGCCTGATGAGATAATTTTGACATTAAGCCTTCAAAGATTAACCTAAATATATCTTTCCAGTACACTCTGCTATTACCCTGTGATATGTGTGTATTACTTCATGACTCGCATCTTTTGTCTGAGGATTTCCTTGGTTTTAAAATTATTAAACATGTCATATGTCAACCCTGAAGAAGAAACCAAGAATATTACCATATGATATTTTTAAAGATTTGAAGAATGTATTGTTAACCTTAAATAAGTGATATTTGGAAATTTTTTTTCAAATTCTAAGGCAAAATGCACCAGTGTAATCTGGTTGCTTTATGCCCTTATGGAGTTGCACAGAACATCCAGTTTATTTCTCAATATAATCGTTTTAATAAATTTCAGTTGCTATTGTTAGAAATGTAGAGATATATACATTCAGGACATGCAACTTGCACACTTTCTATATTAATAGTTATTTGTATTTAATACATGACTAATTTGAAATGTATTTATCTTATGATTATTTGTATCAGTTTATTTAGATTACCATTATTCTATATTTTAAAGGCTATGAGAAGACAGATGATGTTTCAGAGAAAACTTCACTAGCTGATCAAGAGGAATTGAGAGCTATATTCATCAATCAGCCTCAGTTAACCAAGTTCTGCAATAATCATGTCAGGTATTGACTTTAATAGTATGTTAATAAATTAACAGCATGTATTTAGTGCCCATAATTTGCATGCCACTTTACAGAGATTCACATAAGATGCTGCCCCTGCCCTTTTCTTTAACCAGTTCTCAGTTGAACTAGTGATCAGAGTGGTCAGTAGTATGTTATTGTTTCAAAAATAGCCAGTATCATACTGGAATGTTGCATTCAAGTCATGGGATACTATTCTTCCACTTAATTCATCACTGATGAGGAGTACAGTGTTCACTTTTGGGTGCCATGCTTCAAGAAAGACATGGACAAATTGGAAAGAGTCCAGCAGACAGCAACAAAAATAAGAGGTCTAGGAAACTTGACTTGCAATGAAAGGTTGGAGGAACTGGAATTGTTCAGTCCAGTGAAGAGTAGATAGAGGGACTGAAGACTTAAATACTGTGGTCTTGCATTCTTAAAATGATTTGTGGCAAAGTGTTGTTTAATCCTGCAGATGAAACTTTGATTTATATGGTAGTGTTCATACAAGTTAACATGAATCTTTTCTTGGCTTGGTTATTGGAAGCACTTAGCAGACATTACTAAAGTTAAAATTGGGCTCACTAATCTAATGAGGCAATTTTAAGACACATGCTCAGTATTTTTGTTTGGATATTCTTAATTAGCTGTTTTTGAAGTGGTAGTATCTGTTAACATAGGGAAGCTGGTGGCATTTGTGGCAATTCAGGCGATATGATTTAATCGATGGAGATATTCATTTAGGCTCTGGAATGTTCTTGATATATTGTGGGGATTCTGATTTATGCAGCCACTCCTTTCAACTTTTATTTAGCAAATTTGGTGTTCTTTGGAGTATTTACTGTGTAAGATGTCATCATGATGTACCTTGAAAAGAAAAAGGAAAGTTAATGTGTGTGCACATGCATGCTACCATATTTAATCAATTATAAGATGACCCTGAATACAAGATGACCCCTCCCATTAGTTTCCTTGTACGGACAATGTATAATTCTGGTATAATTTTACAGGTATAGAATCTAATTATGGGAGGCTTGCTTTGTATTTGTCCCCTTCCCACTGCTACAGCAGGGAAAATAAATCTGGGGGAGGGGGGGTCAGAAGATGACTCTTTTCCATCTGCCCCACCCCAACTTCTTCCGTTTGTAGCCCCTTCATCCTCACCCCTTACTGCTGGACCCTGCTGTCCCTGAGCACATGGAAGTGATGGGCAAATTTGAAAACACTGACTTTGAAATAAACGTGGCTGTGGTAATTTGCATATAGGCAGATTACTATGAATACCATAGACTTGGTTCATCCAGAACTGATGCAGTTTACCCTTTTTTTAAACTGCTGCATGTGTTGGCACAGGTACTCCAGAAACACACTTTTAAGCAGCACTTTAGCACTTATTTAGAATATAAATTTTTTTTAAGGAAAATTTTTCATGTTCCAGTCAAATCAGCCAAATCAAATCCAAATCTGTGAGTCATTTAAGAACCAAATGTGGCCCTACTACCAGTAAACATCCTTCACCCCTACCTGGGGATTCAGATGTTTCCAAATCCTTTGGTGCGCATCCTTTGTGCAGGCCTAAGCCTGAAAGCTTTGGTTTCAGATGCCCCTGAGTTTGGCTTGCCTTTGGCCATATGGCTGCAGGAGCAACCTAGGGAGGAGTCTCCCATTTAAGTAACTGACAGCTTGTAGCCAAGATCCTCCCACTGGAAGCTGGCTAGTGGGAAGCTAATTATGAGGCTCTTGTAGGGAGTTCTGTCAGCAAGCAGACAAGGTTGTAACCCTCCACTGCACAGTGCCATTTTATGTACATTACCTCAGTCAGAGTATTTCCCCTGCCACTATCGTGGTCAAGGCTCAAAATTTACCATGTAGTTCATTGGTTTGGGCCCCAGTAGAGTCAAAAGAATTTCAAGGCATGGTGACCCCACAGCTCAGCACTGTTCACTGTGTGTGTCTACTCCAGATACACGCCCCGCCCCCGCGCAAAGGATCCTTGTGCTAATTAGCTCCCCACTCATGACTGGAACCAGGTGTTCTTATCACAACTCCTAAGATTCTCCAAAAATGTATATACCAATGAGGTACAGGGCAGGCTTGTCCAGCTCCACTCATGGAGGGTGGGGCCATACTAATAATGTATGACAGGCTGTGAGGGCAACAGGGATTCTGCTTGAACTGTTGGGGCCCTGTTTGGTGGTGATTGTCAGACATTTAAGGCTGGTGAAGAAATGGGAATCATTGAAATGGGAAAGAAAGTCACAGCTCAGCTGTGGATGTGAAGAGGAAGTTGAAATGTTTTCGGTGTAGTGGCTCATCATGACTTGAAAAAGACACAGTACTGAGGGGGACTGAACATAATAGGCACTACCATATATCTTACTCAAATGGGTTGCACTAACCTGTCCTTGTGTTAAGTTCCCTTTAGTATGTTTGCCCAATATAGGCCATGTATTTTGCTTCATGGCATCTTGAAGGCTCAGATGAAGCGTAGTCTATGCTTACCTGGCAAGGGAAACACCATGACCATGGAGGTGGTCTTCCTAGCCGCACCAGGGAAGACTGCTCTCCTGGCATTGGGATAGTACCTGCCAAGGTAATGTATAGTGAACCTCCTACTTAGCTGCTGGACTGGGAAGGTCTTGGCTTTAAGCTCATTTAATGGAAAGGGAAGACTCCTTTCTGGTTTGCTCCTGGGTCCTTATGGCTGAGGGCAAGCAAAACTCAGGGGCATCCTAACCCCAAGCCTCCGGGCTTGGGCCTGCGAATGGGATGTCTGTCAAAGGATTTGAAAACATCTGAAGCCCCAGATGAGTGTGGAGGATGTTTGCCAATAGTAGGGCCACTTGTGGTTCTGGACTGACTCTCGGGTTTGGAATTTGTTTTGGCTACTTTGGCTTGGAATATGGAGAATTAAAAAAAATATATATAGGCCGTGTGTTTTAATCATGTTCAGTGTTGGCTGCGTTTAACTTCATGGTTTCCATTGCTGAGTACACAGTGCTTTTCGCAGCAGTTTAATGATGGGCAATGTATTTAATAAGGTTTCCTTGTATGAGAATATAGAATCATAGAATCAATGAGTCAGAAGGGACCTAGACAAATCATCGTGTCTGAACCCCTGCCATGGGCACGAAGGAGCACTGGGGGTGGCAGGGGTCATAAGACCCCAGCCAGGTGCCTATCCAGTCTCCTCTTGAAGATACCTACAGGTTGGGGAAGTCCCTTCTTGTCAGTACAGAGGCAGAAAAGGATCTTGGAGTCGTCATTGACTCCAAGATGAACATGGGCCAGCAGTGTGGGGATGCAGTCAGGAAGGCCAACCGTACC
>NW_017729033.1:63649951-63665753 GCF_001723915.1 Gavialis gangeticus | reverse complement strand
GAACAGGGTGCTCTCCACACCCTCGTCCAGGTCGCTAATGAAGATGTTGAATGGCACCGGCCCAAGGACCGAGCCCTGAGGGACTCCACTGCCCACACCCTTCCAGGTCGACATTGACCTGTCCACCACCACCCTCTGGGTGCGCCCCTGGAACCAGTTTGCCACCCATGTGACTGTGCATTCGTCAGTGCCACAACCCCTCAGCTTGCCCACCAGAATTGGGTGGGACACTGTGTCGAAGGCCTTCTGGAAGTCCAAGAAGATGACATCGACTTCCTCCTTCACATCTAAGCTCTTTGTTATCTGGTCATAGAAAGAGACCAGGTTAGTCGGGCAGAATTGGCCTGGCATGAACCCGTGTTGGTTACTCCTCAACATCAGTTCCCATGCAGGGTGCTCACAAATGTGGCCCTTTAATTTTTTCAAAGACCTTCCCCAGGATAGAAGTGAGGCTGACTGGCCTGCAGTTGCCAGGCTCTTCCTTCCTCCCCTTCGTGACTGGAACCAGGTGTTCCTGGTACTATCCCAATGCCAGGAGAGCAGTCTTCCCTGGTGTGGCTAGGAAGACCGCCTCCATGGTCATGGTGTTTCCCTTGCCAGGTAAGCATAGACTACGCTTAATCTGAGCTTTCAAGAGGCCGTGAAGCAATATAAGATAAGGGACTTTGTTTCCCCATGCTGATGTGGGGTGGGGGCGGGGGAGCAGTACCTCATCTTATATTCAGGTAAATTGTTGGTACTATAGTACTTGTACCTGTTTTTTTCCTTGTCTTTTAGCACTGCAAAATACAACATAATCACATTCCTGCCAAGATTCCTTTATTCCCAGTTCAGAAGAGCTGCCAATGCATTTTTTCTTTTTATTGCGTTACTTCAGGTAAGCTCAGCTGAAAGGATTTAGATTTCAAATATTTAAGTACTAATAAATGTCATAGAGTACTCATAACGATTTTGAATATTTTGCAGAAGTTTTGTGTATCCATGTAAGGAGGTTTTAGCAAATAAATATATGAAAATGTATCAGTGGAACACAGGTTGTGGTTATAAAAACAGAATGTATCTGGCAACCATCTGATAGAGGAGGAGAGTTCCTTGTAATCTTTTATTTTTCGTAATAAAGGGCATCACTGATGTGGATCTGGCTCACAAAATAAACAAATCCTGTATTATGAATTGGAAACATTACAGATAAGGAATATAATATTTTACCTTTCCCAAACTGCATTTTTATAGAAACATAGAAATTAAGGGCTGGAAAGGACCTTGAAAGATCTTTGAGTTCAACCCCCATGCTCTTGGCAGGAATACTGCTGAGATCAAATGATCCCAGCAAGGTGTCTGTCCAGTGTCGTCTTGAAGACTTCCAAGGTTGGGGACTGCACCCCCTCCTTAAGAAGTCTGTTCCAGATTCTGGTCACCCTTACCGTAAAGAAGTTCTTACTTGTATCCAACCTGAAACCATCTTCTAACAGTTTATGGCCATTGCTCCTTGTCCCTTCCTGGAGTGCCCTAGTGAACAGTTTTTCTCCCAGCACTTACCTCTTACTTGCTTATAGATGACTACCAAGTCCCCCCTCAGTCTTCTCTTTCTCATGCTGCATAGTCCCAGATCCCTCAGTCTGTCCTCATAAGGTTTGTCCTCCAGGCCCTTAATAATTCTTGTGTCCCTTTTCTGGACCCTTTCAAGATTCTCTGTCCTTTTTTGAACAGGATTAAGGGTTACTTCTTGCACAAAGTGACAGAACCTTGACTACACTTGGACTTTGAAGTCTGTTTTCAAAAGACTGTATTTTCAGCTCAAATGTTAGCCAATTGGCAGATCACCAGTTTAAGAAAGTATACCATATTACTGATTAGCCAACACCACTTCATGCGGTAAGGATTTCCCTAGAACACTCCAGCATATGACAGGCTCTTAACCAGTTTAACCAGATTCTAATATGATTGCATGATATTGCTGCATATAAAAAAAAAAAAAAAAAAAAAAAAAAAAATTAAAAAGGAGGTAGACATGTTGTTTATCATTCATGTGATATTTCTATATTTATTAACTTTTAGATGGCCATGTTGGCTTGATGTCATTTGGCACATCCAAATGAAATGTAATGCTTCCATTACTTTGAGCTCTAATTGGCATAAAGTGAATATTAATTATATGATTCATCCAGATAAGGTCCTTCTTATCCAGAAATGCTTTTTTTTTTTTTTTTTTAAGAAGCAGTTTCATAGAATGTTGAATAAAATATTTCTCTCTAATTTAAACTGGTATGGTAAGGTTCCCTCAGAGCTGTCTGAATAGAAATGCCACTGCTCCTGGTGGATAATTATTTTTAAATTTTAGGTTGAGCATGAATCTAAGCAGGTTGCAACTATACCAGTGCACTCTTCCCCCACCTCAGATTTGCCCCTCCCTCCATGTGGCTGGTGCAGAGAAAAGAAGCAGAAGCTATCTTAAAGCATTTCTATGCTTCTGGTCAGAAAAATAAACTTTCCACTTAGGAGAGATGCTTCAGTTTTGGACAGCAAATTTTCAGGAAAAAGGACTGTGAGATATGCGAGTAAATGTGTTTATTTTATTTAAGAGCATACTCTCCTCAAAGGTACATAGAATCTCTTGTAATTGAATTAGTTTTGACAGAAACCCACTTCCAGCATAAACTTCTTCTGTGGATTTTAGAACAACGTGTTGATTCCCCTCATGTGGAGGTCTTAAACATTAGAAAATGGCAGGCTATTAAAGAGACCTTGCATATTTTGCCACCATGTAATTCTGATACATAGATTGTTTTTAGTCTTATTTCATACTTCAGTTATTTTTAGCAAATGAACATGAATACATGTTACTTTTCCTACTGTTATTTGTATGGATATTTAGAACAGTTGTTCAGAACATGTCGACACACTTTTTAAATCTTCCAGCAAACAATGCCAGTATCCTGTTTTTGTTTAAGGTTTCATTAAGTTGGCTGCTGGAAAAACTTCAAGTCAATCTGTAAAAGTGTCACCTTTTATTTACTTAGCAATTTTACTTCTTTACGTATTTTATTATTTATTTATGCCACAATGTGGTTGCACAGAAATATAATAAAATAGATAATAAACATTCTTTCCTTCTGAATCTTTTAACAGTAGATTCAGAATGCATACAAAATATTAAGCTTATTACTACATTTGTATAACATACTCTTTTTCACAAAGCTCTCCTCCTCTTGGGCATATTGAATATCACAACCCTGATCACATGGAACTTGTTCTCATGCTTTTTTCCTATATCATTAGTGGCTGTATTCAGATGAATGCAGATATCAGTGTTATACAAATAATCAGCTCTCTGCTTTTACTATAATGCGTATGCTTTTCCGTATAGTACAGGCTACTTGCTTATTGATTTTTAGGTTTTTAATATGTGGCAATATTGCAGAAAGAGGCATTAGTGAGGACATGGGTCATCTTCTGTGGTTTAAACTGGTATTTCAAAAATAAAGCCTCTAACCAAGAGAAACCTTTGTTTAAAATTTAAAATTTTACTGTCAGTTTGGAAATCCTAATAAAAGAAACAGGTACAAAATGCCTTGTAATCTAAGACTATCGAAAAAGAAAGTAAAGAACATGGACACAAGTAGTAAAAACTAACATTCCACTGGACTTGAGAGGTTGAACCTCTAAATCTGTGTTCCAGCAAACACTGAAGTATGTGCATAACTTTGTCCATGAGAATGCACTACTGAATTCTTTATAAACCGCTTAAGTGCTTTACTTTGCCACTCCCTTTGATTCTAGTATATGGTAGTACTCGCAATGAAAACTCAGTGCTACATCTCAAAACTGAATAAAGCTGCATTAATTTTATTTTTGGCACAATTCTCTTTGATTTTAATCAGATTTGTACTTTTACCTACAAATACACAATGATTTTTTTCTCTCTTTTTTTAATAGCAAATTCCAGATGTATCCCCAACGGGTCGTTATACAACCTTGGTTCCTCTTTTGTTTATTTTAGCTGTAGCAGCAGTCAAGGAAATCATTGAAGATATTGTAAGTATTGGAAATATTTCGTCGTATTAGTTTATAATGTTCCCAAAAGTTAGTCTGTAATATTTACACATCTCTAAAATTAAAAATAATTGAAGTTACTAGGTTCATGCTGTATTAAACACATTCTTGAATTATGTTTATTTGGAGATTCTTGAAAGTTATAGAAAAGCCTATGATAGAAAGATGAAAGCCTTAAACTATGGTAGAGAGAATGTTGTCTCTATCATCTGTATAGATAGGTGCTATCCATGTGATAAATGGTGTAGGAATATGGTAAATATAGACCTGTGCAATTTTTCACTACCTTATTACCTGACACATTTCCTTGGGATTTACTATAGCCTTCCAAATCCCACCATGGCTTCAAACAGCCTTTTCTCTTTCTTATTTCATTAAGAAGAAACTTGTTACAACAGTTTTCTTTCATCTTCTACATGTTGAATTCCTCTTTATGCCCAAAATTATGCTTGAAGCACAGTAGTCTTAGATTACATATATTACACAATTCACTGGTTAACCATACAGTACATTTAGACTGGCTACATGTGCAAAGTTAGTATTGAGCAATTAACTGATGCAAAGTAATTATTGCACCATAAAAATGTTCAACCAGTTATGAAACAGCCAACCTGCTACAAAGTTAGTGCTTGAAAGTATGCAACAATGTTGTAGTTGGTTTCTGTCCAGGTTTAATTTGGACATGTTGCAAGACCCTTTTCATGTCTCTGAAGAGCCAGAAATGAAAAGTTTATAAAATCTGAAAGAAGATATTTCCATTTTTTTTTTTTGGTTTCCATATTATGGGATTGCACAAATTAAGATCAGTATACAGCCTGCTTGCAGACTGTTTCTAAATCTAACCCCAGTGGTAAAAAATGATTGGTGAAGTCTCCTTCATTGCATGAGGGAAGTGTTCTGATGTTAATAGGAGATTCTTCTTTTCCCCTTTGACTCTACTGAAGGAATCAGTCATGGTGGCATATGGGTATAACAGAGAAAGAAGCTACAGGATAAGAGGAACTGCAGAATGAATTGAGTTAGAACTTAATGTTGTGCATCAATTTGTCCCAATTCTTAGTACAAGCCCTGTGTAGAGGTTATGGGTCATATGGAGAAAGTGAGAGGATGTGTAATCCCAGCTAAGTTTGCTAAGTTGAACTCTTCTGACACTGAGAAGAGGGAGAAGGGAGGTAAAGACCATCTCCTGCTGTACGTATGTTACACTGCAAGGAAACAAAATTTGGTATTTGTCTTTGAAGTGACTTCTGCATAATCCAAGAAATGGGAAGTACCACCTAGGTCTGACGTCCCAAGACCTTAGGCAAGCCTAACCAGCCTCCTCTATCCTTCCTTGCTATAATTAGGTATAAATACTGTATTTACTCAATTCTAAGGTGAGGGTTTTCTGCCATTTAACATGGGGTGGAGCTCCTCATCTTAAAATTGTGTGGGGGGTGGGGCGGGGAAGTGTCTGCTGTGGCTCAGGCTCCAGCCCCTACCTGGGTTTGGGACTGCAGCTGCTGCTTGCCCCTGCCACCTCTGTACCCTGGCATCTCCCCCTTGCAGCCTCTTCTACCCATTTGCCCCCTCACATTGCCTTACCTCCTTCACCTGCCCCCTCTCCCTACTTCTCGTTACCCTTGCTTCATGCTGGCATGCTTCATCCATGTTGTAGCTTGGGGCACTGAGCACAGGCCCAGCCTGGCCCCCATAGCAGTAGTGTGCAGCCCAAACTGCTGCTACAAGGGCTAGGCTGGGGCCATGCTCCATGTCCCAGGTTAGAACCAGGATCAAGCCTGCCTGTGTAAATCAAGGGAAGAGGGGGAAGGGAGCAGCAAAGGTGGAACATGCAAGGGGCAAACCGCTTGACCTCCCCATACCACCTGCCTCCCTATTGCCTGCCCTTCTGCAATGGTGGGGAGGGATGAATTAAAGATGATCCTCCAATAATGAAATTCTATACGTGGAAAAATTATAACATCTCAAAATTGTCCACGTATAGAACTTAATTATTGGGTTTTTGTTTTTAGGTTAGGGTTGTCTTCAGTTTTGAGTAAATATGGTAGCTTTACTGCATGCCTAAAGAGTTATTTTTTTTTCTTGATGAAAAGTCTTCTGTTGACTGGTCAGGGGTGTTTATAATTTGTAGTTTCAGATAATAGTTTACATATTTCAAGTACACTTTAGATGCATAGGTTACTTCAGGAATGCCAAACAAGCGCAAATGTTAGCTCAAGAACTCTCATCTAATTCAGATCCCCAAAGTATTGATTTTAATGAGTGTATTTGCCCCATTATTATCCCCTGACACTACACACATACCTGGCCATTAAATTATTTTCTATACATGGGGAAATAGGTGTTTACCATCTTGAATCCATCTTATGTAGGGCAGCCACAGCCAAATTCTCTGTGAGTAGCCATCTTTGCACTAGAAAAGCACTCTTTAGGTATATTTATATTACTCCCAAGTTTTTTTTGGCTCTTGCCAGAGTAAAATATTTACAGTTGCCGCCATTTTATGCTTCTACTTCATTGAGCATAAGATTTAGAAGTGGGAAAGTTTTCAGGGATCAGAAGTGTCATTTCTAGCCTCCTTGATTGTGACAGTACTTCCAGCCTCTCTAATCATGCTCCTTCCTTAGTATTCTTTAGGGTTTCTCATTGCCCCTGTACCTCCATATCTCTCACAAATCACTAAGGAATTTATTTGAAATCATTCTTGAGGCCTCAGTTGCATATCTAAGTTTGAGTTCTTAATGCTGCCTTTGGTCCTGCTAGTGTGGACGTGAAGGCTCACCAGATTGCCCTCCCCTCTTCTCTGCCTTTCTCCCATTCTTATTTTCCCTTAAGTTTCTTCTCCTGGCCTTTCTAGCTTTCTGAGTACAACTGTGAGGATTCTTTTTTGTTAGACACACAATTTGGAGATGATAGTGAAAGGATATTGAGCAGAGCCTCCCAGATTTTTATTTTTTTACTGTTCAGTTAGCCATAAGAACATTTGTCTACATTCCATTAACATTCTGAGACTTTATTGTCCACCAGCAGTAGCATAAGAAGGGGCAAGCAAGAGAACACTAGCCCTAGGTACAAATTTAGGAGATGTGTCAGAATCATTTTCACCACTCAGTCTGTGCTCCCTGGCAGCAAAAGCAGCCCTACGACATTACTCTTTCCATGGGTGCATGGACACCACACTGCTACTGTAAGAGCCACAGCTGGGGTGGGCAAACAATGCTGTAGCCACCAGAGACTTCATTCCTTCTGCTCTTGGAACCCACTCCCCTGTGCCACTCCCTGCCCCCCTTGCTTTTTGGCAAGATTTGCCAGGGTATCAACTCCGTTATGCCTCTGTTCAGAGTCAGCTTCTCCAATTATACTACAGTCTATCCTCCTTAGATTTCTATGCTGTGGTGCCTATAAAATTGTGCCATCTGCTAGCGTCTTTGTTTACTATGCAAAAAGTGTGCTTTTTTTTTTAACTGACTCTTATTATTCAGTCTTTCATTTTGTCTCAGCCATCTATTCATTTCATTTATTCACTTCGTTTTGCCATAAGGCTAAATCATAAGCCAATGATTCTTAGCCAGGATGCTGGGCACCCTGGGGTGCCTTGAGATCCTTTCAAGAGTGCTGCAGGGTGCCACAAAATATTAGCACGGTTGGGTGCACAGACACATTTCACAAGATAAACACAAAGATTTCAAGTAGGAATTTTTAATGTTAAAAACATTCTGATCTATTGTGGTCTTTGAGTCCTTGGCAACAGAAAAATGACTACAGGCAATCCCCACTTAACACTGTTTTGCTTCATGCTGTTTCACTATAAAGCCCATTTTAAATTGATACCTGATTTCACTTGGCACTCAGTGAGTTTTGTTATAATGCTCACAGTCACCATTTTGGATCATTAAAAACAATTAAGGTCACCATCTTGGGTCATCAAATATTTTCAGTTTTGCTTGACGCTCAGTTTTTCAGGAACCAATTAAGAGTGCTAAGTGGGGATTGCCTGTATGTTACGCGTTTGTAGTCAAAAAAGAAAAAATGAAGAGCTGACACTTTCTGAGGACTGCTTGAGTTTAGAAAGGTTCATAACCCCTGCTATACATTTTTTGGGAAACGACTTTTTTTTGCTGATGGTACCTAAAACCTGGGGTTTTATTGCTAGCTATCAGTTTTATGATAATGCAAGTAATAAATATTTCATCCAAACAAGTTAAGGATGCAGCTGCATCACGGCTGAGCAGCATTTGCTTCCTAATGATGTCTTCCATACATACTGTCAGCATTTCAGGTATGTCTATAAAAACTGTAGTATCTGATATTACAGCATAGTGGCTACTTCCATGTTCTACAGGGCATCAGAGCATCTTGCTTTAGTGCAGAAAGAAAATGACACTGTACTGCTATTACCATAAGGGGCAAAAATGTTTCCTATGGGTAAATAATAATGTGCCTTGGACTATTTATGGTATCTTGTCATTGATTAAAGTGTGCTTGTCTGTTATCTTAGCTATCCCTCCATCAGAAAATTCATTCAATGATTGCTCAATGTCTGTCAAAAAAACTTGTTACAAAACAAGTTGGATAGATATTTGGCTGGGATGTTACGACCCCGGCACTCATTCCTGCCCAGGGCAGGGGGTCGGACCTGATGATCTGTTTAGGTCCCTTCTGACCCTCAGCACTATGATTCTATGAAAACGATATCTCAGCTTAGTGTTGACAGGTTGAATGGATGGGCTTCTAAATAATGCTCTCCCAGCAGCTTATTAACCCTCTTATTTAAGATATGCTTGGATGTAATGGCAATTAAAAGAAGCTAACAATTTTAGATAGCTGATTCTGTCATCACTGTATTCCATGCAAAGAAAAATCACACAAAGAAAAACCAGTTCCTTTCTCCAGTATTCTTGTCTACAGTGATGAGTTCTATTTTACTTTGTCCATTAGCCTTTTCCAAGTCACATTCTTATTGACGGAGACTTAGATTCCATTCTTTGTCGGAGGCTTTTTTTGTGTTTTAGAACTTGAGCTTGTAGTCAAAATTAGTAATATGGCTTACATCATGCTATGCTACATGTTTTACCTAGAATGACAGCACCTGGAGGTCTTTATGTCTAAATGAATCAAGACTGTCGTGCAGAGATATTTTACGTTGGCTCTGGATATATTAGCTTATTTTCTGATGCCTGCATAGCATAAGATAGAGCTTTGCAAACACCCCAGTCAGGCCTGCACATAATAGGCCTCAAACCAGAAGCAGCATATTTGCGTTAGCACAGCATAATACACGTCAAGGAGTCTTTGTCTCAGAAGACTAGCCCCAGCATAGTAGCATGCCAAAATGGGTGCACAGCTTATGATTCCAAAGTTAGTTGAAGTTTCTCTGCCAGACACTGCCTCACAATTTAGGGAGATCTTAAAGGGTTTTTAAGGCTGATGTAAGAACATAACCTGCTTGAAAAACGTTTATAGAAATCTGCAGGGTAGTTATCTTATCAGTCACAAATTACGTGACTGTCACTGCCTTAATAGTTTTTCCTGTATCTAAAATTTGTCGGCCTTTTCTTTGGAGAGGGGTGTGGGGGGGGGGGGTGGTATCAAAGTATTTTGTGCAAGTCGTTTGTTTCTAGAAACTAGTGCAGTTAATGAAATAGCCAGAAAGGAAGGGTTTTTCAGTTGGACAAGATCAGTGTACCATTCCCCCCGAGTGCCCAGATAACAAAGATAATATCTTAAAGTCTGCAGTTCGAAACAAACAAACAAACAATAATTATGCATGTTTTTTGAATTCATGTGTGGGGGTAGCCAGATGAGAGAGTGAATGAGAGCGTGTGCATGTATGCATACAGACACACAAAATATTTATTCTAAATTGCAGGATTTTTTTTCTTGTTAACAAAAGTAATTATTTTAACATTATTAATAGCTGTATATTTTTACTTCAGAAAAGGCATAAAGCTGATAATGCAGTAAACAAGAAACAGACACAAGGTAAGAGCAGTTTTAATAGTCTCTTAATTGTTCAGTTAAGAACAATATAGAAGCACAATGCTAAATATATTTCGTCTTTGGTTGTTTGATTTTGGTATTTGTCAACAGTATTTTTGAAATCACAAAGCATATCTGTTTAAATTTCTAGATGTTTAGAATTTAAAGGCCTGTGATATTGTACACGAAAAACATGCAGTTGTATATTTCAAATGTTAGTGCATGATTATTACATTTACCCCATATAAATAGGTATTTTTGTTTCTGGTTTCTACTTTAATATGCAGAATTAACAATAGGAGAAAATAAGCGCATAAGTTTTCAGGTAATGCATTAAATATGGGGGTTAAAAGATTTTCTTAATCAATTGGTCATAAGCACATTAGATCCAAAGTGTAATGAGAAGCTTAAGAAATCATGTAACTTTTTAGTCATCAGTAAAAACTGCAGATCTGATATTGGAAAGATTTTTATGGATTGAAAAGGGGGGCTATAAAATGGAAATGAATGTTGTGTTATGTTTTAAAGAGAGTGTCTATGTACTAGTGTGGTTTTGGTTTCAAGTTTCCTGACGCATGCTTACAGCTGGTTCAGAATTTTTCTGATGAAGTGTTAGAAACACCAGTTCTTCAAAATCTAAACCTCAACCTGTTACATTTCTGATAAAACTTTCATGAGGAAACATTTTCAGTCTAAGAAAGAAGCAGTCCATCCCAGAATAGCCAAGTAGCCTGGCTTGCGGGCTATCTTGTTCAAATCATTGCTATGCCATATTCCCATACCTCAGGAGAGTGGCTCAATCACCAGGCTACTAGCTGTTTTTGTGTAGATCTCTTCTTTTGAAACTCTTCCACTTCTTATATAAATCAGTATTTTCTGGTGCAGGGAGTTGAACTTTGATCTACCACATGCGAATCCCTTAGTCACTGGTACAGATCCAATAAAGCCAGTCTGTACCAATAAATATTTTTTTAAGAAAATACTCTGCTTGTTGCACTTTGCAGTTTCTCGCTTTTAGTGTCTCCTATTAACAAAGTACCCATAAGTCTGGAGGTCTGGACTTCGCAAGGAGACATAAGGTATAGTCCTTTTTTCTGATTCAGAATAGGTACTTGAATTTGGATCTCCCACAATCTAGGTCACTGCCCTGACAACCAGGTTATTTAGTGTTCTGACACTAGAAACACTTTTAACCATCGGAGGACTAGGGTTATAGAATTGTTTTTGATAAGAGTAATAGAGGCAAAAAATACCTGATCGTTGTGTTCCTGCGCATGTTGCTTGCCCCCAAATAAGAAATGCACCTTCATTTTGAGAATGCAGAAGGAAGATAAAAGGATTTTTCCAGAGTTATGGCTGCATAGAGCAGGGGCAGAGCCCACTCACCTTCCCTTTCCTACTCAGGCAAAAGCTACAGTTTAACCTTTTCACAGTTGAACTGTCAGCAGCTCTTCACTGTTCAACCAAAAGCTTCAACTAGCTGCTGCTGAAGTTTGAACTCCATTGGTGAATCTAGGATTTCAAAAGAGCTAAAAACAATCTGCAGGAGAGACCAGAAGTAGCTATCAGATGACAGAGTTGCCAAAGATTCCTTCAGTATCTGAATAGAAGGACCTCTGTTAGGTGGTTGGTTTTAAATTTTAGGTGGACCAGTAATCAGAGCGGGTTACAACCAGCAGCACTGCAACCCTGCCTCCTTGGATTTCCACCGTGGTAAACTCCACTTCTCCCTCTGTATGGCTGGTGGAGGGAATGGAAGGAAAAGAAGCAGCAACCACTTGAGAGCAACTCCGTACTTCTGTTCTGGGCAGAAAAATCAGCTTCCCAGTTCAGAGACATGCCCTAATTTTGGAAGTCTAAATTTGGAGGAAAAATGTGTGGGGAATGAGAGTCAGTACAGTAGTTTTTAGATGAAACCTGATTGACTAGACTGGATGAAACCAGGAAATCCGTTTTCATCTTGTATTCTTATGTGTTTTGTCTAAAACTTACTGTGGATATGTCTGTTGTGTCCCTGACATTCTCAAGTATGCTCAATCTACTCTTTACTTTCCTCTGCGCCAAACCCAGAAATAAAGAGGTGAAGTTGCTTTAGGGTTATCCATTGCAGTTGTATTGAAGGAAGCAAAATATCTTGAGGGCAGACACCAGGGATATCCCTTGAGAGTCTTCTCTGCTGTATTTATAGATTTGGCCCATAGGAGGAGGAGAAGATAGGCAGGATGTGCTTAAGATCTTTCTTTCTTAGGAGTACAGTGATGAATTGTAGAAATACCCCAAAGACTTTTGTCCTGTGTCAGTATAGAATGAGAGAGTCTTTTGAAATGTCAAAGATTTGTAGGTCACCAAAACTTTTCCTGCCAAAATTTACTTATAGCCTTCAGGTTTATTTTAAAGTTTAATAATTTCCCCAGCTATCTGAGCCAAGCTGCTTCTCCTTCAGCTTCCTGGCTGGCTAGAAGCCTGCAGGGCAAGCAACCAGTCAAAAGCTCTGATTCTTAGTTCTTTACGACTTGTCTACACTGTAGTTGTATGACGTTCTGGCACCAAAGGCTGCTTATAGACAGGCTCCCAGTGCGTTCTAGTTAGAATGCTCTAGCATCTCTGCAGCATCATGTGTATTAAGGACCCCCCTGTGTTTCAGAATGGCCATGGGAGCACTTTAGTTAAAGCTTTTCAAATGAACTTCAGTTAAAGTATCCCACAGCCATTTTTAAATGCACAGGGGCTTAATACATGTAACGATGTAGCATTTTAATTGGAGTAGCTCTCCAGGAACTGCTTAAAACTAACTAAAATGTGTCCCTGCCCTCACTTGGACATGTGTATAAATATAGGCAGTCAGAGGGCTCATACACCCCCCTCACCAGCAGCTGCTGACAACTTCCAGACCTGGAACTGGAGTTTTTTCTGATGTGTAGTCTTTAGTTATTTCATTTTACAGCAATGTGAGTGAAGCACCATGTACATGTACATTTCAATAAGATGGATATCTAGTTTGGTTTAAATTCATGTCTTTTTTTTTTAAGTAGTTATAGTTTCATAATTGGTAGGGTTGGAAGGGACCTGAGCAGATCATCAAATCCAACCCCCTGCCATGGCAGGAAAGAGTACTGGGGTCAAACGACCCCAGCAAGGTGTTAGTCTAGCCTCCTTTTTAAGACCCTCAGGGTAGGAGCCAGCATCACTTCTCTTGGAAGTTGGTTCCAGATCCTAGCCGCCCTGACAATGAAGTAGCACCTCCTGATGTCTAGTCTGAATCTACTCTCTGCCAGCTTGTGACCGTTATTTCTAGTCTCTCCGGGTAGTGCTCAGGGGAACGGGGACTCCCCCAGTGCCTGCTGGTCCCCTCTGACTAGTTTGTAACAGGCCACTAGATCCCCCCCTCAGCTTTCTCTTGTGGAGGCTGAATAGGTTCAGGTCCCTGAGCCTCTCCTCATAGAGCCTGCCCTGCTGCCCCCTGATCATACGAGTGGCCCTCCTCTGGACCCTCTCCATGCTGTCCACATCCCTCCTGAAGTACGGCGCCCAGAACAGGACGCAGTACTCCAGCTGTGGCCTGACCAGTGCTGCATAGAGGGGGAGGATCACCTCCTTGGACCTGATCAAGATGCACCTGTGGATGCATGACAAGGTATGGTTGGCCTTCCTGACTGCATCCCCACACTGCCAGCCCATGTTCATGTTGGCATCAGTGATGATTCCAAGATCCTTTTCTGCCTCTGCACTGACAAGAAGGGAGCTCCCCAGCCTGTAGGTATGCTGCTGGTTCTTCCTCTCCAGGTGAATCACCTTGCCCTTGTCAGTGTTGAAACCCATCCTGTTCTCATCCGCCCACCCGTGTAACCTGTCTAGGTCTGATTGCAGCCCATTCTTCCCGTCTAGTGTGCCCACATTCCCCCACATCTTAGTGTTGTCAGCAAATTTGAACAGGGTGCTTTTTACCCCCTGTTATGTTTAATAATTAAATGTAGCATTAGGGAGTTAGAATTAAGGTTGTCTGATTCAGTGTGACTTTTTTTGTTGCTTTTTTTAAAACAAAGATGATCATGTTACTTAAATGAAAGTGTCTTGAAGATGTTACTAGATCTTGTACAAAATCCAGAAAAGTCTGTGAGAGTGTTTTCATTGATTTCTGTGTTTTTAACATTGTTTGCTTATTGAATAGGTTCTGCTGTGTGAGTGTGGTGGTGGTAGTAAACTATTGCCTGGAGATTAGTATTGTTTCATAGGAGTGCAGCCTTTACTGAGGTTTTACTTGTCTTTTATTGTTTGTAGTGCTGTAAGAAAATATTTGCTCAACCTTTTCCCTTGGTTAATGACTTTATTTTTGTAGAAATGGTATTTTTACGGTTTTTCTCAAAGATGGAAATATATCTGCTTGATAGGTATATATGCCAGACAGTCCAAAAAGTGGCCTGATTTGGGGGTTTCCCCCCAATACCCCTAGTGCTCCTACTCACCAACTAAATGTGGAACATACTAACATGCTAAATTGAAAACACGTTCACAAAAAGGCCTGAAAAGTTCCTTTAAGGCAAAAAAACAAATTTCCTGACTTCAAAATCATAATCTTCTTTAGTAAATCTGAAAAGCATGCCTTTTGTTTTCTGAGCTGTCTGCTGCCTTTACTTTCTTCCTGCTAGCTTTTTTCATACCATCTCATGGTATCTGTCCATTCAGCATCTCTGTTTATAGCCTAAATCCTTTTTTTAAACCTCTGTCTCTCTCAGGTACTGTAATTTCTGTTCACATGGTTTTGATTCATATAATTATAATCCCTCTGATCTCTGCCCTGTCTTGTATGCTTTCTGCCTTTCTGACATTATGCCTGACTATGCAGCTTTTCTTACAACTTCGTGATTTCTGTTGGTACTGGATTTATGACCCAGATACCTTGTTCCAGGGGGACCCAAACCCTCAGACTGACCACAACCTCTCTATTCAATAATAAGAACATTTTATTGATTCATAGTGATAGCAGATAAGAATAATGCAAACAAATTCTATATCTACCAGTCCTAGAGCTGTTAGCAGAGGAAAGGTACATCTGGCCAGTATGTGCACTTCATCTTGAGGTTTGTCCTTGAATGTCAGATGTCAGCAAATGGGTTCCCCTTTGCTTTTCTGAAATCCTTCCTTTTGTATTCTTTCTCCCCATCTGATGACTCTCCATCTCTGGGCATTATTGATTGGATCCTTTTGTGTTAATCATTCTGTCCACATTCTGTCCTGTCAGCATATTCTTTTGTTTCACAAACCCATCACATGTACACATCTTAATTTGGTTGCTTACCAGTTTCTCCTAATTTGGTCTGTCTACCAAAACCTGAAATCCCAAGGGCTGTGCAACTGGGCACTGTGACCTGGTGCTAATGCTGCAGAGTTCCTTATCTCTGTTATGGAACAGTGTGCTACATGTCTTCAATTTCCCGGCCTGTCTGCTTATTGCTTGCCTATCAGACACAGTGGGCCTTGAAGGAAAGTTTGTCACAAACAGGCTTATAGAAATCAGTTAACCCTTGTCATTCCCCCAGACCATTGTTCCAGTTCAGTATCTTCTTTACCTCCAATCCAATTCCCAAAATCAAACCTCTAGATACCATTTTCTAGCCATCAATTTAAACTTTATTTACATCTAACTCTCTTTTTTGGCCATCTTATTCTCTCAGTTGATAGCTATGTTTTTTCACAATTTCACAAGTCTCAGCCTTGTTCTCTCATGTGAACGTTTTACTAAATCTTGTCGTCTATTCCTCAATATCTAATC
>NW_017729033.1:63648679-63649940 GCF_001723915.1 Gavialis gangeticus | reverse complement strand
TTTCACAAACCCATCACATGTACACATCTTAATTTGGTTGCTTACCAGTTTCTCCTAATTTGGTCTGTCTACCAAAACCTGAAATCCCAAGGGCTGTGCAACTGGGCACTGTGACCTGGTGCTAATGCTGCAGAGTTCCTTATCTCTGTTATGGAACAGTGTGCTACATGTCTTCAATTTCCCGGCCTGTCTGCTTATTGCTTGCCTATCAGACACAGTGGGCCTTGAAGGAAAGTTTGTCACAAACAGGCTTATAGAAATCAGTTAACCCTTGTCATTCCCCCAGACCATTGTTCCAGTTCAGTATCTTCTTTACCTCCAATCCAATTCCCAAAATCAAACCTCTAGATACCATTTTCTAGCCATCAATTTAAACTTTATTTACATCTAACTCTCTTTTTTGGCCATCTTATTCTCTCAGTTGATAGCTATGTTTTTTCACAATTTCACAAGTCTCAGCCTTGTTCTCTCATGTGAACGTTTTACTAAATCTTGTCGTCTATTCCTCAATATCTAATCCACTTTTCCTTATGATATTGCCGCAATCTAGCCCCCAAATCTTAGAATTTAATCTCCTTCTGTTCAGCTGTCTTGACCATCAGTTTCCATCCCCATCACAGTGCTGCCACAAAGTAATCATCTCTTCTTAGATCTGATAGTCTTACCCTCCTGCATGAAGTCCTAAATTGAATTTTGCTTTCAATTCAAGCTGCGTATCATTGGTTAAGAAGTCTCATTAATCTTGTTTCACCAGTGTTTTTGCCTTAATTTCCTCCTTTCATGTTCCTCCTTTCTTTCACATGCTTTCCATTTTATCCTCTTTCTAATGATCAATTGTGTAACTTTTATATATGGCTCTTTTTATCACAGAAGTCTTTTCATGTCTGCCTAGTATCCTCCTTCAAATCAATCACCAAAGCCATTCTTCTCTTTATTAATAAAGTATCCACACTCTCCTTTAACTTGCTTGTTGTCCACTGCTTTAATACTGCTTTTCCTGTCTGTTAGATTACAAAATATTCAAGGGCTGGAATGCATCTGTTTCTAAAACTCCATCTTTTAGTAACACAATACCCTGTAATATAAATAACACTAGCAAGTTGCTCACCTAGAATGCTGGGGCGGGGTGTGGGGAGAGGGAGATGGAGCAGGGGGGTGGCTACCACTGCCACCCACCGCTCTATGTTGCCACCATTCCGCATCTGGCTGTGCCACTCTCGCATCTGCACTCCATGTCTGGCTCTGCACCACCCAGTCCTCC
>NW_017729033.1:63648360-63648668 GCF_001723915.1 Gavialis gangeticus | reverse complement strand
CTCCCTGCCCACCCCACCCCCACCCCCACTTCACGTCTGCCTGGCCTGCTGTGCTGGAGCCACGCCCTGCCCATCATTCTTGATGGACATTCTTGATGCAGCCTTAGCTGGAGCCACGCCTCTCTGAGAGCCATGTCCCTCAAGGGCGTTACAGACGCACAGACAGATGGGCTAAGCCCTTTATGTATATGTATGTATATATAGAGAGAGAATGTTAAATGATTACTAAATTTATTAAAAGACTTGGGCACCAACAAGTGCTAAACATTATGGCTTCCTGCAGACGTAAAAAACCAACCCCCCCCCCC
>NW_017729033.1:63633802-63648282 GCF_001723915.1 Gavialis gangeticus | reverse complement strand
CCCCCCCCCCCCAACAAAAATGTGCTTTACCAGAAGCTGCAGTGTGTTGTTTTGACCTAATTCTGCAGTGTCTGTATAGTTTGGGCACTTCAGCTGGCCTTTTGGCACTTTTATCCAATAGCTGAGTCAATCAGCTATTAGATAAAAGTGCCAAGAAAGCCCCACTAAAGCTCCTGATCTATACACACATTGAGTGAGCCGGGTCCTGTTAACGTGCTGTCCCTTCTGGACGTGCGCTGGCTCAGTGCGGGAGCGTACAGAGTTTACAGTAAAGCCCTGTTTTGTTTGTTTGTTTTTAACATCTTCAAGCAGCCTATGTGCCTGGGTCCCATAATAGAATCCAGAGCTCAGAATTAGGTGCTTGGGTTCCCCCTACTCATTATGTGGGGAGAGTCAAGTACCTCCGAAGAGCAATCTAAAAATCTCACTCTTTGATTACGGTGCTGACTATAGTCAATAGAAAATGCTGAGGGGCTGTTGGCAAGTGCATTCATTTACTTAGGAACTACTGGTGAAAGTCATTGCCAGTTGACCTTTGTCAGCTCAAGGGCTTAGTTACACAACTTCATCTGAGAGAGAGTGTGCATGGAACTGTCCAGCACAGCAAATTTTATCATCTAGTTATGGCCTTGGTGTGTGTCGGGTATACTCAGAGCATGCCTCCTGGACCTACACTTAGGTGCTGCTTCACCTAGGTTTTCTGGATTTTAGTGGGAGTGAGGCAAGATACTGGCTCTTAACTGCCCTAGCCAAAATGTTTCTTCACATACGTGGACCTATAATTGTTGCTGCCTAGGAACGTGTCAAACCAAACAGAAGGTACTGAATCAGTTTTAGATAAATAACCTTCTGAATTGGGGATCTTTTGGGGTCTCACCTCAGCAATCCAATTGCAAGAGGCTTACAGGAGGCAGATTTTGTGATTCTTAAGTTGTCTTCTCCCTTATCTGTCACTCTCTACCAGATAGCACACTCTCAAGTGTATTTTCTTGTAGTAATTTTGAGAGATGTTTTCAAAGCACGCTTTATTCATGAATATAAAAAAGAAATCGGAATCATTTTTCTCCTCAAATTGCATATTAAGGTTTCCATTGTCTTTGCCTTTATTTCATTCTGATTGTATATAGTTAATTACAGCATAAAATGTGAATTAATCTAACCTTGTAAAGGGTCATGATATAATTTCCTTGAAGGGTGCCATCCAAAATAAATATTTTCATAATTGAAATGATTGATATCAGTTGGCAGAGAATGTGTTGCTATAAAATGCTGTATGACTACCAGTGCATGATTTTAATAAAGTAGGAAACCTAAAGTACAGATGAGTGTCACTTATAAATAGTCATTACATTGCTGCTTAGATTAATTGTGCATCTTTTTTATTTTTGTTTTGCTTTTACAGTATTGAGAAATGGTGCTTGGGAGATTGTCCACTGGGAAAAGGTGTGTATTTGGGTTTTGGAGAATTTTTAGACAAAATTGTAAGTTTTGCATTCACATCGTGTTCATGAGATGTAGCTTATACTTGTCATTCTGAATAAATATCATTGATATAAATTATGTATTTCCAGTCATAAAGATAAACTAAATTTAATATTGTAGAATATGTTACTAAAACTTTAAGTTTATTGCACAAAGCTTTAACTTGCTTTAGAAAATGTATGTATTAGGCCAGAATCTTGAAAATCTTACTCAGGCAAAATGACCATTAACAATGGTCAATGAAAATTTTATCATAGGAGGATCTTCAGCAGTGGGGATACTCGTATATAAAATCCTTGTAGAAGTACTATAGTATTATTATTAATAGGAAAGTAGCTCATTTACATGGAGTGAGCAAAAATTAGAAAACTGTTTTTTAAGGTTACTGAGTTATGTAACACATTTCCAGATTCTAGCTTCTGTGAAGCCAAATTTGAAGTACTGGATGTAGTGTTTAGAGCAGTGCACTGTTAAATTTAGTCAGTCCCTCATTTTTGGTGTAAAGGGTATTTTTAAATCACTTTTTTCAAGCCCCCCAAAAGCTTGATTAAATGAAGTAGAGTCAGAGCTCCACCCACCTCATGCCGCAGAATCGTCTTGCTGCAAATAAGGTTCAACTTCAAGAGATTCTCTTTGACTTCTTGGCTAGAAACACACATTCAGAAAACCTAAGCCTGAATTGATTCAGTCTTTGCCAGTTAGTCCAACCTGCAGAGATTGAACCGAGTTGCAAGTGGATAGAAGTTTACTTTTGATTCCACATACCTGCAGTGGCTCAGGCTAGAAGCTTGGGGGGGGGTGCTAAAGCAGCCCTCCCTTCCCTTGCACAATGCTGAGCTGAGGGGGGAGGCATGGCCAGGCCCTGGCAGGGCACTCTTATTAGGGAGGGGGTTTTCCTTCTGTCTGCCCCTCCCCCCCCCGATGACCAGCGAGGGAGCCTACAGGGAGCTGATAATACAGTATTTAGCACCTCATCAAGAAAACAAAAAATCCTCTCATTAGTTCAAGCTCTTCTTAAACACCTTTTTCCAAGGAAGGAACTGAGAGACACTACCAGCTGACCTGTTGATTAGTTCCAAAGAACCCTAAGTGGACACTGTTCTGTCTGCCTTACACAGACGCCTCTCAGCATTAGCTAGCATACCATATGCTGGCTGTGGTCCATGCTGTGGGAGAGGGGAGAGAGGAATCCCTGCTTGAGCAGGGAGTGGGGGCAGGGCAGGAAGAAGCCAGGCAGGCGCTGCTGTACCTGTAGTCTCCCCCAGAGCTCCAGCTAGAGAGCAGAGGGGTGGGGTCAGCCCTGCTCTGGAGTAGACAGCCCAGTTCTGCAAAGCATCTGGGATACTGGGGGACTCTGGTTTAAGTTAAACCAGGAAGGGGTCTGGGACAGACATTGCAGAAACTGATTTGACCCAAATTAGTTAAGTCTGATACTACATTTAACCAGGTTTGTCTCATGCCAGTTTCAGCCATTTTCAAACTGGTTTATGTGCACTGAATGTCTGTTCTGTTACAGGTTTAAACCAGTTTCAGATCACCTGAAACTGGTTTATGTGTAATGTCTGTCCCTAGCAATACAGTTGCATGAAAATTTAGTGTAATTGGGATTTGACCTCTGCTATTATGTGACAGACCCATGACCTTTTGGAAGGTAATTTCCTGTTCTAAAGTTAAATTTTTTTTTTAATCTAGTGATAAATATGAATGAGAGGTTCCAAGAAATAGGGAAATTTAAATGGGAGTGTGTACAACACCATAAATGCATAGAAACTAGGTTTCATTTTTGAAGTATTTGAGTGGGATTTGGGCAGCTGTTTCCCTTAGGCTCCTCTTAAAATCCCTAAGTTTTTACCTTAGTTATTTGTTGACAGGTTAAATATTAATTTACCAATGATTAATTGAAAGTTAAAGGGAAAGTGTGTTTGTTTAAGACCATTAACCAATTCCCAGTTTTCTTTCAGGTAGATGTTGGAGATATAGTTATAATAAAAGGCAAAGAGTATATACCTGCTGACACTGTACTTCTCTCATCAAGGTAGAGATGCCCACTGATGCTTACAGTGTAGAGGCTGGTTTCTCTACCTGCATTGATTCTGTGATTGCTCCAAGGAAATAAGGAATAAACAAAGTACTGTACACCTCTACCATAATTTCACATTTAGTACTGAAAAATAAGTACTGTTTTTCTGAATCATCAGTTGTAGTGTTAAAACTACACTGAAGACGATTGCTAATTTCCAAGGGATAACTAAGACCCTCCAGTGTGTGTTAACTTTATTCTCTTATATGAGATTGTCTGGATTGACTATCTGAGCAGATGTTGGATGTCTGTGCTGCTATACTTAACCAGGATTACTCTTCGGTATTTTCATAGCATTTTAAATTTCTTTTAAGCATACATTCTCCCCTGGGCAAAGCGGTCTATTTTTAATAAGTAATTATATTATTTAGTGTTATTATTATAAAAAACAAAATTGTAACATAAATTAACCATCATATTACCATATTATATTTTCCTATGTTTTGATGGTATTGAGATTTACTTTATTTTTTACTATATATTGGAGTTGACTATATATTTCAAACCAAGATTTAATTGTATAAAGCTGTTACTGCCTTTACTTAAAACAAACTATATTCAGCATACTACTGTAAAATATCAAAAGACATAAGCACATTTTATTTTTAATGAAAATTATTAGAGGTTGTTTATTATCATTTCCTTGGACAGTTTTATTTATAAAATCCATTTAATTATGTGCAAGATGCATGTTTTTCAAAATCTATCAGCTCAGGTCATGAACCATGTGGTTTAAGAATGCTTTTGAAATAAGAATTGTAAAGGTGCTGCAAACCAGTGTGTTAAGTTGCTTTGCAGTTACATGAATCTATTATCTGGTTTAAAAAAAAAGAGGGGTGTTTATTACTTAAACATTTATGTATTTGAAGGTTTGAGTTTAAATGGTATGCATAGTTCCACTGAAATAAATTAAGCCAATCAGGCCTAAATTTAAGCACATAGGTAAGGGTTTGAAAGAGCAAGGAATTTTGCCTATATAGAAAAGCTTGTGATTTGGAAGAAGGATAGTTGTAAATTTAGTATTTCTATTAGAGTGCATTACCACTTTAGAGTTACTGTGGAATGTTACTTCTTAAAGAACGTATTTTTCCCTTTTTATATAAGGAAGTTGCTAGGCCCACATAATTGTTGCTCATGCAAGAAATGACTTGTCACAAAACAAAGAAATGGAGACAGACACTGCTCCCTCGAAGAGCCATATAATAGCAACTTGCTTCTAAAATTCCAAAACATGTTGAAGACAACTTTTTAGTACAGGTGGTAGAGAAAACAAATGTGGAAATGCTTCTTGATTTGCTGCTTGCTAATAAGGAGGAAGTGGTTGAGAACCTAAATGTAGAAGTCAGCTTTGCTAAGTGACCATGATATGATAAGAGTAATAGAACAGAGAAGTAGACTGAAAAACTCAGAACTGGTAGGCAGGATCCTATGGGAGGTAAAAAGAAGAAAAATGGCAAAGAGACTGGCCAAATAGTGAACTCTTCAGGGATTTCAAAATGAAATGCGCATCTCACAAGAAAGGATGTGTGAGAGAATACAGCACAGACAAGTTCTTTGGGTAGAAGTGATATCTTTTATTAGACTAACTAAATAGTTGGAAAAATTGTTCTTTGCAAGCTCTCTGGCACAAACACCCTTCTTCTCCCGATTGCCTGAAGAAGGGTGTTTGTGCCCAAAAGCTTGCAGAGAACAATTTTCCAACTATTTAGTTAGTCTAGTAAAAGGGTATCGCATCTAGCCGAAGAACATTGACTGTCTATGTCCTTAGATCAGCACGGCTACAACCAACAACCCTAGAATACAGCGCAAATATACAGAGATAATATTGGGAACACCAAAGCCCAAACTGAGGTATAGCTAGTAAGGGAAACAAAAGGCAGTGAGAAGCATTCTATGAGAATGTTAGAAGAAAAAGAGAGACCAAGGATAGTGTCAACCTCTGTTTAATGTGGAAGACGATGCACGATGCAGAGAAGGCTGAAGTATTTTGTGCCTTTTTTACTTCAATATTAATGAAAAATGATAGCCATCAAATGGCAAGCATAGTTAGTAGCAAGAATAGAGGAGGTAATGTTCAATGTAGTATAGGAAAAGAGCAGATGCCAGGAAAGATATTGGAGCATATAATCAAGGAATGTATTGATAAGCACCTAGAGCAGTGGTGCTCAACATTTTTTGCAGTAGCATAAGCACAGTTTCACATGTAGGGCCTGTCTGCGGGTGCAATCCAGCAGGCTGGGTCTGGCCACAGACCAATCCTGTGCACTGGATCTCGCTGTGACCTGACTTGGTGTATGGGAGCCTACCATCTTGCACATGGGAATTTCTGTGAGTCCAGAAGTTTCGTGGCAGGGTTAGCTGCCTTGGTTCTGGGAGTAATTAACACTGCCAGTGCTGCTAAATTTCTGGACCTGTGGTTAGCCCTGTGGGCTGGATGACATGGATCCATGAGCTGGATCTGGGCCACAGCTGTAGGTTTATCACAACTGACCTAGAGCTGGTGCTTTAACCTTTTGGCCCTGCAGACCAGATGAATGGCTTGGGGCCAGTCTGTAAGCCAGATGGAGATCCACATGTCAGGATTGGGTCTGTTGCTGACCTCTCCTGGCCCCCACATGCCAGGATTAGGCCCCAGAGGCCCAGCACTGTCCCCATTTGGCCCTGCACATTGGGATCAGGTGCCTGATCTGGTGCTAAGGGCCCAGGGATCCCTCTGGGTCTGAAAATTTGGCAGCCAGGGAACGGTGCCACCACTCTCCCACCACCAAATTTGTAGACCCAGGGGGAGCCCTGTCAGCCAGATGACACAGGCTGAATTTGGTCTAAAGGCAGGTGGTTGAGCACCCCTGATCTAGAAGATAAAGGAAACAAGAATAGCTAATGTGGACTTGTCAAGAGCAAGTCATCCTTAACCATTCGGATTTTCTTCCTTCTCATTTCCTATCCCAAGATGATGAATTTTGTGAATGGGGAGAGATGAAATATACCTTGCCTTTAGCAAGGTTTTACAGTCTCCAATGACATTCTCATTAGTAAGCTAAGGAAATGGAGTATGGATTTAACTGTTGTAAGGTGGGTAGGTTGAATCATCATGCTAAGAGGTTAGTCATCAATTGTTTGAAGCCCAACTGGGAAAAGGTATCACGTGGGGTTCCCTTAGGCTCTTGTCCAAGTCCAGTACAGTTTAATATATTTGTTAATGACTTGGAGAATGAAACTGACTACACATGTAGTAAATTTGCAGATCACACCAAACTTGGTGATGAAGCAGACACTTCAGGGGGTAGGATTATGATTCAAATGACCTCATCTCAAAAATTGCCCAAAGTTAATCAGATGAAATCCAGAAAAGGCAAGTATAAACTACTGCGTGTAGGATGGAAAGAACAAGTATATAAATACAAATTGGGTAATGATTGCCTAGCCTACAGTAATGCAGAAAGGACCTGGAGGTTATAGTGCTTTGAAATAGTGCACTGTTAGTGGAGGGGCAGCACTGGAGGAACCAGTACCATACTGTGAAGTTCATATCCAAATAGGAACACAGTGGGCTTGCTTTGTCAGATGCTCTCTGAGAATAAAGAGAGCCCACACCTATCTTTTGTCAGGATAATTGCTTTATTGCAAAGCTGAACAAGAGTTTAGCTAACATTCAGATCAAGCACTGGTAAGACAAAGACCTACTCCTGCCTGGAAGAAGAGGCCTAGGCCCCAAAATCTCTGTTCTTTTGCTGGGTGCTGGAATTCTCATCCTCCCCCAGTTAACACTCACAGATATGCAGTCGTTAATTACATACGGGTATATCAGTCTACATTTTGATTTGGTATGTGTTACTGTAAGGGTTTGTAATGAAAATGCACACAGCTATGTGAGGAATTTGTGGCAAGGAATTTCATCCCAGTGCTCGTGTGAGAGAATTTTTGTCAAGTCTTGTCTTTATATGCGTTGTTTGACAATGACAGTTGGCATCACTTATCAGTTTGTTTTATTGTTGATGCTGGATGGCACTTCTCATGGTAGTTTTTTCAGTTGGTTTGTTTTTGTTGCTTTGTCTAGATGCTTGTCCCTGTTGGACCCAGCACAATGGAATCTTGCCTTAAAATTCTGTCTTTAGGTAATGTTAATATCAGAATTTCCATTATTTTAGTTATATAACTGAATCAACATCATGCTGTTAGTTAAAAATTATAATTTGTTATAACTTTTCTACGTACAGAATCTAATGGGGAGGATTCTGAAATCCAGGGACATCTTAGATTCGAGCAAATATGGCACATATATATTCTCCATTGTATATAGAAGTGAACATCATGATGTTGATTCAGTTGTATATGTAAAATATTAGAGAGGGAGTGAGAGAGAGAGAGATTCTAACAGGTTCTTTAAAAACTTATGACAATGAAGATACCATAGCTGCTCTAGGTAAGAGTATTCAGTGCTTGATCATCTGCCTATTTAGAAATATCTTCCTAATATTCAAACTAAATTCCCCTTCTTGTAATTTAAGTCTGACCTTCTAGTTTTGTACACAGTGCATAGTTGATTGTAGCCCTTTTGCTAAGAATGCATTATGCATTTGAAGACTTACCAAACCCTTCTCAGTCTCTTTTTCACAAAATAAATAATACCCATTCTTCCAAAAGAGACTGAGAGGGGTTTGATACGTCTTCAAACGCATAATGCATTCTTAGCAAAAGGGCTACAATCAACTGTGCACTGACTAGAAGGTCAGACCTAAATTACAAGAAGGGAAATTTAGTTGGAATATTAGGAAGGTATTTCTTAATAGGCAGAAGATCAAGCACTGAATACTCTTACCTAGAGCAGCTTATGGTATCTTCATTGTCAGAAGTTTTTAAAGAACTTGCTAGGCTCTTGTTACATTAATTTGAGGTGGCTCAGGGAGCTCGTAACCCCTGGATTTTCCACAATTTAAGATGTGTAAGTTAGTTTTAAGCACCCTTTAAGTGTCATAGAATCATAGAAAATGTGTCTTAAAGTTATGCCACTCCAGGGTAGACTTACTTGCATGTTATCTAGCTCGTGTTCCACAAATGTGGCCACTTCCCAGAAATAGGTTACCCAAGTTTCAGTCCTCCATCATCCTAGGATGCAGTGTGTCCTCTCCTCAGTCTTCCTGTACTGTGTGGACAAATATTCCACGCCATGAACTCTACTGCCCAGGGGGTGGTACTTGCACCAAGCCAATCCCTCTCCTGCCCCCAGGGTTGTGACCTTGCTAGGCAACTCGCAGGGGAACAGACCAGTCCAGGATGGAGGGTAAGGGTGTAGAGCAGGGAGCAAGTTCAGATTGGGATCCCCATGAACTGGGGCTTTTCTCCCAGAGCTGCACCAAGCCCCTAGTGGCTTATCTGTGGGGCATGGGAAGCAGCTCCCGTTGCTGCACACACCCCCAGGGGAGGCACAGGAGGCATAGGCCCTCCAGATCTGCGTGCGGGTCAAAAGCAGACTGTTACTGTGTGCTCAGGGCTGGTGCCAGGCTCTTCTTAGTGAGGGGTTTGGGCCACGGCTGCGCTCGGGGCAGACAGGAGCAGTGCTGGGAAGGAGAGCTCGGGGGGGCTATGGCAAATTCAGGGGTGGCTGTAGCCCCTTCCCAGCACCGCCACTGCAACCATGAACACAGCCCCTTCCAGGGAAGAGCTCTGCCCCTGGCCCCGAGCACACAGAGGCTTCCCGCCTTCAGCCCGTGCACAGATCTGGGGGGGTACATGCCCCCTATCGTGTTGTTCTGGATATATGCTGTTTTATAATTTTGCAACACAGCTGAATCAAAGTATAGAGAGGTCAGATAACGCAAGTACTCTGCTCAGGTTAATGGCTAACTTGCCAAATGATCCATGGCATGCATAACTAATGAACAGGGAAGAGTGTCACAACTTAAGGGTCAATGCCCTTGCCCACAAGGACAAGACCTATTGTCAGACTCCTGGTAGAAAGAGTACCAATACAGAGGACCAACTAATTATTGGGATGGGTACCCATAGTACTTGAGGCATCAACCCCCTGTAAGGAGGAATATTAGCCTCACAATAACAGGCATGGTCCAGCGTGATTGGCAATTACTTGGGAGAATTTCACATTCTCCCAGGCAGGAAGAAATGTTCGAGGGTAGAGGTGGCCATCCTGAAGCACAGGCAGGCTCTCTGTGGCATGTGGTAGACCAGTGAGGGGACAGGCAGCACAGGTAAGGCAGAAGGTAGAAAGCAGGACAGCGGATCAGGCAGGGAAAGGGGATTGAATGGCTCTTAAAGGTGTAGAACTAATTTATGGCACTACAGCCTTCCCCAGGGATGCACACAACAGCAGGAACTGCCCACACTCCCTGGACGAACTACTCACAGCTTGGTCCCATGCCCCTCCCCCCACACCCTGGCTGCACCATGCCTGCCCTTTCCCTCCCCCCGCAACCCTTTCCCACAACAGACTTATCAACTGGATGCTGCTCTCCCCACTGCTGGGCTAGCCACGTGCATGCTGCAGCTGCACGCATGCATGTGGCATTTATCAGCAACATTATCGGCCGTGTTAGCCAAAAAAAGCTGAATGCCAATTTAATGTCAATTTTCCTCTTATCGGTGCCAATACAATACAGATCAATGTATCAGTGCATCTCTACCATCAAGCCTAGTATCCTGCATCACAAAATAACAAAGTGGATGCTCAGCAGTAGAGTAAGCAAGGCTCATCCAGAATTTTGCACCCCTTGCTCCTCTCCCATTATAGCTTTTGGCATTCAGAGTTTTGATAGGCTGCACTCCTGTCACTTTTAATAACTACTGAAGAACTCTTCCTCCAAGAATGGATTCAATCCCTATTTTAAGTATTGCAAGACTTTAAATAAAAAAAAATCTCTAGTTACTTTTTCTGTATCATTTAATGTTTTGTTGAACCTCTTTTATGTCTACTCCTAAGTGTCTCTCTTCTAATCTGAAAAATCCTGGCCTTTTTAGTCTCCCCTCACATGGAGAAGCCCCTCCATACCCTTAATTCTCATGGGCCTTCTTTTCACCTTTTCTTGTTTTGTTTTTTTTCTATATCCATTTTGAAGTTTGAGGAACAAAATTGCAGACACCATTCAAGGTGTCGATGCACCATAGAGGAGGAAATCTCTGTTTTCTATGGTGGTTGCAGTTCACGTCTTGATAGTTCCTAACATTTTATTTGGCTACTTGACTGCTGCTGAATCAGTGTTTCTGGGGTGCCCTTGACTGAATTTGAACTTCCCTGTCCTCTTTTTCTTTTAGCATCCAACTTGACAGGGTTGCTTCCCTTGCACCCTGCCCCTTTTTTTGGTATGTTGAGGGGGTTCATCTTTTACCATACAGGAATAACTCCTTTTTTAACTTCTCTTGCAAGAATCCTGTGCCAAGCCTCCCTGTCCAGGGGATTTAAAAAAAAAAACTGCCCGTTTTTTACATCTTAGGACCTTCCCTTGCTGACCTGTGCTCCCTTTTCTTAAATTATCTCTTTCAGATAACCCTCCTCAAGAAGTACAGATGAGCTCAGCCAAACCATCCAAGTGTTTATCAACTACCAGTTACAATTTAGGCTTTCCAAATCAGCCATTTCTAAGTTAATTTCCCATTCCTTGAATGATGAGTTAATTCCCCTTAAAGACACAGGAGGGCAGTACAGAGTAGTCTGGTCTTTTTTTAAATTTCCTTTAGGAATAATGGCAAATGAAAGAAAAGGGACAAAATATCTTCTGGTAAATCCACTGATGGTGGAATTTATCATGTTAGAACATGCTAGAACTCAAAAGAGCAGAAAGAAAATAGCAAACTCTTCTGACTTTCTCCATGCAGAGGATCAAAGATAAATATTTTGCAACAGCAGGGACCACTGAGCTATATAATGCCCCCAAATCTATGCTTTTCCTCCATCCTCATACGTGGGTTTAATTCTCTCCTGTATCATTGTTCCACTTGATGTAAAAGAATGGGGCAACAGTGCTGCCAAGTAGTTGGTTACAGCTATTTCATTATATGGACTGATATGGTTATATATTACTCTTGTTCTTTCTTCCATGTGTCATGGAAAGATACTTGGGAATATTAAAAGAATATTCTTTACTTTGAAGTGGGTGATGTACATTGGATACAGTATCCAGAATCTCAAAATTTAGGTATAGGATCACTTAAAAAATAAAATAAAAAAGGAATGTCTGTCAGCCTGGGTCTAGGGGCCAGGCTCCACTTGAGGTTGCTATTGTATTTGGCTCTCTAGCAAGACGTTTCAGATTTTTTCTAGGAAATGTATCGTAGAGTTCTTGATTGCGTCAGTTCTCTCCCGCATATAGTAAAAGACCTTACCTCTTTTTGAGACTCTTTTACCAAACATAGAACAAACTTGCAAAAGAGTGGCTTAGTCCCATCAGGTTAAAAGCTTACACATGTACAAATTGGTCAAGAGAATATGGGAGGATAACAACAGAGAAGCACTTCTGCTTCATCTTTATGTGTCTGAGAAGAGAAACTAAAAGTGGTTATTCACATTCCAGAATTCCATGTTACAGTGGCAAGGTTCAACAATTTTTGAATATGTTTTTGTTGATCAGCAAGAGAGATGCAACATTTGCATCTGTGGTCCAAATATGTTTGCACTTGACTTATAGGGAGTTACCTGGCTCTATAAAAGCCTGGAAGTAGGGAAAAGTGCCTTAAAATGACAGTTAAATATGAAAAGACCTGAAGAAGGCGGCTTTATGTGTGAAAGCTTGTCCAAAATTTCTTCCCAAATGTACAGCTAGTACAATAAAAAAAATCACAAAAAGCCCTCTCTTCTAGTGAAATAAATTTAAAGGATGTTTTCAGGAGATTAGCTTCAAATTCCAATTACTTTATTAATTATTCAAAGATGGAGCCATTAAGTATAGATTTATTTGTCTCTGCACAATGTTTTCTTGATGTAAGGTAGTATATCTGATCTTTTAGATCCATGGGCTGTACAACAGAGGAATCTTGGTCAGTTAAAGGGGAATACTCTGGGTTTGTACAAGATTCAGGGTCTCTCTCTCCAGAGAATAGACCTGCTTGGATTATCAGTTGTTTTGAGATCATACTTTACTACAGGCAGTCAGTAACACAAAAAAAATAGCAAAATGAGTTATTACATACAAGAAAAGAATTGTACAAAAAAAAGTTGACCTTAGAGTCAGTACAGAGAAAGAAAAACGATGTCTTATCCTCTTTCCTGACCACAGTACACTCCTTCAGAGACTGCTATCAATACTTTCAGAGGCCAGCTTTCCCACTGACTCTGGCAGCTGGGCAGCAGGATTCCCTTCAAGGTGTGGGAAAATCCAAAAGCACCCTTTACCTGTCAGGTGCCTCCTAACTATCTTCGATTCACTCCCTCCTCCAATCTCTACTGTACCATCTATTCCCTGGGAGGCCTGCAAAGCCTCTAGAACAGGGTTGTCCAACTGGTGATCCACGGACCTCATCTGGCCCCTAAGGAATTAACCTGTAGCCCCCAGGCTTCTAGTCCTTGCACTGTTCCCTCCACCTCCATGTACTGCTACTGGTAGAGTCTGCATGCTCCCTTTCCTTCCTATGGCTTCTGTTTCTGGCCCCTGCTTATTGAGGCAGGGTGGGATGGCTTGCAGAGCTGTGGGAGCGCACAGCCATGCTGTTCAAAGGGACCTGGGAACGGTGCATGGCATTGTACTGGAGTGCCAGTGTGGTACAAGCAATGGGTGTGGGAGAGGCACTGCATTCCAGGAGGGGCTCCATGTCATTCAGCGTGTAAGGTGTGGGGGGAGGGGGTGTTGCCTGCCATGTGGTGATGGCAGGGGGAATGCTTGTAGTACAGCATGGCATGCATCCCAGGCAGGAGAATTGGCCCATGTGGTGTGTGGCTCCAGGACCTGTGCCCGCCAGTCACTCAGAAGTTGGATAACCTTGCTCCAGAACAATGAGGGCAAACCTTTTTGGCAGGTGTGCCGTAAATTAGTTCTACACTTTACTTGAGAGCCATTCAGTCCCCTTTCCTTGCCTGATCTGCTGCCCTGCTTTCTGCCTTGTGCCTTACCTGCTGCTGTGCTGCCTGTCCCCTTGCTGGTCTACCACATGTCACGTAGAGGCTGCTTGTGATGCCTGTGCTGCAGGTTGGCCACCTCTACTCTAGAACATGATCCATATAGTGATAAAAGGGATACAAAATAATACAGCTTTTGGAAGAAATCAAACAAGGTTAGATGAACCGTACTTGGAATATATATCTCTGCATAGGACACTCTGAATCCCCAAATAATTCCTGGCTTTGGCATGGGTTTATAACAGGGTTAAGTTGCAACAGTTATATTTGTATTGGTACAAGCTCCTGGACCTGTTACTCTTACACCATAATAGCTTCTGTGGAGTCTGGAACAACACCCCCACTTCCAGTGTTCATTTGTCCATATGCCAAATGTGAGAACATTTTGTGCAGGTTAGGACTATTACCTGAAGGCAGAAGTGTCAAACTCCCTTGAGGCTCCAGGCCAGATCTGGACCTCACAGGCTGGATACAGTGTGGATTACAGGACAGAAGCAGGTACCACAGCAGCAGCAAGCATGGCAGCAGTGGGACAAGCGGCTGCAGACCACATTGTTCTGTGGTAAAGGTGTAAAAACAATGATAGGCCATTTGGCCACAAGGCAACTGAGGGATGTGCTTCACAGCCTTTGGTTGTCTGTCTACTGCCAAATGCCATGTCCACTATTGCCAGAGAGCCCCAGATTGTGTGGCAGCCCATGTGTGCTGCTGGCCACACACCCCAATTTGTGGTAGTCCAGTGATAACCTGTTAGACTAGATGGATTGGCTCTGCAGACTGGATCTATTCTGTGGGCCAGCCATGGTGACACCTTAAAGAATACATGTAGGACATTTAGGCTGCTGATGGGGGGGGGGG
>NW_017729033.1:63627568-63633647 GCF_001723915.1 Gavialis gangeticus | reverse complement strand
CATTTAGGCTGCTGATGGGGGGGGGGGACCATGCTTTACCGGAAGAAGCAGCACATTACTTTGACTTCTGCAACCTCTGTATAGATTAGATGCTTCAGCAGGGCTTTTTGGCACTTTTAGTTAACACTGATTCAATCATGTATTAGATAAAAGCATAAAAAAAGCCCTGCTGAAGTGCCTGGCACATACAGATGTTGTGTGATCCAGGTCAAATTAATGCCATGCCTCTTCTGGGCATGTGCTGGGCTCGGCACCAGAGCACATTGAGTTTAAAGTAAAGCACCAGGTTTTTTTTACATCTGAGCAGCCCTAGATTCCAGTCTCTGCTCCAACAAATATTTGTTTTATGTATTTTATTTTACACAATGACTGGTCCAGAGACTAAAGTCAGATTCTTCCCCCTCAGAGTTGAAGTGTTGTAACTGCAGGGCTAAAGAGTAATGCTGTTAGTCTTGCGAATCTGGTCATTTAATGAAAATTGGAGGTTTCAACAGGAGAGAATGAATATCCTAATACATCTCTTTAGGCTTAATTTGCCTCAGTAGGACACTGTTCTCTGAGATGGAAGTGTTGGGATTGAATTGGGAAAATCCTGCTGTATTTTGAATGAGAGGTCTGAGCTCTTACCATTTTTTGACAAAAAAGAAAGGGTCTGACACCAATGGGCATTTCAGGGCTTTGAATCACAGATAGAGGGAACCAGCTACCTGCCGCTTGGAGTAAGGCATTTAGTTGCCAGAAAGAGGAAGGTTTTCCTTTTGGCTCACTTAAGTGGCTCTCTTGCAGCCTCCTGCTTTTTTGGACCTCTCCCTTAGGCATCTTTCTTTTTGCACATTGGATAGAGTGCCTAGGAACCTTTAACTTATGGTTGTGGATTTATTTGCTTTGGCAAAACATATAAAGTTAGATGTTCCAGTAGTCTGTGCTGCAGCATTGGAGTCCTTTTTTGTGAATTTGGCACAAAATATATATTTGATTCCTTGTATTGTCAAATCTAAGTTCAGTACTCGTTTAACTTGAGAATGGATGGTAATTTTAAAAAAAGGCAATTATCCAGTTTATCTCCATATGAAAGTTTTGTTCGTTCCAGCTTTTTAGGAAAGTTGAGTACTGATGGAACTGCTGAGTACTCTGTTTTAAGGAACGGTGACCGGGGGGGGGGTGTTATACAGTTAAGTACTTGAGTGATAAGCTGCCTGCTTTTATTTTATTTTTTTGATAAGATGCCTGTAAATTTATCAGATTTTTCTGATACTTAAAATCAATGATTTTAAAAGAAAAGCAAGTTTATGCAGATTGAGCAATCAAGCAGATATTTTACTGTGTTCTCTGACCTGATTAAGGTAGATTTTGAAAAATTTGTCATCAGACATTTTTATTAACATGTATTGTTTGGTATAATAATTTCAAACTTTTGTCTCTGTCTTTCTGTCCATTTGTTTTTTTCCCCTGTTACTCATTTTTTTTGTTCTAATCACATTTTTAAACTGGGATATGTAGGTGGCAGTAGGGGAAATAGTGAAAGTGACCAATGGGGAACATCTCCCAGCTGATCTCATCAGTCTTTCATCAAGGTTAGAATAAACTACAGTAGTTGCACAGGAAATGTGTATGTGGGTCCTTATACACCAAACCTGAAAATAGAGTTCAGTTGCTATCAGCCAAGCTGTGTTTCTGTACCTCCAATTTAAAAACACAAATGTTGTAGAAGTGAATCTTATGAAATAGAAAAGGTTTAGCTGATAAAGATATAAATATGGGTTATTAAAATATGTAATTGTACAGTTGCACTTCCAAACATTGACAGTTTTACCCTTCCCTTTATATTCTATGCTATGCTTATGAAATTATTAAGCAAATTTTTCATAAAATAAACTGTCACTGTGAAACAATAGTATAACTCTGTATGTTGTACTTTAAACAAGTTGAGAGGTTTATACATATTTGTACCATAAACAACTCCTTGTTTTTCAACAAGTTGCATAATACTCATAAAAACATTTGGTACATTTTAGGACTTGTAGAGGACCCTCTGCACAAAGTTGGATGTTGCACACTCTCTACTGCATGTGATAAAAAAAAAAAAATAGCTCTATAATTGTGTACATGTGCATGATACTTTGATATACGTCAGCTTTATGCTATTGTCTGTACCGTGACTGCACCTTGTTTTGTTTTTCCCTAACAAATGAAAAAGCCTGCCTTCAATCTAACTGTAATCTGTGTATTTAAATCTGCTAAAATAGTTGTAATTTAGCATGTCTCTATTTGTAATGTCTTTGCTACTGGAATCTTCTTTGAAAGTGCTTCAGAAGTTGTTTGTATACAACTGTAAAACTAATGAATAATCTTAAACACATGTAATGATTGAATCAGCTATGCACAGACTAACTACAAGTCAGTCATTTACGTTCTTAGAAAAGTGAGCCAAGAAGTCTTAAAATGAAAGTGAAGCATTTCATTTTAATGCTAGAATACTATGAAAACATGTAAAAGTAAACAGCACTGCTAAAGTTAAAAATATTTGCTGCAATAGAAAGCTAACAATATTGACTACAGATAATCACTGCTAGATTAATTAAATTTCTTGAGAACATTTTAAATTTTCTGTATTTATTAATAACATTGACGTTCATATCTCTTTTTAAAAAGGAAAATGGTGTTGTAAATACTTCCTTTTTTTTACTTTCCTGATCTTTATAAAAACAAAACTTAAACTTCCACATCGAACTAAACATTGATACTTTGTGCTCACGTACAGGAAATAACAGCTGACTAGAACGTTTAATATATGTCTCACCATCATTTCTAGGTCTGTTTCTCACTTGCTTTTTGGCCATAGACAAGTTCCTTGACCAGTCTGTGCCTCTGTTTCCCTGTCTGAAAAAGGGACCTGAGGATGTTCTGGTTTTTTTTCCATCTTGGACCTAAATTCTTTACAAAGCATGAAACATTATGTGTGTGTGTGTGTGTGTGTGTGTGTAATGTTTGGGGGGTGTAATATACATTATAATTATATAGATAGATATCTATAGGTATCTTGTAGATAGATGTATAGACACATTTTCCCATTGCTAGATAATAGTTATGATACAAAAACCATTGTGGTACATTGAGAAAATGTGATAAATTGGGAAAACAGCATGGCGGTATGGTATACATTTATGCATCACTTCAGTTGTAATGTGTCCTGCATAAATATAAACATCTCTCTTGTGAATCAGTTTTAGATAAAGAGAGTTAAGGTATCTTTAGGAACTGTAATAGTACACACTAGCATATTTCTTCATAATATGTGCACTGTTATAACTTTTGCAGTTAAACTCTAGAAGGTCCAGAGGAGGGCCACTCGCATGATCGGGGGCAGCAGGGCAGGCCCTACGAGGAGAGGGTACGGGACCTGAACCTGTTCAGCCTCCACAAGAGAAGGCTGAGGGGGGACCTGGTGGCTGTCTATAAACTACCAGGGGGGGACCAGCGGGGAATGGGAGAGGCCCTGTTCCCCAAGCACTACCCGGAGTAACTAGGAATAATGGCCACAAGTTGATCAAGAGTAAGTTCAGACTAGCTATCGGGAGGTGCTACTTCACAGTCAGGGCGGCTAGGATCTGGAACCAACTTCCAAGGGAAGTAGTGCTCATTCCTACCTTGGGGGTCTTCAAAAGAAGGCTAGACAGTCACCTTGCCAGGGTCATTTGATCCCAGCATTCTTTCCTGCCCATGGCAGGAGGTCGGACTTAATGTTCTGCTCCGGTCCCTTCCGACCCTACCTACTACGAAACTTGAAATGCCTGGAATGTTCTAATCAGCTGTTAAAGATTTATTTGTAAGCACATGTGAAATTTGAAAAAGGATCAGTGTGTTTTAAGATGACTCTAGGTGTATTTCTTTTAAATTATTTTGATAATCTGTAATAGCCATTTTCTGAAAATGTAAATGACTTTTAATAATTTGCAAAAAATATTTGTCTAAGTCATCCTTGATATGAAGTTAAGATGCCAGGAAGCCCTTGCACATGCACATTATTATATTTATCATTGTGTTCTGATAACACATGCTTTATTTTTTTCTTAAAAGTGAACCACAAGCCATGTGCTACATAGAAACATCAAATCTAGATGGTGAAACAAATCTAAAAATTCGACAGGTAAGAATGTATGTTGTCTGTATGCTAATTGCATGTACCATATTTACTTGCAGTTTCCCCTGTGCCCTAAAAATTAACCATTCAGTACTGGGAGGTGTGTTTTAAGTAGGAAAGCCAATTTCCACTTCAGAATAGAGGTGTGGGGCACTGGAATAGCTACTAGCAGCTGTGCTCCTTTTCCTTCCCAGCCACATGAAGGATGCTGCCCAGCATCACTCACTCTGTCCTTGTAAACTCTGCTGCAAATGACAGTGTTAAAGCATAAGCTAAGAACCTTGCAGAGAGAGAGAGAGAATATGAGTGACACTGAAGAGTAGATTTTGTCCCTAGCCCGTGAAGGCTGCATTCAGCCATGTGTCTGGAATTTATTTTTCCCTTCATTCTGCCATCCCAAACAAGGTGTACATGTCTTGTTGTGTGGTATACCATGTAACAGGAATACCGTTTTAATACTTCATTGGCTTTTTCTCTGAATGCAGTCATTTCAGTGTAATAATATATTGTTGTTCGTTAAGACCTGTAATGTTAATGCACTTGACAAAAAGGTGAATTTTTGAGGACCAGTTTGAAGTAAAATTTTCACTCTGGGAACTGATGAGTTCTCAGATAAAGCTTACTGAAGAACCAAAATTATTTAGGAGTCTAAGTTCCATTTTCAGAAATGACTTCAGGCAAGATTCAGGGTGGTAGGAAGTGGAATCATGGCACTGCTGGGGGATTTGTGGAGGGGATATAGGTCATAGAATTGAAAACCTTACATTAGGTTGCATGAGGTCCTACCCATAAGCAGTCCAGTGCATGAGTATTAGGTTCCTTCCTCAGGAATGAGTCAGTTTGGCCAGGCAAGGCACCTAGGGTAGAAAAACTTTGGAGGTGCCAAGGAAAGATTTAGGTTTAGATGCTTAGAGCAAGCCAAAGCAAAAACACTAAGACACACCTGAACTCCTGTCCTTCTCAAGACCTTAGTCATCTGATTCAAACTGTCCATTGGCTGTCTTCATTCATATGCAGTTCACAGTGTCTACTGTCAGGCTGCCCTCTGCAGCCTGAGAATGTGAATGCACATCTCCCATTTACCCAGAGTGTGTCCTAACACCATGCTGTAGAATAAGCTATGTAAGGACTCTCCACCCTCCTTGTTAAACCTGGGTAACTGAGCAGCCAAGAGTGCAAGGGTCATATCACTAGAAGATCAAAGATGGGGCCTTGCTCTGTAACCTAGTGGTTACAGCACTACTTCAGCCCTTGCTACCAGGATTGTTTATGCATTTTGTATTTGATAGTTAGTTTAAAAACAGAAATAATCATGGTAGCGGGACTGGAACTTAGGACTCCCCCCAACCCCCCTGTGAGTGCTGTCCTCAGGCTACGGAGGCAGGCTGCTTCTTTCTTGTTTTCTGGACCTGTGACTTTTGCTGTCTTCTCTAATGACCCAGTTTCATTAAGAGCAGTGGAGTGCGCCTCTTAGCCTAACCCATAGTCTGGTGACTAGGGCACTAATGGGAAGTGAAAGATGTGGGTTAAATACCCCTCAGAGAGGAAGTCTTAAAAGCAGCAGCTTCCATTTTGTGGGGCAGCACTTTAACCATTAGACCAATGACTTCTAAACTACTGAGAAATTCTCAAACCACCAAGGGTGCCAGGAGATCCTCTTAAGGCTGCCACACAATATTAGCACTGTTATGCGTGCAGCTATCATCACATGGTTCACAAAATGAACCCAGAGATTTCAAATAAGGAGCCATGTGTCAAAAACCATTCTTACCTGTTGGAATTGGAACTCTTGGAGAGGTGATATCTTTTATTAGATCAATTAGATATTTGCAAAAAAAACCCCTTTATTTGCAAGCTTTTGCGCACATGCACCCTTCTTCAGGCAAAGGAGAGTGCAAAGATTGTAAAATTACTCATAGGTGTTTTTTGTTGTCATCT
>NW_017729033.1:63616583-63622568 GCF_001723915.1 Gavialis gangeticus | reverse complement strand
CCAGGAGATCCTCTTAAGGCTGCCACACAATATTAGCACTGTTATGCGTGCAGCTATCATCACATGGTTCACAAAATGAACCCAGAGATTTCAAATAAGGAGCCATGTGTCAAAAACCATTCTTACCTGTTGGAATTGGAACTCTTGGAGAGGTGATATCTTTTATTAGATCAATTAGATATTTGCAAAAAAAACCCCTTTATTTGCAAGCTTTTGCGCACATGCACCCTTCTTCAGGCAAAGGAGAGTGCAAAGATTGTAAAATTACTCATAGGTGTGTTTTGTTGTCATCTTTTGAGGTCTTTACAACTTAATAATGGTCTTTTGTGGGATCACTTGAGTCTACAAGGGTTGAGAATCACTGTACTAAAGTGTTTTAGAAGAGCCTGTTAACACCACCATCAGGCTTGACATGACTCTTGAGCTGAAGGTAAATCCTGTTAATGCAAGTTAGGTACGGTATAACTTTTTTTTGGGTCTATTAGTAGAGCCCTCTAGAGCAGTGGTCTCCAAACTTTTTTGATTGCGCACGCCATCAGTAAAAATTTTTGAGCATGCACCCCAAAATATGTATATTTATTTAAAATTATATAACGGTACAAAAAACCTTTTGCTCTCACTAAAAAAAAAAAAATTACTATTTTCTTCCCACACCCCAATGGATCGTCTTGTGCACCCCCTGGGGTGTGCGCATCCCACTTTGGAGACCACTGCTCCAGAGATTCAGGTGGAGTTTAGGAGCCTCCCATCAACAATTTTTGCCATACAGCTTAGGAAGGAGTTAAGCACTATAGTACACTGAAGTGTGATAATTGAATCATTTCTGAGCATGTGCTGAAACTGTAATACTACTATGTAGTAGAGCTGTGCTAAACAACTGTTTTAATTTAGTTTCAGATTCAGCTGTTTCAGAGGACAATGATTTGTTTTGGTATTTCGGATCCCTGTCCTATTTTGTTTTGGCCGAATCTCTGAATCTGTTTTGAACGGGCTGGAATATTCGCACAGCCCTACTGCCCATGGGCAGGGCTTGAGGCCGGGGCTTTAGGGTCCCAGTGGGGAACAGGACAAGGCCAATGGGTAGTTTGTACAGGGGAGGGCCGCTGCCCTCTGTGCAGATGAGGAGACCCTTGTGCAGATCTCTGATCCCTGTCACGTTGGGTCGTGGAGCAGGGAAACAGGACACAGTGGCAAGCAAGCCTGCTGGTCCCTGCCGTGTAACTTGGCTCTGCAGGGAGCAGAGACCTGCACCGGGGGGTCTCCTTGGCAATGTGGGGGTACACAGAATTGGCAGCAGAAGTGTTGAGGAGACCCTGGCGCAGATCTGCTCCCTGCACTGCATTGCCGCATGACCTGACTCCACAGGGAACAGAGATCCATGCTGGAATCTCCTCGCTGCCGCTGTCTACCCTGCACTGACCCAGATCTCTGCTCCCTGCGCAGCCAGGTTGCGTGGCAAGGACCAGCACTGCCCTGCTGCGCAACCTGGATGTGCAGGGAGTGCTGGGGTCTCCTCACCACTGCTGTCCACCCCGCGCTGACCTGTAACTTCTCAAATTTTCATTTGCGGAATTTAAATGAAAAAACATATAATACACAAAAAGCATAAAGACAAAACGTAGCATTAGACTATCAAGACATTTGTTATGTAAGCATTACAGGCATTTAAAAAAAGGGTGCAAAAGGGACAGTGCTGAGCCTTGAAGGTGAATGCAAGAATTAATTTGGGATGTGTACAGTTGTCCACGTGAGAGAGCGCAAACCCAAGGGCTTTTAATTATAGGATCATAAAGAGATTGGCAGTTAACAGTTATATTGTAGAAGAAGAAAGGGTAGGAATTTTTACCAGTATGAAAATGTGGAAAGATGGAGGGATTTATATAATGTGATATTGAGATTGTAAGCTTGGGTGAAAAGGGAAATTATCAACATCTCTGAAGAGAAGAGGTTAAGGAGAAGGTTTGTTAGGAAAAGTTTTGAGGTTCACTTCTTGGATTCTGATGGGGAAACAACATCAGTAAAGCTTTCTGCATATAAAGACATCACTCAGTATTGCATAAATATAATGTAAATACATTCTAATAACTGATGGGAAGGTGGTTGTTCTTAAACAATTTTATTTATATCATGTTGAGGGCCAAATTGTGACTGCCAAGTCATGTCTTGCTTTTTTTAATGAGAGGAGCAGGATGAAAAGGGGCTGCTTTCTTGTGAGAACCTGTCTGCAACAGAATTTCTTTTGAGGCTCAAAGGAAAATGTCCTGTATATCTATTAGCTTTTAAAAGAATGCAGCATAAATACTCAATAAGACTGGACCACTTCCATGGTCTGGTATGGTTGAAGATTTCAGTTGTTGACCCTGTCCATTCCCAGATGTTTTTCAGGAGTCTATTTGCACTACTAGTGCTAGCCAGTACCTGTGTCTGAGCTTTCTGTGCTGGACCTCTATGCAAAGAGCGAAAGCGAACTGCTTTTGTGCCTCATACCAAGCAGAGTCTAACTTATTATATACAAATTAAAGTTTGCATGTATAATAAAGTAGTTTATAATATAGTGTTACAATAAACTGTGTTTACAGGGTTTGCCATTGACATCAGATATAAAGGACATTGACAGCTTGATGCAACTTTCAGGCAGAATTGAATGTGAAAGCCCAAATCGCCATCTCTATGATTTTGTTGGAAATATCAGACTAGATGGGCATGGGTATGTAAAACTAAGAAGAACCATCTCAATGCATTTTAAAATCCATTGTTAATTTCTTGAACTGTGGTATGAATAACTCACTCTTTACTCAGCTAATATGGTTTCTTTTAGAGCTAAACTTCTGTATTGTTTTATTTTGATGCCAAGAACTCTATCTTGTATGGAAAATGACATTCACGTACTAATAATTATAAAAATACATGGAAGTGCGAGTTAAAAATTCCAAAGATCTTTTTGAAAATGTAATTTGTCACACATCCTATGAATTTCTCTCAGCTCTTTATTCTTTATGTAACCAGTCTTTGTCCTACAAAGAGGACTCTTAGTTTTTGTCTAGAATACACCATGCACCTTATTCTGTACATCCAAATTCTCTCTTAAATTTGACATTGATATGTTAAGTCAAATTGAATTTGAGTGATCTATTTATGACTGCCTGTCTTATATCTCATTTTCCTGAGATCATATTTCTGTAAACAGAAATGACCTCAAGGGGGATTTTCAACATATAGATTTTCAGAGTTACTTCATAGGAGTTTTTAAAATATCAAGGATATTTTGTAAAACTAAATATGATCCATCAGTTCTAGAAAATCAGTTGTTGGATCCAAAAGATTTTAATTTTACGTTTACCAGAACTACTTTTTTTCCATTTCTTTAGTACTGGGTTTGAGAGGTATTGTATTACCCTATACACAATCTTTTTCAAGTTTGTGTTTAGTACTATAATGTGTTTCTTTAGAAAGTTTGTTTTTTTTCCCCTTGATGCCATAACAAGTTGTAACAAGTATTTGTTTATAGTCCGTCTTTATTTACTGATTTCTTACAGGTGCATTTCCTGGAGTTTTCAGTTGCAAGAATGTGGATCTATTATAATTCTACTGCACTTGTCGTAAAGAAGAGAAAAACATTTACCTGTAATTCTTCTCTGAAGGTAATAATTATAATAGATCCACACATCCAAACTCTCCCTATCCGGGAAAAAATGTAACTTTGTTCTTAATTTCATTACAATTATTAAATTTGGTTAAAAAGGAATGTCGAGAGTACTATTGGCTTTTGGGCCTCTAGAAGATGTAGGAGCATACCTGCTGGAAAAGCAGTTCATCTCAGAAATTCAGGTTTGGAGGTTTTGGAACGTGGTTTATGTGCAGGAGGCTAGTCTCAAAAGTGTGGCTCTAATATAATATCTACCTTCAGAGAACAAGAATTACAGGTAAGTAGCTATTTGTAGATCCTGACCTCATTCTCAGTCTAATAAATTTGGGCTAATCTCCTTTTCCTGCAGCAGAAAGTGAAGGAAGGTCACACTTGTCCAGTAATTGGCCAGGCTCCTTCTGCTTTCCTGTCATATTTTGCTCGTCTGACGCTACAAATAGAGTTGCATTTCAGTGTTCTCACTTTATTCAATGCAGTTCTAGCTTTTCAAGCTGATTTTGGGCAACGGCAATCAAAATATTTCTTGCTCCTCTTTTTTTTTATTTCCTTGCCTTGGAGACCATTAAGTTTTAAGGGAATCTTGGTCCCTAAATAGGATCTCTTAATGGTTCTTTCTGTTTATTTCCCCCATATCTAGTCATAGTATCTTTGCTTACTCTATCATGAATCTTCTCCACAGAAGTTAGAGCTCTGTTTTGTGGCTCTACACCAAAAAAAGAAAAGACCACAAAGCACCCAAATCTTCCTTAGCTTTCATGAGTTCTTGGTCTTCCCAACAAGGGTAACTCTGAAGCGTGAGCACACCTACATAGTGAAAAGTGGTAGACACCGAGGCAAGAAAAATATGGTAGACACCAAGGCCCCCTTTACAGATTACATCTATTACGCAATTGGTTGCACAATTAATTTAGACTGGCTACACATGCAGATTCACTATAAAGCCTTAAAATGGTCTAAATAGCTATAAATTTATTGCTGGAAAATGTATAAAAACTTTATAGCTGGTTTCTATCCATCTTTAATTTGCATTTATTGCCTGTGCCCTGCAGCTGGGAGAATGCAGCTGCTACGATCTCCCAGCTGCAGGGATGCATTGGGTGCCTTCATGACTGGAAGTCCCATCAGCTGAGGGGGCTCCCAGCTACAGGAATTTTTCTTGCTAGGGCCAGGGTGAGCCTGGGATCGGGCTCCCCTGTACCAGCAGTAAGGTGTGATGGAATCTGATTTGCAATCCCATAGTCATACCTGCTATGCACGCGTAGCATGTCAGAAGACGCAAGTCGGTGGATTGTGCGTTAGATCTCGTCCTGCCTTTACCTGCACATCTAAAGAAGGCTCATTAATCTTTTCACAGAGAAACGGGAGGAGGAAAAAAATCTGTCTAAAACTAAATCATTACTAGCTCCCTACATTCCTGCTTTGAAGAAGACATTATGTTGAGATACACTTAACAAAGAGAAATTCATTAGTCAGAAAGACCGGACACTCTGGATCCTAAAACCCAAGAGGTTTCCATTGTCAGTGACATAACTGCCTACAGTACATGCTCAGGAGGGTCATTTCTTCTGAAATAATCCCATAGGCAGGAAGAGACAGGTCAGAGTAAGAAGAGACTTCAAAGCTTCTTCAGCAGTCCTTATAGCTGCCAACAGTACTAGAGTCATGGAGTCCTGCTTCAACTCCAGAAACAGGAAAAAATCAAGAGTGTGGAAGAAAATGCCACTAACTACTGCAGTCTTATGGAAGAATGTATGGACCGTATAAAGTTGTCAGTTAACCTTTGCTGTTGACTTAAGCAGACAAGTCCTACATCTGGCCTAAGGTAGATAAAATGGGTAAATATGTAAAACAAATTCCATATGGCTCAATTCTTTTGTGAAAACTGAATTGGGGAGAAAGTTGATGTGGTTATAACAGTTATGCCTTCTCTATATGTTACAGGTATTGCATAATTAACTTGTTAATTGTGCAGTTATTGTAAGGCTAGCTACACATGCAAAGTAGCTTTCACACAGTAAAAATCTCCAACAAACTGTTAAGTTACTACACATTGTTGAGGTCGAACTTTATACCTGGATGCTATCAAGCTTAAATTAGAATGTGTAGCAGGGTCTCCCCTGCAGCTGGGAGCCCTGCCAGCTGGCAAGGATGGGAACCAGCTGTGCACCTTGGCCATTTTGAAACCCGTGAGCCCTGGGGATTGTGGTTGCTGTGATCCCTAAGGCTGGGGTGCATGCAGTCCCCACCCCACTAAGCACCCTGCAGCTGAGCTCCATCAGTACAGCCCTGGCTGTACATGATGTGCATCCTGCCATACCATACATGCATAGCATCAAGCA
>NW_017729033.1:63610168-63611583 GCF_001723915.1 Gavialis gangeticus | reverse complement strand
AGCTACACATGCAAAGTAGCTTTCACACAGTAAAAATCTCCAACAAACTGTTAAGTTACTACACATTGTTGAGGTCGAACTTTATACCTGGATGCTATCAAGCTTAAATTAGAATGTGTAGCAGGGTCTCCCCTGCAGCTGGGAGCCCTGCCAGCTGGCAAGGATGGGAACCAGCTGTGCACCTTGGCCATTTTGAAACCCGTGAGCCCTGGGGATTGTGGTTGCTGTGATCCCTAAGGCTGGGGTGCATGCAGTCCCCACCCCACTAAGCACCCTGCAGCTGAGCTCCATCAGTACAGCCCTGGCTGTACATGATGTGCATCCTGCCATACCATACATGCGTAGCATCAAGCACAATTGTGTGGATCATGAATTAGATCCATTCACGCCTTAACTTACATGTATAGAGGGGGCCTTAATAAATGCAAACTAGGGTGTGTGCTTCCAGTCTAATGAAATCCAAAATGTTCTACAGGTCATCACACAAGCACAGATTTTTTTTCTTTCATTCCCACGTAGAGCAAAAAGAAAAGGAGCCACCTTCTCTCTCTATTGGCCTAAAGCACTGGAGGAACATTTAACATATCTGAATCTTTCTTTGATCCAAATAGTGACTGGAAAGAAGCATGCCTATGTCCAGAAATAGAAACCTGATATATCATTTCTCAATGTGTTGGGTAACTACAAATGATAATGTAGTGCAGATATCATTGGAACTCAGAGATCCTCGACATGCCTTCTTTGTACCCTCTTCCATTTTCAGGACGGGTGAGAAATATCAAATCCTGAAGGGATGTGCCCTCTAGACCTAGTAGCAATTAAACTTCTTGTATAAGATGCTTAGGATTCTGTTTCATACTCTTCATTGTTAGAAGATCAAGAAAAGAATATTTGGTCATAATATAAATTGACATGACAAACAAAAAAGTCTGTATATTTCTAACTTTCTTACCCCTTGTTCCATTATAAAGAATTGCTTATTTGAAGTATGCACTTTGAATAATGTAGATAAATTTGTGTTTTCTTTTTCACTAAAAATACAGATATAAAAATAATTTATTATAAGTTTCAAACACATTTGTATTTAAATGTTTGTTTTCTGATGTACAGCTGGTGAAATTGCCTAAGATATAATAGTATAAGTAAAATTATTAGAGTGATATTAAGAACTTATTTGGAAAATTAAATTTGTAAGAGTATCAACTTTCAAATAAATATGACTTCCTTGGTCATCATGGTGTCCTGTGACCAGTGGGGTCCCCCAAGGCTCTGTCCTTGGACCCATATTGTTCAACATCTTCATTAATGATGTTTACATTGGAGTCAGAAGCGGACTGGCCAAGCTTGCCGATGACACCAAACTTTGGGGCAAAGCATCCACACCAGAAGGCAGACGGGTGATCCAGGCTGACCTG
>NW_017729033.1:63597839-63610053 GCF_001723915.1 Gavialis gangeticus | reverse complement strand
GGCAGTGCTACGCTGGCTAGCACTACGGAAGAAAGAGACTTGGGGGTCATCATTGACCACAAGATGAACATGAGCCTGCAATGCAATGCTGCAGCTAGTAAAGCGACCAAAACGCTGGCTTGCATCCATAGATGCTTCTCAAGCAAATCCCAAGATGTCATTCTCCCCTTGTACTCGGCCTTGGTGAGGCCGCAGGTGGAGTACTGCATCCAGTTTTGGACTGCACAATTCAAAAAGGATGCGGAGAAGCTTGAGAGCGTCCAGAGAAGAGCCACGCACGTGATCAGAGGTCAGGAAAGCAGACCTTACGATGACAGGCTGAGAGCTATGGGGCTCTTTAGCCTGGAAAACCGCAGGCTCAGGGGTGATCTGATGGCCACCTATAAGTTTATCAGGGGTGACCACCAGGATCTGGGGGAACGTTTGTTCACTAGAGCGCCTCAAGGGATGACAAGGTCGAACGATCATAAATGACTACAAGACCGTTTCAGGCTGGACGTAAGGAAGGATTTCTTTACTGTCTGAGCCCTCAAGGTCTGGAATAGCCTGCCATCAGAGGTGGTTCAAGCACCTACATTGAACACCTTAAAGAGCAGATTGGATGCTTATCTTGCTGGGATCCTATGACCCCAGCTGACTTTCTGCCCTTTGGGTGGGGGGCTGGACTTGATCTTCCGAGGACCCTTCCAGCCCTAATGTCTATGAAATCTATGAAATATTTCTTGAAATACTATAATAAAATTAGTTGGTTAACAAGAAAAATGTATAATATCAATTATTACTTTCTATTTTTCTCTTATGGCACAGGTATGACTTGTATGTTTTGTGAATTGCATGACCAGTTGGAGACATTTTAAAGGGGGCAGAGTTTTCAGAGCACCTGGCTAATGAGAACCAGACCCCTTCAGGCACCTATAATCACTAGTTAAATTTGAAATTTGGATTTGACTTGTGCATTTTGGTTCTTACTAGTTTCCAGCTGCATTTCTTCTTTGTTAGGAAATTAATTGTTTTTTTACTGAAAAAATGTAAAATTGCTTCCTTTTAGTACTGTTCCACTGGGATCTGATCAAATTCTTCTACGGGGAGCTCAGTTAAGAAATACACAGTGGGTTCATGGAATAGTTGTATATACTGGACATGATACAAAACTTATGCAGGTTTGTATAGATAGTTTGTAAATTCTCTATTTTGTTAATGTTGATACCACTATTTTTACAGAAACAGGGGTGGGTTAAAATATTTTAAGTAAAAATGCTAGCTCTTGGAATAATAAAATCCAGTCTGCCTGTGACAGAGCAGGCCTTGTTAAGGTCAGTAAAAGTTCAAGATATATTTCTTTTGTGGCACTTATGTACATGTAAGCTTTTTCAGTAGTAGGCATGTTTTTTTCCTGCAACTTACATTGGAAAAAATATTTCTCAGTAACCTAAATCATTATTGCTTTGCCCATTCAACCTTTGTATTATTTTCATGATTATTTTTTGTAAACTGTCCCATTGTGGAGCTTTCCTCAGAGCACAAAGGTAAGTATTCTTTTACAAACAGTGTGCAATTTAATTCATGTGAAAAGTACATCAGGAGAATGTCAAAACGCCAAATATCAGGACTTTTTTGTTTTTATTTAATTCATTTTCTAATTTGCCCAGCTTAGTCAGGTGAAATGGATTATCCTATCTTTGTTCTATTAACAAGGTTCTCTGTAGTTTGGGCTTTTTGGCTGCTTGCAGACATTAAAAAAACAAACAAACATTTAATTAATTTAAAAAACCACGCCTTACCAGAAGGAGCAGTGTGTTACTTCGACCCAGCTCCACAGCGCCTGTATAAATTGGACACTTCAGTGGGGCTTTTTGGCACTTTGAGTCGATCAGCTGTTAGCTAAAAGCACCAGAAAAGCCCCACTAAAGTGCCCGATTTATAAAGATGTTCAGCAAGCTGGGTCCTCTTCTGAGCTTGACACAGGAGCGCACAAAGTTTAAAGTAAAGCACCACTTCTTGTTTTTTAACATCTGCAAAAAGCCCTTGATGTTAAATTTTACTACTAGTTGTTGTGGTTGTTCTCTGGGATTAAGTATGAATTACTTTGGTACAAGTTAAAATTCGGTGTTTTTTTTTTTAAAATCTTTGTAATGAAACGAACATTTATGCAGTCTATATTATGAGGTTGGGACAAAGTTACAGAAAGGTATGTTAAAATGGTATTTTATTAGGCACAATAATACAGTATTACAGAGCTGCATAGCTTTCTCTGTTTATTTTGTTAACTTTTTGCAGAATTCAACAAGCCCACCTCTTAAACTGTCCAACGTGGAACGAATTACAAACATTCAGATTTTGATTTTGTTCTGTATCCTTCTTGCCATGTCTTTGATCTGTTCCATTGGTTCAGCTGTATGGAATCGAAGGCATGCTGAAAGAGACTGGTATATCAGTCTAAACTGTAAGTATCAAAATAATTGTATTAAATATTTTGTTGTTCCAATGGTACATAAGTTTCATACTTGGCAAATAGAACTGTTAAGCATTCTTCTATTAAGTATATTTAAATATTGAATTTTTACAACATTGTATATATGTGTGTACATAGAGTGAAGCTAGCATACTATACTATCTTATTACTAAGTTCTGAGAGTGGTGAATTAACTTAAGGAACAAAAGTTTGGCATTTCTCTCTCTACCATCTTTGAGCTTCATAAGGGAACAATGTTGGTGCTTTCTGTCACCTCCTTCCCTAGCTCAACAACCTCTCTGTAGACATAACCCGCTCCTGAAGATTTCCTAGGCACTCGTATCACATTCCATGCAGCTGGTACTGACCAGTTTTGTTTGTGATAAATTCTTCCTGTCCCTCTTTTTTTTCCATTATCCCGATATATAAAATTGTGACTTTAAGCTACTTCTAGTGAAAGATTTTACCCATATCTCAGCCTTTAGTTGTTTAGTCTTCAGCAGGTAGAAAACAGAGCACTGTCTTATAGGTTGCGGTGAGAGAAGAAAGATATCTTAAGGGTAGCCTTTATGATTAGGGACCTACTGAATCTGAGGCAACTGCCCTCCCAATTTTTTTTCACAGGCAGAATGCAGCCATTTTGCAGGTGGAGCCCCCCCATGCCTCTATTTGGCTGAGGGGCCCTGATGGCCCTGCTGTTCACCATCGATTGACTGGAAGGGCTGCCTGTCATGGGACCCCACCCTTTGCCACTGATTGGTGGAGAAGGACCGGGATCACATGACAAGCAGCCCTCGCCACCAACCAGCAGTCAGGTGTGGGGGTGGCAGCCATCTTGCCAGCAGCCATTTGAGTGGGCATACCCTCCTCTCCCCTTTCCCAACACAGCCAGCTGCTGCAATGCCCTGAGGACTGCCAAGTTTTCTCTTCAATAACTTGGTGGGGGGGAGTCACAGATTTTGCAGGCGCTGCTCAATTGGGCAATGCTGGATTTCACAACATCTACAAAATCCTTTTGGTTTTGGTAGGTCCTTACTTATGACCAAGGATCTTGGTTTTCCCTGATTTAAAAAAAAAAAAAAAATTGCAAATTCTCTGATGATAATCTCAAAATCTGTGATTTAAATGAAAGGCCCCTCAGAGCCCGTTGGCCCTGCTTGTGCCCCTCACATCCCTCCACACAGCCCCCCTGGCCCTGCTCAGGCCCCTCGCTTCCCCAACCACAACCCCTGTCCCCCAGCTTCCATGGCTATGAATCCAGGAACCCGGGTCTGTAGCCCCTGCCCCCAGCAGGAAGTGGCAGCTGCTGCAGCGGAGCAGAGCCCAGCTCCCCCTACTGCCTGCCTGCTGGGGGCTCGGGCAGGGGGTTAGCTCCCTGCTGCTGCACACACTTCTGGAAGGCAGGGGGGACCAGTGTCCCCCAGATCTGTGCGTGGGGCAGGGGCAGGTTCACGCTGCCTGCTGTGGGCTCAGGCTCCCACCCTGCTGCTGTCCCCCAGGACCTCTGCAGCCTGGCGGGTGCAGCCCAGTGCTTCAGGGCAGAGCGGGGCCATGCAGGAAAGCTGCTTGCTGCTGTGAGGTCTGTTTTGCCCTGGTGACGCATCCCTCGCTCGCAGGGCACAACCACTGCCCTTGCTGCAGCCCTGTGTGCAGGAGATGCCTTGCTAGGGCAGCATGGAGCTCGCAGTGGGAAGCAGCTTTCCAGCACAGCCCCAAGCTGTCTTGCAGCGCTGGGTCGCACCTGCTGGGCTGTGGAGGCTCCAGGGTAGGGCAGCAGGGTAGCGAGCCTAAGTCCACAGTGGGCAGTGTGCACCCACCCCCATCTGCGCACAGATCGGGGGGGCACAAGTACCCTCTGCCCCCCCCCCACTCCCCAGGAGTGCACGCAGCAGCAGGAAGCTGCCCCTGCCCCCTGAGAGAACCAGCTGCAGCCCCGTCCCACTCCCTGGCAGAGCCCTATGGCCCTGGATCCCAAGCTTCACGTACCACCTGGCTGGGCAGCAGCCCAAGCCCTTCCCAACTCCCTCTCTGTGGGGGGGGGCGGGGTGTCTCAATTTCCCCCCACCCTGCCACTTACCTGTTGGAGCTGCTCTCCAGGCTGCCTGGAACAAAATTCTGGGGTGTTTTAAATTAAAAAAAAAAAAAAAATCTCAATTCTAATAATTTTAACTTATTGTTGGAACTCCAAAAAAAAAGAAAAGTAGTGTAAAAGTATGCTATTAGTTATGTTTTACATCAGTGTTTTCATTCCAGAATTTAGAGTGCATCATGAAGTTGGTAGAACTAGTGATGGGTGAAAGTCAAAGTTTGAGCAAGTATTCAGTTAGGAATCAGCTGTGACGTGTTTAAAAGAAAAAGAAAAAAAAGAGGGGGGTGTATGTAATGTTTGTGATATTTTGGTAAAATTTCACTTTGCCTTTTGCAAAGATCATAAAGATACTATGGTATTTTGCTGCTTTTGTTTCAAAGTACTAAAAGAACTAAGATATGTAGACATAGAAAACCTTCTGTCCCACAATTCCCACTTCAAAAACATTCTTCAGTTTCAAAGGTTCATATTCAGAGTAAATGTGCAATTAGTTCTTATTTCACATCCCTACAAAGAACATGCTAAATTGGAAGAATACAAATTCTCATGTTTAAAAGCTGAAAAACAGAATTATTGTTTACATTAGATCCTGAGATCCTTGTTCCCTGAATGGCCTTAAAATATAATATAGGAAGCAGTATGTGTGTAACTTCTCAAATTTCCTAGAGAAGTTATACTTCAAATAAGTCGATCAGTGTTTTGCAGATCTGTGTAAATTGTTACCTATTGATTACCTAACTAAAAATGTGCTTGGTATTAAATATGTATATATTATTTCTTATTTTTAACAGATGGTGGTGCTAACAATTTTGGACTGAATTTCTTGACCTTTATTATTCTCTTCAATAATCTCATTCCAATCAGCTTATTGGTTACACTGGAAGTTGTTAAATTCATCCAGGCATATTTCATAAATTGGGTAAATATGATACTTAAAGGGCAGTGATATGTTTGATACTTGATCTTTTTAATAAAATGTTGCTTTAATATTAATATTCTTGTTTTAGTCTTTTAATAATCACTTCACACCTCTTTTTAAGTATGCAGTATTAATCATAGAATCATAGAAACCTTGGACAGCGATGATGTTTACAACATATAGTATGTCTTTGCTGATTGGTATAGGATTTTTCTCTATGGCACATTTTTCAGTGTTTTATCCTTTCTAATTTTTAAAAGTTTCAAGTAACAGGATTTTATTCAGGTGCCTTTGTTCAAATTGTTTCAAAATATAGTATATAGAGCTTTGTCAAGAAAGTAGTTTAAATTTTCTTGCATTTCATTTATTTGCTTCTAATTCTAACTCTTGTGCCACCTTAAAACATCTGTCTTCTGATATTTGTCTCCTTCAACTATGCATAAACCAGGGGTGTCAAAGATAGGGCTCTGTGGGCCAGATCTGACCCATGGGCCACATCATCTGGTCCCCAGTGTTTCCCATGGTATTGGAGTCAACATACAGGCAGCATGCAGAGCATGCTGGATGGTCCCATGTGCTGCATGCGGCACCCACTCTAGCTCATGTCTTAGAGCGGTGGAGCAGCTACCATGTGCAGCACAGCCCTGGAGTGACTGAAGAAGGACCATGCCACATGCAGCACCCAGTCTGGCTGCTTCACCACACACATGTGCAGGGTTGGTCTTTGTGCCCAGTTTGACCTGTGGACCAATCCTGCACTACTTATCCAGCCCTTGGCCAAATGAGTTTGACATCCCTGGTATAGACCATTAGAGCTCCCTGCTTTTAGTCATCTCTTAGCAGAGATATAGGTCTTTTTTGCTTTTCTGCTTCATTTTATGTTGGTGATATATAATCCAAATACAGTCATACAGTAGTGTGTCTGCAATTTGCATATTGGTTTACAAAATAGATTTGTCTTTTTCTAAACTTTCAAATATTACACATGTATTCATTGCTGTCATGGTAGTGCCCAAAGGTTATAGGCATTGAGAGACAATATAGGACACAGTTCCTCTTTGAGTATTTTTCACAATCTGAAAATAAAAAAACAGAAAATGAAGAACCTGGAAGAAAAGGATATAAAATTCAAGGAAGTGTTTAGTGTTGATAGGCATGTACAAAAGAATTGCTAACACAAGCATTAGAAATGCACAGTTATAGAACTGAAACACATTTATGCTGCCCTGTAGTGAGTGACACCAGAAGAAGAAAGGAAAAAATAAGAGAGTGCATCTTTGCAGATACAGCTGATCTAGGACTGAAAACTAGGGTTTGTGTAGTATTGCTACCAGGCAAGTCAGGTTGTTAGGGACCCAACTATGCTATATTTTAACATGGTTTAATTTCCTATAAGATTAAATCCAGCTCTTTTTTTTTTTCTTGCCAGTAATCTTTTTTAGTAACCACAGCATCGTATAATTAGTTCTGAAATTCTAGGTACTAATTACTATATTCTTAAATATAACCTTTATTTTAAAACTGTTTTTCAGGGAACGTTTTCAGGTCATTTCTGTTCTACATCCTAAATATAAGATATTTTATGAAATGTATTATTGCTATAGCTTTTTAATAGTACCCATCTTCCATATGTTGATACCATTATTTTCTAATATGCAAATAACTAAAACTCTCAAGCTTCATATGAATCATTAAGTTCATTTAAGACCTGACCACTTTTATATCTGCTCAGGACACCTTTACAAATTATCTACTTGTCTCTGTGGCTCACTCAACATACAATAAATAAAATTTAGATTGCATATATACAGGTTCAATGCATGGATCTTTATTCAGTTGGTCTATAAAGGCGTGGGCACATAGGCAAGTTGCTGTAAGGCAAACTAGGGTGTAAGGATGCAGTTCTACTATGCTACAGTTACTCTACAGTTTGCCAATGTGCAGACTCCTACAGTGTGAGAAATGAGAAGTAATTTATTTCTCAGTGAAGTATCTCAGCTGGTAAAATTCTGTAAGTTTGCAACTTAGCTTGCCCCATGGTCTTCAATGGTCTTGTTTGCCTTCCATGTCTTAAGTAACAAGTTATAATAAATGTTTACTTAGCTTATTTATTTGTCTTTAAAGACATTATAGAAAACTAACTTTTGACTTGCATTCCTTTTTTTCTTTAGGATATAGACATGCACTATGAACCTACAGATAATTCTGCTATGGCTCGTACATCTAATCTCAATGAAGAACTTGGCCAGGTATAACACATTTCTTGCTTAATGTCATGAAATAATTTGCTCCTTGGAATTCGTGAGCCTTTTCTATTCCCACTGTTAAATTCACTCACGTTCATTTATATTTTTAAATATTCTATCTTATAAATACAATCAGTCAATGTTATATTACTGTTAGACAGTCATTCAGTTTTTACAAAATCCCTTGCATGTGTGTATCACCCACACAAGCTATGGTAAAAGGCCATTATTAAAAGTGAAAAATCAAGTGATTCTTTATCTGAAGATAGGAAATGCCAGAACCAAGGTTGTCTGTACAACATACATTCAGCTCCTTTGTACAAGTAAAACTGCCTTGTGCACAGGGGTACAGCATGTGTATACTCCTGTATTAGGGCTTCCTGTTGACCCTAAAACAGACAGAGCTGGCTTGAGCTATAGACCTTCTTAGATGGCCCCTTCCCTCTCCCTACCCCATGCCTTTCCCACACTCCTGGATTCAGAGGCACATGACAGTTCCACTCATGCACCTGTTTCTCTGTGGGCTGTGAAAGGGGCGTGAAGGGGAAGATGATAGAAGAGCTACAGCCTTACCTAGCTCTGTCTGCTTTAGGGTTTTCAGAGAGCCCTAATGCAGCAGGAATGTGTGCACATGCCAGTCCTTGCTGGGTTGGCTGTGCAGCGGGCACATGGGACAGTGTTTCCTAGAGGTAGCAGCACCCATTGAAGAGCACTGAGGTAAGTTGAAGCGGCACAAACAGTGGGTACCACCACGTTCAAAAAGTTGGGGAGAAGTGCTGTGACTCTGAAAAGGCTGAGAACCATTGCTGTAGAAGAGTATATTTTCTAGTAGAAACAAACTCTGCTTTCCATTGCCTGCATTTCCCTTTCTGCCTTGTTTCATATAATCTGAGTCCAGTCTTCTTCATCTTTGGCTGCTCATACCAGTCCCTTACTCCTCACTATGCTAGTCTCATCCAATCTCCTTCTGTAAGTTCTAGTCTCACCTCTCTGAATCTGTTTCTGCTGCTTCATGTTTTTTGTCCAGCCATTCTCAGTATCCCCTGATATACCAGATCCTTGTTCCCAATGTTTTTGCCCAGTTGATTCTTGTTCTACACTGCCAGGATCCCCGTCTGGTCGGTCTCTGTCTTCCAATCTTAATCAGCGTTTGCTTTCCTCAGCAGACAGTCCCCAATAGCTTTGAGTCAGTCTACCTCTCTTTCTGAGTTCTTCACTCCAGTATCCCTCCCCCCACCACTACTTATACCTGTTTCTTTTGCCAATTCAGTACCCTGGCTTCTGTCAAATTTCTTCCTATATTCCACTGGTTCTCAATCTCTTCTTTCCCCCTCCCTTTGCATTTTGTACTGCCTCATATTCTTCCCCACTTATTGGCTCCAGTTTCTCTATCATCCTGTTTTCCTCCTGGGCTCCCACCTACCCCAACTTCTTATCCTTGTTTTCCCCCTCTCTTATTAGTTCAGGCTCTGGGTGGCCACAGCCAGAAGGGTCCCAGCAGTGGTGAAGAGGAAGTGGCTGAGCCTACTGTCAGGTCCCATTTTTTCCCATCACCCAGCAGCAGCTTCTACCTGGTTTCTCCTGCTTGTTGTGGCTGGGGCTCACAGGTCTGGAGAGGGTGCTGCAGGGACCCCAGCCTGCCAGGCTTGGACTGGGGCTGTGCACTCAGCCTGGGTCCAGGCAGAAGTTGCTGCTGGGTGCTGGGAAAAAGCGGGACCTGGTGTCAGACACAGCTGTCTCCCCACTTACCAGCACCAGGGCCCTTCCCAGTATGTCTGCCTGGGGAAAGGTGACTACAATTTAATATGAGAAGAATTGTTTTCACAACATAAGTTGAATTCCATTTACAGAAAAACAAATCTGAGTCAGATACCTACCATGGTAAATATTTGCCCCGCGCACCTAAAGTTTGAGAAAATAGTAAATCATTGAAAACAAGACCTTATTATTGGGAATGTAAAGGTACCTTAATAATAGACAAAGCTACTAGCCCCACTAATAATTGTATGATATTTGGGGGGTTTTCTTTTGAACCATCAACAAAAAAAAAGGCTGTTTTGACTTACAAAATTCACTTAATTCCGTTTAAGGAGTTTTTTCTAGCAGATTTTTTAAGGGGCAGGAGAGAGCCAGGGAGGAGTCGGGGATATCCTGTAGTACACATTCTAGTTTTCTGAATTTAGGAAGAAATTTGCCTCATAAACATAGTAGTACAGAACAGCTTTAAACATTCTTCTGAACTGTTCGTGTCTATGGAGAAAAAGGTCAGTAATTTAATATTGGTGTTTTTACAGTTCAAAGAAGTCAGAAGAATGTAGTACGACACCTTGTATTAAATCAAGGCAGTCTCCCTCTCTCCCTCTCACACAAAGAAATGTTATCCTCACTGCCTCCATTTTTCCTTAATTACTACATATGAATTTACATGGTAAAAACCCAAATGTCTTTTTAACAGTAATATAACATTGACTTCAAATATATCTACACCAAAACAAAATACTGATTGAATTTACAGTAAGATTGATTTAGAATATTCTAAATCAATCTTATTGTGTCATCTTTTGACTGGAACTATTAGGTGTCAAAGATGTGCAGTTTAGTTATAAAAAAGAAAAAGTATTGTGTTTATAAGATCTAAATACCCTTTTATATCCAAAACATTGTGTGAAACAATTCAGTGCAAAACTTAACTAAAAAGTTTGCTGTATTTACAGCGATGATTTCTTAAAATACAATAATAGGTATTGATTTTGAAATTGTGATTTTTTTTTTTGAAATTTTAACATTCTTTTAGGTCAAATACATATTTTCTGACAAAACTGGTACTCTGACTTGCAACGTAATGCAATTCAAGAAGTGTACTATAGCAGGAGTTGCTTACGGGTAAGTATTACATATGTTTATATAAAATAGTATTTTTATATATCAAATTAAAATTGCTTTTTAAAGTGTCCTCTTGGGTTTGAATATAGCCAAAAAACTCTTTCTTGTGGTCATGATTAAATGTTTTTGAGGTTGATGTTTTTCAACCTTAAGAGAATACCCTTTTTGGCAAACAGAAGCCAAGTTAAAAAGATTAGATATTTTTCTTGTTCACGTATAATTCCAAGATGCGTGTTCAGGAACTCTGGTGCCAATGATCATCCAACTTGTCTATACTATAAACAAGAATATACAGTAACGTATTGCTTTTTGGAAAGAACTTCTAAAGTAACGTATTAGGATGCTCGTTTAGTCATTTTCAGGTAGATATTATATAAGTACAAATCCTAAGAGTTACTGCAGTCACAGCATATCTGTCAAAAATACACAAGCTTTGCATAACACAAAAAAGACCATTAGCACCTTGATTGTCTATCCTTTAATTTTTGGGGCCAAAAATTAAAAGATAGACACCAGGTTACTTTTTAACTTCTAGAAATACTACATATCCTTTAGAACGCCATTAAATCTTACTGTCACGTCACTGTTGAGAAGTCTAGATTAGTGTTTCCTAAACTTTTGATACATGGGGAACAATTTTCCTGGATAAAAACTGGTGAGACACTTCATTCACTGGTCTGTGAGTTGGATCTGGTTCATGGGCACAATCCTGCACATAGTGCAGGGCCAGTATGGTCAAGGCCCCATCCAGCCCATTTTTGTGGCACACTAGTATGCTGCTGAACACCCTTTAGGAATCACTGGTTTAGACTGCTGCTTTTAAACTCCTCTGTGATTAAAAGATCTCAGTGTCTAAAAGCATGTCAGTGTCTACTAGCCATTTGGCAGCAGTTATAAGAACTCTGATTTTTTTTTTTTTTACTAGAGGTCCAGAAATCCTCATTCTACCTTAAGCATTTGTGTTCTCTTATGCAGTTACTTTTAGATCAAATACACTCTGTTTCTTATGTGTTTTCTTTTCAAATATTTAATCTCAGTCTCAAGTCCAAGAAGTAACAGTGATTTCTCTCTGATCTTTTGTAACATTCCAGAATCTGAGTTTCTTCTCAACAGCTGCAGGAGATTAATATACAACATTTTTGCTGTCACTTCCAAAAAGATATACCTACCATTTTTACCTGAATCCAAAACAACTGGATTTAAGATGTCCCCCCCCCCCCAATAATTAGATTGTATATATGAAAAACTCGTAAATTTGTTATAATTTCCAGGTATAGAATCTAATTATTGGAGGGGATTTTTTTAATTAATTCCCCCAACTACTATAGTGAAGAAAGCAGAGCAGGGGAGGGGGAGGCAAGCAGCTGCAGAGGGACCAGGTGACCCTCTTAGGTCCTGCTACTTTCCACCACCTTTTTCCCCTCCAGCCTACCCACCCCCTCTCTGCAGTGCCTGCATCCTCTGCTGCCTGCCTCCGCTCCCCCCCAGCCTTTGCTTCCTACCAGTTCTGTCCCCTTTCTCCACAATGTGCACACTTTTTTTACTGAGAGCTATATGTATCTACTGACATGTGTACAGGTTTCCCTCGATTTATGTGGGTCCTCCCACCACAGATTCCCCCCCCC
>NW_017729033.1:63586546-63597816 GCF_001723915.1 Gavialis gangeticus | reverse complement strand
CCCCCCCCCCACCTCCCCCCAGAAGCTTCCCTCTAACCCAGCATCTTTACAGGTAACCTGGGATGCAGCAGCATGTGACTGAAAGAATGGTCTCTGTGCAGTGTTCCTCTCCTATTGGACACCAGATAGCGCTGCTGTGCTCCCTCTGTGGAGCTTCAGTGGATCTGTGGCTGCTTAGTGTTTTAAATGGTGGCTAAAGTATTTTTTCAGGGACTTTACTGGCAACCATTTTTAGCCTTAGCTTTTTACTGACCATCAGTAAATTCACTGACAGTTGGCAACCCTAGAATCTGAACAGACCCAACTTACGACAGATTTTTCTGCCCCAATGAGGGATCAGTGCTCTTGGGAAAGGGAGAAATGAGGCAAAGAAAGAACAGGCCTCTCCTTTATTTTCTCCATGATGTACAAATTAAACCCAATTAAGGTCCAGATTGTTTCATGAGGGTAGAAAGCCATGAATTTTAATTTAAATTAGATTTATATGTTGCTTTTTCTGCCCTTGTTTTAGTTGTATTGACAAGTGAATGTTTTCTGTGTTTTCTTTAAGTTTCTAATTGTTAGAAAAAATTAAAAATTTGCAGGAAGATTTTCTGCAAAATGGTTGTGCAGAAAATCTTCAAGTGTTCATCTGTACTGAAAAGGATAAGTCCAAGAGCTCATTAACATCCTTATTTTAGAAATGCCACAAACTTAAATACATAATTGATGAGCAGATAAACAGTGCTGCGTTGTTAGATGAAACCACCTTCCACAGGTCAAGTCTTTGCAGTTTGAAGTCAATGGAATTTATGCTCCTAAATCACTTATGCACTCCAACACTTGCGTCTACCTCTCCCACTGTTTTAATTAGACAAGTAGTCTTATTGACTGAAATATTAATTTTCTGAAATATTTTCTTTATATTTTTAGAGTGCCTAGCATATTTGGCTCTACAAGTAAGAAAGATAGAGTGGTGAGAAAAGCCTAGGGGTAAATTATATTTCACTTCTCACAAAAATGTTCTAAAGACCACTACACCATGGGCTATGCATTGCCTAGACCCCTCTCCCCATTGCCCTATAACACAGGGCAGCATCCATCTCATTGAGTGGCACCCAGTCTGGCTTCTTTACTTCCTCCCAGCCCCTCATCCTTCTCTCATTTGGGTGCTCAGCAGGCCAGCTTCAAAAGAAGCACTATAGAAGGATCTGTATAATGCCTAACCTGTAGTCATTAGGATACTTTGCTGGGAAGTAGTAGATGGGAGGCACTGACCCCCTCTGGATGGCGGGAGCCTAGAATTTGGGTTTCCTGCTCTTTGGACAGTATGACTTAAGACATGGAAGGGACCATCTTTGTCTGGCTCATAATACTAATCATATTTTTTCTGCAGTTAAAAGTTCAGGATTTATCTGGGCATATGCATGTACCTTAGCAATCTTGTATGACTGTGTACCTGCCTAGCCAGAGTATGGTCTTACTTGTGTGTCCAGAGTTGAATCACAAACTATGCATAAGTGCCAAGAGCTATAGTTATATGGCTGTTCATGTGCCATTTAGATTGTGTAAAGTAAAATAGGATTTAGCCCCAAGTCTGCAAGTCTTCGCGGGGCTTACGTATGATAGCACTGCCTGGAAGTTGACAGTTCTTTGCGTATTCATCAAGAAATATTTAAGCATGTCTAGATTTGCACAGGAACTGATCTAAAAATCCCTCCCAGAGATGTCTAAATGTGGTCTTAAGAGTCTAAGCATAAGCTACTCTTTTTGTAAACTTTAGACTCTAAATACATTAACAAAGTTATTAATTATCAAACATCTAACGTTTTTGTTAATAGGAGTATTAATATGAACAAAGCTTTCAATTTTTTTCCTTTAGCAATTTGGTATGATTCAGACAAAATGCTAACGGTAGTGACATTGAAGAAACAGCATTTATAATTAAGGTGGTTATATGTTTAATCAACAAATCTTTGATTGGCACCTTGATTTCAGTTTTTCCTGCTTTCCAACTACCATGCATCTCCCTTTCAAAGACACAGGAATCTTAAACAGAAGCTTCTCTACTGAAAAATGTCACTTTTCATAAGGGAACAGAAAGTCAAGTTATGTAGGGACATTTCTAACCACAGCATCCTTGAGAATCGGTTCCAGTTTTTACTACCCTTCTCCCTCGTGCAGCAAAAGTAGCAAAGGGAGAGTAGAGAAAAAGAACTGCCCCACTTTCTCTACACTTCCTCTGAAGTGTAGTACTAATGAGAACCAAATCCTTCCTCTTACGTAGTCAGATGTGTTGCTCTGCATTTCTGAATTCTGCAGCTGTAGTAGCTTTTAGATACTTAAAAATGGGCTTTTATGTGAGATGTATATTGACTTCTGTAGAGCTATGACAGTTTATGCTACCTGATGATCTGCCCCTTAAATGAACATACATATTTCTAAATAGAAATAAAGGGACTGAGCTGGCATGTAAGCTATTACTGTATTTTCTTGCGTATAACATACCCCCCAAATATAATATGCACCTTGGCTGTGAAAGGTAGAATGAAAAGAGAAGATTTTACCAGAGTTATGGCTGTATAGAGAAGAGAAAGATCTGTACCTTCAACTGACTCACCCTCCCTTTCTTGCATAACTAAAGCTAATTCCTAGCTGCTGCTGAAGACTATCATTTTACAAAATTGTACGTCTTTCCAGAGACAAAAAAAGCTGTTCTAAAGAGCTAAAAAGTCTGAGCTAAGGAGACTGAAATAGGGACTAGGAGCAGCCAACAGACGGTGAAATTGCCCTAAGGTTAGCTTGATTGGCGGAACAGAAAGATCATTAAAAAAGGGCAATGGTCATTAACATCTGTGGAATGAGAAACAATGATCCATTATGTAAATTGACTCCTACAGCTGCATGAACAATAATACCACAGCTGCTGCACTGTGGTGCTTCCAACCAGGTAGAAAATCAGCCTACCCAATTAATACACACCTCAGTTTTGGGGGGTTGATTTTGAAGACAACAGTGTATGTTATATGCAAGAAAATATGGTATTTAACATATATCTTGTTGCTTAGAAACTATGTTCCTCCAATTTACATTTCTCCTTAAGTAGTAATAGATAAATACAAGGGCCATTGAAGTCAGTAGGAATGTTTCCACTGACTTAAATTGGTTTTGGATTAGGCAGTTTGTTGGATATCATAATATCAATCTTGAACTATCTTAGCCTGACAGCCCTCAGTTACAATTTGTTTATAGCATTTTCTGCTGTTCTCCTGGCACTAACAATGTTCTTAAATCCTTTGTGTTTTTTAAGAAATTAATTTCCTTCGCTGATTTCACTTTTATGTAACTTGATTTTGTTGCTTCTGTGATTTATGTTTTCCCCTTCTATTTCTATCCCTGCTTTGCTTTTTGTGCAGCCATTGTCCTGAACCTGAGGATTGTAGTTATTCTTCAGATGATTGGTAAGCAGTAAAAAAAATCATTTAATAACTATTTAAGATTCTTGATTCTTTTCTAATTGTTAACATTGTTAGCCATATATTTTTTTAAAAATGAATGGTAAAACTGTTTTGCCTAGCAACCAATTTAAACATCAGAGCTATGTGGGAATACTAAATTTTGTACAAATTTACGTTATCAAACTTGACAAAGTTTGATTATTCAAAAATACCATGTTAGATTTACTAGAGAGATATAATTGAAGACGTCAACAAAATCTGAGGATTCTGCTTGACCCTATAGTTGTTCTACCAGTAATGAGATGTAGAGTTGTATCTGGCCTGCAGGCAAGCAGCCACAAACTCATGGGATCCAGCCTGCTGGCAGCTCAGGCCACTGCATGGTGCCAAGTGGGCAGGGCTGTTTCTGCCCAGCTGTAGACCTGGACAGATGCCCCCCCAGAACCGGCTGGCCACATCCACAGCTGACACCAGTGTCCACCTGGGATTTCTTCCTGTGTACTGGATGGGTGCTGGCATAAGCTGTGGACATGGCCAGCATGTTTTGAGTTGGGGATGGGGATTGGGGCATGTGGAGCTCCAGACACGGAGCTGATTGGGGCATATTGTAGCTCCGGTCGGGGTGAGGATCAGGGCGTGCTGCAGCTCTGAGCAATTTGGGAATCAGAGTGGGGTATGGGGGAGTGAGTGAGAAGTATGGCCCTTGACTTTGGTTGCAGGTGGGAGTGTGGAGGTGCTAACCTGGTGCGGGGGGGGAGAGGGTGCTGACCCAGCCCACAAATAGCTCACCAAAACTCCCTAATTGACCCTCCAGCCCAAAGACTTCCCTGCCCCTATACATTCTATAGCAGTGATTCTTAACCATGGTACCCTGGGGTAGCCTGAGATCCTTTTAAGAGTGCCACACGGTGCCATGCAATATTAAGTGAAGTGTGCAGATGCCTACACGTGATTCTCACAAGATAAACCCAGAGATTTCTGGTAGGAATCCATATTGTCAAAAACATTATGACCTGCTTCTGTGGTCTTCTTGAGCAAGAGAATTGCTCTATTATTTTTCTGCACTTCAAAAATGAGTGAAGGCTAAGAGCTATTTTCAGACTGGTGCCTTGAGTCTAAAAGGGTTAAGAACCACTGTTTTAGAGTTTCTGGGGAAAATAACTATTATTTTGCTAGATTAATGATAGGAAATTGGCTGTATTAAAAAGAATCAAGGATTTTCTTGAACAGGATCATAGAAGTGCAATACTTCCTCTATTTGATAGGCTGTGGCCCATATAATGCAGGCCCGTATATGTGCACTTGACTTGACAAATATAAGGAGTTCAAGCAACATCTCAGACAAAATTAAGGACTTGTCTAAGTGTTTGTGCAGTCAGGGTCTTTTGAAAATAAAAATAAGAAAGAATTTTCACAAGTGTTTGAAATTTTCCAATTATTAAATCCAGTATGATATTTTTCTGCTTTGTATTTTCAAAGGGGAACCATAAGAAATATAAATTATAATCTTATATAGCTTTCTAAATGTGTTTTTCATCTAACCCATGTTGCATTTAATTGGAGAATAATTACCCCTGTAAATATTAGTTTAAGTTTTCAGTGTTTCCCTTAACTCTGAAAAGATGAAAAAATTCATTAATCTTTGCTCTTACCAATGAGATAATAGTATCCTGCTTCTTTTTTTAAGTTCTAATGTACTTAGTTACATGAATGATAATCTTCAAAATGAAGCCATGGTCCACATTCTGTCTTGGGCAGACCCCAGATAAAAATGGCTTCTCTCACGGCAAAGGAACTGCCAACCTGATCTTTGTGGTCAACCTCCACTGAGCCACAGTTTCTTCTACTTAACTTCTTTCAGATCTAAAACCCACCAGAAATGCTAAGAGGGGCAGAATTGATTTACAAGACCTAATCCTAAAACTGTTTGTTTCAGCTGAAGGTTAAACTAACTTAATCCCTAAAACAGGTGATCTTACAAAAAGACCATGACTTTCATCCTGCGTCTTGGGGTTTTTTTTCTGCGTAGTATTCTGACAAACAGATATGGCCATCAACATGGTTTCCTTTTCTACCAAACAGGCATTGTTCAGTTTCGCTGTTGAACTCTTCTCCCTGATCCTTATTGCTGCCTGCAGCATACTTTGTTTCTGCTTGAAAGCAAGCCGCATTGCTTCCCATGCTTAGTTTTACCCTTGTCTAGGTTGGTTCTTCTTTTTGTTTGCTACCCGTTATTTGATCGTCTCTTTATTTCTTCCTTCTTTTATGTCCATTTCTACAGCTGCTTTTCTAGGATCTGGAACCATTTTTATTGCCTCTTTTCTGCCTTTCTTGGTAGTCTTAATTCAGGCTGCTAAACATCTCCAATACTGTTCTCCCACCAGTCTCTCCCCAGTACTCTGGCAACAGAACAATTTCTATTACTGACTTCAATTGGAGTGCTTTATACCTCTCAGTGAGTTATGAACGTGAGCTCTACATTTGTTTTCTTGTGTACTCATGAGATACGTACTAGGAGAAATCTGCCAGCCTTAGCTGACAGGAATCCCTTTCTCCAAACAAAGCCAGTGAATCCATCCACCACCTGTTTTCACACTTGGATTTGTCTGGCAGTCTTCAGTCATTTTCAAATGGGCTTCAAGTTGGCAGAGTAAACTCTATTAAAAGCCTAAATAATAGGCTTTATTATTATAGGCTGTGGACTTTTCACATTGCAGCAGTGGACAGTCTGTATCTAACTTAATTATGTTAGAAACACACAGAGGAAGAGTCAGTTGATTACATCTCAAGGCATTTATTTCCACTCAGGTGAAACTGGCTATGGGACCAGTGGCTCATCTGCATCCCAAAGTTTAAGACAGCCTGGCATTTTCCTTATACTTTTCTGTCAGACTTCCCCAGTTGAGGTTCCTGGGGTTTTTTTTCACCTTTCTTTCAGGTTCATCCTTGGTCAGGTCCACTGTTCAAGACAATCTGCTCCATCAGTCTCCAGGTAGTTCCCAGTCCTTTCCATCACCTCACATGTGTATAGTGACCAAAGTTTTAGATCCTTATAGGTAGAGCCTCAAAAACTGTTCTAGAACTATTTGATTGTGGATTCTTTTGAGAGAGCTTGTCTTCAGAAATAACCGCAGGAGCATCTTTCATGTTGTTCTTTATATGCTTACAAAAGGGCCAACAAAATGGAGTAGACTTAAACAGTCCTGCTAGTACTATCTGTAGGCTCAGTCTTTTCCCTATATCCTTCCTTAATCAGAGATGGTCTAAAGATCCCAGACAAACCCTCTCCTCTCCACATGCCTTCATCTCTTGGCATCAAGCAGCTCTGTCTTGCTTCTTCCTCCAGTGGAATCTTTGCTCCTTTAGTGACTGGGCTTAAGCCCCCAGGTGATCACTGAAAAACCTCGACCCCTTCCAGGATAGCAGAGTCTCCAAGTGGAAGTCCAGTATAAACCAGTAGATCCTTTGGTCCTAGTAGTCACTGTTTTCAGTCTTCATTCCTTAACACACATCAGCAGGAGCCTGCCTGTTAGCAAATTGGTTAACAGCCTGTTAGGTTTATTTTCCCATAAGAAGGCAAAATCATCTGTGCTTCCTTATTCTCAATCCTAAATTTCAGGCCTGACACCTGGCACTGGTGTAGTGGGTTGGGGTTGATTGGAGTGAGTGTAGCTCCTTAGTCACTTTCTTCTTAATATGGAGTTTATATATACCCTGTTACGATACTTCCTTTTGTTCTTGTCTGCTAACAAGCTAAAAACTGTTCTTAGGAACCTGGAGCTAAACTGTTGTTAAATTCAGCTGGACTAAGATTTTTGCCCCAAGTTGGAGTGCTGGAGCTGTTACTTTTGTGGAGGTCGTTCTTTTTGTTGAATTCAATGTAAATCTGCCCAAGAGTTCTTTGATTACATGAAGTACAAAGTACAGGTGCATTTGGGAGCTCAGGACAGGCTTCAACAGGGTTTCAATCACAAAGTTTAGCTATGAAAACCATATTTATTGAAAAAGTATTAATTATACTATTTCTCATTTACAAGGATAATTATGTACCGTAGTGGCGATACAGGCTGTGATTGCATGGTAAACTTACCATGTTTGGCAGCCACAGCTTTCCTTCTCCAGGAATGCTGCTTCCTATATTGAAAGTAGTATAGCCACATCCGGTAATTAGCACTGTTGAGTGAGAGGTTCATTTAATTCTCTGCTACTGCTGTATGGACATAGCTATACTGCTTCTACCACTTCAGGGTGTGGTAACTTTTCTATACCATAGCCAGGTCTACATACTAATGTTTTATATTTGATAGACTAACCTTTAATTTATGCTGTATTTATTATCTTTTTTTCTGAGTCTGTAGGAGACTCATCTGACTTATATTTATTGAAGAGTAAATTTAATAATTTTTATTTGGGCTTTATTCTGCAGTTTGCTTACTGTGATCAAATTCCTGTTTGTGCACAGAGCTCCCATAGCATTAACAGGATTCCATTCAGACATGAGCTGTCTTACGAAGATTAGTATCTAGGATTTGCTTCCATTTTTGGGTTTATTAATTTATTATATTAGCTTTAACTTTTACTTTGGCCATTATCCAAGTTAGTAATGAACTTCTCATTACCTTTCAATGATGTATTTCCAGAGTTGTTTAGATATCCAAGTTAAACAATAAATGTTGGGTTCACCTCAGTTATTCTTTGCATACATGTACATTTATCAGTTACACTGGTGTCATGGACACTACATAGACATGAACTACGTTTGGCTACAATGTGTTGGTCTTAGGTGATTTTTCAGATGAATGTTTCATACAGTATTAATGATGCTCTTCCAATATCTTGAATTCATTTTTTTCTTAGGCTGGGGTCACAAAATGAAGACGAAAAAGCATTCAGTGATTCATCATTGCTGGAAAATCTCCAGAGCAATCACGTAAGAGATAGAGAAACAAATATTGGTACTTTGCAAAGTCAGAAGAATATGTCCTTAAAGAAAATTAAATTCTCTACTTGCCTGAAATCAATCTATAGTCTGTCTAAACAATAAGCTTCCAGTCATGAGCAGTCTTTAATTCTAAGTAAATATAAAAAATATTGATTGTAATTAGCCCTATATCTAAGTATGTTAACTACTTATGCATTAGAATTACATGACTTAGGAATTGGGTCTTGATGACAACAGCCTCACACCTTAAATTCTAAAATATTTGCATTAATTTCTTAATCAAGTTGTTGTAAAATCTGAATGGTTAGGCAATGTCAGTAAACAGTCTTGGATGACCACTTCTGAGATATTTAAGCTAACCCAAGAAATGAAATAGAAGGGTGCTTCTTACTTTATGGTATTTGACTGAGGGGTGAGAAAACATTGTTTTTCAGTGGTTCAACTAATGAACTCAAAGTTAATCAAGTTGGTATAATCAAATTGTAAAATTGTTTATTCTTGCAATCAAGAATGTAAGCTGAATTTTCCTGAATTTTATATTTGCTTACATACAGTACTAAATTTTAAATAGTACCCTGATTTGATTGATAGAGGGGTTTGTTTGTTTGTTTGTTTTTAACTCCTGACCTCTTCCCCTCACCCTCTGCTTTTTTTTTTTTTCTGGTCTAGCCAACTGCTCCTATCATTTGTGAGTTTCTAACAATGATGGCAGTTTGTCATACAGCAGTTCCAGAGAGAGAAGGTGATACAATTATTTATCAAGCAGCATCTCCAGGTAAGACCAGAGTAATTACATGAAAACTGTAAAATTATTCCATCCACCCCACAGAAATCATTCAGAATTTCATAGATTTCATAGGGTCAAGAAATTTTCCAGGAATTTAAAAATAGCATACAGAAGTAGTGATAATATATAAGGCTTTGAATGGAATTTTTTTCATCTTCAGATTTTATTTATTGATTCTATACATATTACATGATAATACAAAGCAAATTATTACCTATACGTTGACACCTAGCCATTGTCAGCTATATTGTGAATAACTGAATTAATTGATTAAATACAAATAGAAAATGAAAGGTAACTAGAAGAAATTAATATCATTGCTTATGACCTTCTTGGATGCTTTGTTAAAATGCATTGATTTAACAAAGCGTTGCAAAAGAAAACAACACCATGTAGTATTAAGAATGAAAAATGAAGATCCTAAGTAGGACAATAATGATAAACTACAAAAAGATTGTAACTTATGAGTGGCTAGGGGCCGTAGGGTATGAGGGCCACAGTGCCCCATCCCCATAGATCCCTGCATAATGCACTCTACTAGTGCTCTTGCATCATGCTGCTCTGTGTTGCGTGTGATCCTCATTGCACCCACCAGCATTCCCATGCCACATAAGGTCCCTGGGTCTCCTGTAACCCTGCAGCCCTGCACCACACCACCCTGTCTACAAGAGTGGGCACAGGCAGTAGAAGCTAAAGAAGGGAGGGGGAAGCCCAGAGGCTCTGGCAGCAGCAAGAAGAGACCAACAAAGAGAGCAGCACCTAGAGCAGGAGGCCAAGGACTGCAGACTAATCCCTCATGGGCCAAATGCAGCCTGTGAGCCACCATTTGGACAGCCCTGAACTACAGAACAAAAAGAGGTGATATTTAAAATAGCAGGAAAAACAATTGATTGTATTTCCAATAACTCAGTTTTGGAAAATATGTACTATGGCAACATTATTTTTTAAAAAAATATTTATTTGTTGTTAAAATAATACTTAACCTCAGTCAGATTTGGGGTCCCATTATGCTAATCATGAAGCAAGCATAGAGTAATACACTCCCACCCTTGTAATCTAATTTTAAGAAATAAATAATAGGTTGAAAAATAATGAGGGGGAGGAGGACAAAGGGGTACAAGTTGGCAATGACCAGACCTTTATATAGGCTCTTTAGAATGCAACTTGGTGAGGTGAGTTCAGTTTCTTTTTAAATACATGCATATAGCTACTTCTATTTTCATTTAATTTTAATGTAGGTATTATTTATGTCTTTTAATTTAATAGTTTGTTTGTTTCCTGCATTTGCCAGTATTTTTATATATATTCTTTAAACCTTTTCTTTATTTAAAACCAAAATCTCATTTTTTTTAACCTGTTCCTGAAATTTTTTGTGTCCTACATATTTTGTTCCTGTTCATTAACTATGCCACTCCTGTTAGAGTTAACTGTTTAACTTGATTCTAGACTTAAGCACTTAACTTGTGGCTTACGCTTTGGTGGTGATGATGGTTGTGCATGCCTTTTGAACAACAGCACTGCAGATATAATACTTTCCCAGGGAGTGGGAGGCCTGGGTCATCAGTCCTTCTCAGTCCGATGAGACTCAGACTTGCATATGCCCAGCGACATACTGATGGGGCAGGGAGCGAGGCCCCTGGTGGCCTCCCACATTTGCTGTGTGGCCTGCCCACCTGCCCAGTGGGTTGTGGGCTTGTTTCATAGATATCATAGATATTAGGGCTGGAAGGGACCTCGGAAGATCGAATCCAGCCCCCTGCCCAAAAGGCAGGAAGTCAGCTGGGGTCATAGGATCCCAACAAGATAAGCATCCAATTGACTTTTGAAGGTGTTCAATGTAGGTGCTTGAACCACCTCCGATGGCAGGCTATTCCAGACCTCGGGGTCTCAGACAGTAAAGAAATCCTCGTGTCCAGCCTGAAACGGTTTTGCAGTAGTTTATAACTGTTCCAACCTCGTCATCCCTTGGGGCACTCTGATGAACAAATGTTACCCCAGATTCTGGTGGTCACCCCTGATAAACTTACAGGTGGCCATCAGATCACCCCTGAGCCTGCGCTTTTCCAGGCTAAAGAGCCCCATGGCATTCAGCCTGTCATCGTAA
>NW_017729033.1:63574694-63585935 GCF_001723915.1 Gavialis gangeticus | reverse complement strand
AGGCACCACATTGGCCTTCTTCCAGTCTTCAGGCACTACACCAGAGCACCAGGAATTCTCGAAGATCCGTGCCAGAGGCTGGGCTATGATGCTCGCCCACTCCTTGAGTACCCTGGGGTGTAGACTGTAAGGGCCAGCTGACTTGAAGGTATTCAGCCTCTCAAGGTGTTTCCTTTACGAAGTCAGCATTGATAGAGGGCAGGGGATCTCCCTCACCCAGACCTCCCTGTCCCATAGTGGGCATGGGCATCTAATGGGATTGATGAAAGACCGATGCAAAGGTACCCATTTAATAGGTTGGCTTTTTCCTGGGCGATTAGTTGTCCCATCTGGTTCAGCAGGGGTCCAGTGTTGCCCTTGCTTTTCCTCCGGCTCCCCACATATCTGAAAAAGGACTTTTTATTGTCCTTGATGCTCAAAGCTTGTTGGAGTTCAGTTGCAGCCTTGGCTTTCCTTGCATTCCAGCCAGAAATTCTGGCTGGCGCCACTCCCCGCTCAGCCAGTGTGCCATGCTGGTAATTCCTCCATGGGTGTACTGTGGAGGCAGGGCCCTGCACAGGCTGATTTGGCGTGGCCCTGCACCCTGCTCAGATCATCCCAGGGGGGAGGCGGGTGCAATTGCAGGCTCCCGGTCGCTGGGGACCCTAGGTATGCCACTGCATATGCTACTCTACTGTTATGGCTCTTTAAAAAAAACTTTCAGTCTTGATGCTAAGGAATGAAATTTCCATCTCTGTGGAGTGGCACAGCTGCCCAAACTGCAGAATACCAGTTTATTTAGAGATTTTTGCAATTATCTTGATCTGAAGTGTGATGGCAGAATAGTTCATGTGCTTTTTCCTATGCTCTTGAGGCATGACATTAAGCTCTGAACTGGACTTGTGCTATCCCTAGTGAACCACTTATGGTCAGTCAGTTCTGTTGAGAGCCCAGCTGCAAGGCATTTGGATAATGTACAACTAGGAGCTTTAAAAAGGTCCCTGGAGAAAAGAAAGCAATCTGTAAGCAGAACAGCTTGTTACAAGGATTCTATGCTGGGGCCAAAGCCGGAGGGGAACTCCTCCTGGTGGAAGAGACAGGGCAGAAGAGTTTGTGCTTGCTTGCTTGCTTGCTTGCTTGCTTGTTTGTTTATTGCTTACGCACTGTTTTATTTGGGAGGACTGACTCAGGAGCTTTGCAAGGAGAAGAACACACCTATAGAAGCAAAGGAGCTAGACAGCCTGCCTAGCACAACCTGTAAATGGGTACCTGGTCACTGAGGCTGGGAAATTAAAGGCAGCCAGATCTGATGCTAGCCATATCATTCCTTTTATGTTCTGATGGCTGTAGAAGAAACTGTTATGCCTTAACCTCACTAGTCTCATGGACCATTATTCTCAGGTGGTATTTTGACACTGACATTGAACATTAAATTAATGATGATGGATAAAATTTTCATGAGTGCAGATCTAAAGAAACCAGAACCAAAACTACAACCTAAAGATAGATACAGTAATGGTGAGTGTCACCATACCTAACTTAAACACCAAGGATGGAAATCATTAAACTGAGTTAGACTACTGTGTTTCTTATTCGGTGTAATAATAAGAATGAGATTCCCACAGGCAAACAAACTGATTTAGGAGTGCAGTGTCAAAGTCTGTGAGAGAGAGGGATGAGTCCAAAATCCCATGTCTCCCAAACTTAGGTGCATACCTGCAACCTGGTTTAAACACCTATGGAAAAAGTTTCACAGCTCCAAACCCTTTCCTGGGCTTAGGTAGCTAATATAATGGGTTTCCTCTCTTCTTTTAATAATTGATATGAATATGGGGAAGAGATATTCACCTCTTATTAGTCCCTAGTGCCAGGTATAGGATCTGCAAAACCAAATTAGGCACCTAATTACCCATATTTTTAAATACAGAGGCATAAGCACCTACAGTTAGGATTCACAGTACTCAGCCAGCTAAGCAGGAGGACCCCTAAGCCTGCCAGTAGGAAATGGAGAAGAGGGAAATGTGTCTGAAATGCCACCTGTCTCCCAAGTGGCAGTGCTCTGCCTATCTGTAGTCCTGAGCTGAACACAGGCATTCATTCCCTGAAATGCTCACCTAGACATAAGCACCTAAATAGTGGCTTGCACTTTGGTGATGCTGGATGTATATACCTTTTGAACAGTAACTGAGCAGTTGCAGTACTTTTTCAGCGAGTGGGAGGCCAGGGTTATAGACCCTCCCCAATCTGAGAGGACTCAAACCTGCATATCCCCATTCCCAGAAAAGTTATGTAACCACCTAATTGGCTCATTGCAGATGAGGGAGCATTGGTCAGAGCAGCCAAGCATCTTCGATTTGTATTTACTGGAAGGACACCTGACTCAGTAATCATCGATTCGGTAAGTATATTAACATGACTGTATAATTTGTTGTTAATATTGGCTGCTTACAGATGTGAAAAAACCCCAAAACAACATTTTACTTTCAGCTTGGTGCGGCTCCATGCCGAGTGCAGCACATGCTCAGGAAAGGTACTGCATTAGATTGACCAGACTCGCCCAGCATCTGTATAGATTGTGTGCTTCGGGGGAGTCTTTTGAAGCTTTCATCTAATAGCTGATTGAATCAACTTCAGATAAAAGCACCAAAACTCCACTGAAGTGCCTGGTCTATGAAGACACTGGGGAGCTGGGTTGAACTAATGTACTTCCTTTTCTGGTAAAGCACTTTGGTTTGGTTTGGTTTTTTCACATCTGTTATCAGCCATCATTGGTACAAGGTTTATATACAATCACCATAGGTTCATGCCAAAAAGTAGTTGTTAGTCCATTTGTTAATTAGATTTAAGCTTCTTTTAAAATGTGCGTTGTGTTTTTCAGCTTGGTCAGGAAGAAAGATATGAATTGCTAAATGTGCTAGAATTTACAAGGTAAGGCAAAATAAGTACTCAATATCTTTTGCTTTATATTGTTAAAAATTAATTTTTTGCTGTATATTCTGCTGAGATTTTTATGGATAAAATTCTAGTTTGTGTATGCACATTGCCTAAATTTAGACTTAGAAAGATTGTTTTTCTACTTTGGTAGAAAAGTATATAATATAAGTATAAATATATTCAATGATTAAGGTTGCCCTAGAATTTTCACTATAAAAAGTCATTTTCACAGATGCATAATTTTGTCAGATTTCTGTCCTTTTGTCTGAAATATGTCACTTCTCATTTTGGAAGCCAGTGTTCAAAGATCTTTGAGTAAAACCAATTTTCTGATGTTAGCTGACAATTTAGAAAAAATACACTTGCTCTGTTGAAACACTAATTTTCATTCTCTAAACTTGTAACACTTTAAGAGGAATGATTAAAAGCTTCTAATTTAGTAAAGACTTCAGGCTGCAGTATATTTTTGGTGGTAAGTTTATAAGTAGCTTACATGTTGGTAATATATGTTTTGTTTAAAATAATTTTATGAAAAGTGCACTGTTGCATATAAACTACAGTATACCAATGATCCATGGTGCTCTACCCAAGTGTGTACATATATTGAGTGGCATTCTCAGTCCAGTAGGCATATGCTCACCCATCTATTACTTCTGCATGCATACATAAAGAATTGTGATACAGTTTTATTGTTAAAGAGTATCTGTGCATGGAATGGCATAATGGAAGTAGTACATGTGGAAGGACACACATTTTGAAGCCCTTGAAGCACTTTCCACACTTGATAGCTATAGGGATGTAAAGATTTATGTAGAACAAGAATTCAGGGTTCCCTTTTTTTTTCTTATTTCTTTTTCACTTCTGTTCCATAAGATTTTTTTTTTTTTTTATAGGCATTTTTTAAGCTTCTGAGTCACCTGGGTGGTAATAAAATTCAACTTGTATTTTTTAGAGAAACAAAAAAAAAAAACAAAAAAAAACCTCACATGTAATTATTGTCCTCTTAAGCAATGAGTGTTGGCAGATTTCTGTTTATCCAAGTCTGATCCAAATTCTGGGTTTTGTACCCGTTTTTTCCCAGCATTATAATTTTTTTTTAAAGCTACTTATTAGGAGCACTAGAGGTCACTATTATTCCATAGTAGGAGAAAAGCAAGAAGTTCCCTACTGGATGCAACAGCTTAATCAGTTTAACAATTCCAGCACCAGAGGCATATACCCTCAAAGAAGAAATCTGTAATCTTTTATTTGAGAACTAGAATTTGCAAATATTTTAAGCTTCTTGGAAAAATAAGCAACTGAGCCTGTGTAGATGCACTTTTTCCAACAAGCTTACCACTTTTCAGAATAAAACAGATAAAGGGCTATTGCTTTAACTCTGTGCAAGTACAACTTATTACACAAAATATCCATTGTTTAATACTTTAGTGGGGTAGAATCATAGGAAGGAAGGGCTGGAAGGAACCTCACAAGGTCATCTAGTCCAGGTCCCTGCTCAAACAGGAGCATACTTGACTAAACCAATAGAGATTCTACAATTTCTGTAAGTAGCCTGTTCCAAGCCTTGACCATTCTCACAGTCAGAAAGTTCCTCCTAATTACAAACCTGAATTTCCCCTTTTGAAATGTGAGGTCATTGCTCCTAGTCATTCCCCTGCAGCCACAGAAAAAAGCCCATCTCCATCTGCTCTGTAGTTGCCCTTCAGGTATTTGGAAACTGTTATCCAGGGGTGGGCAAAAAATGGCCCACGGGTCAGATTTCTGCCCACCAGGCCATTCTATCCAGCCTGTGGAGCTCTTAAAATAATAAGAAAATATTTATCTGCTCCTAGCTGCCTGTCAAAGATGACAGGAGCCTGGGGCATTAGGACCCTAGGGGCAGCCGTCAGCAGGAATGCAGCAGCCCTGCTTCCTGCTCCCACGCTGTTACGGCACCATGCATCTCCCAGCTGCATCATCTGACTGGAGAGCACCGGCCTGCACCAGTACCCTGGCTGTGTGGCAGGGGGGAGGGGCTGTGTGTGTGGGGGGGGGGGGGTGGGACCCACACACACCCCACCATACACATGCACCCACACATGCACCCACACACCCCCTTGCACTGCCATACACACAGACGCCCACACCCATACCCCCTCACACATCCCAGCCACCCTGCCCCTACACACATCCCCCCACAAACTCCATACCCATCCACCCCCCACATGCTCCCACGCACCCACAGTCCCCCACAAACCTATACCTACCCCCCCAACAATATACAAAAGTAAGACTTCATTTTAAGCTATTATATGCAATCACCTCTATGTACACTAAACAAACGCATGTAAACCAGGACAAAAATATTTTTTTTAATCAAATTAATGAATGTTTTAGATGTTTGCTTTGTAGAATATAATTTGGTATTTTTTTGGTTCTGAGATGGTAAAACCCCTTGCTGAAAGGAGTACTTCTGGGGTCAAAGGAAGGGGCTTCTTGTGGCTAAGGTGTGGGGTTGGGGGGGTGGGGACTTCCAGTCACAAGATGGCAACCAGGGAGTGGGACACCTGTCAAGGGGTGGGGCTACCCATGCGGCCCTAGACACCTTGCTAAAACTGGGTAAGTGGCCATCTGCTTGAAATAATTGCCCGCCCCTGCTGTTATCAAACCCCCAGTCTTCTCTTTCCCAAACTAAATAACCCTAGTTCTTTCAGCCTTTTTTCATTAGCTTGAACCTCCCAGATCCCTAGTCACTGCTCTGTGTTGGTCTCTTTCTAAGCTGTACATATCCTTCTTGAAGTTTGGGACTCAAAGCTGGACACAGTACTCCAGGTGAGGCCTTACCACAAGAATCACTTCCCTTGATTTGCAAGTGATACTCCTGTTAATACAATGCAATGTGGTGTTGGCTTTTTTTGCAACAAAAGGACACTTGGCTCATATTTAGCTTATTGTTTACTGTAGCCCCCAGGTCCTTCTTTGCAGTACTGCAGCCTAACCAGTCATTCCCCAGTTTCATAGATTTCATAGACATTAGGGCTAGAAGGGACCTTGGAAAATCATCAAGTCCAGCCCCCTGCCCAAAGGGCAAGAAGTCAGCAGGGATCATAGGATCCCAGCAAGATAAACATCCAAATGTCTTTTGAAGGCATTCAGAGTAGGTGCTTGAACCACCTCTGGTGGCAATCTATTCCAAACCTTGGGGGCTCGAACAGTGAAGAATTTCTTTCTAATGTCCAGCCTGAAACGGTCATGGAAGAGTTGGTGACCATTCTATCTTGTTATCCCTTGGGGATCCTGGTAAGCACCCCTGATGAACTTATAGGTGGCCACCAGATCACCCCCGAGCCTGCACTTTTCCAGGCTGAAGAGTCCCATGGCTTTCACCCTCTCTTCATAAGGTCTGCTTTCCTGACCTCTGTTCATGAGCATGGCTGTCCTCTGCACCCTCGCAAGTTTCTCCACATCCTTTTCAAATTGTGGAGCCCAAAACTGGATGCAGTACTCCACCTGCGGCCTCACTAAGGCAGAGTATAACGGGAGGATGACATCCTAGGATTTACTTGAGAAGCATCTGTGGATGCAGGCAAGTGTTTTGCTTGTTTTACTAGCAGTAGTATCACATTGCAGGCTCATATTCAACTTCTGGTCAATCATGACCTTCAAGTCCCTTTCATCCATAGTGCTAGCCAGCTTAGCACTGCTGAGCCTATAAGGATGCTGCAGGTTTTTCTTCCCAAGGTGGAGAACTTTGCATTTTTTCAGTGTTAAACACCATCAGGTTCTTGTCCGCCCATTTGCTGAGCCTGTCAAGGTCAGCCTGAATTACTCTTCTGTCTTCAGATGTGGACACTTTACCCCAGAGTTTGGTATCATCGGTGAACTTGGGCAGTCCACTTCTGACTCCAATGTCCACATCATTAATGAAGATGTTAAATAGTATAGGCCGAAGGGCAGAGCCCTGGGAGACCCCACTAGTCACAGGGCACCTTCATTGACTTCCATCAACCACCACCCTCTGGTTCCTACCATGGAGCCAATTGTCCAGTCAGCGATCGTGGTGTGGCTGAAGCCGCAGTTAGCCAGTTTTACTAAGAGATGATCGTGGGATAGCAGATCGAAGGTTTTTTTTAAAGTCAAGATATACAACATCATTATCTTCTCTTCTGATAGGTCACCTTGTCATAGAAGGAAATGAGATTGGTCAAGCAAGACCTACCCGCAACAAACGCATGCTGGGTATCCCTCAGAATGTTGGCGTCAGCCAATCCATTAAGGATGGCCTCTTTAATAAACTTTTCTAAGATCATCCCTGGGATAGAAGTCAGGCTGATGGGCCTATAGTTTGCTGGATCCACTTTCCTCCCTTTCCTGAAGATAGGCACCACATTGGCCTTCTTCCAATCATCGGGCACTTCACCAGAGCACCAGGAGTTCTTGAAGATCCATGCCAGGGGCTGGGCTTTGATGCTAGCCAACTCCTTGAGTCACCCTGAGGTGTAAACTGTCAGGGCCAGCTGACTTGAAGGTGTTCAGCCTCTCAAGGTGTTTCTTCATGAGGTCAGCATTGATGAAGGGTAAGGAATCTTCTTGACCCAGGCCACCCTGTCCCGTAGTGGGCAGGGACATCCCATGGGACTGATGAAAGACCAATGCAAAGTACCCAATTAGCAAGTTGGCTTTTTCCTGGGTGTCAGTCATCAGTTGTCCCACCTGGTTTAGCAGGGGTCCTATGTTGCCCTTGCTTTTCCTCCGGCTCCCCGCATATCTAAAAAAGGACTTTTTATTGTCTTTGATACTTGTAGCTAGTTGGAATTCTGTCGCAGCCTTGGCTTTCCTGGTTTGCTCCCTACAGGTCCAGACCAGTGCAGAGTAGTCTTCCTTGGATGTGGATCCAGTCCTCCATCCTTTGTAGGTCTGTCTTTTTAGATGCAGGAGGCGTCTGCTAGTTCTCTGGAGAGCCAAGGGGGCTGCTGTACCCTTTTGCTGCCTTTCCTCTGAGACAGGATAGACTTTGCTTGCACTTCCAGGATCACACCTTTGAGGAGCAACCATTCACCCTGAACTCCCCTCCCCTTTGGGTTGTGGCTCCTCCTGAGTTTGTCAGAGTCAGCTTTCTTGAAGTCAAGGACTTCTGTATTGCTGACTGACTTGCCATCTTTACGGTGGGTAGTGAAGGCGATCAGCTCATGGTCAATGTCACCCAGCTTCGCTTCGATCGTTAGGTCGATTTGGTCGCCCCCATTGCCAGAACCAGGTCAAGCATTGCTTTACCTCTCATTGGCCCATCAACTTCTTGCATCAAAGCTCATCCACGCACGAGTGAAAGCTTTGTGACTGCTCAGATTTGGCCGAGCACTCTTCCCACGAGATGTCTGGGTAGTTGAAGTCTCCCATGACAACCATGCACCAGGAGAGTGCAGCCTCAGCCAGTTCCCTGGAAAACTGCTGGTCAAGCTCTTGATCCTGGGTTAGAGGTCTGTAATAGACTCCCACCATTGTATCCCCTGTGCCGTGTTTCCCACAGATTTTAACCCAGAGGGTCTTTAGTCGTCCACCCTGGATGCCAGTGTCAGCTTCCAGGGACACGTAGCTTTCCTTGACAGAGAGAGCTACACCGCCGCCTCTTTTTGTCCACTCAATCTCTCTTGTACAGGGTATAGCCCTCTATACCCGTGGTCCAGTCATGGGTGAAGTTTGTATTTATGCATGTAATTAGTCTTTCCCATGTGCAGGATTTTGCACATCTTTGTTGAATCTCATCTGGGTGATTTGCAGATCGTTTTTTCCAGTCTATCCAGGTCATTCTGGATCCTAGCCTTACCCTCTGGAGTGTCTTCAGTTCCACCCAGCTTGGTGTCATCCACAAATATGTTAAGTGTACACTCAAGCCCACTCTTGAAATCATTAATGAAGTTATGGATCCAGGACAGACCCCTGGGGAGTTCCACTTGATATCTTCTCCCAACTGGACATTGAGCCATTGATCACCACTCACTGAATATGATGATCTGTCTGGTTATTTATCCACCTTAGAGGTTTTGAGAGGCAAAATTAAAGTTGCATACAATTGTGGTAATCCAGAAGTGTGCGTCTCCTAAATAGAGAAGGTCAAGTTTATTAACAATGAATTTATGGTTTTATTTATATTGTCTTTGGTTCTGTGGAGGTTCTCTTTGACCCTTTGGCATATGAGCATTTGTGCCAGTCAAATGCAATTGGATGATCTTCCTGAAACAGGGGTAGCTGACAATCTTTACTATCATTCAGGCACCTTAAAGCAAGTGTTGATTAGAGCTGAAGGCAATGCTGTGCCTAAACTCTTTAACTCTTGGGCCTCAATCATTGACAATACAAAATGCTAACATTCAGTTCCTTTCCAGCATCCAAAGTCTTAAATGCCATATTTTCTTACATACCACATGCCCCCAAGTAAGATGTCTTTTTGCCTTCCAAAAAAAGAACAAAAAAAAAAAGTGTGCACTTTTTTTATCACCATAATCATTGCTGAGAGAATTGACTGTATGCAGTCAGCTAATGCTTAGCCAGCTTACTGGCTGCTTCAGGCAGAAGCTAGTGTTAACCCTCTCACAGCCACTGCTGAAGTAGCCAAAAGTTACATTTGTTACCAGCTGAGAGGGTTAAAACAGGACTATGTCCCTCATGTTTGCTGGCTGGACATAAGTGGAAGCCAGCATGCTTCTTTTCCTGTATGCTTTTGTTCTGGTGAAGAAAATCAGCTTCCACTTTTAAGACACGCACCCCAATTATGGAGGGTTTCTTTTGGGGTGGGGAAAGGTGCTTGTGGCATGTGAATAAATTCAATATGCCTCATTACGGTAGTAGATAGATATGCATTCAAATCCATCTATATTTAAATGACTGACTGATCAAAGGCAAATCTCATCCCATCAGGAAGTTGCCACAGCCCCATATAACATTCTTCACCTATTGAAACAGCCTACCCCACCTATTCAAACAGCTGACATTCATTATGATTTAGAAAAAAATCAGCTCTTATTTTATCACAAATGATAGCATTTATAGGAATTTTAATCAGTTTGAAATCAGTAAAAGCCTTCTGTTCTCTTGAAGAGAGATTTTTTTCCCCTTCAAACTATCGCCATCAGTGCCAAATTAAACCTTCCAACTATATTTAGAAAATTCCAGAGTGTTATCAGTTTGTATGTATATGGTGCCATTAGTCAGCTTTGACCTCCACCCATTATAGTTTCATAGTTGGTAGGGACCTAAGCAGATCATCTAGTCCGACCCCCTGCCATGGGCAGGAAAGGATGCTGGGGTCAAATGACCCCAACTAGGTGGCTGTCCAGCCTCCTTTTGAAGACCCCCATGGTAGGGGCAAGCACTACTTCCCTTGGAAGTTGGTTCTAGCTCCTAGCCACCCTGACAGTGAAGTAGTGCCTCCTAATATCTAGCCTGAATCTACTCAGCTTATGACTGTTGTTCCTTGTAACCCCCAGTAATGCTCGGGGGAACAGGGACTCTCCCACTGCCTGCTGGTCCCCTTATAGGCGGCCACCAGATCCCCTCTCAGCCTTCTTTTGTGGTTCAGGTCCTGTAGCCTCTCCTCTTAGGGCCTGCCCTGCTTCCCCCTTGATCATACGAGTGGCCCTCCTCTGGACCCTCTCGATGCTGTCCGCATCCCTCCTGAAGCACAGCGCCCCGAACTGGATGCAGTACACCAACTGCCAATGTCGCACAGAGGGGGAGGATCACCTCCTTGGACCTGCGTGTGATGCATCTATGGATGCATGACAAGGTGTGGTTAGCCTTCCTGACTGTCCCCACATTGGCAGCCCATGTTCATCTTGGAATCAGTAGTGATTCCAAGATCCTGTTCTGCCTCTGTGCTGACAAGAAGGGAGTTCCCCAGCCTATAAGTATGCTGCTGGTTCTTCCTCCCCGGTGCAACTCCTCGCATTTGTCCGTATTGAAACCCATCCTAGTAGTATCCACCCACCTCTGTAACCTGTTGAGATCTAGTTGTAGCCTGTCCCTCTCTTCTAGCGTGCTCACTTAGTGTCATCTGCGAACTTGAACAAGGTGCTTTTCACCCCCTCACAAGTCGCCGATAAAGATATTGAACAATGCAGGACTGAGTCCTGGGGAACCCCACTGCCCATATCTCCCCAGATCAAAAATGACCCGTCCACCACCACTCTCTGGGTGTGGTCCTCCAGCCAATTTGTGACCCATCTGACTGTAGGCGTCGACACCACAGATGCTTAATTTCTTAATGAGAATGGGGTGAGAGAGTGTCGAAAGCCTTCCTAAAGTCCAGGAAGACTACGTCCACCACGACACCTGCGTCCAAGGGTTTTGAGA
>NW_017729033.1:63563335-63569694 GCF_001723915.1 Gavialis gangeticus | reverse complement strand
GCCTCTAATGAACCCGTGTTGATTGCCCCTAAGCATAAACTCCCCTGCTGGCCCCTTGCAAATGTGCTCCTGGATAATTTTCTCAAAGAGCCGCCACAGGACCAAGGTAAGAATAACGGGCCTATAGTTTCCTGGGTCCTCCTTCCTCCCTTTTTTGAAAATGGGGACCACATTGGCCCCTTCCAGTCATCAGGCACTTCACCAGAACACCACGAGTGCTCGTAAAGCTGTGCCAGGGGTCCTATAATGACCTCTGCCAATTCCGTAAGCACTCTGGGGTGGAGATGATCAGGACCTGCTGATCTGAATACATCTAGTCCCTCCAGAAATTCCGTGACTAAGTCCTCACTGACCCTGGGCCTGGCTGCGCCTCCCCTGGGTCCGTCTGGAATCCCAGTGAGGGGATGTCCCTGTCCCTGCTCAGAAAAATGGAAGCAAAGGATCTGTTAAAGAGATCTTCTACCACCAGATTACCAAGCATGTCCTGCAGAGGCCCCACGTTATTTGGCACCTTCTTTTTACCCCCTATGTATTTAAAAAAGGACTTGTTATCTTTGATCAGGGTCGCTGGTTCCAGTTCCATCTCTGCCTTAGCCTTCCTAGTAGCCCCTGTACAATCTTGAGCCAAGGAGGTATAATCGTCCTTGGTGATGGCTCCTCCAACAATTAGTGGTTGATTTAAATTGGAGAATGCTTTCTGACTTGGAATCTTGATAAGATTTTTGCAGATCGCATCATGCCACTCAAAGTCTCTTTATATCCTCTTTAAATCACATTGATCTTAAGGTATCAACAGAATAACACTTAACCACAGGATAAACAGGAGTTATAGTAAGCAACCATTGATCCTTCTGGATCATGGTGTATGTGTTAGAGGCCACCCAGACCTTCAGTGCATACGTAGGCTAGAGTATGGAGGAGTGAAGGTTGCCCAGACCTTCCATCCCCATGTAGACCATTGAGACAGAATCCAAAGGCCAAACTGACTGGAAGTTCGGTATCTCAGTGACTGAAGTTATGTGCATGTCCGGGAATTGGACCTGTGTTATCTGCCTGGCAGGCAAGGATTCTACCACTGAACCACAACGGCAGGGTATAAAAGAGAGTGGGGCTACACCAAATGCTAGCTGCTCTGTGATCACTGCCCACTGTATGCTATCACTGTGTAACAGTTAAGCCCTTAACCACCTTTAATCAAGTTACTACAGTTTACCTTTCACTTATTGTAGGATAATAGTATGCATATAGATGGTTACCAGGGAGTATATAATACATAGTAAGTAAAGCCTTGTAACCCCGGTAAGATGTTCATATGTCCATGTCTTTATTCACTATTACATCAACCCAAAAGAACAGTGAATGCCTTGCTCTCAAGATGGACTTTCCATAGATAGCATTCCATAGAAATAAAATGTTAAGACCTAAAATGAAATTTAATACTTTAAATGCGTAGCAAACTTTCATTTGAATTAACCTATTTAATTTGCCTCGTTTCCTTCCCAAAATCCTATTGTCCCTTGGGGATAAAGTCAACACCTTGTACGTTTCAAGGACCTTGCTAAACTATCTAAACAGGACAGAGCCCTTCAGATTGTCACATTCTTAACAGTTCTGTTTTTGTTGGTAGGTGAAAAAACATTGTTTAATGTAAGTGTAATGGATTGCATATGTTTATGGAATGTTATATCTCTTCTAGCACTAGGAAAAGAATGTCTGTGATTGTTCGTACACCAAGTGGGAAATTAAGACTCTACTGCAAAGGAGCTGTAAGTTTTATTTTATTTAAATTTATTGTGTAATGATGTTATATTAATGCTAATTTGTGAATAACCCTACTATTCATACACACAAAAATACATGATAGAAATAAATAAATGAAGTATGAAATTAGCCCAAAACATCAGCTGAAGTCAGAGCACCTAAAATTCCTTGGTTTTTTTTCAGCTTAACTATGTTAAAATTCTGTTTCCTGATGAAGAGGCTAGATTGCAACTTGGACTACATGCCTTGGCAGGGCAGTAAGCCCAGGATCTGGTCTACCCAGCCTGTTACGTGTGTGTGCTTACCTATACCCACACCCTGCCAATAGCACACACCCTTGTCCCTGTGCCCGCTTCAGGGCGGTTCAGAGTTAAGGCTGTGTGCAGGTCCCTGCCAGTACCACGGGATTGGAGCCAGCAGGAACAGCAACCAGCAGAAGCCATCCCCTAAAAAGGCAGCGCAGCTGCAGAGCTGCCCCAGCCCCACTTCGTGCCCAGGGGTGGTGGGATGCACTATGGGCCAAACTGCCTGAGCCAAGTGGAACCAAGGGACCCGCTGCAGATCTGACAGAGTCCCCCTATAGGGTGTATTTTGCCCATCCCTGATGTAAGATCTTAAGTCATGCTTAAGTGTTCACTAAAAAAGCTGAACACCTGAAATAAGTCATATAACTGATGTCTCAGTGAATGTAAGAACTAAATACAGAACTGAGGAAAATTCTGCTGCTTAACCTTTCTAATTGTTAATAAGGTACAATGGCTGCTGAAGATTAGTTTCATTCTACAGGCTTAATAATATGAAAAAGAATCACAGTGAAAGAGGAGCAAAAAAATGTGAGGGGCAGACCAAGGGGGAAAATACATATGTGAAAGGTAAGAGGAGATAAGAGGATAAATTACAGGAAAAGTCCAAATAGTTCCAGAAGTACAAAGTGCATAGCTCTACAGAACTCTACAAAACCTCAGGATTTACAAAGACCACCTGTTTGCTTCTCTCCAGAAGAGAGATGCATATCCTTTGTCCATGAGTTTAAATGAAATGGTGCATATTTTTCTACTCTTTATTTTTTCTAAATGGCTTTTTAATTTAGGTATGCAAGCAAAATCTGCCTACTTAAATTGATTCTGTTAATTCACTTTCACATAATTTGGTTTATATTTTAGGATACAGTAATTTATGACCGTCTTGCTGAAAGTTCAAAATTCAAGGAAATTACCTTAAAACATTTAGAGCAGTTTGCTACAGAAGGTGAGTATAATGCTTCATACAAAAGTAAATGTGAAATAAATTTGCTGAATTTTCATGTAACTTTGTAATGTTATTATTCTAATAATTTATTGTAACTAATAAGTATTATAATAGAGCTTCTGAATGTCTATAGACTCCAAGGCAACTTGGTCCTTTTTCCAAAAGGTTATAAGTTCACAAGCAAAAGTAAAACAGGTGTAATCAAGTTAAATGAAGGTTTTAAAAATGTTGTTCTGCTATTCAGATGTATTATGGAAACACAGAAGTGATTCTATAAAATAAGCTGACAAAATGTTTTCCATTCTGACAATTTTGATTTCTACCTCCCTTCCCCCTTTTGACAAGGAAGGAAAAAGTCTGAGGGGGGAAGGGTCAAGAGTGGTTTAGCAGTCACTGGGACACTATAATGGACTTGCACAACAGAGGGGCCATCCATCCCTTGCCAGTTAAGTTAGCTTTAAGATTGTTTTGTACTATTGAAACCCTCCATTATTGATATTAGGACATTTTCCCCAACCTTCCTCAGCTGTTGCAAAAGTATCAAAGGCCTAACAAAGTCACCATGTTCTCAGAAATTGTACTTTTAAAAAGGTGCAGATACCACATCTGAGTCCGCAAGAATGACCTGTAAAGACAATTAAAAAATGTCATAAAAACATAACTACTTGCTTTTATTTTTTTACGAGAAGTACTTATGTAATATAATAGTGGCACTGTAGCCATGGGTTTGCTACCACTAAGATAGTCCCGCTTTCCTTATGTGCCTTAATACTAAGAGCACAGCCAGGGAATCTGCTGGTAACTCCTTTTGAGGAACAAATCACAGAATTTTTGGGTAGTAGTCAATTAACCACACAAATGTGCCTAAGGGAGGAGGAACCTACATCCCCTTCCTCCCTGTACTGGTTCTAGATTGGGAGGGAAAACTCAAAGCTGTTCTTCTCTCCACGAGTATTCTTTATCTGGCGTAAAGGTGGGTGGGAGTAGACTCCATAGGTTGGTAGTAGTGGTGCCCACCTCAACAGCCCCACACAGGAGTCTTCAGTCCAGGCAGTGTAGGCCAGTAAGTGGCATGGGACCATATCATTTTGCCTGATCTGGCACATGGGGCTGTGTCATCTGGTGGCAGTTATTTAGCACGGGTACCACTTCCCCATTACCAAATTTCCAGGCCTTCAGGTAAGCTTGCAAGCTGTATCTTTGGTCACTCCTAGTTGGCAGGATCTCTTACCTGCTGTTTAAACCTTCTTGCACAGTTTGCCACAGAGGGTGTTCTTCCTTCTCATCTCATGGTCCCAAATTCCACAAATAAAAAAAAAAATGACACTGGTATGCCGTCCCTGGAAGTGTTTCATTACTCCTCTTCATTAGTCTGCAGCAGAAGTGTCAAACATGCCTGCAGAACCCTGCCATCCAGCTCCTGGTGCTGCCCCCGATTCTGATCAGACCCACACAGGGCACAGCACACACCCATGATGTATAGCCAGTCCATGCACTGTTTCAACTTAATCGACCTTCACCTTCCCCTTCTCCCTCCCCCTCCTCCAGCATACCTAATCTAGTGGCTGCTCTAGCTGGTCTGGGAAATGCACTCTGTACAGTGTAGATCCTGACCTGGCCAGAATGGGTACCACGTGCAGTATAGAATGGCTGGAGTAGCAGCTGGGCTGCATATGGTATCTGGCCCAGCCAGCCTGTACCACATGCAGTGCCTGCTCTGAGAGATGCATTATGTTCAGCACCTCCTCCAGCTGGTCTGGGACCCACACTGCACATGGCGCTTGCATGGTTGTGTGCGGTGTGGGCCCCAGTCTGTCTGCAGAAAGTGCTGTGTACAGCCCAGTTCCAAAGCTGCCAAAGCAGGTGCCACTTCCAGCAAAGTTCAGTCAAGGCAACCACCATGTGTAGCACAGCTGTTGCTCTGGCTTGATTGTGCTGTAATGCAGCGTTGGTTCCAGCTGCAGTGCGGGTCCCAGACTGACTGAAGTAGCAACCAGATCAGGTACGGTGGTGGAAGGGGAGGAGGTATATGGCCCCAAATGAGTCCATGAATGGCCCCTCGCCACTTATCTGGCCCATGGGAGCGAATGATTTGGCACCCCAGCTCTGTAGCAAAATGGACGTTTTTACATGTGCTTCAGGGGTGGAGGGGCAGGAGGTGGGAAACGCTTTAATTAGAGTGGTTCTGAGAGCCACTCTAATTAAAGCACACATAGCATCTGATGTACTCAGTATCCTGTGCCTCAAAGTGGTGGCGGGAGTGCTTTAGCTAAAGCTTGTTCAACGTGCTTTAGTTAAAGTGCCCCTGCTGCCATTTTGAAGCATGGGAACACTGCATACATGAGACGCTAATTAGCATGCTCCAGCAGACTAGATGAATCAAATCTGCTCCAGCACACATTAAAACTTATACACGTTATAGCAGTGGCATATTGGATTGGCACTGATAAAAGGAAAATTAACATCGGCAGCTGGCATTTTTTGGCCGCTGTAGCTAAGAATGTCACCAATAAATCCGGCATGCATGCATGAAGTCACAGCATGCACATGGCTAGGAATGCAGCCTGGCAGCTTGGAGCACACCATTGGGCTGGTAAGTCTGTGAGGGGGAAGGGTCATGGGGAGGAGAGAAGAGGTTGCAGGGGGGCAGATCAAGGCCTTATGGTGAGGGAAGGAGTAGGGCAGGGACAGGGGCAGGTGATACCCAGCCAGGGTGGTGATACAACCCTGGGAGTGGGACGGAGCTGTGGGGGCTCATCCTGGGAGGTGCAGGAGGTTGAAGAGGGAGGGCATCTCCTCACCACTGCGTGTGTCCCTGGGAGAGGCATGGGGGGCATGTGCCCCCCAGATTTGTGTGTGGGGTGAGGATGGGCTGCAGGCTCAGGGCCAGGGGCTGCACCAGCCTCTTCCTGGCAGGAGGGGCCTGGGCCAGGGCTGGGTTCCAAGTGGGCAGGGGGGACTAGGCAGCAGCGGTGCTGGGAAGGGTGGCTACAGGGTAGGCTATGACCACCCCAAAATTTGCTGTAGCCCCCTTCCCAGAGCTGCCCCCCCCGCCCACTGCAAGCACAGCTCCGGCCCAGCCCCTCCACCAGGAAGAAGCCAGTGCAGCCCCTGGCCCTGAGCCCACAACAGGCAGCCCACCTTGGCTCCATGCACAAATTCAGCGGGGGGAGACAGGGAATCACCCCCACCACCACCCCTCTGCACCCCCCAGACAAGCTGCCCACGGCTCCATTCCACTCTTGGGGTAGCATTCACCACCTTGGCTAGACAGCGCCTGTCCTATTCCCTCCCTCGTTGTGAGCACTTCAATCTGCACCTCACATGTCCCTTCCCCCCCATATCCCTTC
>NW_017729033.1:63559775-63563088 GCF_001723915.1 Gavialis gangeticus | reverse complement strand
TTCCCCCTCTTCCCCCCCCCACCAGACTTAATCAGCTAGACTAGGCGTGGGCACAGTGCAGCCTGGGGGCCAGATGTGGCCTGCCAGGCCATTCTATCTGGCCCACAGGGCCCCTAAAAAATTTAGAAAATTTAATATTGATCTGTCTTGGGCTACCTGTCAGGCGGCCCTCGATGGCTTGCCAAAACTCAGTAAGTGGCCCTCCACCCAAAATAATTGCCCGCCCCTGAGCTAGACGCTGCTTTTGAAGTTGCCCAGCTGTATTCCTATAAATTGGCTATTAGATGAGTCAGTATTGACCAATATGGATGGTTAATAAACAGCCTTTGGTATCAGCCAAGAAAATCTTTATGGGTGCACCCCTATTTAATACTAGGACAGTAGGATCTATGTTGTACTTCCATAATTTACAGATTGTGTATTACCTAATTTTTGTACTTTATAATTATGATGAAGATGCTAATATTTTTAGTGTATATTGTAAGAGATGTACATACCTTGAAAAATTTCTTGTTAATGTAAAAATAGTCCCAACTCATGTATAGACATTTGTCCAGTTACAGACTAGATTATATGTTAATATTTTATCTAGAAATAACTGCTTTTATTCCTTGATCATGCAAAGTATTGTTTTGGTGAAAAGTAGTTAATTTAACAATGAAAAAGCAGTCCTTAGCATAGATATGTAGTACAAGCATGAAGTGGGAGTGCACCATGAGGGTCTGGGGTCGCATTCAATCTATATTAGAGTGCTAGCAGATGTTCAAATGCCATCATGAGAACTGATCCCCAATTTCATCATAGAGCCATAGAGAAGTAGGGCTGTAAGGGACTTCCAGTCCTCTATTTCAAGCCCCTACCTTAGTCAGAGTCATCCTTATCCAAACCATCCCATACAACCATAATTTAAACTCTACGTAAGACTACCGTCAACCCCAACACAACAGACCTAAAACCCTAGCCTGCCATGGGTGAATGAACCATAGCAGCCAATGCCTTGCTTCTATAAAATGTTGTCAGTCTGTACCCAAGAGATCTCAGGTAAATGGCCAAGCCCTCCACTATGGGGGAAGGCAAAACCCCCCACATTCCACAGCTTCCCTAGGCAGTTTATTCTATTGCCTCACTATTCTCACAGTGAAGAAGTTTTTTTCCAGATATTCAGTCTAAATTTATTTTTTTGCAACTTGAAGCCATTGGTCTGCATCCTTCTTTCCAGAGCAAGAGAGAAAAGCTGTTTTCCCTCTTCTTTATGGCAGCCCTTCAAGTATTTGAAGACTGCTATTATGTCCTCTCTTAAGCACCTTTTCTGGAAGCTGAACATGCCTAACTCCTTCAGCCTCTCCTGGTATGACTTGCTTTCCAAGCCCTTCATCATCTTCGTTGCCTGACTCTGGACCCTCTCTAACTTCTCCATGCCCTTTTTAAAACGTGGAGCCCAAAACTGCACACAGTAGGGCTGTGCAAAACTTTGGCAGCTTTTTGTTTCAAAGGTATTTCGAAATGAAAAAGAAGGCTTCAAAACCTAAACAAAACCATCTGAAACATTTCGGAAAGTTTCAGAGCCAGGCCTGGAGGGAAACAGAAACTAAAAAGAGGGAGGGGGAAAAGGGGAGGAAGTACTGCTCTAATATTAACATCTGTAGCTGGCCAGTGTGTGCAATCTGTCCCTGAGGTTGCTTCCAATCCCAGTGCTCTGGGGGAGGGATGGCAGCCTGCTATGATCCCGCGCACAGGTCCAGGGGCCCATGACCCCTGGAAGGAGACTGGCACAGCCCTCCTGGGGGCATGGGCCCTGGGATCTGCACGCGGGGTGACAGCATGCTGCCACTGCCGGCTGGGGCCAGCACCAGCAACCAAGTGTGCTTGGTGCATCCCGCACCAAGTGTCTGAAAGAACCCAGTGCTGGTGCTGGCCCCAGCTGGCTGTGCCAGCTTGCTGTCATCCTGTGTGCAGATCTGGGGGCTCTCCCCCCCTCCCCCCGCCACTGGGAAGAGTAGAGCACAGCCCCAAAGCCCTCCCGGGGTGGGGGCAGATCTGTGTGGGATGAGAGCATGCTGCTGGCAAATGATACGAGTTTTGCTTTGAACAGTGTGAGATGCAATTTCACAAACACCCCTGCAATGATCTCCTTGCAACTTGGCAGGCTTCATGCCTTCAGAAGGGGCCATCCCTGCAATTTTCCTCCAAATAAAGCAAGATGAAGTTATAGGCATTTTGGTGATTCCCCATTATAGTCTATGGCCAAATCACCAAAACAGCATCGAAACTCCAAAACAGATTCAGCCAAATCAAAACAAAACAGTGATCCGAAACACCGGAACAAATCGCTGTTCCTCTGAAATGGCCGAATCCAAAACTGAATCGAAACAGCCATTTTGCACAGTCCTAGCACACAGTACTCCAGACAAGGCGTAACCAGTGCCAAGTAGAGGCACTATCACCTCCCATGTCTTGCACTTAATGCTTTTGTCGATGCAGCCCAAAACTGCATTGACTTTTTGAGCGGCTGCATTACACTGCAGATTCATATTGAGTCTGTGGTCTACCAAGACTCCCAATCCTTTTCCATAGAGCTGCCATCCAACCAAGTGTCCTCCATTTTGTATTTATATTTTTTATTATTTTTCCTGAGGTGCCGCACCTTCAGTCGTGCTCTCTGCCATGCAACACACACTTTTTCATATCCTTTCATAGATGTTAGGACTCGAAGGGACCTTGAAGATCATCAGGTCCAGCCCCCTGCCCCAGGGGCAGGAAGTCAGCTAGGGTCAAAAGATACCAGCAAAATAAGCATCCAAATGTTGCTTGAATGCCTGCAGAGTAGGTGCCTGCATCACTTCTGGAGCCAGTCTATTCCAGGCCTTGGGGGCTCAGACAGTAAAAAAATTTTTCTTTAAGTCTAGCCTAAAACGGTCTTGGAGGAGTTTATGACCTTTGGTCCTTGTTATCCCTTGGGGCCCTCTGGTGAAAAGGCATTCCCCCAGATCCTGATGCACACCCCTTTTGTACTTATAGGCAGCCACCAGTTCCTCCCTGAGCCTGTGTTTTTCCAGGCTGAAGAGTCCCATGGCTCTCAGCCTCTCTTCATAAGATCTATTCTCTTGCCCTTTTGATCATGCGCGTGGCTCTCCTCTGGACTCTCTCAAGCTTCTCAACATCCTTCTTGAATTGTGGAGCCCAGAACTGGATGCAGTACTCCAGCTGCGACCTCACCGAGGCAGAGTACAGCGGGAGGATGACATCCTGAGATTTACTTCAGAAGCATCTATGGATTCAAGCCAGAGTTTCGTTTGCTTTGCCAACTGTGACC
>NW_017729033.1:63554058-63554775 GCF_001723915.1 Gavialis gangeticus | reverse complement strand
AAAGATGACAGGAGCCAGGAACAGTAGGACCCAGGGGAAGCTGGCAGGACTCAGTAGCAAGGCCAGCTCAGCCCCACCCCACCCCCAGCCTCCTTCCACTCCTGCCCCCAACCAGAAAACTCTACCTGTACTTCAGCTTTCACTGCTTCCCTGCAAACCCGCTGGGTGCTGCAGCACCACGTGGCCCCTGGCTGCATCACTGGACTGTAGGAGTACAGATGCCATGCCAGTACACCAGGGCCAGGAGCAGGAGGGTGGGAGGGCGTGTGTGTGTGTGTATGTGTGTGTGTGTAAATGCATGCATGCTCGCGTGTCCCTTCAATGAGGAAGGGAGAAACTGTATGTGTGCGTGTGTGCACGTGTGCAATAAGGGCGGGGAGTTACTATAATAGTACATAGCTAGCTAAGTATCACTGATCATCTTGAAGAGCATGAGGAGTCCCCATGGGTCATCCTAAAGAAATGTTGCTCTTTAAGGCTACAATTCACTAAAGCACAGGGAATCTAAGCAGTATGCAGGCATGTTTTTAGACCAGGTGTGGGTAAAATACAGCTTGCAGACTAGATCCAGCCCACCAGGCCCACGGAACCCCTAAAAAATTTAGAAAATACATATTTATCTGCTTCTGGCTGCCTGTCATTTTGACAGGCAGCCAGGAGGGTAGGGTCAGTAGGACCCAGGGGGAGCCAGCGGGACTCACCAGCAAAGCCAGCCTG
>NW_017729033.1:63547358-63554047 GCF_001723915.1 Gavialis gangeticus | reverse complement strand
TCTCTTTGATCATTTTCTCCAGAATCTTACCAGGGGTTGAGGTCAAGCTGAATGGCCTGTAATACCCAGGATCTACTTTCCACTGTTTCTTGAAGATGGATGGGTACCACGTTGGCCTTTTTCCAGTCTTCAGGTACTTCACCTGAGTGCCATGAGATTTCGAATATTTTTGCCAATGGTTGTGCTATGACACCTGCCAGCTCCTTGAGTACTCTAGGGTGTAATCTGTCAGAACCAGCTGACTTGAAGGTGTCCGGCCTCTCAAGGTGTTCCTTTACTAGGTCTACACCGATGCTGGGTATAAATATGCCCTTACCCTGGCTGTCCCACGTCATGCTAGGCAGGGCAGTCCCTTTGGGCTGGTAAAAGACTGATGCAAAATACCAATTAACCAGGATGGCTTTTTCCTGGGTGTCAGTTATCAGTTGTCCCATTTGGTTCAGGAGGGGTCCAATGTTACCCTTGCTTTTTTTCTGACTGCCTACATATCTGAAAAAGGACTTGTTATTATCCTTGATACGTGAAGCCAGATGGAATTTGGTTGCAGCCTTGGCTTTCCTGATCTGCTCCCTGCAAGTACGGACCGGTGCTGAGTACTCCACCTTGGTGGTGATTCCAGCATTCCACCCTTTATAAGCTTCTCTTTTTAGGTGTAGGAAGTCCTCGAGTTTCCTGCTGAGCCAAGGGGGTTGCTGTGCCCTTTTGCTACCCTTCCTTATAGATGAGATGGACATCCCATATGCTGTCAGGATCACTCCCTTGAGGAGCAACCACTTCTCTTAGACTCCTCTTCCTGTCGAGTCATGGTCCCTTAGGGCCTTCACAGTGAGTCTCCTGAGCTTGTCAAAATCAGCTTTCCTGAAGTCAAGGACTCCTGCATTGCTGACTGACTTGCCAGCTTTGTGATGGATAGTAAAGGTAATCAGCTCGTAGTCACTATCACCTAGCTTTCCATCAATTCTTAGGTCACTGACTAGATCATCCCCTTTGGCCAATACCAGTCCCTGATCCAGCAGCACACACATGGCAGATGCATGATTTTTACAATAGGGGACCAGTCTCAATCATGCCTTCATCTGAATGGGAACATTGCAAGCCAGTTGCATTTGCAAGGTGTGTTGCAGGAGGGAGCTAAGGGTTTGCCCATGGCCAGGCTCATTGTCTGTCTCGCCCTGGAGCTCCTGCAGCAGCTATGGGGGAAAGTTTTACCCAGATTACAAGTATCCTTGTGGATAGGCTACTGATAAGAGGCAGAAACAGGTATACAGCCCATCCTTTTATTTGCTTGCACTTTAAAACATAAAAACAATCATTTATCCCAAAGTCTGTCTGGCTGCCTGTGACAGCATAACATAGTTTCTCACCTGTACCACCAGCTGAGGCGACTCGAGAGGTGGGAGGAGAGTAGCACACAGATTGGCAGCAGATCTTCTTGGATTTGCAGAGTTCTCCAGATTTTTCCTTTAACCTATACCTAATGTTTATAGATGGATGGTTTGAATATTCTAATAAACAATATCTGATTCGTTCTATTTAAATTTTTGTTTCACTGAAATTTTTGGAACTGGATGGAACCAGATCTCTTGTGGACTCTGAAGGTGTCAGTTAGTTGGGATTTATAGTCTTAGGAAAGTAAAAGGAAGGGTTTCTTATCTCCTTTCCTTCCCCATTGTGGAATACTGTCCTGTTTCTTATTTACTTTAGTTTGTTTTTCTGTGACAAGGCTGTTCTGCTTTTATAAATTATCTAAGAATCTTAAAAATGTATCTTTTGTAGCAAAATAACATCTAATACATTTGGTTAAATCAATCTCTACTAATAATATTTTTAAGTAAAGCTATGATATACCATATTTGAATTATATAATGTATGGTCTTCCATTATAATACCTCCTTTCAGGCCTGGTGCTGTGTTTAATTGTATCACATTCCTGACTTAATTAGACATGTAGATGACTTCCTTTACTTTGCTAACTGAGCTAGTTGTCACAACTGCAAAGGTTCATGCTACAGTAGCTCAGAAACAGGGTTTGGGGCCTTCTGCTTAGCCTCTCTTCTGCAGCTTGGCTGAGGCCCCTTGATAATAATCAAGACTGCCAGGCCTAGAGATTGCAGGGATCTTGGCTCACTCTGCCAGGAACCTTGGAACCCATTTACCCAGGTTCCATTTTTAGCATTAGAACCTGGGCTGTCCCAGTCCTGATAACAATGCTGATAATCAATCAGTTGTCAGCATTGGGGTGGAGGCATGTCACCCATCCAGTTTATGGTGCCATGCCTGTCACAAAGATGTCCCATATTTTACATGTAACATCTTTGTGACTAGTTTACCACTTTATGGCACCAGAAATTGGCTGAACATTTATGGTACGACTAACATGTTAATTATCTGTAAATGGAACGAATGCGAGGGGGCCTTAGAAACTTCTTCCAAGGTCACAAACCAGATACATTTGCAAGGCTCCTGGCATGCCCCACTCCCAATGGTGACAATCAGTTGATTCTCAGCATTGTTGTCAGGATCAGGTCAGCCCAGGCTCCAATGCTGAAAATGGGTTGCTGGGTGAGTGGGTTGCAAGGTTCCTGGCAGAGGGAGCCAAGGAGCTTACTCTCGTGAGGACCTTGCAACCCCCATGTTTGGCAGTCTTGGCTGCCTTTCCCCACAGCTCCTGCAGGAGCTCCAGAGCAAGATGCACAAGCCCAGTTGTGGGGAGACCTAGAGGTTAACTGCACTGATATACTTTAGGGGTGTGCCAATACTGATGGCAAATTTTTAACAAGCCATATCGGCTGATACTGTTCCGATTTTGATATGCAGCTGGACAGCACGGAGAGTGGCATCCAGCTGGTAAATCTGTTGTGGGGGAAGGGGGGAGGGAAGGGGCTTGGAGGCGGGGACAGATCGAGGCCCCTGTGGTGAGAGGGAGTGGGGCAGGGGCAGGAGCTGCACAGCCAGGGCAGGGCTTGGGATAGAGCTGTGAGCAGCTCATGGGGGGGCGGTGCAGCTCCTGCTGCTGCACGCACTCTGGGAGACCATGAGAGGGGGCGTGTGCCCCTGGATCTTTGTGCAGGGCGAGGACAAACTGCTGCTGCAGGCTGGGACTGGAGTGGTGCAGAGCTCTTCCTGGCGGGGTCTGGGACAGGGCTGTGGTTGGGTTGGACAGTTGCGTCACTGGGAGGGGGATATGGGGTGGGCTGCAGCCACCCCAAAATTTGCCTCAGCCTCTCCTTCCCAGCACTGCCACTGCCTGCCCTAAGCACAGCCTGGCCCAACCCCTGCCAGAAAGAGCCCGGCACACCCTCAGCCCCAGCCTGCAGCTGCAGCCTACCCTTGCCCTGTGCAGATCTGGGGGCACATGCCCCCTATGCCCTCCCAGGGTGCGTGCAGCAGCAGGAGCCACCACCCACCCCCATGCCACCTGGATGAGACGCTTGTGGCTCCGTCCCACACCCTGCCCCAGCTCTCCTACACCTGCCCCAGCTCCAGTCACTCCCTCACCGCTGGGGCCTCAATCTGCTCCCCCCCGTAGCCCTGTCCCTTGCAATGGACTTAGCAGCCAGACCCAGCTTCTCTCCATGCCACTGGGCTGTGCTCCTAGCCACCTGTGTGCTGCATTGCGGCTATGCGCATGCACAGGGCATTTATCAACCACATTATCAGCCAAAAAATACCGATTGCTGATACAGTCTATTTTCCTTGTATCAGTGCTGATCTGATATGGAACTGGTGTATCGATGCACCTCTAATATACTTACATTGATACAAATATTCCTAATTTAGACACACCACTAATATTGTCATGAAAGCTTGTATCAAGGTTCTTCAGTTACGTGCGGGGGGAGGCTTTACTTTTATTCTTCTGTTTATTAATTCATAATGTATTCAGGTTTTGTAAATTACATGCTTTTAGCACAAGGAAATGAATATCTCAAAATCACTGGTTATCACACTTTCCACCTATTCACCATTTTAGGTTTAAGAACTCTATGTTTTGCTGTGGCCGAGATTTCAGAAAGTGATTATCAAGACTGGCTAGATGTGTATCACCGAGCTTCAACATCCATACAAAACAGAGCACTAAAGCTTGAGGAAAGTTATGAACTAATTGAAAAAGTATGTGGAATTCCATTTTTATGTATATCATAATAATGTAAAGTTAGACATTTCAGTGACAAAATTAATTTTAATAATGTTTAATATAGTCCTTGCATCAAAATGAAGCAAAATAAAATTTCAAACTTTATATGTTAGGAGCAAAGCCCTGTTTTATGTTTGCAAGCCTAAGTGATGTATATAACTGTAACTTGAACAAACTATTAGGGAGGAGTATAAGAGTATTGCTTAGACATGCAGGGATAAAGTTAGGAAGGCCAAAGCAGAACTGGAGTTGCAGCTAGCAAGGGATGTGAAGGGTAACAAGAAGGGTTTCTGCAAGTATGTCTGCAACAAGAGAAAGATCAGGGAAAGTGTGGGTCCCTTACTGAAAGGGGGAAGCAAGCTAGTGACAGATGATTCAGAAAAGGCTGAATTACTCAATCCCTTTTTCACCTTGGTCTTCACAAGTGAGTTCAGCTCCCAGGCTACTGCACCAAGTAGGGGGATTAGCCAATACAATGGAGGGTAGGGCTAGGATTTAGAGAGACCATGACCATTTGGAGAATTGAACCAAAAGAAATCTCGTGAGGTTCAATAAGGAAAAGAGCATAGTCTTGCACTTAGGATGGCACAATCTCATGCACTGGTACAGGCTGGGGATCAAGTGGCTAAGCATCAGCTCTGCAAAAAGGAACCTGTACGTTAGTGTACAGTAAGTTGAATATGAGCCACCAATGTGCTGTCGTTGTGAAGAAGACCAATGGCATACTGGGCTGCATTAGTACGAGTGTTGCCAGCAGACTGAGGGAAGTGATTCTTCCTCTCTGTTTAGCACTGTTGAGGCCAGGTCTGGAGGCATGGCCAGTTTTATGCCCAGAATTAAAGAAAAGATGTGGACAAGTTGGAGAGTCCAAGGGAGGGCAACAGAAATGGTTAGGGTCTTGGGGCACATGACTTCTGAAGACAGGGTGAGGGAACTGGTCTCATTTAGTCTGAAAAAGAGAGGGGAGGGGTTGGGATTCAACAGCAGTCAGCTACCTGAAGAGTGGTTCCCAAGAGGATGGCACTAGAATGGTTCTCAGTGGCGGCAGATGACAGAACAAGGAGCAATGATCTTAAGTTGCAGCAAGGGAAGCTTAGGTTAGATATGAATAGGCTAGGCCGAATTTGACTTTTTGTTCTTTTTTTATAATTTTGACAGATAATTTCAGTGTTTATTTTTAAGCATTTATTTAGATTTTTATTGAAAATTTTTTTTTTCAAGATTGTATGAACGGGGGGGGAGACATTTGTTAATGGCAGTGTATAGTTTATTAATGACAGCTCCCTCATCTGTTTTGTCACTTCCTCTTCCTGTATTCCCAGTCCTCTGGGGTTTCTAGGAGTTGCAGTCCAAACTACAGTCAACAAGGTTCTACAGGACTTCTGCCCCTGTTGTCATACAGTCCATCATTTTTCTTGCATTCCCTTTCTATAAATTTCACCTATTAACGATGGAAATATTTTTCGTCAGTCTCTGAGTGTGAGGTGAAATCAACATTTATCAACATTTAGTGATTAAAAAATTAAATTCTGCCAAGCCTACTAGAAATGAGGAAAAAAATTCTCCCCAGGAGGGTAGTAAAGCACTAGAACAGGTTACCTAGAAGAGGTAGCAAAATCTCCATCCTCAGAGGTTTTTAAAGCCCAGCAAGATAGTTTTGGATGGAATGATAGAGTTGGGTGTGGTCCTGCTTTGAGCAGGAGGTTGGACTAGATGACCTCCTGAGGTCCCATCCAGTCCCAATTTTCTATGATCCTATGTAACTGCAATTTTTGACACTTAGGCATCGTTTGATTTCTTCATAGGTATGCTTATTCTTAGTATCATTTATGAGCAGACTCAGAAGGCTGCACTAGGGTTGTGTAAGGACCAAAGGAGAATAGGATTGCCCAGCCATATATATAACACATTGTACATTCTGAAACATTTTTGCAGAAAAGCCATGACTGGATTCGGTGTGATTTAAACCAAACCAATTCAAACAAAAACATTTTAACAGTACAGTGGACTAAGTTGGAATAATTCCCAAGGGAATTGGTGGATTCTGAACTCTTGAAGGCTTCTAATTCAATCTGGCTGAATTTCTGGAGGATTGACTTCAGTCAAACTCATGTTGGTCTCAGTAGATAAATCAATTATAAGGTGAAATGTGTACCTCATGTTACATAGGATTCAGTTCCTTATGTTGCAGAGTTTTCAGACTGTTCAATAAGAGCACTAAAGGGTTAAAATTTAATTCTTTTAATAATGTGTTTTCACAGAATCTTCAGTTGCTTGGAGCTACAGCCATTGAAGACAAGCTACAAGATAAAGTGCCTGAAACCATTGAAACTCTAATGAAAGCAGATATAAAAATTTGGATTCTTACTGGGGATAAACAAGAGACTGCTATCAACATTGGTACTGTATTTGATTTTGAATTATATTTAAATTCATTTTTTTTAAGTTATTGACCTAAGCTGCAGAACATGAAAGCATTGGACATATTTTCAGATGAGATAGCATATATCCTTGTGGTAATGCTTAAATAGCAATCCACAGCTGAAGTGCT
>NW_017729033.1:63539543-63547266 GCF_001723915.1 Gavialis gangeticus | reverse complement strand
TGTGTGTGTGTGTGTGTGTGTGTGTGTGTATATATATATGTATATATAATATTGGGCCACATTTCTCTAAGTAATATACACTTACATACAGTACATTGACATGCATCCACCATAAAAGTACAAATTTCTGATGGGTTTGCACAAGAAATAAACACATTTGAGCTGTCTTGTTATATGTGCCAACAAACACCCTGATTGCATGTTCCCATTGTGTTTTATACTTGTAAGTTATAGAATCTGCAGTCACTTACATACAGTTACATGCTTCTGATAATTCTGGCATTATAAGCTATACTAACATGTCAGAAGTTTTATAATTGACCTCACTAGGAGCAGAGTTAAGCCAGCAGTTCAGTGTTTTGTTTTGTTTTTTTGTGGAACAGTTTTGATAACATGTATTTTTAACAGGTCACTCATGTAAACTTTTGAAGAAGAATATGGGACTGATAGTAATAAATGAAGGTTCTCTTGATGTAAGTAAAATCTGCAACCTTTTTAAACATAATAACTACACCCCACAACAAAATAGTTTTACTTTATTTAAAATATTCAGATATCTGCAAAACAGTTAATATTTTTGTGAAACAAGTAACTAATAGCATCCATTACTTTGTTGTGATGCAGTAAAATCTATTAGGAGCCATTGTAATTAAAAGGGTTGAATGTGTGGTGGCTTTTTTAAATTAGCAAAAATAATTTCCTGATTATATGTTGGGAAAGTAATAGAGTAAAAACATTGAGCCATAATTCCAATTGTCTTAAGGTTTATTTCATTAATCTCAGACAACAGTCATTTTGAATTCCAACCTTATCCCCAAGCACATCTGCTGCCCCACCCATCTTAGAATCATAGAAAATTAAGGTTGGGAGAGACCTCAGGAGGTTATCTAGTCCAGTCTCCTGCTCAAAGCAGAAACATCCCCAACTAGATCATTCCAGCTAGGGCTTTGTCAAGCTGGGTCTTAAAAAACCTCCAAGGATTGAGATTCAACCACCTCTTTAGGTAACTTGTTCCAGTGAGAGAGTTTTTCCTAATATCCAACCTAAATCTCCCTTGCTGCAGTTTGCATTCTTCCTTGTTCTGTCATCTGTTACCACTGAGAACAGTCTAGCTTCATCCTCTTTGGAACTGCCCTTCAGATAGTTAAAGGCTGCTATCAAACCCCATCTCAGTCTTCCTCTCCAAACTAAATGAACCCAGTTCCCTCAGCCTCTTCCCATAAATCATGTGCCCCAGCCCCTGAACCATTTTGCTGATTGCACCGTTGTTCTCCACTGGACTCTTTCCAACTTGTCTACATCCTTTCTGTAGTAGGGAGCCCAAAACTGGACACAGTACTTCAGATGTGGCCTAACCATTGCAGAAAAGAGCACAATAATTACTTCCCTCAATCAATAGGCAACACTCCTACTGATGCAGCCTAGTATGCTGTTAGCCTTCTTGGCAGCAAGGGTACACTGTTGACTCATATCCAGCTTACTGTCCACTACAACCCCCAGGTCCTTTTCTGCAGAGCTTCTGCTTAGCCAGTCAGTCCCCAGACTGTAGCTGTGCATAGGATTCTTCCGTCCTAAGTGGAGGACTTTGCACTTGTCCTTGTTGAACCTCATGAGATTTCTTTTTGCCCAGTTCTCCAATTTGTCTAGGCCACTCTGAATCCTAGCTCTACCTCCAGTGCATCTACTACACCCCCCAGCTTGGTGTCATTCACAGACTTGCTGGGGGTGCAGTCCATCCCATCTTCCAGATTGTTAATGAAGATATTGAACAAAACCGTCCCCAGACCCAACCTCTGGGACATTCTACTTGACACCAGCTGCCTGCTAGATCTTGAGCCATTGATTACTACCCATTGAGCCTGACAATCCAGCCAGCTCTCTATCCACCTTACAGTCCATTCATCCAACGCATACTTCTTTAGCTTGCTTGCTGTGGGAGACTGTATCAAAAGCCTTGCTAAAGTCAAGGTATATTATGTCCACTGCTTTCCCTGCATTCACAGAACTAGGTATCTCATCCCAGAAGGCAATCAGGTTGGTCAGGCATGACTTGCCCTTGGTTAACCCATGTTGACTGTTCCTAATCACCTTCTCCAAGGCTAGGGACAGACATTATACATGAACTGGCTTAAGTGAACAGAAACTGGTTTAAACTTGTAATAGAACAGATGTTCGGTGCACATAAACCAATTTGAAAATGGCTGAAACTGATTTGAGATAAACTTGGTTGAATGTAGTATAAGACTTAACTGATTTGGATCAAACCAGTTTATGCAACATCTGTCCCAGACCCCTTGCTGGTTTAAGATGAACCAGACTCCTCCAGCATCCTGGCATGCTCTCTGGGCTGGGCAAGGCTCTCTGCTCCACAGCAGAGCTGGCCCCTCCCCTCTGCTCCCTGGCTGGAGCTCTGGCAGAGACTGCAGGTACAGCAGGGTCTGCCCAGCTTCCACCCTGCCCTACGTCCCCTTTGCTGGTCGCTGCTCAAGCACAAATCCCTACCTCCCTCCCTTCTCCCATAGCACAGACCCCAGCCCCATGGACCCTAGGCATGTGGTATGCTAGCTATTACCAAGAGGTGTCTGTGTGTGCATGTGTCTCCAATTTTGCTGGGACAGGCAGACAGAACGGTGACCGCTTAGGGCTTTTTGGAGCTAATCAGCAGGTCAGCTGGTAAGCTATAAACACTGTTATCATCCCCCTGGTGGCTTGCTTGCTTGTCAGTTTTCTGCAGACAGTATAAAGAAGCAGGGGGGAGACTGAAAACTTCCATATCATCAACAGATACATGCACTGCATATGCACCCCCTACCTCACAGTGCTAGTCTGGCAACTCTCCCACCCCTTGAGCAGCAAGTGGGGAAAAGCCTGGGATGGTGCAGGCAGACCTCCCTAATCAGAACGTCCTTCCGGGGCCTGGCCACACACCCCCCCCTCAGCTCAGCTCTGTGAAAGGGAAGGGAGGGCTGCTCTAGTGCCCCCTGGCTTCTAGCCTGAGCCACTGCAGGCATATGCCTTAATTTCCTCAGTCCAGAGAAAATGTCTGTCTGGTTAAAATGCAGTTCAGCCTAGCCAGGTTAGACTAACTTGCAAAAGTTAATTCAAGCTCAGGCTTTTTGAATGCCTGTCCCTAGCCCAAGTGCTTAGAAATGGATTCTTTGAAGACCTGCTCCATGATTTTTTCTGAGGACTGTAGTTCCCTGCATTCTCCTCCTTCCCTTTTCTTAAAGATGGGCACTAAATTTGCCCTTTTCCAGTTCTCCGGGACCTCCCCCAATTGCCACAGGTTTTCAAAGGTAATAGCCAGTGGCTCTGCAGTCGCATCAGCCAACTCCCTCAGCACCCTTGGATGCATTGAATCCAGCCCCATGGACTTGTACACATCCAGTTTTTCTAAATAGTTCTTAACCTGTTCTTTCCCCACTGAGGGCTACTGCTCTCCTCCCCAAACTATGCTGCCTGGTGCAGTAGTTTGGGAGCTGACCCTACCTGTGAAGACCAAAGTAAAACAGGCATTGAGTGCTTCAGCCTTTTCCTTCTCATCTGTCACCAGGTTGCCTCCCCCATTCAGTAAGGGATCCACACTTTCCCTAACCTTCCTCCCATTGCTAACATACTTGTAGAAATCCTTCTTGTTACCCTTCAATGTCTTCCAGGCTGCAAGTCCAATTGCACTTTGGCCTTCTTGACTTCATCCCTGCATGTCTCCTTTCAGATTTTGTCTAAGCTTCCACTTCTTGTAACCTTCCTTTTTGTGTTTAAGTGCAGTAAAGAGTTCTCTGATAAGTCAAGCTGGTCTTTTGCCACATCTTGGTGTCATCCACAGTTTTATGACTCGTGCATTCAGTTCCATCTTTCAGCTCATTAATGAGGATATTGAATAACTAACAAATTGCCCATCAAGAATGATTGGGGGGGGGAGTGGGCAGGGACAGAGGTCTGTGTCTGCCCCCCGCACCTTGGACCAGGGCTGCTCCCCGTCCCCCCCCCCCCACTGCTTCAGGCCAGGGCCTGGGCCATTTCCCCCCTCCCCTTCGGGCCAGGGTCTGAGCCACTCCCTGCTGCCGCTTCCGGCCTAGGCCTGAGCTGTTTCCCCCCTCCCCTTTAGACCAATACAGGGGCTGCTCCCTACCTCCCCCCTGCTGCTTCAGGCCGGGGCCTGTGGCTGTGGCAGGGTGCAGCCACCACTAACCTCTCCTCCTCCCCTGTTCCCCATCTCCCCTCCCTGCTGGCTGTTGTTGGTGAGAGTGGGGAGGCACTGGCCCATGGCTCCAAGAAGCAAACCCAGGGAGGTGAGCGCTGCTGGCCTTGCCCTCCCCCCCCCGCAACTCCGTCCCCTCCATTATGGCAGCACTCTGGTCCCTGCTGTCCCCCTCTGCCTCCTTCCCCTCTGGCTCCTCAGTCCCCACTATGATGGTGGCACTCTGCTGTCTGTCTCTGTCTGTGTAGAGCACTCTGATTGGCTGCTGAGACAGTCGATCATAGTGCGAATAAAGTGTTATGGACAGACGGACAGACTAAGGCTTTTATAATATTAGAATATTGGACGTAGCACAGACCCCTAAAGAACCCCATTTGATACGTCCTGCCAGTTAGTCATCAAGCTTTTGATTATTCTTTAAGCATGATGATCCGATCAGCTTTATGTCAACCTTACAGCAGTTTCAAGAACAGGGGTGCTCGGCCCCTTCCCTGTACGGCAGATTTAGTCCCCAGTACTGCATCAGCCATGGGGAGCTTTGCAGGCTGTGTCCCTGGAGCCCAGTCCTGGCTCTTCTTGACAGCTGAGTTCTGAAACAGAAGGCGGGAGGGAGGAAGCCATAGTAGCTTTGGAAAGGCTATGTGGAGAACAGTACAGTACAATTGCAACTTACGCGTATTTAACTTACGTGAATTCAATTTTACGCGCTTGGCTGCTGGGACTGGTCGCCGGGTGCCAGCCGGGGCACGGCACATAGTGTGGCGCCACATGGTATTGCCTGCACGCGCCGGCATAGCTGGGGGGGCTCACGCTCAGCTGGCTGCCCTGGCGGGACAAGGCAGTGAAGGACAAGAGGGGCGAGAAGTGCGTGCTGTTGCACAGCTGTTGCACTGCACGCACGGGCTGTGCAGCACCACACCTGCCTTGTCTGCGCGCAGTGGTGGCTGCTGCTTGGCTCCGAAGCCCGGTGATTTCAGCTATATGCGATTTCAGCTATACGCGCTAACTTTGGAACGTAAGCCCCACATAAGTTGCGATTGTACTGTAGTTACAGTAAGCAGCTGATCCCTCTTTCTCCTTCATGACATTGCTTTACTAGACCTTTGCCATAGGAGACTAGTAGGTATCAGTGATTTCCATGAAGATATGAACTGAGAAATGCTGATACTTAAGCATTGATAGAAGCACTACTGAAGTCACCATCTACTCTTGATGCTGTATTCAGGGAATAGTGATTTCTAGATAAAGATAAACCAAATTTGTGGCAGGTTTTAAGGTACCAGATAGGTACCTGCTGTACTTAAATGTAATTGAAACTTGCATCACCTTTAAGAAATGGAGACCTAATATAATAGTAAAGTACAGGGACATTAATTAGTTTATAATGTGACTGGATGCTTGATATTTACTTAGCCTTTGGAGTCCCTAAATAGTCACTTTCATTTTCTGTACAGCTTAGATGTGTCTGACAACTTTTTTCTTTTTTGAGCATTGTGAATAAGGATCCCATATGATATAAGCCCTCTGCACAGAAGTTCAGGAAGCTTTCACCAGCAAAGCTCAATAGAGGTTACTTCCAAACTGGCTTCTACAGCTTCCACTCATTTCTTTCTGTAGCACCCTGGGTGAGGGTTGGAATAACCTGAATGCCTATTTTACTAGAATAGTTGGCTACTGAAATTGCATAGCTACTGTATATATTTGTTTTCTTACTTCAGTAATGTTTCCTATTAGATTTTTGGCATTTAAAAAAAAACACCTTGTTTATTACATCATTTTAAAGGAGGTAATGGTTGCCAGCAGTAGTATAACTAGGGGTGGACAAATGGAGGACCAGCTCAGGGCACTGGTTTAGAAGGGGGTCCAGAATAGCGGCTTCTTGCAATAGTGGCCCACTGTAGTAGCAGCCTATGCTTGGGGAGCTCATCCTGCCACCACTGCAATAGCTGTCCCTATGCAAAGAAGTAAGCACATGGCCCCTGTCCCTTTTCTCCCCCATCCCTTCCCCTCCCCTACTACAAAGTGCTTAGTGCCTCTTCCTTCCCTTCCACCCCTGCCCCAGGCTCCTTAATTCCCAGTTACATGTCTAGCTGCCCAGGGAGACCAGCCTTATAAGCAAACAATCCTAGTTTTTAAAACCCTCTCATTATTTGGAGCAATAATTCTAATCAAGGGTGGATTAAGGAAGTGTTTTCTTCTGATCTTTGAATTCTTCTTTTAAAGAGAACAGCAAATAGAAATAAAAATCATTAAAATCTATCATTTATTTTTTTTTTATACAACAGGGAACAAGAGAGATCCTAAGCCATCACTGCAGTAATCTTGGTGATGCTTTGAGGAAGGAAAATGACTTTGCTCTTATAATTGATGGCAAAACATTGAAGTACGCTTTGACATTTGGAGTAAGACAATATTTCCTGGATTTGGCTTTGTCATGTAAAGCTGTTATTTGTTGCAGGTAAGATCTGAAGGGAGGGGAAAGGTGTTACCCAGCCAGAATTACTAACCTTTGACCAGACTTGTTTCCTATTCCAATCAAGTTTAATATATGTTTTTCAGTCTCGGAGAAAAGACCACATGCAACATAAAAAGTTCAGAGCTAAAATTATATATTCCTTTAGTAAATGTGTACAATAAGACAAGAATAGTAGTAGTGCAAGATCTCACCAAAAGATGGATACAACAAGATTGAAGCCCTAATTGACACAATACTGTCTATTCACCCATACCAGCAATTCCCATGTATTTTTTTGCACAGAGATCACCTTTTGGGCAAGAATATATATGAATAAGCCTTCTCCATTGAGGTGAAGATTACACTCAACAAGAAGCACTATAGAAAGTAAAAATACTAGGGCTGTGCGAAATGGCACCATTTCATTTCGACTTCTGTTTTGCCGTTTTGAAGGGACAGTGTTTCATTTTGTTTAGTTTCGAAGCGCTGTTCTGTTTCATTTTGTCAAAATTGTTTTGCTGTTTGACGTCTTTCGCCCATAGGCTATAATGGGGAATCATGAAAATGCCTATACCTTTGTCATGTCTTGCCTGATTTGGATGAAAATTGCAGGGATGGTAGTGCCTTCAGAGGCCATGACGCATGCCAAGTTTCAAGGAGATAGGTGCAGGGGTTTCTGGGAAACTGCACCTCAAACTGCTAAAAGCAAAACTCGTGTCACTTGTCAGCAGCAGCATCCTCCTGTCATCCTGTGTGCAGATCTGGGGGCCCGCATCCCCGGGAGGGATGTGGGGTTGTGCCGTACTCCTGCCAGGGGTACAGGCCTCTGGATCTGCATGCAGGATGACAGGAGGCTGCCGCTGCTGCCTAGGAGTGGTGTTGGGCACAGCCCGCACTGAGCACCAGGAAGACAGCCATGGCAGCTTCCTGTCATCCTGCATGCAGATCTGGGGGCCTGCACCCCCAAGAGGAGTCCAGCAACACTGGGAGAGCAGGTTGAGTTTCATGGGGCTGGTAGGGCTGCTCGGAGTGCAGCCTTGGTGAGCGCAGCCTGGCTGCTAGAGGCT
>NW_017729033.1:63532105-63534543 GCF_001723915.1 Gavialis gangeticus | reverse complement strand
TGCAGCCCCATGGAGCTGAGGCGGAGGAGAGCCACTGGCCAGGGCTGCACTCAGAACAAGGACTGCGCTCGAAGCAGCTCTGCCACTGGCTCTCCCACCGCCTCCTGCCACCAGGCTGAGCTCTGTGAGGCTGGCGGAGCCACTCAGAGTGCAGTTGTGGCTCTCCCCTGCCTCCCACCACTGGGCTGCTTTGAAACTTAAAACGTTTTGAAACTTTCGAAATGTTTCAAGTGCCCTCGTTTCATTTCAAGGCCTTTTGTTTAATTTCGATTTCACTCTTTCAAGCATGAAACGCATCAAAACAGCTTTGAAACGAAACACCCATCAAAATTTCACACAACCCTAAAAAATAGCATCCTGAGAATTTGGTTACTTAAGTTGGTGGAAACAGAAGATCAACTTTTTACTAGGATCTTTTCAAATTTATTTCTCAAATTCCTAAGCACAAATACCCTCCTGTTAGGACTTTACCTTTTTTATACCAAGGGGACTGGTTCAAGGTCTAGAAGCTTCAACACACAAATCTACATATGCTGATAACAGTTTGGCTTCACTTGCAAGACTTTCAGGATCATCTAAAGAGAGACTATATCCAGCTTCATGTATGTATGTATGTATGTATGTATGTATGTATGTATGTCAAGAGCGAAATTAAAAGGCACAAAAGCTAGTACCTAGACCAGTGATTTTCAGCCAGAGTTCTCTGGTACCCTGGAGTGCTTTGAGGTCATCTTAAGAGTACAATGGGTTAGATGTGCAAACACCTGCATACAATTCACAGGATACACCCAGAGATTTCAAGTAGGAATCTATGGGCGTTTTTACATGTGCTCGAGGGGGGGAGGGGAAGCACTTTAATTAGGCTCTCAGTAAGCACCAGGAGTGTCTCATATATCAGTGTCCCCAGCTTCAAAATGAAAGTGGGAGCGCTTTATTTAAAGTACACCAAATGAGCTTAGTTAAGGTGGTCCTGCCACCATTTTGAAGGGGATGCTGATGCATGAGACTCAGAGGCTGGCTGGAGCACAGAAATTACCACACTCCAGCAGACTTGATTAATTGCAAATGCAGCTTTGTCAGAGCAGCCCCCTGACTCATGTATAGGTTGGCGTATAGGTCATTTTGACTTGTGGTATTTCTGAGTTCTTTGCAACAGAAGACTTGCTCTATTATTTTTCCAGTCACAAAATGAGTGAAATTTCAGAGCTAACATTTTTTCAGCTCTCAAGGTTCCAGTTTTCAAGTTGAAAATCCTAGGATTGGGCCTAGGAGCCAATGCCTTATCCTCTTCTACTGAACATATTGGCTTTGTCTTGTATACATACAGACAAATAATGTATATCCCATCCTAGGGAAAACATTGTGTATTCTATATGTGAGTGATTGGCACAAAAGGAATATTGAATGGTGAAGTAGATTGACTAAGCTGTCTCATAACAGATAATTCTGGGTGTTTCTTCGTTTTCATTAGGAGCAAGCTACTAATGTTTCTGTGGCTTTCTCCTAGCTTTCCTGGCTGCTTTTTGCTTCTCTTTCACATATTCTTGTGCATCTGCAATCCAGTCAGTTTCAGGGAAACCTGCTGGTCTCCTTTACACAGTTTCTACTCTACTCATGACATGCTGGTCTGTGATTTGTGGTTCTGCTTTCAAGAACAAAAACTTGTCCCCTTGTTTACGTTGAATGAAAGGTAACTTGGCACAGTCATCAGTTTCAGCAAATTCTGTGATTACCAGCAATGACAAACACATTTACTGGTGTTTACCAACAAACTCCAACATAACACTATTTTAAAACAAGTGCCAAAGTGTCACCATTGATAATATCAGCATGTATGTTTAATGAAGAGCAGGGAGCAACTGAATTGTACATCACCTGATCTTTCTCATTTATCTCTAAATTTTTAGTATGACTAATATGACTAAATATTATAGTAATCACTTGACTAAGTATTATAGTTCTAATAATAATATGACTAAATAATATATTATGATTGAAAAAATATGAGTTATACCAGTAAACAGTCCAGAGTTCTTCCAAAAATAAAATTTAAAAAAATTGATAGATTAAAAAATAATTTGTAATTTTAATCAGTACAGTTCTTTCCATCATATGAAATGGGCTCCAGGGCAAGAAGGATAAAGAAATTAAAACAAACATCATGTATTTTTTGTCTTGCTAGGAATGCCAGATATTACTTAAGTATTAAAATGTAGATGTTAGGGTCTGCAGGATTGGGCTTTTTGGCTGGGGAAGAAGTAAAATATGTCCAATACCCCTGGAAATAAAAAGTTAATAAGAGAGAGAGAAGCTGCTATTTTTTTTCTCAGTTGTGTGATTTTTTTTTTTTAATTGCCTTTTAACATGTATTTAACAATGCTGTGGGGTGGGGGGGTTAATCTAAGTTTCTAATATTTTCTGTGGGGAAGTTTAAAAAA
>NW_017729033.1:63526918-63532094 GCF_001723915.1 Gavialis gangeticus | reverse complement strand
AGTGGGCAGGGGCGTCCCATGGGACGGGTGAAAAAAAAAAAAATACAAGAAGCAAGTAATATAGGTCTTCTGTGAAACTAAACTACTAATTACCTGTAGTTCTGCTGTAGATCTTCCATATCAGTCTGACCCATGACGGTACTTTCTAGCCTTGGGTAAAGACATGCACCAACTGTATGCCGGCATAATATCACTTTACCCCAGTGTAAAAATGGAATGGACATGTGACAATGCAGCCTTTATGCTAGTGTAAGCCATTCTACTCTTGTGTAAAGTTACCCAGCAAAAGAGCTACACTACTACAGTAACTACACAGTTGCTGCTGTTCTAGGTTGGGAGACAAGAGTACATTTTATTCACTACATGTACCAACATTTTATATTGACAAAGGACTTGACTAATATAAGTAGTTGCAAAAGATGTATTTCTTTGGTAGCAATTAGTTTTCTCTTTATTACCACTATTAATGTGACTTTTTCTTGCAGATTAACCACCATAATGGTTAGGGATCTCCCTAAAATGTGCTGAGGCAAAAGAAAAATCAGGGGCTGCTCATGGCACCATTTTTGTGGTCTTTTCACAGCGTCTCCCCTCCCCCTTGCCACTGATTGGCCAAGGGACCCCAGTGGCCATCAGCCCCACCCCTCATACTAATTAGTGGAGAGTGGTAGGGCCACATGATGGGTAACCTCAGCTGATCAGCAGCAGGGGGAAGGGAGGGGGAATGACTGCTGCTGTCTTTGCTGCTCCCCGCTCCCCTGGCAGGCTGCAAGGCTGGGCTGCAGCGACCCTAAGGAATTGGGAACCAGCATTTTATTTTTAGATTTTTTTTTTCCTGGCAATTTCAGGGCAAAATCACAGGGATTACCATTTTTACAGGGTTTGCAGAAACTGCTTTTTGCAAATAGGGTAGATCCCTAATAATGTCGATCGTCCTGTTTACCAGATTATCTCAGATTATGTTTTTAATAGGAGATCTGACCTGCCACAAATATTATTAATGGCTATGAAGACTTCATTTTCCCATATGAACATGAATTAGATTTTTTTTAAGGGAATTTCACCATATTCTTGGAAATAGTAGCCCAAGGAACTGAGCTTTCAGGGCATTCTGCAGAGCTATATCCTTTAGCACTGCCCACAAGCCCTGTCATGGCACTAAAGTTTTGGAAACTCATGTTATTCTGGAAGTGCAGTTGCTTAAACTAGTCATTTTACTCCTATGCTGGGTTTATGAAAGCAGCCCATGTTCAATCTAGGGTGTACAATTGTCTCTTCTCTCACAAGTAGGAATATACAAAGGTCCTTGAAGAAGGGTTATTTGCAAGTAATTCACATGTATACCTTCCCTTTTATGTTGAAGTTCTCCATATATCTGAGGCTCTTTGGTTCAAGTGAGGAAACTAAGAAAGTTGAGATCTGCAATACATTTGGTAACCTTGAGTGCTAAGCTTTTGGCACCACAAGGAAGTAAACATAGAGCCTGAAAGTACACAGCTTCTTGCATAATTTTAGAACCTCAAGATGCCAAAGATGCCATTTCTATTAGCATGAATATACAAAACCAGTTCTTGGGGGAAAAAAAGTTCCTGATTGATGACCTTTAAATTTGCTTATTGCCAGCCTGTTTTCTCTTTCAAATCTTTTCTTGCTCCATATAAGGGAACAAGAAAAGATGTTCCCTTATATTGGTATTGAGGTAGCTAAAGCTGTTTTATCTCTTTGCATGTGTATATGAGAGAGACCTGATTTGTGTTAGTATTTCTGCTCTCTGACTTTTCTTTTTTGTTTTCTGAGTCTAAGATATTAAATATACAAACTTAATCTACATTTGTATACTTCATAACAGATATTTTAGTACTTAATAGTATTTGTTGCTTGTAAAGCCCTGGGTTCACAGACTATTTGATTTATGATCTAAGCTTGTATCCATGAGAGAGAGAACAATGACAAATGTGAGGTGTAACTTATTTGTTTTGCCTTATATATGTGTTTAATGTCTTGTATATTCAGATTTCGTGTATCAAGCTGTTTTCATTCTTTTAAAGGGTGTCTCCTCTTCAGAAATCTGAAGTTGTAGAAATGGTTAAAAAACAGGTTAAAGTAGTAACACTAGCAATTGGGGATGGAGCAAATGATGTTAGTATGATACAGACGGCGCACGTTGGTGTTGGTATTAGTGGAAATGAAGGGCTACAGGCAGCTAATTCTTCAGATTACTCAATCGCACAGGTAAATGATGATACTGTAAGGCTTTAAAAATATAATTAAATCAGATAGCATTGATCAACATGTAGTCCTAAATATATTTTTCTTTGCCTTTTAGTTCAAGTATCTGAAGAACTTGTTGTTGGTTCATGGTGCTTGGAACTATAACAGGATAGCTAAATGCATCTTATACTGTTTCTACAAGAATATCGTCCTTTATATTATTGAGGTAATGGTATATTAGGTATTTATAGTTTCTCTCAATTATTTAAGGTTTTTCATGATATGGTCTGACTTACTGAAAGAGTTTGCAAACTATTTGAAAATGATCGCTCTAGTAAATACATATTTCCTAGTAATATTATGTATCTTATACTTTGTTTAATCATTCCTATCTAATTTCATTATGAAAAAATAAACTACACATCGAAATCCCCTGCATCTATTTGATTGTTGTCATTGCACAGTTCCTACAGTTTATTAAAACTGTTTTTGTAGATAAATTACTATTTTTCTCAGAAATAAAATTAATTGTTCAACACATGCTTTAAATGTTTTGCTAAATCAGGGTCTAACTAAATACTATCCAATCTACATACAGGCCACAATTCTGAAAACCGCTTAAGCATGTGTTTAAGACTGTCTCTATTCAGAAAGGCACTTAAGCATATTTTTAACTTGAAGAGCAAGTGCACGCCCTTTTTTTGGTTTTTGGTTTTTTTTACACAGGATTCCTACTTCCCTTGGCCCTGTTTAGGAAAGCATCCATCTTAACAACAGAGCTGTGCATGTTTTCCTGAATGGGCTCCTGTGAAAAAAAATAGTTCATGATCATGTAAATAAGCTGTATCATTATGCATCGACATCTGATAGGGATGCTTACGTTTGCAAAATGCTGAAGATGGGCACTCATGGAAATGGAAGCACTTTGCTTCTCAACTTTACCATTTGTAACATTTTTCTGTAGAGTATTAAAAACTCTGTCCCCCTCCTAATCCTGTCTGATTTTTACAGCTTTCTTTCAGTCTTTTCATGTTCTTTAAAACAGAAGCAAAACCAGCAATACTTACTTAATTCAGACTTTAAATATTTAGAGTTTATTTGGGTTCAAATTCAGTTAAATAAAAATTAACCTGTTCCAAAGCTCCAGTAATATTTTTATATACATAAAATATGAATTAGCACTATTTTAATAAAGTATTCAATAAGGATCTTAAAAACAACATCTAGATATAGGAATATGTTTTGGTGATCAGCATTTAAAGAGATCATGCAACTTAATTTGATACGTAAATTTATGTTCTTCAGTTTTGAAAATTTTCCGCAAGTTCTGTTTTTACAAAAGGCAGCATTTACTTTCTTTGATAGTCCTTTTCACAAATCATGCCAGAAATGGTCTTTTCCAGTCTTTTATTTTAAATTTTAATTTAATACAGCATTCAACTTCAGCATAATTGAGTTTCTATTCCACATATATATTTTAAAAAGGAGAAAAAGGGGAACAAAGAATGAAAACTTCAGAGACTGAAAAGTAGGAGGAGGGTAAAAAAGAAAAAAAGTATAAAAAATTAAATATAGCCTTATTTACAATATCCATATACAATATTTTTAAACTATTACAGTTGTAAAATGAAGCAATGGTCAATATCAACAGCACTTCATATACTTAGGTGCTTTCATATTAAGTTTTTCTAAAAATTAGATAAAGTAGCTTATTGTGTTGAGGAGGCCCTAAGTACCCAATTTCTTATTCCAAAGAAGTAATACCTGATTTATACTAGGCATATGCAGGTCTGAAATCTTAATCAGCAAATGCATTATAATACTAAATTTTAACATTAACAAACTTCAGATATACATATTAAATAATAACTTTGCTGTAAATTTTTCATTTATTTTGCATATAAAATGTAATTCTTAACAATTAAACATTATTCAAGGCAAAATGATCTTTAGTTTAATTCCCATATACCCACCTTTTGCTAGCTATCATAACTTTTGCAGATGTTAATGGTTCATGTCAATACTTTGAATGAATAGACAGAAAATACATCACTGAACGTCTCTAGCAAGGACAACTGCCAGTCTTGAATCTCTCTTTTTAGTTTTTTGTCCTGATCAGGCGTGAGAGCAGAGAGCTCAATGACTATTTGTAAGCTTCTGTTTAATATGCAGAAATGCTACATCAGGAAAATGTCTGTTTAAGCTTTTGTGGCCACGCCTCTTCTGTGTCTTGGAACTTCAGAAACCAATCCTCTGAAAGTCTGGTCTGAAGTTGCTTTTTAAAATAAGTTTTCATTGATTGTTGAGGGTTTAAAGGATAATCTAGTAAAATATGCATTTTTACTTATCTTGATTTTTATATCAACAGATCTGTTGATTTTATATTTGTAAGTACCTGTGTAATACCACTGATTGTTATAGAATAGCAATTTTAACTTAATCTAAAATATAAAGGTTTATTCTGGACATTTGTGCAGTGATATGAAATATGTCACTATTCCCCTTACCAACCTTTGTGGGGAGCAAGTTAAGGTCAAGGAGCTACCTCAAAAAAAACATAAAAAGAGATGAACAAGAACAGAAGAATTGTCATACTGAGCCAGGCAAAAGGTTCAACTAGCCAGCTGTCCTGTCTTTGACAGTGGAAAGTAACAAATGACTTAAAGGAAAACTATATAAATGGGGTATGTGTAGCATGATCCTCCCCCTGTCATACCCTCCCAGTCAGCATCAATAGGGTACAACTCAACTATAGTTTAATGCACCCTGAAAACCTATCTTTCGTAAATTTGCATAATCCATTTTTTTAATTGAATTATACCATTGCCCCCAAAAACATCTTGGGCAATGAGTCTCCATGTTAATTACAGGTACCCTAGACAATCAGTATTCATACAGTGTGGATAGAAGAAGGCTTGGAGCCCCTTCAAAAGGGGAACATTTCAAAAGAGCAGCAACTAGTATG
>NW_017729033.1:63525501-63526907 GCF_001723915.1 Gavialis gangeticus | reverse complement strand
TTCAAAAGAGCAGCAACTAGTATGTTTTAATTGTTATATGTGAACCAGCTGAGATTGATTCAAAATGTAGCAAACCCACTCCAGCTGATTGAAGGAGTGTTAAAGTGAGAACCCGTGTGCTGCATTTTGCATGGTTCTTCATCTGTTCACACAACAATTAGAACATACTAGCTGCTACTCTTCAAAATGTTCCCCTATTGAAAGGGCTTCAAGTGCTCATGTGTTCACATGTTTGAACCTTGCGGTGCCACAGTTTGAGGCCTTGGCCCTGCCAGAGGCCAGACCAAGATCTTTCCTGGTTTTATTTTTTCCGAAGATTTGTTGTCTCTTCAGGCACAGCATGTATTTCGAAAATGAAGCTGCAAGATAATAGTGTCCTTTACAGGGTCTATTAACATAACTGTTCCCAGTTTCTCTCCATCTTAACAACCTTAAAAATTGAGTTGGGTAACACTTTAGATTATGAGTCCTGCTGTGAAACAAGTTCCTCCTACTCGCTCCCACTCTAAGCATAACATCTGGAAATGAAGCCATGTGCCTATCTTGGACCATCCCTGACAGCACAACACTAAACTTGAGAGACAAGGAACCAAAGAACAAATCTGATGCATGGTCAGGGTTGCTGTAAGATGCTTACATTTCATTACTCAGGAATTGGCACACATGGAACTGGAGCAAATGGGTGGGGTATGGTTCATAGCAGTGTTCGTGGGTGCAGCACCAAGGTATAAAATCTGTTTGAAAGTTTAAGAATGCATTTCACATTTTTAAAGCAGTAAAAGTGTTGTAATGCCATGCGTCTTGGAACAGCCTCATAGTTCATGTTGTTCTTAAAGTAGAGTTAAAATTGGATATACACTTTTGTGTTTCTTTAAGACAAGTAGTCAGTTGGTATAAAATTTCCCATGCAGCTAACTTTTTTATTTTTTTTAAATTTATTATAAAGTTCTTGTTTATGTTACTTTCACACATTTTATTAGTAAGCTTTTTAAACCCTGGCTTTGACAAAAGGTATTTTCTTCTCATTTCTACTTTTTATTTTTTGATCAATTATTTTTTTAGAAGCAATACCAAATCCCCTATAGCTTGCTAGACAAATTGGGAAATGAGCAGAGAAGAAGATTGATTTGTGTTCATTTTTAACTGTTAGTAAAATAGTAAGTAACAGTTTTTGCCATGCACACAGGGTCTATGTTTTGATTGGGCCTGGGTGTACATAAGCTTACTTGGGGGAGAAATACCCAGGCATAGATCAGAAAGCACACTTGCTAGTCATACTATTCAGTGGACCAGGGTTTATATGAAGATACTGGCACAAGTACAGGTTTACAAAAAAAATCTCCTTTTAATAGTTGTTTTCCTGTCTCTACCCAAGCCCCCATTCCTAAGTAGGCATTAAATACCAT
>NW_017729033.1:63510650-63520501 GCF_001723915.1 Gavialis gangeticus | reverse complement strand
TGAAGATACTGGCACAAGTACAGGTTTACAAAAAAAATCTCCTTTTAATAGTTGTTTTCCTGTCTCTACCCAAGCCCCCATTCCTAAGTAGGCATTAAATACCATAGAAAATGAATACATGAAAAAAATTGATTTTTGAAGCAGCCAAACTTGCTACACATATTACAAACCCATAAAAGTAAGGAAATTAAAGGTAAGCCACCTAACAATGTATACCATTGCACCTGTCACCCAGCTATCATGTACTTGAAACTGGAGAAAACAGCCACAACTGCTTGTGCTACATACCAGGCCCCACAACTTTGATTCCATCATACTAGAGATCTGAAACATCATTCCCCCTAACTGGCATTATTCGTGCACCTGTCTATGAAAGTACCAAGTCCCAGTACAACCAAGTATTCTACCAACCATCCACATCTCCCAGTGTCAAGTTTTTAAAAATCAAGTAAAGGGATATCTACAGAAGAAGAATATTCAATAGTTATTTTCAGTTTAGTTTTAATACCCTAAAAAAATACACATACATGTTGTATGTTAAGATTATAAAAATCAAGCACTAAAAAGCTAGGATCTGCCAAAAAATAGTGTTGGCTGTGCAGCCTTTACAGTACATGTTCATATGTTAACACAATTGGGATCTGATCCCAAAATCATACCATGCCACGTGGGACTCCAGGATTGAAGACAAATTCCCTGATCCTGTGGTTCACAGGCACAAGGATCTGCCTGTATGTGATTTTTTTTTTTAAAGGTGTTGGCACATGGGGACCCCAGAATCAGGGAATGGCTCCCTGATCCAAAGGTCCCCATGACTGGGATGAGTCAAGTGCCTTGCATGTTGTGCTGAGCCGCACAGTTCATCCCAACCTAGCACGGTGCTTGCCTTGCCTTACAGCTCCCGTGGGGTCTGAGGAGCAAGTCTTGTTCTGCTGCCGAGTTCCAGTGAGTTGTGGGGCTCCTCATGACTTGGCACCCTGGCTCAGCTGGTGGGCTCCCCTCCACTTTGCTCCCTGAAAACAACTGTGCAGCTTCATGCAGGGGCTGTCAGTCATACAGGGCTGCACCATGGAACTGTTAGCCTGCTAATGGGAAAGCTGTCAAGCAAGCCCCACCACCATCCACAAAAAAGTTACACACTTTGTAGATTTGGGGGTGGGGGTCGTTGCAGCCTGTTTCCTGTTTTGTTACATTATTGATTCCCTGAATGCGTGACAGGTTACTATTTATGGTGCAATTTACAGGTTAATTTCATCTCAAGTGTAACTTTTGTCAGGGGCCTTATTTATACGTTATGTACACATGCATTTTATTACAAGCTACATGATCACATACTGTTTGTTCAAGAGAAGACGGACCTAATTCAGGAGTCTGAATGGGCTGTGAATGGAATAAAGGATTTTAAGAAAGAAAAAGAATGTGTTGTGTTTAAGGCACAGGGATAAAACCCAGAAACCTGAGTTCCATTAGGTTATCTATGACCCTGATTTAGGAAAATGTTTAAGTGTATACATAGTCTAGTAAGACAACAGGATACTGTTTTCCTCAACAGGGGCCGTAATGTCTACCTGTACACTGTAAAGACATTACATCTATAAAGGTACATATCTATCTTGCCTTCTACCTGTAAGATAATTGTAGTAATGCTGCACAGGCCACGTTTAATTTGAGTATTCTTCAGATACTGAGTTCTTGACTTTGCAAGTTTTAACAATTTCTAATAAAAATGGTATACTTATAGTATTGCTATCTCAATTTTAGCTGCCTAATATTTTAACTTTTCAATTTTTTTTCTTCAAGCTATAACACTGCCATTGTTTTCAGTAGATCCTTGAAACTTAGAGGGAAAAGGCAGGACTCCAGAGGTGCCTTTTCTCTTCTCCATTAAATTCCATTCAAGTTTAGCTGAAAGAATTTTTCAAAATCACCATTTTCCTGTGCAAAGAATGAGATGAAAAGAGTAATATGTGATTATGTAGTTAAAGACTATAACATAATGCCTACACATGGGGGAGTACAATTAAGGCTGGACAGAATCCTAAATTCTGGCACTTCCTAACTTTTACCTTTTGAGTGCTTAAATTAGCAGTTCAAATATTATTCTTCTAACATACTGCTTTTTCTATTTTAGTTATACAACTGTATTGGCATCTTACATGCTAGTATAGTAAGATATGGCTTTTGGAGAGTTATTGCTAAGAACCATTAGTTACTATGTTTTATATACTCACAGAAATGTGTTTACATCATACTTGAAAAAATTCAGAATATGTAAAACAATAGACCACAGTAGACTCTGACCTGTCAGTTGTCATACAGTACTGTTTCTTTCCAAACAATAACTAAGATATTAAAACACAAAATAAGTTTGAGCACACCAATCATAGAGCGAGCTGAGGAAATTAAATATTAAGATTAGCAAACAGTATTTTATGATAGTTTATAAGTCATAGTTCTTATTAATGAATTTTAGCCAACATGGAGTATGAGTCTTAAGTTTTAATTTCTTTGCTTAATGGGTCTCAGTTTTAGGATTATTTTAACTTTTTAATGTTTGTGTGTGCACAAAATAGCTCTTTTTTTTTCTTTTCCATCTCACAATCAAGATATTTATTTTTATGTACGTTCAAGCATTTCATTGTGATAAAATAAGGCCAGTTTGTTCATAGAAACTGGTCATGTAGAGGCCAGCCTGGGTATATATTGATAAACGGTGAATTTGTAGCAATTCATGCTTCCATAATGTGGTTAAATGAAACGTGAACTGTAGCAAAGTCTGTGCAACACAGCATCTAAAATTCACTTGACTAGCATGTCAGTCTTTTTCTTTGTTTTTGTGCAATCTTATTGCTGAGCAATGATCTATGCTGATTCAAAGTTATTTTTAAATTCCATTTCATATAGTGTTTTGTATTTAAAACAGTAGAAATGTTAAGTTGCCAAAATATTGGTTTTCTGTGATATTTAAATAAACTAGAAAGCTTCAATTATAAGTAGAAATATTGTTTTAGATTACATTTATTTTTAATGTGAATTTATATTTAAATTGATCAGGTGAATAAAATATAAATGATTGATATAATTGATTTAATGAATAAACTTATAAATAGCAAATTTCATTAGCACCTGATTCTTCCCATTTGGTTTTATTGGCTATTTCACCCTACATTCCTCTCCTACTGAGTAGTGTACTAGAAAATAGGAGCAAGTCTGGCAGAATTATGCCATAAAGAACCTTATTTCATGTGAAATCTTGTGCTAGGGATTATACTAATATAAAAAAGGCCTTCTAAAGTACTCTTCTCAAATACTCTAAACCGTTTTGCAAATGAAGCTCAGTGCTTGTTTTTTCTATTGGAAACCTTGATCTAATTGAGTAGTGAGATCTGTGGGGAAAAGTACTGTGTATTTTTCAGTGCAGAACCTGTACTTAAATAAAACATTTTAATGGAAAATTGTTTGCACTAACTGGTCTTTATAAGATGAGGCTTAAATTTTATTTGTGGATTTTCTCTGAATTGAATTTTCATTCTCAGATTCAAAATATTGTACTAAAATGTAGTACAATTCCATAAATCATTTTGAAAACATGTAATCCACCTCAATTGTTCTTTTTTAATCTAGTTTCTTTGTAGAAACAGGTTAAGATTTTGTTAAAGATAAAGAATTGCTAATTTATGTGACTAGTGATGTGTTTTGAAAATGTCCTTTTAGTGAAAAAGCTAAAGTATATTTTAAAACATGTAAAAATATTTAAGCCCTGTGTCTTGACTTTTTTTCCAGATCTGGTTTGCTTTTGTTAATGGCTTTTCTGGACAAATTCTGTTTGAGAGATGGTGTATAGGTCTTTACAACGTGGTGAGTTTTTTGTACGTCTTTAATTCCTGTTTTAACCATTTACATTAAAGTTTTTTTATTTTTATTTTTAATAACTTAGCTCTCCAGTTCTGTGATTTATTTATGTATTTATTAGATGTTTACAGCTATGCCTCCACTGACTCTTGGAATATTTGAAAGATCCTGCCAAAAAGAAAATATGCTAAAATATCCTGAGTTATATAAGACTTCTCAAAATGCTCTGGACTTCAACACAAAGGTAGAAGTTACTTTAATTGAAATTAAAGCAATCTTTAATAATCGTAAGCTGTGATGATCCATTTTATTTCTGTCATGAATTCATGTAAAGTTAAAAATTAAGAGTTGCTCTTTTAGTATTCTCATCTGTCTTCAATGACTGGAAATGATTGTGTGAAAGCACAAATCATATTTATCCAGTTTGGAGACTCTGGAAAGTACTATTAAAAATAAACTGTTGTCTCTTGGTAATAAAGCTGTCTGCTGGAGGCAGAAGTGATTTGTCCTCTTGGTCTTCAGGCCTTCTGTACTTGCACTGTTGTGTGGAAATGGATTACTGACCCCTGTGGAGAAGTAAAGCAAAGGACAATAAGAGCTGTCATTAAATTTGTAGGGGAGGAGCCTTACACCATTCTTCATTAATTTTGGGCTGTGGAAAAAAAACAGTCATTTTTGTTTTATCAAGAAAAATAAATTGTGTATTAACTGAGGTCTGCGGCTAATGTTGGTAGGAATTGGGAGATAACTGTATTGCAGAGTTTAGTTTTGAAAAAAATAGCAGAAATACAACTGAAAGTTGGATTTGGTTTTAGAATCCATACAACTTGTTTTTGGATTTTATTTAAATAGAAAAATCATAAAAATAAAGGAAAAGCAAACTGAAATCCTAGAAACTGCAATTTTTTTAAGCTTGCCACATTTGTACTTATCAAGTAAATTATTGACTTTGTATTTTGTGTTTTAGGGAATAGCATGAAATTATATATAGATATAGATATATATGTATATATTTTATGCACATATTGATGGGCAGTACAATTTTGTTATGCTGATTTAATTTTAAAATAATATTTATTTGGCAAGCTTCAAATAATGTAAGTAAATATTTGAGTAATCATAGTTAAAGATATTGCTACCTAAATGCTCAATTTATGGTCTCTGCTTAGAAACATCTCTATATGATGATCAGTAATAGATTTTGTGTGATAATGTAATAGGACTGGATTCTCACCTGGTCAATAGGAATTAAGTCAATTGTTTATATGAAGTTAAACTCACTGAGAAATCGACCCATTCTATATAATATGTAAGTTCTACACTGTCTTTGCTCAGACAAATGGGTACAAATTTCACTTCAGGCACTCCTTTTTTGCCTGAGAACAAAGCTGAAAATTGCTGGTCAGGAATATGGGTAAAATAGAGAGTTTATTGTATAATGGTAACTACTTTTAAAATGTGTAAGATTTTAATTTTTGGATTGAGATCCATCATAGATCTGCTTTTAGTGCTGCACAAGAGAGTAGTGCTGTCCATTCCTAATAGAGTAACATGTATGTATCAGAATTATATATATTGGTACTTTTACTCTGCTTCAGAGTACTATACTCTGTACCTACTATACTGTACATACTATAGTAACAGATTATTATATTTTCTAGTGTATATTTTTATTTAAATATATTCCTGGTAGTTCATAATATTTAAAACACACTAACTAGGCCCAAAGCAAAGTATCCTGCTGAGTACTATTGTTGAAAAATGATATGCTACCAGACTTTATAGTTAACTGATCCAAAAGATTTTAAATCGGGTCAGTTGCATCCATATGTGCTTCAAAAAATTAAATGTGTAATTTTTAAATGGATAAATGTTTCCATTTAAAAATTGCTAACTTTTAGTGTTCAGAGTTGTGCCAAAGCTTTCACTAACTTTAGTGGAAATATTGTGTGGCTCTATCCATGAAAGTCTTTGAAAAGTTATAAGGAAATGGCAACAAAATGCCTAGCTATATAAGCATTTAGAATCAGATGATGCAAAGGTTTGTTATGGTAAAAAGGGTCAGAGGTTATGAGGCCATGATAGAGGTTAAAGGATTAGCATGTGACAATAAGTAGTGGTCAGGAAAATGGAAAAGTAGAACTAATTTTTCTTGCACCCACCTGTGCTTTCTGTCAAATAAAAACTTGTGGTAGTGACATAGTGAGGGGGAGAGACAGAGGTTAATGAGTAACACAAGTTCAAATGTGCAAAGTATTGGAGCGTAAATTGGATCATACAACCCGGTGTAGTGGGGTAAGCTAACAAAGAACTTTGAGACGCAGTGGAAAATGCTATAAGGCAGGCAACTTAATTTCTATTGTTTGAACTGCCTTAAAAGTGTTAATACGTGTCAGCTTTGTACAATAAAGCTTATGGATGTAAACAGCATTTCTAATAATAAAACATGACTGCTGTCCTGAAGGATGCAAGTGTTCAAAATTAATTTTTCTCTATAGTTCATTAAGTTTTTCGTACCTGTATATATTATAAACTATAAACCTCACTGATGGTCTATTTATATTTAATGTACATAACTATTTTAATAAGTATGTCTTTTGTAAATGGCAATACATTTGTTAGTAAAATTATAGTAGTTTAGTGTAAATGTAATATTGTTTAGTAATGTATTTCCTATAAAATAGGAAAGCTTTTATGTGACATGCTACCTTAAATATAGTGATATATATGATGAAAACCAAGAAAAAAAATTAAATGAGAGATTAGTTAAAATGATTCTAAGACAGAGTCTAGGTATATAAAAATGTTGTGTTTCATGCAAAATGTACATAATAGGGACATTATGTGAGAGAAGAAAATCTAAACCCTAAATTTTCCATTGTGATAAAAATATTGTTTTTTATATACGTTTTAAAATTGTCTGATAACTTGAAATTAAAAGTGAGATAATAAGCACCTTTTTCAAAACATATAAATAAGTGACCCATGAAAAGCTGAGAGGCAGAAAGTGCCTATCAGTTTTATTAGTTCACAGAGGTGGCCTGGCAGAAACGCATTTTGTGAATCTAGCTGAAAGATAAAAAAGAAAGGTCAGGGTTCAGAGAGCTAGTTTATCGCAAATGGTTCTCATGGATTTTTGTTTTCCCTTAGGTTTTCTGGCTTCATTGTTTAAATGGCCTCTTCCACTCATTTATTCTGTTTTGGTTTCCACTAAAAGCCCTCCAGGATGGTAAGTAAGTAAAAGGGGTGCACACACTGAATTTTTTTTTTTACTTTTCTTGAAAAATAATATCCCAGAACTACTGTCATAAGTACTAACAGTATTATATTTTTTCCCAGTTCCCAGTCTCCCACAACTTTTGGAAAGTATATTTCGGGGCTTTCTATATCAGTTGCATGGGCTGTTGCCAGCAGGAAAAATACTAGTGAATTTTTCAGAAGATCCTAGGTTCCTTGGACAATCTCACTCGTGTGTTGTGGGGGGGCGGAATTGAAATAACATTTTAGTGGAACCTGCCATTTTTGTTAAGGCTTAATTCATTTTTCCAGGGAAATATTGACTCTAAAACCTTTTGCTAATTTCATAAAATCATTGGGTTGGCAAGGCCCTCGGGTCATGTTGTCCATTCCTCTGAACAGTTACAGGATTTGCTGTTCCTAAACGAGTCCTATGTAGATGCCTATCCAGCCTCATATTGAAAACCTATAATGAAGGAGATTCCCCAACTTCACTTAGCAGCTGGTTACTTTGTCCTGCAGTTTGTACAATTAAAAAGTTTTTTTTTTTTTCCTGCATTTTGATCTAAATCTGGCTTGCTGCCCTTTGTGCCAAGGAAAATCTGTTTACCATTTTCTTTACGGTAATCTTTCAAATATTGGAGATCTTCTGTCACAACCCACCTTAAACTTCTTTTCTCTAAATTAAACACATCTAGTCATTCAGTTTTTCCTCCATTTGATTCCAGTCTGGTCTCCAGGTTTTTTTTTTTCTGATGCTACCTTTATTGTGGTTTCTTTCCTAGGCTTTCACATCTGACCAAACATAGAATTGGACCAGGGTGTCAAACTCACCTGGAGTCTCATGCTAGATCTAGACTGCAAGGCTCCTTGTGGTCTAGATCCAGCTGGAATGAGAGGGCTGCCACAGAGGTTGTTGCAGCTGCAGCGAGAGGTTTGGCAGCAGCAGGTCTGAAGAAGTGTGCCTAGGAGTGGCCAATGCTAAGCTTGCTAACAATGACAATGCCCAGTGGGGCCAGAGGGCCCCAGATTCTGTGACGTACTGTGGTCCCCAACCTCTGGCACCCACTTGCAGCCTAGTGACCCAGTTTGAATTCAGCCTGTGGGCTATATGTATGACACTCTGGGCTTAGACCTTACCACCACTGTGACGTAAAGCAGTATCATTCACATTTTAAAAGGGAAAGGCTGAGGTACATATTGGATTTTTATGTTGCAGAACCTGGGATAGAAACATTTTCTACTACTATGCACCCTTCATGACTTTATTTAACCTATCTTAATCCCCTTCAGCCTTTTCCTTTCCAGACTAAAAAGTAGTAGTCTTTTTCATTTCTCCTAATATGGCAACTGCCCTAGACCCCTGCTCATCTTTGTTGAATCTAAAACATGCAGATTTGCAAAAATATAAAGATCATGATGTTGGCCTGAATATTTTCTGAACTGACACAAATCCAAGGGTGTGGACCTACCCATGATTATTACTGCATAATTTAACCCAGATTTTACTCTAGCAAATTTACTGTGTGATCATGAGAAAATGCATGACCAGTTCTCCCAACTGCCTTTAGAAAGCCCTATTGTGACAGCTGCCCAGTGTGTGGTATAGGAAATAATTTGCATTGAGCAAACTGCCTTCCCAGAATTAAATTGACCAGGGACGTAGACGCAGAATGTGTTCTGCATGGTAACTTTCCTATGGATACAGCATCTTATTCAGGGGTAACTTTAGTTTTAAATAATTTACTATTTAATAGGGCTATGCATCTTGTCTGTTTATTTTTATTTATAAAGTCAATTTACTGACTAATACACAAAGAGTTGTCTCTTCAAACCCTAAGGCTGTCAATGAAAGCTGCCTGACTTGGGCCTACATGATGAGTACATACTACATTGTTTTTCACACTCTCTTTGAAGAAAGTTGTTTTGGAAAAAAATAAAATTAAAAGTATATATTAATTTATTAGGTATTTTGCATTAATTGGCTTCTTTGGAAAGCACAAGTCAGCAGCAATCGAAGATTCTAGACAGCTGAAGTACTAACAATTGGTAGTGTGACCAGTGGGTGACACTTCCCCACTGATCATCACTACTTAAGATAAAAACTCTTTATAGGTCACCTGAGGAGTTGTGCTTTGCTTGGTGTTGGGAGCAAAAGATTTTGAATTACCTGAAGTGAGAGTCCTGTTAGATTATATCTTTTCAAAATCTAAATTATGAATCAATTTAACATGCCTTTTTTTAAAACTTATCATTCTGTTTTGCTGCAGGTACTGTTTTTGGCAATGGTAAAACATCAGATTACCTACTTTTGGGAAACATTGTTTACACTGTAAGTCTTGCTACACTTGTCTGGGATTCTATCGCATCATTTTTTTCTAATCTGTTTCTCTCAGCTTTTCCATCTTTCATTCTACCCACACAATATATGGGGACTCCCCCACCATGATGCAAGACAGACTCGAGGGGAACGCCTCCAGATCTCAGGTTGGGGAGGACTGGGTTAGAGAGCTTCTGGAGGGGCTGGATGTGTTCAAATCAGCGGGTCCAGATGCTCCCTACCCAAGGATGTTGAGGGTGCTAGCAGAGGTTATTGCAGGGCCCTTGGCACAGCTTTATGAGCGGTCGTGGTGCTCGAGCCAGGTGCCAGATGATTGGAAGATAGCCAACGTGGTCCCCATCTTTAAAAAAGGGAGGAGGGAGGGACCTGGTTATCTGTAGGCCCGTCAGTCTTACCTCAATCCTAGGAAAACTCTTTGAGA
>NW_017729033.1:63508833-63510165 GCF_001723915.1 Gavialis gangeticus | reverse complement strand
GGCCACAAGTTGTTGGAGAGTAGGTTTAGATTAGACATCCGTAAGAACTACTTCACAGTTAGGGCAGCTAGGAGCTGGAATCAACTTCCAAGGGAAGTGGTGCTGGCTCCTACCCTGGGGGTCTTTAAGAAGAGGCTTGATGCCTACCTGGCCAGAGTCATTTGAGCCTGGTTTTTCTCCTGCCCAGGTGGGGGTTTGGACTTGAAGATCTACAAGGTCCCTTCCGACCCTACTTCTGTGATTCTATGAAAATGTTATATTTACTGATTATAAATAATTGTATACTATGCATGTATATTATTAATACTTTTGACTTCTCATTTTTCTATATGAAAGAGTTGATACAATGTTGTGTCTCACAAATAAAGTGAAGAAACAAGATTATTCTCAGGGCACCATCTGCAACCATCATTTTAAAGTTGAATTAGGTTCTGTCAGTTTTCTAGCCATGTTCAAAGTAGGCCTTAGCAATTGGATTGCAATAGAGCATAGACAGGAGCAAGGTGTTCAGGTAGTGTAACTGGATTGCTTCCCACATGCTCAGAAGCACAAGTATGGGCATGTAGGTAATTAACAGTCCAAAACAGAGGCTCTATCTTGGGTCTCTTGAATCTCACAACTGTATCACCTTCTGAAATGGAGACATCAAAATTCCACCTAAGTTTCATTGAGGTGCGTGTGGGACCAAACCAGACATGGTTTGCTGCCCTCAGATAACATACAGGGAGTTGTCAGATATGCTTAATGGGATATGTAATTCTTCTGATTAAAGGATGTTCATCCTTGAGCCATCTGAGTTTTATAGCAGTTCAGATCTTAGAAAATACCTGCACTTACATACTTGGCCAACACTACCACTAAAAACAGACCCAGTTTATTCCAGGCTGTGATTGTCCCTGTTCTGACTTGCATCAGAACAGGATGGGACAATCTTACACATGCAGCTTGATGGCAGTTGATTTGAATTAGCTGCTATTGTCCCAGGGGAAAAACTGTTATCTTGATACTTCACAGATACTTAAACTGGGACAATGGGCTTGTATGCTTGTAGGATCCCAGGATAAAAGGTTTTGTCCAAGGAGAAACCTATGTATATTTTAGTTTATGTATAAAATAGGGCAGTGGTTCTCAACCTTTTTGGACTCGAAACTCCCCTCACTCCCAACCTATAGCCCTCTGGCCCTGTTGGTGTGCCTCACTACTGATCTGCAGCCCCCTGGCCCTGCCAGTGCCCTGCATTCCTGACTCACAGTGGGAGTGGAAGGGGAGGAGTATATGGGATGGGGGTGTGACCTAGCTGCTGCCACTCCCAGTCAGGCCACTTACAAGGAA
>NW_017729033.1:63494412-63508727 GCF_001723915.1 Gavialis gangeticus | reverse complement strand
TCAAGGAAGTGAGGGCAGTGTGCCCCCTTCTTCCTCCCCCCCCCCACTTCCCCCCAGTCCGTTACTGCTGTTGCTGGCAGTGCAGCTGGTGGTGGGGCGGTCCTGGCAGGAATGAGTATCACTGTCCTCCTCCACCCTCCTGTACCAGGTCCCACTGGCCAGTCTGGCCGGACTGCAGCCCCATACCTGCTGCGGGTGCAGTAATCAGGGGGCACATGCCCCTCCCCCCACAACATGTCACCTATGCCCCCTCCCCACAAGACTTACCTGTGGGGAGCTGTAGGAGCTGCTCTCCACTGCTGCCTGGCTGCTATGTGCATGTGTGTGCACAAACATGCATGTGGTGCCCTGTGTTGTATTGGCCATCTCCTGCTCCTCCCAGCTCCAAGCATCCCCTTGCAGGAGGAATACTGCCAGCCTGCAAGGGGAAACCCATAGTTTCCCAATCCATGATTTTCTCCTTTAAAGGAGAAAATCTGCATCTCCATAAATCTGATGGTGGCAGTGGCAGCAGGTTCAGCCTGGGTGTGGGCTGCCCTGACCTTGGAGATCATGTTCTCACAAGATCCACAGCCCTGCAGGCCCCCTGAAACCTGCTCACAAACCCCTAGTTGAGAACCGTTAGAATAGGGGACATCTAGGCTAGGAACAGAAGTTGCATGTGCCTGAATTTATAAGATCTGATAAGATGTGGCTGAATTTATCCAGAACAAAAATATCCTGGGATTGGTGTGTACACACGTCACCTTTCTAATCAGGATTTAGTGAGCAGCTGAATGCAGTACCATATTTCTGCCATTTATTCAATGATACTAACTCAGGATAACTGCACAGATGTGCTCTGCAGTGTCCTAGGATAAATTGTTGCTACCTTTTAGCCAAGGATTTTTTAGGATTTACTCTGAGATAAAGGAGCATCTGTACATTTACTTCCACTTTGTCCCAAAATAAAATGTTGTATCCCAGGGTATGTGTGATGTCTAAGTGCAGCCCTAGAAGTTCTTGCCTGCCCACCTGCAAAGTGCTCCGTGCTGCACTGACTCCTGGCCAGACTGTGCCCCATGCCCCTACATTTCCAGGACTCCAATTATAATTCCCAGTTGCTGGCTGGGACCAGCCTCTGAAGTCCAGGATTGTCCTAGCTAATCCGTGACATATGGTCACCCTAGACATGAGGCTCTGTAGCTACTAACAGATGCGTTATTTGATTATGGGAACACAGAGCAGGACCTGTAACATACACAACAGTGAGCTACAGAACTATGTAGTAACTGCTCCTTTGGTTAAAAGACATCTTAGTTTCTTCTACAGAGCTCCCTAGTATAGATATATAAATACTTTTAAGATTCCTGACACTAACCATACTGATTTTTATCAGCTGAATATGTAAGCCTTTCTAAAGGGCTGCTAATTGATAAGAAATTAAAATCCTGCACCTATTTGGGAGGAAGGTTTATTCCTCTGCAATCCTAATTTTACGAACTATCAACTGTCAAAGCAGTATGGATGATTTACTTATCTCTGAATTGGATGTCTTAACTCTGGTTAGATCACAGCTGTGCCCAGGCTCCAGCCCGCCCTGTCACTGCCACAGGATCCTGACCCACGTCCCAGAGCAGCTCCCCACCCAGCCACACACCACGCCAGCACTACTGGGGCTGGTCTCTGTGGAAACCCTGACCCCATACTGTGACAAACCCCGCTGCTCCTGCCGTCTCCATGGAAACCAGCCACAGTGACACAGGCAGGGGCTGGTGGGAAATGGAGTCTGGCTGCTGGCCGGACTCACCATTTTGCCCACCCCTGAGTTAGAATATGTTGTTGTTGATAATCATTCTGAGTTTTTTCAAGATTTTTATAAAGAGGTTACAAGACCTCATTATTTTGTACACAGTAAATGCTCTTTGGGTTTAGCTGTTGTTATCAATCCTTTGGTTTCAAAATTCTGGTCTTCTGGCTGAGATGTAGACAAATGAATAGACCATTTTTACATTCAGACTAGGTAGAACTTTTAAAAAAATTTAAGATATTCAGATAAAAATCTAGGTCTTTCAACTCAGTTTAAGTATAGAAGCTATCAATTATTTTCCCAGTATCTGAAGATGCCAAGTCAGTTTTTCTCCCTTAAATAGAATGCAGTCATAGAAGTGTCTTAGATCAGGTCACTTCAGATCAGGTCACTTCTTCAAGAAGTGTGTCAAAATTCAAGACCAAAGAAATCAGTTTGTGTCTTTAAGATTAGCAAATATGACTAAAAAACTTGATTCCATTTTCTCTTTTTTCAGAGAAGTTTTCTATGAGCCACTTCTAAACACAAATGGTTTTGGATACAGAAGCTCAAGAATTATTCTAGAAAAGGGCTTTACAGCCCATGTTTCTTTATGCCAAAAAACTCTGAGTATCTGAGAAAAATACCCATAATTTTACTATCTGAGGATCATTAATTGAATAAGAGTACACCTTTGCTCATAATACACTCAGATTTTCTGAAAACAATAATATCTAATAATAATATAAGTCAAATGGGATCTTACACTTCCTATTCAGGCAGACCAAAAAAAAAGAAAACTTTAACAATATTTTAAATGTCTCCTGTGATGCTAAAGAATCTACACAACATGGGTTTTTTAAAATAGAATTCATTCAAATAAGAGGGTACATTCCAAACCCATTGAAATCAATAAAAAGGAATCCCTTTGCCATCAAAGTTTTAGATCAAATCCTAAATGAGGAATTTATGTAAGAAGGTCATTAGTGTACTGGGTACATTGAAGTTCACAGTGCTTTATATTGAAATTAAATTAAAAATAATAAATAGTAAGATTCTGAATGTAACCAGTGGGTTATATCAATAGAAATATGAATCAAATCTTGGTAATATAATAATACACCTGAGTGTATTATTAGCAAAGGAGTACTCTTATTCAATTAATGTTCCTCAGATAGTAAAATTACAGGTATTTTTCTCAGCTACTCATCAGAGTTTTTTGGTATGTGTGCCATTGATAATGTAGAGGGAATCAGACTTATAGAAGAAAAATAATGGATTTCTTTTCTTTTCAGTTTGTGGTGATAACTGTGTGTTTAAAAGCTGGGTTAGAGACCTCATATTGGACATTGGTAAGAAAATGCCTTTTTATTCATATGCTAACTACACTATTAAAATATGTGGTAGATGATGTATTTTCCTGATGATAACAATTATCATTATTACTTATTAATAATTACATTTAGGACTGTACAGGCACCTCACAATGTCAAGTAAAGACTCAACCCTTTCCTGAAATGTTACAGTATGTGGGTCACAAACAAATGAAAAGCAGAGTAAAGGAGAGACTTGGAGCAAAATTATGTTAATATGTTTTGTTCAGAAAGGTATGTGGCTAGAAGTTGGGTGTAATTGCTAAGCTACCTGAAAGCTTCATGTCCAGTTTTTTTTTTGTTTGAAAATCGGTAGTTTTTTGCTCCAACCAATAGTCAGTAGGAGACTTAGCACCAATGTAGAAGTAGCAGAGTCAGGTGAGTGCCAGGTGCTCTGAAAATCCCTCCTTGCATCATTTGCACGGTAAACTTCAGGGGACCAAGGCCATCTTTTGTATAGTATATGCTGTGTAGTTCTTCATTTTAGGCACTGAACAGATACTAATATAATTGATTCTTCTTCTCTCTCATTTTTTAACAGTTTAGCCATATAGCAATATGGGGCAGCATTGCACTTTGGGTAGTATTTTTTGGAATCTACTCCTCTTTGTGGCCAATCATTCCTATGGCACCTGATATGTCAGGAGAGGTAATGTGCATTTCTTTACTAATCTCCAAATGTGGGTTGAATATTTAGGATCTAATCTTTGCTGGGTACAGGAGAGAATTCTGAGAATTTTTACTGGTATTTGAGAGGATCTTTTTCACACCATTACTGTATATTAAACAAGCCTAGCTTATATTTGTAGATTTTACCTAATGCAACTAACTGTGGTAATATTGTCTCCTTAAAGTAGCATAAACGTGCACTTGCAAAAGTGATATATTCTGGGTTGCTTAAAAGGTTCTCTGTTTGGTTAGATTATGCAACAGAATTGGAAATTAATATTTAATTTAGTTGTAAGATGTACAGAACCTTAACATGTTTCAACTTCCATTAAGAAACTTCCATGTGACTTTATTGAGTTCTCAGTGTTGCTGCTGCTGTTTGGCTGGATCATTTTCCTTATATTTATTTTTATTTATGTGCTTTTTGCTATCCTTTCCATCAAAGGCTCAGGGCAGTGTACAGCAAGAGAAATGAAACAACTAGAACAAATACAAAACAATAACAAAATAAGACAAAATAAAACAGAGACCTAATAACATCAATCATCTTGGCCTAGTTATGGTTGCTAAATGCCTGTCCAAATAGAAAAGTGCTAGAATGCTTCTGAAAGATGTCCAGGCTTAGGCTGTGGCAGGCCTTTACAGGGAGGGAGTTCCAGAACTGAGAGGAAGCTGCTGAGAATGGCCTCTGACATGTCCTCGCCAAGTGGACTTGATGTACTGATTTTACTCGCAAGAGTTGTGCTCTTGGTTGACCTTGGGGATTGTGATAGGACAGATGGAAGAACGCCCTTAGGTTTGTAGGGCCCAGGCTATTTAGAGCCTTTTAAGTCAGAACTAGCACCTTGAATTGTACCCAGAAAGCTACTGTGGGAGCCAGCACAGACGCTAGAGGACTGGAGTTATAGACTTCTGGTGACCCACTCTTGTCAGAAGGCAAGCCCTCCATAGAGTACATTGCAGTAGTTTATCCTTGAAGTAAAAAAGGCATGGATAATAGTGGCCAGATCATAATCTGAAAGAAGGGTAGCAGTCTTCTTACCAAATGGAGTTGGTAAAAGTCTGTCCTAGTCATAGCCACCACCTGGAGAGTCAGGTGCAGCGGAAGATCCAGAAGAATCCTAAAGCTAGAAACCTGAGTGACCAGGGGAGGCTGAACCCCATCTATGAGTGTTTCAGTCCTCCTCAAGTTAAGTGGTGTTCCCTCCGCACCATCACCTCTGTCTTCTCTGGATTCCAGTAGATTCACCCGCATCCAGTCCCCAGCTGTAGCTAGGCCTTGGGAAAGGAGTGATTGCAGGGCCAGGGTCAGAAGAGAAGAGGGAGAGCTGGCTATTATCAACATATTGATGGCATCTCACTCAAAATCTAGGTACAATCTCTCCTCATATAAACATTGAACAGGAGGGACATCAAGATGGAGCCCTGGGCTACCCCATAGAAAAGGTTCAGAGGGAATAACAAACACTTGCCTATCACCACCCTCTGGCACCCCCATGCTAGGAAAGAGTGGAACCAATTTAGAGCTGTCCCACAAATACCAACCAGGTCATTTAAATGTTTCTATCAGTGCCTAAAGTGTAACAGGTATTTAAATCTTTTTACTGCATTTTTGGATTTATCTTGAATTTAGTGCAAGTACCTTTTATAGAGTTATCAAGTGTCCTCAGAGGCTTTTACGCTCTAATTTGCATGCGGCTTAAGCTGGTCAAAAATGTAAGGGATTGTTTTCCTTAAAAATATCATAAAATGCTTCCTTTTTCAGAATCTGTGAACTTCTAAACGGGTTTAATTAATTTGGATCCTCACAAAGCTAAAGCATTCTTCTTTTGAGCTACTAAATTTTTGTGTGTTCAACTTGTATTGAACATGGAAGTTCTTTTTTTTTTAAGTCATTCTCATTCCAGTCACTAAATGAATGATTGGGCTTGCAACTCAAATGACCAATATGAAATTTTGCAAGAACAAAGTAGTGCTACAGACTCACTAAGATTCCTTTCCATGGTAGAAAGGAATTCCATTCCACTTCAGTTTTGCTAGAGAACTTTTCGTATCATCTGATGAACAACTTTGTCATAAAGGAACTTACTGGATGGTTCTGTGCTGATCACAGGTTATCACAAAGGTATCATATGATTGCTAATGGAAAGAGCAAGTGGATCATGCTTCTGATTGCCAACACTACCCTGTTGAACCAAAATATGAGAGTTTTCTGAAATGGAAGGGAATTATGAAAGCATCCTTCCATGCTTTAGAGATTTGTAACGTATTCTGTAGTTACTCTATCTGACCTGAGAATTCTATATAATAATTTTAGAAAGGCAGAATTGTAGTATAATTAAAGAGCCAGTTTTAATGACTGCTCTCTAACAGATACTAAAGCACCTAAATTTAACATTGATCACTTCTGAGTAAATATGCTGTGACACCCCTATATTTCAGGGGATATCCTTTCAACAATTTTCAGAATAGATGATACTTTTGTTGGAAAACGCCAAAGTTCTTAGAGTGAATTGATTTCTGTATATAGCATGATCTTCACTAGCACTCAAGTACCTTCCAATAGTGCGTATAAGCAAAGTAGCTAAAATGTGCATTTGTCCATACCTTAAGTATTTCTCACTCTTTCTATAAAAAATTATTATAGCAGAATGAGGATCATGGTTTTTCATTAAAACATTTGGAGCATGTTAACAAGCCTAGTGACATAAATCACAAAACATGGCTTCCGTCCCAAAAATCTTGACAGCTTTTTTACATGGTAGTTAAAGTAACTAATTGTGTGGAAGAGACGCTGCTCTTTTCCACTCACTGGCCTACTGTCCCCATAATACAGAACCCTCCTTCTTTTATTTATAGATCTTCCTTTGCTTACAATCTCTTTAAAGTACTAGCATTTGAGAGGCCCTTAGCCTCTTGTCCTTCTTCTCTGGCACCCTGCTGTTGCTCACATATAGCACAACAGCTTATGGGTGGTCACATGCTTCCTTAGTTATGTAGTCTGAGCTATATTCTAAGCTGGGCCCCACACTTCACTCTACCCTACACTCGTTTAAAATATCCACCTCTACTTTGACCAGGCCTCTTTACCAATGCCCCTTTCCCACCTAGTTTCCCCCCCACCATGAGAGTGTATGCTTCAATTTTATATTTTCTCATATTCAGAGATTAAAATTCAAATTATTCAGGACCCTGTGAAATTCTGGCTTACATGGGAGCTCAGAGTGTCACTGTAGCCAAGGGAGAGCCCCTGCAAATTCTCATTATCAGGGTAGAGAGATGATGTAGTTCCCCAAAAAGGGACACAGCCCCTCATATTCCAGGTTACATGAGGGATGGCCTCAGATACCCTCAGGGAGGCAGAAATTCCCTCAGATCCTGTACGTTAGGTTTTTGCCTATCTGTAGAACTTAGTTACCATGTTAAGTATTGCTTCCCCAAGTGACAGTTCCTTTGGCATATGATCAGAGCTATGGTTTGATTTCCAAGTGTATACAACAACATACACAGAATCTGTCAATTTCAAGAAATACTGCTTTTTGGGAAGGCTACATCTTCACACCTCTGTTCAGATTATCTCTAATTTGGATTGCTAACTGCCCTACACTCCTTAGGGCCATGCCATATATCAGAGCAATCCAAATAACAATGTAAATTTAAAGCCATGGCTAGGCCAAAAATTAACCATGCCAATGAACACTATGCTGCTTCACATGGCCTGCCTCCCAAACTGGAAGCAGTGTAGTCACTTTTGCACTTGCTGCAGGTAGGATCACTAGCACTACTGAGCATGCCAGTTAGGTCCATGGTAATTAACCCATGAACAGTACTGTACAGTTGAGCTATTCTGCTTATGTTCAGAGACGGCGTATATGGAACAGTGTAGCATGTCTGAGAGTATCTCAAACAGGTAAAATAAGTTTTATCATGTAGGCATAAACTCAGAACTTTTAGAAATGAGCCTTTAAACAGAAAGCTTGTCAGAAAGTTACTAAGTAGTCCATTCATTTTGAAGCCTTAATGACTGAGAATGCCCTAACCTAAAAAGAATACAAACTGAAACAATAGCTTGGAGCATGTCGTACTCAAATTTTTCCTTTCATTTCATTGGGTGTTTTCATCCCTCCCTTTGCAGAGCCATTGCTTGAGAGCCTGAGATGTGCATCAAGCAGGCTTGTTCTCTACTGTTAACCCCAATCTCCTCATTCTTTGCATGTCTGTGAGCATCAAATAAGCTGTACCCAGCTCCAGTAATTCAGGTTTATGGTAAGACTCTGGAGAACATTGAGTATTTCCTATACCTTGGAAGCCATTTCTCGCAGGAGGCGGACATCAAGGAAGAAATCTAACATTGCCTCAAATGTGCAAGTACAACCTTCAGATGCCTGAGGAAGCAGGTGTTCAAAGATCGCAACATCAGATCTGAAACTAGGTTCATGCTTTATCAAGCAGTTACGATCTCCACCTTACTGTATAGAGAGGAGACGTGGACCATGTACAGGAGACACCACAAGTCACTAGAGAAGTATCATCAATGCTGCCTCCAGAAGATGCTTTGAATCTGGTGGGAAGACAGACACACCAAGATTGGCATTCTCTTGCAGGTAAATACCATAGGCATGAGGCAATGATCATCCAACATCAACTTCGCTGGGCTACCCACGTCACCCAGATGTCTTAACTCGAAACTCCCAAAGCAAGTTTTATTCTCCCAGCTCAGTCAGAGCATCTGCTCAGGAGGAGGGCAGAGAAAGCACTTCAAGGCCATCCTCAAGGCCAGCTTGGAAAAAATTCAACATCAACATCAACTCATAGGAGACTCACCCAGGACCATCCTAAATTGAGGAAGAGCCTGCTGCAAGAATCTCAGTACTTTAAAACCTTGTGATGACAACAGTAGATGGAAAAGTGGGAGCAGCAGAAACAGTGTGTCACAAACAGAACCAAGAATCCAGAGCCAGCCACCCCGCACTGAAACACAGGCCCAAGTTGCAATAGAATGCTTTGCTCCTCGGTTGGCCTTGTCAGCCATCATCAAACCCACAGATAACGTAGTCATAGAAGACGATCATCCTCTACTGCAAGGGATCACCAATGATGATACAACACAGTGCAGAGCTAATTAGCTGGGGCAGAGAACTACACTAATTTTCTGTATCCAGGATTTCATAGACATTACGGCTGGAAGGGACCTTGAAGATCATCAAGTCCAGCCCCCTACCACAGGGGCAGGAAGTCAGTTAGGGTCAAAGGATCCCAGCAAGATAAGCATCCAAACAGTCATTCACTGGTGACTCTTTCAGATAGTTCTCACAGTAGTCCGCTGTGCTGCATAGATGCATTCTTAATGGTTGGTTTATGTTTCCAGATTCCCTCTCTGCTTTATGCGTAGTACCACGAGATGGGTTCACATGATGGCAAGGAGAGGTCAGGCACCTAGAAAGGGACAAGTACATTTTAGATCCCAGGACATACAAAGAGTACAAAGAGAGTGGCTCAGACCCTCAGAAGATGCCAAGTCCCCCAAGATTCTGGCTCCCGTGTCATGGGTCAGAGAGGGGACATGTAGAAAGACATAATGTCTTCAGATCCCAGCTCATAAAAGGAAAAAGAGAAAATGACTTGCATAACTTTTAGGGTATCATAGGCTCCTGCTACACGTTACATGTATTACACAATTAACTGGTTAATTGAGCAATAAATTTTAACTGGCCACATGTACAAAGAAAGACCAGCCACAGGTGCAAAGTAATTATCACACAATAAAAATGACTATCCAACTATAAAAAGAGCCAACCAGCTATAGAGTTAGTGCTTGAAAGCATGTAACAACTCTGTAGCTGTTTTTTATCCAGCTTTAATTTGAAAGTGTAGTAGGGTATAGACTCTCCCCTCCCTCAAATCCTCATTCACATGGGTTCAAATTTGGAACAGAAAACCTGCCCTTCCTAGTGAGGTGCAGGAAACTTCTCAACAAGCCGCAGGGGTGGGGTATAGGTTGTAACCATGTTGCTCTAAGGACATAGGCTCTTTGGGTAAATCTGATATCTTTTATTAGACCAACTCAAATAGTTGGAAAAATTCTTCTTAGCAAGCTTTCCAATATAAATACCTTTCACAAGGACAACTGCAGATGCTTTGTCAACCTGACAAAGGGTATTTATACCCAAAAGCTTGCTAAGAAGGATTTTTCCAACTATTTGAGTTGGTCTAATAAAAGATATCAGATTTACCCAAAGAACGTTGTCTAAATAAACCACATGCACAAATAGATTTTAGGGTACTGAGGAGAGTCAGCTGTGACATAGAAATGTGTTCTAATGCTTAAATATTGTGGGCTATATAATAACTTAAATAGCATCACCTGTTGACTTCATGTAATCTCTCCCAATTCTTTCTTATGGGTGGGACTCGACATAAGATAGTCACAAGGAAGTTTTTGTGTTTTGTATTGTTTCTTGTTTTTGCAGATTTGTGGTCTGAAAACAGAAATAGAAAGGAAACAATGGGATATCTTGGAAGGGGCAATGTACAAAGGGGTAGAAATGGCTGCTAGAAGCACTAGATAAAGGGGTACATGTTTAATTCTGTAAGTCATGCTTACTTGTATATATTTTCAGCTATCTTAAAAACTGTGGTCATGTCAGTTTAAACACGCTGTTTCAGATTGGATGACTCCTTTGGATGACCTAATTTTATAACTTTCATGTAAGCCTAACTATTCTAATTTATCCCTTCAGTTGATGCATGCTTTTACTTTTTCTCTAAATGGAGTTACCCAACTTGAAGGCTGACTTTAATGCAGTGCAATAAGTGACTAATGACATGGAATAAGTATCTGTGGACATTTATAATAAATATGTACCATTCTTTTATTGTAAGTCATTATCCAAAATGGCTTTGTACTGCTGCACATTGGGCATATAATTTAAATAGTTTGCTCTATGATAATACCCCCATATTATATTCTTACATTTTATATTCATTAACTAATGTAATATAATTAAAACAAGTTATCATTCACACTCTGTATATACTTATTTTATTTTGATACTTTACATTTAAACATATTAAACACATCTGATTGCTTGAGTCAGTTCTAGCAAGTAAAACAAGTAACTCCTTCTCACTCTTAGCTGTAAATCCAAAAATAATGGAGTTTGAGAGAGTACTCAGAGTAAAGTATCAAAGAATCTCTTTTTCTACCAGGCAGGATTTTTGTAGTAGCTTATGATTTCAGTTGAAGAAAATTTGACACAAAATATATAGAAGAGAAAGTTGAAAACATTTCAGAATTTCCAGTGATCTCACAATAACTTTCCAATCTACATAATGTGATCTGTATTGAATGCTGTGTCTAACTACAGTAACAATAAACTTTTCAATTGATTTTACTGTATTTGTTTCTTGAAAGTACTGCTTAACTACTACTACACTAGGAAATCTGCTTTACAGATAATTTTTTGGAATATTTTCTAGACAAACTTGTGCTTTGTATGTATGTACAGTAAAATCTCTGTTATCCAGTACTTCACCAACCAGAATGCTCTATTAACCATAGTTTCTGGCTGGCCGGTTGGCTGCATGTGGGGAGGGGGGAAGCTCGCATACAGCAGCCACTGCTGTCACCTACCACCCTGCATTGTCACTGCTCCATGTGCACCTCCTCCCCACCCCTGCTCCACATTATCTGAAAACCCTGCTGGGTTATTTCAGATAACCAGCAATTCCCTGACCCCAGGGATGCCAGGTAACAGAGACTTTACTGTACGTATAATTAGCAGAAAGGAAACACAGCTCTTTGTGGTCAGATTTATTAGATTATATGAACCCAGTCATATAATGGGATATTCACTTTGTCCCGCAAGGGAAAAAAGAACCTGTTTAAATGCCTGGTTCTTTGTAATGCATTTAAATTAATACTTTTTTTTCATTTTAGCCTGTATGTTTGCTTCCCCTATAATCCCATCCTGAGCTTGATAACCTCATAAATAGGCATGAAATGCTGGAACGAAAGGTAGAAGTTCCCACAATGTGTTGGGCGTGCTATCTCTTTGTCTCTGTAGCAGTTCTTTGAAGCAGCAACATCTGCTGTTCTGTATACTCAGCAACCTCATTTCCATGTACTTTCTAGATTGTTTTGACTAGTCTGACCTTTGCATGGTCTTCATGTGATCTCTTGAGATTCTGGTTAAAAATGAGATGAGAATGAGATGGGATTCAATACTGACAATTGCAGGGTCCTGCACCTAGGGAGAAAGAAAGAGCAGCATACCTACAGGCTGGGGAGCTCCCTTCTCATCAGCACAGAGGAAGAAAAGGATCTTAAAGTCATTATAGACTCCAAGATGAACATGGGCTGTCAATGTGGGGATGCAGTCAGGAAGGCTAACCATACCTTGTCATGCATCCACAGATGCATTACGAGCAGGTCCAAGAAGGTAATCCTCCCCCTCTATATGACATTGGTCAGGCCACAGTTGGAGTACTGTGTCCAGTTCTGGGAGCCACACTTCAGGAGGGATGTGGACAGCATTGAGAGGGTCCAGAGGAGGGCCACTCGCATGATCAGGGGGCAGCAGGGAAGGCCCTACGAGGAGAGGCTGCAAGACCTGAACCTGTTCAGCCTCCACAAGAGAAGGCTGAGAGGGGATCTGGTGGCTGTCTATAAACTGGCCAAGGGAGACTAGCAGGCAATGGGAGAGTGCCTGTTCCCCCAAGCACTGCTGAGAGTAACAAGGAATAACGGCCATAAGTTGACAGAGAGTAGATTCAGGCTAGATATCGGGAGGCACTACTTCACAGTCAAGGCGGCTAAGATCTGGAACCAACTTCCAAGGGAAGTGGTGCTCGCTCCTACCCTGGGGGTCTTCAAAAGGAGGCTAGATAGACACCTAGCCAAGGTCGTTTGACCCCAGCATTCTTTCCTGCCCATGGCAGGGGGTCGGACTTGATGATCTGCTCGGGTCCCTTCCAAGCCTACCCACTTTGAAACTATGGTCTTGGATCATGACCAGAAATATAAAAACTTGCTACAGCTAAATCCAGGAGCTCTTTCCTTGACAGCTTAGCTCTTGACACAGTATAGATCTGTAAATCTGTTGTCATTAAGCACATGACTCTTGTCCTCCTGGTATAATGGAAGTCTTACATAGATATAAAATTCCAAATGGAAAAAAAAATGTCGCTTGATGCAACCAGTGCCAGGTTCATTCTCTTCCTTATGCTGCACAAAATTCACTTAAGCACTGTTGCAACTAAGTATATTTAGTCTCAGTTTCAACCTATCATGAAATAATTTAAGGTAAAAGGGAGTTCTGTAACTCTTTATATTCATGTGTATATGGGCTTGACGCATGTAAAATTTTCCTATATCGAAGACTAATGAGGTCCTGGAAAATTGAATTTCAGCAATATATTTCTTGTGCCACAGCTGGCTGCAGCCCTGTCTAGATTGGGCTGAGATTATGATGAGCATTACCCAGGCACTGTGGGGGGAGGTGCTAGGGCAGGGGCAGGCAATTATTTTGGGCAGAGGACTGCTTACTGAGTTTTGGCAAGCCATCAAGGGCTGCATGACGGGCAGCCCAGGGCAGATAAATATTAATTTTCTAAATTTTTAGGGGCCCCGCAGGCTGGATAGAATGGCCTGGCAGGCTGCATCCAGCCCCCAGGCCACATTTTGCCCACCCCTGTGCTAGGGGGTGCAGCTGCTCAGAACGTGTTTTTACTGTTAATTGGACACAGCAGTGCTTACTGTGTCTCTGATTAAATGCATGCCAAGTATCCTGTGGAACAAGGCCCGTAATCAGATTTGATAAGGATGGTGATGCAGACTCTTCAGGTTCCTTTCTAACGTAGCACCAGATTCTTCATTTTAATAAGCCTCTCTTTCCAGAATTTCTTGCTGCCACTACACATTGATGTTGGTACAGCCCTTCCCCTTTAAATTTGTTAAAAGTGATGGTTTTACTATAAGCACAGTGGGCGTGTCCAGACGAGCCTGCATGTGCCTCTTGCAGCATCTCAAACCCCTTTGAGACGCTGCAAGGGACACATGCAGGAATGCGAAAATGTTCCTCGCACTGCAGATTTGCAGTGCAGGGGCAAAATTAGACCCCTGGCAGGGGTCAAAAAAAACCTGCAAAGAAAGAAAGCAGGGCAGGGCTTGGCCCCAGGCCGTGCCTTGAGGCAGCCAGAGGCTGGGTCCTCCCCAGAGATATTCTGGTTGCCAGAGCATTTCTATGGTTAGCCCTCACCCTGGTGAAGCATGCTTCCTTCCTGTGCAGGGCAGGCTGTGCGCCAGCTGCAGGGAGCTGGACCCTGGCTCCAGTCCCAGTAAGTAATGGGTTGGGGGGGCTGGAGGAGGGGGGAACACCATGGAGGGAACCCCTGCTGGCCCCATCCCCTGCCTGCCCTAACAGCCCCCCTGATCCCTGCCCCCTGAGCCCCCCTCACCACTGCCCCCCAAACCGGTCCCTGATTCACTGCCCCACTCAGCCCCC
>NW_017729033.1:63487416-63489161 GCF_001723915.1 Gavialis gangeticus | reverse complement strand
GGTGGGGCCGGGTGGGGCAACCATTGGGTGGTCTCTGGAACCAAGCAGAGGTGGGGCATGTGGGCCCTTGGGTGAGTGGGAGGTAGCCCCTGTGGTGGGGGCTGTGGCCACTGAGGAGAGGGGGCTGTAACCCCTGGGGAGGGGCCATTGCCCCTGTGGGGGGCAGCAAAACATATATTCATGAATTCATGAAATGTGTTTAGAAATCACTTTATTATTATAATAGAGACACCACTGGTAGTCTTCCAAATTGCTTTAACACTGTAGATATATCAATAAAGCATTGCCCAACTGATCACTGTCTTGCTCTCTCGCTCTCGTGGTCTTTTGTTTTAATTGTGGAGGAACATGGATTTTGGGGTATTTTACAGAGTGACTTTGGGATTTTTTTATCAGGGATTATTCAGTTTTTTCAAATAGGGAACAGCAGAATTCCTGCTAGAGAGGCCAGTGGCAGGACCCTACCTGCTCAGAGCTGGCACCTCAGCCCCAGGACCAGTTGGAGCCAGGAGGACATGCTTGGACAGTTCAAAGCAGACCACCACACCTGGAACATCTGGGCAGTAGCTGCCCAGATGGCCGGGCAGGGGGCACACATGGCAGTAGTGTCACACAAAGACCAACTTTGCAGCCACAGTCCACTGGCAGCTGGCCCAGAGGGGCAGATATGTAGCAGGTCATAACCAGGCAACAGCCCCCACTGCCAGACTGCTACAGTGGGTAGAGGGTGCAGGGAACTCTCAGAGCTGCTTCAGCAGTCCAGCTGGCACAAGGAGTAGTGTCCCCAGATACCAATTGGCTGGGCCCCTGAAGCTCCTGAGAGCAAGTTGCTCTGAGCTACCTGACAGGACAGCTTTTTGTACTGAGGGGGTCAGGACAGAGCAGCTTTTTGTACTGCTGTGGACAGCACAGGTGCTGGCCCTGGGCTCTATCTTCCTCTGGCTGCAGATCCAGGAGGAGGCAGGCAGGGTTATTTTGCCCCAAGTGGCACAACTTTCTCCACAACAAAGTGTATGTCTGAGCACGTGTGCTGAAGCAAAAAGCCCTGGCTCAAATTTGCACTGCTTCTATTTGAGCTGCTTCAAGCGCACATGCTTGCATGTGTGGATGTGCCCAGTGAAGCATTTAGAAAGTCTATGCAATTTCTTTTTTTTTTTTTTTCTGGCACCAACTTTCTACCTAGTGTTGTTAGTAAAGGACCATATCTAAGTAGATATTTGATTTCTTTTTGTTTGCTGTAATCATCTATTCAGAAACTAGAAGACTGTGCTAAAGTTCACCTGATTTGAGGCAAGGTATTATCTGCATAAATATTTCTCTCTCAGACCTCTCAAAATTGGGTGTATAGTTATTTTCTCGTGTATTGTGATTTTTGTTTGTTATTTTCTCCATTTTTCAAGGTGTCCTGCCCATTTTTCAGGGTGTCCTGTCCTACCTTCTCTGTATATTCTGAAGTCTGGCTTATTGGTTGACTCTGTTTGCATGCAGCATGTTTTAATTCTCTTTCTTGGCTTTCTAAACATTCTTGGCTTTCTATATGCCACATTTACCCAAATCCAAAACAGCTCTGAATTTAAGATGACCCCCCCCAGTAATTACATTCTATACATGAAAAAGTTATAAATTTGTTACATTATTCTGTGTCCTGAATCTAATTGATGGAGGGTCCTCTTAAATTTATCCCTGCCATGAGCAAGGGGTGGCACAGGAGTCAAGTGGCCTGCCCCTGCCCCATGCCTTCCCAC
>NW_017729033.1:63476543-63482416 GCF_001723915.1 Gavialis gangeticus | reverse complement strand
AAGAGAGTGGCCAGGAGCTCTTAGATCTTGAGTTTTTTGGATGCCAGGTGCATACCACATATCTTCACAGGCACCATTATCATAGCCACAGGCTCTGGAAACTTCACCCTCCCTCCTTCCCAGTACCTATGTCTTAATGGGTCCCACGCCATCACTGACAAATGGGGTGTGCTGGCTCAGCGTTACAGAATGGGAGACAGTCCTTGACTTTTGGGTCCCATGTGTACCCCAATCACTTGCCCCCCACCCTGGCTACCTGCCCCTGCCCAATGTCTAGCTCCCCTTGCTACCACCACTGCCTACCCCTTCAGTTCTGGCACAGTTCCAGCCCACTCCAACTTGGGTCACTGAACACATGGTTGCCACCTGCCCTCCTGCCATTTTGTACTCAAATCCAAGACAAGGGGCTTTTCCCCCCTTGTTAAATGAGGGGACTTATCTTGGATTTGAGTAAATACAATAGTATTATTAAATATATACATATAATATGAAGTGTAGGGGCTAGTAACATGCTTTGCATTGTTTTGTGTGTTTTAACATATCTATGCTTATTTCTAATTTAACAGCCATAAGTGGCAAATATAGCGTGTTTACACATCTAAAAGTAAAATCTGTATCTTCTTATATTTGTTATGCTTTTTTACTTACTTGTAGAAGTAATCATTTTTCCTTTACCAGACTCTTTAAAAACTAGAAAACAACTTCCAGGTGAAATGCATTTTTAATCTACTCTACAGTGTATTGGCAGGAGAAATGCTCTCTGTAGGTCATATTCCATATTATCCCCATCTGGAAGAAATAGCTAATCTATGATAACTTATTTATTGTACAGTGCTATAATTTTCTAGTCCTGCAATAAATGCCTACATATGAAGTTCTCTTTGTTTACCATATACACACACGAACATACTCCTTCTGTCCAGAGTAGTAATGGGTCAGTCATGTGTCAGTAGATTATAAAAGTGATGGAAGAGAAATGTTAATTAAAAGGTTCTGATGACCCAAAGCATAACACTTTTTTTTTTCCATTTTTAGTGAACTTCAAAACAAAATAAACAGTTTGACTTTAAATGATAGAACAGAGGGAAGACACTCGGTTAGTGGGATGGTATAATTTTCTTCTTTTCAAAGAAATATGGTTGTGACTTAAAAGAAGGAAACATCCTTTTTATTGAAAGAGAAACCAAGAAAAGACGGGGGGGAAAAAAAGAATTTTTTTTTCACACCAATGTAGTAGCAATTTATGAGGCAAGGCATGCTCCAGAGAAGGTGCTGTGCTGTATAATCAAATACTGGTTCCCTTTCAGACTTGTCAGAATGCTGCTGCTCAGTGCTTACATATTTTACATTAAAGGTTGAGCATTATTTGATTACTAAACTAAATTAAAAATATATAACTTCAACAAAAAGTAGTTCATAGTGAGATTAATGCCAAAAGTTCAATTTTACAGGACTTTTTAAGTTTATTATGGTACTGTAGACATACACAGTAAAGGTCTCCAGAGCACCATCTGTTTCTGCTCCATCTGGCCTAAGGGATCTATAAAACTACTGAAGGAGAAGTTAAGGAACAAGCATGTGTTTTACAGAATTTCAGATCATTTGACTGAAGCTCGTAGAACCTCTGTGAGAAACAACTCCTTGTTGAACATTTTAGCTGCACCCTGTAGGAAAAGTATTAATATCATATATTAACAGTATTAGTTTCTCATCTCATGCCACATAAAGTAATTCATATTCATGTTTTAATTGAAAAAGTGGATCATCTTAAGAAAGGGAAAATGTAGATTTTCCTTAAAAATTAAAGTGTTTAGACAAGTAACCTCCAGGGAAGAACTTGTCAAAAATCTCAGAATTGTATCAGAGCACAGTACAGCATTCAGGCTAATAAACAATACTATTGGTTTACATTCTACTATTCAAAGGGTTTTTAAAAGCTTTGTGAATCATCTCAGAAATGTAGACTAAATAAAACATGTTTATAATCCTGCCGTTTAGGAAACAACTTCACAAGTACGTTTCTTCAGTAATGCTGAGGGGGAAGATCTAATCTGTTGCAGTTCATCAGGTTTTTTTAGTCCACCTACAAATTCCATAGATTTGCTTACCAATTAGATCCCTCATTGTTGAAGAAGCGAAAGGAATAGATATCTCTCTATCATCAAATGTGTTGTTAAAATAGGTGAAAGACAGGTTATTAGCAAGTTTTGTTTGGTAAGCTTTGGCTTTGACCACAGGATGTTGTTCCTAGGAAGACACAGGATCCACCTGATAGAGAAGGAAGAACATCCTCACAGATAGGCTCGCTAACCTAGTGAGGAGGGCTTTAAACTAGGTTTGCTGGGGGGATGGAGACCAAAACCCTAAGGTAAGTGGAAAAGTGGGTAACCTGGAGGAACCACAAGCAGGAGAGGGAACAGGGGAGGCCTTTTCATTCTTCCTGAAAAAGGGCAATCAGCTAGTTATCTCAGGGTCTGTATAAAAATCCATGGAGCCTGAAAAACAAGCAAGAGGAATTGGAAGTCCTTGCAAAGTCCCAGAGCAATCATGTGGTTGGAATAAGAGACTTGGTGGGATAGCTGTCATGACTGGAGCATCATCATGGATGGGTGTAAGCTGTTCAGGAAAAACAGGGAGGGGAGAAGAGGAGGAGGAGATGTGCTATATGTAAAAGAGCTATATGATTGCTTAGAGTTCCAAGATGAAAATGGTGATAGGCCTGTTAAAAGTCTCTGGGTTAGGATCAGAGGGGAGAGCAACAAGGGTGACATGGTGGGGGTTGCTATAGACCACCAGACCAGGAGGATGAGGTGAATGAGGCTTTTTTCAAACAGCTAGCAGAAGTTTCCCAGTCATGGACCCTGGTTGTCATGGAGGACATCCATCACCCTGCCATCTGCTGGGAGGAAAAATACAGTAGTACACAGGTAATCTAGGAAGTTTTTGGAGAGTGTTGGGGACAACTTATTGGTGCAAGTGTTGGAGAGACCAACTAGGAGCTGTGCTCTTGACCTGCTGCTCACAAACGGAAGAATTGCTAAGGAATGTAGAAGTGGATGGCAACTTGGGCAGCAGCAACCATGAGATGATTGAGTTCAAGAACCTGAGGAAAGGAAGGAGACCAACAGACTACAGACCATGCACTTCAGAAAAGCAGTCTTTGTCCCACTCAGGGAACTGATGGGTAGGATCCCCTAGGAAACCGGTCTGAGGGGAAAAGAGTCCAGGAGAGCTGGTTGTATTTTAAAGAAACCTTACTAAGGGCACAGGAAAAAAAAACATCTCAATGAGCAGGAAGACCAGCAAGTGTGGCAGAAGACCAGCTTGGCCTAGCAGGGAATTCTTCAGTGAGCTAAAACAAAACGAAAGCTTACATGAAGTGGAAACTTGGACAAATAACTAGGGAAGAGTATAAAAGCATTGCTCAGGCATAGAGGGATGACGTCAGGAAGGCCGAAGTGCAATTAGTTGCAGCTAGCAAGGATGTGAAGGGTAACAAGAAAAGGGTTTCTAGAAGTATGTCTGCAACAAGAGGAAGATCAGGGAAACTATTGGTTCCCTTACTGAATGGGGAAGCAACCCAGTGACAGATGATGCAGAAAAGTCTGAAGCACTTAATGCCTTTTTCACCTCAGTTTTTACAGGGAAGGTCAGCTCGCAGACTACTGCACCTGGCAGCACCGTTTGGGGAGATGCTGAGCAGCCAGCAGTGATGAAAGAACAGTTTAGGGACTATTTAGGAAAGCTGGATGTGTCCAAGTCCATGGGGCTAGATGCAGTGCCAAATCTAGTGTTTATCTTTAAGAAAGGGGGAAAGGAGGACCAAGGGAACTATGGACTGGTCAGCCTCACTTCAGTCACTGGAAAAATCATCAAGCAGGACCTCAAGGAATCTATTTCTAAGCACTTGGAAAAGGTGATTAGGAACATTAAGCATGGATTCACCAAGAGAACAGAGGCCTGACACTTCAAGAGGCAGGCAGAGGCTGCAGGATAGGGCAGGAACAAGGGGGGTGATTTGTAGAGGGACAGGTGCTAGGGGGCAAAGTGGCTGCCTGCCCCCCACTGTTTCCCCCAGCCTGTCGCCTTACTGCCACACCTACTACATGACCCCCTGCCACTGCAGTGGTGGTGAGGACAAATTAGATTCTGTACATGGGAAATGATAACATGTATAAATTTCCATGTATAGGATCTACTGGGGGTGCAGTGCATATTTCACATGACTTACGAGGAGCAGCTGAGGGAACTGGGTTTATTTAGTGTAGAATAGAGAAGGTTTAGAGGGGATTTAATAACAGACCTCAACTACTTGAAGGGGGGTTTGAAAGAGGATGGAGATAGACTTTTTCAGTGATGGCAGATGACTGAACAAGGAACAACAGTCTCAAGTTGCAGCAAGGGAAGTTGAGGTTGGATATCAGGAAGAATTTTCTCACTGGGAGGGTAGTAAAACCCTGAAACAGGTTACCCAAAGAGGTTGTGAAATCTCTGTCCTTGGAGGTTTTTAAGACCCGGTTAGACCAACTTTGGCTGGGATGATCTAGCTGGAGATGGCCCTGCTTTGAGCAGGGGGTTGGACTAGACCCAAGGTCCCTTCCAGCCTTCGTTTTCTTTGATTTTTGTATAAAATTCAGGGTTGTCTTGGTTTGGGGTAAATATGGTATATATAAAAAACCAAAATCTTAAACTATCTTAACAAAAGAACTATTAGGAAAAAAAAAAATTCTGTAATCGCAACAGATTTTTTTTAAACAAAAGACCTATATGTAACAGCAAAAGCCTACAGAGTACAGGCAGTCCTTGGACTTGCAACATAATTGGTTGCTGAAAACTGGGTGTTAAGTCGAAACGTTGTAACTCAGAACCAATTTTCTCATGAGAAACAATGTTATAAATGGTGGGTTGGTTCTTGAACCAAGGCCTGATACCTTATTTTCACCAAAAGTACCCCAGAATTTTGACTTGATCAATTATAGATGAGTAATATAGCTACATTAATGTATTTATATTGTAAATAGCAAACATATATTGATTTGGAGGGACTTATTTGAGGTGACTTTGCTGGACTTTTTGAAAGGTTCTTGGTTGGACTTTTTGAAGGGTTCTTGGCTGGAGTCTTCTCAGGAGTCTTGGCTGCAGGTTTTTCTGGAGTCTTCTCTGCTTTCTTAAAGAAAGCGTCCAAGGAAGTTTGGGCAGATGTTCTCCAGGGAGATGAGTGACACAGCGAACTTGTTCGCTGGTATGGCATCTCATCGGATCAAGCATTTTAAAGCAGAAACTGACGTCAGAGTTGAAACAGGGTGTCAATTTATAAACATTGTAAGTGCAAAACGTTGCAACTCGAAACATTTTAAGTCGAGGACTGCCTGTATATGAAAAATGTTCACAAATTTACTTCATTGTATGACCAATACTTTGGGGGAATCTGTACATTTATCATCTCCACAATCATAGTTTTCTCACTATAACCTACGTTTTTTGACTCTTCCCTCACAGCATTTAGTGTTTGTCCATATGCTGTTCAACAATTTTTTCAGTGCTATCAGTATATCTGATTATAGATCTGTGTAGTAATTCCATAGTACTTAGAAAGGGAAAGTTGCTAGAAAAATAAAGGTATAGATAGGGGGAAAAAGTACTTATGTGTGTTCTTAAACCACTGTACCTTAAGGCAAACCTATCCAGATATGGGCAAGGATTTCCACACTTACTCTTTATAACATTTGAGAGGCATTTCCCAGGTAGTTGTGTGAGTGTGTCATCTATAAATGGTAATTTTGGGATTTTTTTTTTGTCTGACACCCTTTTCCACATAGCATTAAACTATCTACGACAAGGTCACCAAATCCTTAGATGCAGGGGTAGCAGTG
>NW_017729033.1:63467448-63476532 GCF_001723915.1 Gavialis gangeticus | reverse complement strand
TCTGCTCAGGTCCCTTCCGACCCTGCTAACTATGAAACTCTTTGCTTTAGTTTTGAAATGAAGTCTTTCCCATGAATTCAAATAGAAAATATTAGTTTTATGATAAAGATTAACTAGAAAACTCTGGAAGTAAATCTAAACATTCCTGTGTATCACTTCTTTTTATAAATAGCAATATAGCTGTGTTCCTGGGCAAATGCACAGTCTGGATGTGTGGCATGTAGTAGATTAGGGAAGGGGCAGGGAGCAGCAGCGGATCAGACAGGGGAAAGGGGATTGGAATGGCATTTAGGGAGGGCAGGGGGCTTAATCTGTGGTTCACCTATCAGAAAAGTTGGCCTCCAGTGTTGTAGTACATGCTAGCTTCTTAAGCACTTTTTCATCAACGCATGTGAAAAACTTTGCCACAGAAAGTTGTGCGAGAGCAAGGATATTCTGTGATTGAGAAGGTTTATGAGTGGATATGTTAAATATTTTCTTGTTTAGCAAAAGAATATGCATGTTTCAGAGTATTGTGAGACTACAATATTCTGATATACTTAAAACCTTAAATTTTATGTATAAACAAATGTATTGAGAGTCAGAATTAAGATACTATTATGCAATATGTTCCGATTTATAAATCCTACTTACAATGCAGAACCTAAAATGCTACTTTGTCTACTTCCATTTCCCTGGGACCCCTAGTATACCTAGTATCAAACTGCTCCCAAACCATTGCCACTAATTCTCTAGATATTTGCTCTCATCTCCGTTCTCAGCCTTTCACCATGGTTCCCAATACCTAGGCTACAAGGGCCCTATCCATTAATGTCAGTGTACTACAAAGGCCCAGTTGGCTCATAAGGACATGTCATCTCTCCAAATAGGCCCTACCATCCTGAAGTTCCCACTCTGTAGTTTCAACTTGTACACTGCCCTGAAGTGTATCACCACTTCAACCTTTCACTGTTTGGCTTTAGCTTTATGCCTAACTCTTTCCCTCTGGCACAGTGAATATATAATTATTCCTTTTGGGAAGTGGAAATTAGTTTCCGCAATCTAGATCAGTAACTTTGCTAAAACCCCTACAAAACACCTGCTAGTTAAGCACCATTTCTTACTCAACATCCTGCGTCTTTCTTAATCTTTACCCAAACATAAAACTCACTCTATATCAGCTGGTGGGTGTTTGTGAATGGTACCTACAACTGGCGTCTTAATTCTAGTTGTCTACCTGTCTTTAAATCACATTTCGAAATAGTTTTAAGTGTAAGTGCTGACAGTTTCCAATACTGTTTGCATTTATTAACTGCAGAGAAAATCCAGGCACTCTTACTTAGGCAATCTTACCGTTTCATAGTTACCTTCATCTGCTACCTTCTTCACCTATATAGTAATGACTGCCAGGGCATTCCTAGTGTTGCTTCCACTTAAAAACTGACTACGTGTTGTATACCTATTGTTTTGTTTTCTTTTGACTTTTTCAGGAAAATAAATAATACAAAGGACAGTAAATAATACAAAGAATAAGACATACTACAGCGTTCTCTATCAAGAAATAGAAATGACCTAATTTCATTCAGTGAAAAACTCTTTTCAACCTCACTTTGCCTTTGTTGTGTTCTTTAAAAGCACATAAAAATGAATTAATCAAGCTGCTTCTCAATAGGATGAGAAGAAAGAGAGGAGAAACATATGTTATTTTGATTAAATGTTTCAAAAGCATTCATATACCAGTACAGTGATGTGAAGAGGATATATGCCTAGATGATCTCTATATTAGATATAACAGAAAGGTTTGTAAACCTTTCCATAGAGTGGTTTTATTGCCCTTTCCATCTTTGCCTGCTTGCTTTCTGAAAGGATACTCTCATCCTTAAAAATGATGCATCTAAATGTATCTGCAGAATCCTTCATATAGAAAAGAAAAAAGGGCTAGTCTTACCTGTGAAGTTCAGTTTTATATCCAATAATCTGATAGAATATTTCTATCAGCGTTTTGTAAATATTCTGTTGTCAAGGCTTTTATTCAGTGCTAGTGAATTGAAAAGGTAAGTAGCCACTGTACTTAGTATTTTTTCTTAGAAAATAGCATCAAGAAAAAATCAACAAACCTACTATTTAAAGCTACTCGTAGCTATTCTAATTCATCTTAGAAAATCTTAATATTGAGGAGGACCCTGCTACATAGACAACAAGTTATTTCCTCCCTACCTCCTCCCCCAGGACCTATTAGTCCTACAGTTTAATAGGCTGTCCAACTCTCATTTTGGATTATTTCTGAATTCCCCTGAGAGCCACTTTTGTGGCAGATTCCATTTGGTTTCACAAGGCCTAAAAGGGAAAAACTTGGCATTGACCACAAATCTCTCACATTAGGAACAATTTGTAAACCGCAAACAGAGGCAGCCAGAGTCCATCCCCAGAACAGGCTGCTCCTGTTAGGGCCATTGTCTGAAAAGGATTGGTTTGCCATTTCCCAGATGACCTGCCTATGTGTAAAGAGATGTGAAAAGTTAGAAACAAAAATGGTTTCTACAGAGTGAGGGGGAGCTTTCTTGTACAGAAAGGAAGGAAATACCTCTGTGGGATTTTATTTTTTCCCTCTTCATCCAAAAAATACAAAGAGGCCCTCTGTCTTTAATGCGAATGTCGGCTTTAAATCTTTTAGGTTTGGATTAACTCTGCAAAAGAAGAAAAAATCTGACAGGCTTTCAAATATGACGCAGAAAAACTTTTTTTCTCAATTCATGTTGTTCATTTGTAAAGCCAAAGGCTGGATGGACTGAATAGTAGGCGCCAGTTGTTCCTTCATTCATAGTTAGCATTACAATGGTCAGAATTAACATCCTAAGACCTACATTATCACTTTTGCTGTTTCACTAGCAAACATTTAATACAGGGTGGCTGATGCAAGGATAGCTTTTGCTCAATCTCCCTAAGCTAAAAATGTTGTTAAAATTAGTAATAAAAAGTAAGGGCCAGATCTAGATCACGTCTGTGGTGTTTTTCCTCTGCTTTTTAGGAAACCATGGATCTATATAATTACTACTTAACTGTAAAAGTGCTGGCAAAATATACTTTTGATAAGCATATCCTGTTTGCAGTGGTTTTAAGAATTGAATGCGTCATCAAGCATGTTGAAGGTCATGTTTTGCTTTATATAGTGATTTTTATGTGTATACATTCTTGGAACAGAAGAGTAAAGAATTTTCTATTGCAGCTGTTAATCATGATGTTAATTTTAATTCTCTTCAGTGTTTATAAATGTTTTTGTGGTAATTATTTTCACTAAAAAACCCTAAAATAAAAGCAGCGTTTTTGCCTTTTAATGGTTACTTTGAGTATAAAATGTGAATGTACAGGAAGGTGTGTGGAGAAAAGATGTTTACTGAATAGCAGTCTAACTAAAAAGTTTTCTAAAGACTCTTCACATCTGCATGCATTCTGAAAAGTAAAGTAAATGGCTATATTCATCAACTGTTGTAATGAAATTTTGTGGAAACTATCACTTCTTCATTTCATGGGTAATGTACCACATGCTGTTTTGAAACAAATGTTCATTTATGTGTCACCAAAAATAGTCTTTCAGTTTCTTGACAATATTTGCTTGTCTCCTTTTTAGGGTTTTTTTTCTTAATTGGGTATTGCAGTTTTAACCTGTAGAAGAAATTAAACACTGGGAAATGAAACAAAAGTATTCAGATGTTGTCATGCTATACCAGTTACTCTTAATCTGTGTAATCTAATTATATTACAAAGGCATTTTAATATTATAATGACAACAAACTGACACAGTAATTTATTAATCACAGGTCATTTTCCTTCCAACTAATACCTCTGATGTAGCTGCTTGGCATGAATTACAAAGGCAGGCTGAAGTTATTTTAATATCCTTTATAGTAATTTACATGGAGGATATTATTTGTTTTGGCCTTAGTTTTAACAGGTGTGCAAAACCAAGTAAAGTAAGATGGACAGGAGAAACTGATTTCCCCCCAGTGACGGTTTAAAAAAAAAAAAAAAAAAATAGAGGATAAAATTACACACCTTAACTAAAAGCCAAAGAAGTATATTTCAAGAAGTATTTTACCTTGCACTAATATTCTTTATTGCTTAAAAGATTTTTAGATATGAATATATTAGAGAATTACAGAATTGCAGAGAGAGTGCGTAATTTATCCTTATTTTTGAAGTTCTGAATCACAAACAATTCCTTAAGTAGTCTCTGCTATAGTAGGCTCATTTGAGAAATAATACACTTCAGTGATGTGAGCTGTATTACAAAACACTTTTAAAGAAACATTTCTCTAAGTATTTATTATCTCATATTATGGTTGATGGTAAATGGGAGTTACTGTTCTTAGAACATTTTCTCAAAGATTTAGCAATATTTTTAATATTTTTGAAGTCTCGCTTCCATAAAATTGTTCATTAGCAATGAAGTGGTGTGAAGCACTATCTTTAAGGAACTAAACTATATGAGTGTTAAATAAATTTTTAATGTAAGTGTTTATTGTCTGCTAGCAGACTTCTACTGAGGATAAGAGTTTTCAGAATGGTGCTCAGTAACTTTTATGTTACGTTGTAGATCTCAGCAAAGTACTGAAAAACTTGATTGCTATACTTTGAACCAAGAAAATGCTGAGAATTCTTAAGTTTTGCTATTTCTTTTCATAATAATACAATCTCTTGTGTTTTATCTCACCAGGCAGCTATGATGTTCAGCTCTGGAATGTTTTGGATGGGTCTTTTATGTATACCTATGACAGCTTTGCTCTTTGATGTAATATACAAAGTGTAAGTACATAACTCTTAAAGTTTATAGGAGAAAGCATGGACTGTAAATATTAATGTTTTCTAAATATTAATTGGCTTAAAAAACAATTGAAGCATTTATTTGATTCTGGTAAACTATAGCTCACCTTGTCATTTTCAGTCTTAACCATAAATGTATGTTTTTAATGCTCTAAATGGTGTGAGTAATTGGCACTCTTAATTTATAAACTAAGTGTCGTCTTTTATTTGTAATTTCCCCAACAGCTGACAAAGTGTATTTAGATTGACAGCTCTTAATGCTTAATGTCTTTGAAGATTTAATTTGAAATCACATGGCAAAAATGGATTTGTACATAAATATTTCTTTTTCCAATTCTTTAAGTAATAAAGGCTGTCAGTTTCAGCAAGAGAGTATCTGAAAGTGTTTTGTATTGCAGAATCAAGAGAGCTATTTTTAAGACTCTAGTAGATGAAGTTCAGGAATTAGAAGCAAAGTCTCAAGATCCAGGAGCAGTTGTACATGGCAAGAGGTACTGTAAAAGAAGTATATCTGTAATTATTTTCTTAAATTTTTAAATCTCGCTGTCGAATGTTCACAACCACAACACATCAAGAACTTTGAGTTCTTGATACTAGCTTTTTCTTGAAATAAGATGCAAGCAAACTGACACCTGCACTGAGGTCCCATTAAAGTTCATGAGGCTGTGTACATGCCTACTGATACTGATGTGCATCTTTCTGAAGAATCAGGACCTAATGGCATATTTTCAACACAGGTTATTCATTTCTGGTTGCTCTGTCCATTGTGGGGTAAACTAAATATTAACAAACTTGTAAAACCTTGTTCTACCAATTGATAGAAAACAAGTTTGAGCTTGGTTCATTTGCAAAAATGTTTATAAACTGCCTAAGCAGGTGTTTAAACTGTATTGAAAGTCTTTCAGTTGGGTACGTGGCCTGAAGGAAAACAGCATAGTATCTTCACAGTTTACTGACATTAAACAAAGAGTAACAAAGCAGTCCAGAAAACCTGTCTGTCTTTGTGTACTTAGTCAAGTAAAGCAAAATATAGAGGATAAACCTAAAGCTGTTGAGACATAAAACTTCCTACAAAACTCTTACACAAGTTCTTCCATGTACCAGGCATATAACACTGAAAAGTAGGAAGGACTAAATAGGATAGCTGAAGAAATGAAAGCTCATTCAACTTTGTAGAAGGATGGCAAAGAGTTATAGTGATGACTTTGAAAAGAACACACCAAAACATTTTGCTTTTGTAGCAAGAAGAATGATGAAAGGCGTATCTCCTCAGTGGGTTTGAGAGAGAGCAAATCGGTGTGCCTCTGAAGCTCTTGACTCTCTAAACCCTCTTCTGTATTTCAGTTCACTTGTCTGAAAAACACACACATCTCCATTATACTGAATTTCCATCCAAGTTAGTCGTTAGAGCTCAGGTGAATCTGTACATTTTACTCTAAGTACATTGATGTTAAGTGATGTTTTGCTGGAGAGTTTTTCTCTCCCTTGCATTCAACAAGGTCTTCCCTGATTATACTTATACTTCTTCCATGGTACTCTTTGAAGGTATTATTGAGAAGCATGTCCTCTGTTACTCTGCATATGCCAAACACACGAGGCAGCATCTTGCCAGCCTTCTACCACTGCTATCAAGATTTCTGCTTGAGATAGTGGCTGGGGTACCCTCAGGAAAGAGGCACTATTTCTCAGTTGGTGCCTAGTAACTTGGGAGTGGGTGTACTGGGCCTTCCATCTTGACAATACATTCAAGAGTACCAAAAAAGCAGTACAGATGTTCTCTGTCCAGAACTATTTCTGATATTTTTACTTGGAGTTGCTTCTGATTACTCAGATAATGCTTTTGCAAGATTTTATTTTAGCACTGAATGAGTCATGAATTATTGGAGCACTATGGAACTACTTCACAGCCCTATCTGTCTGCAAGCCTTGCATTAGTACATAATAGTACATAGCACATCATGAAAAAGCTTTTCAATTATTTTATTCACTGCTAGGACATGCATGCATCCTCCAAACAAGATTTGTGCCCTGAAAGGTATAGGCACCTAACTCCCATTGAACTCCATGGAATAGGACACCTAAATATCTCTAAGCATCTGGGTTTTAGTATTTAAAGGTCTCAGGTCCTTTTTTTTTTCAGTACCTCAATTCAGGTTGCAGAGTTAATCCCTATATTATCATCTACTTCCAAAATACCTCTGCAACTTCCCTCCATGCAGACGAAATTATCCATTCAAGAAAACAGGAGTCAGAAATATTCTGGCCTTAAGAAAGTTTTTCAAGAGATTTATACTAGACTGTTACAATTACCAATAATGAGTCTCTTCTGGATATGGACAAACAATCAAATTGCAGTGAGTTAATGAGGAGCATGGATTTAGGCAAAGAAGCTAACATGGTAACTGTTCATCTGCCTGCTCCTACCTTACAATAAATGAATGTTCTACTGAGACAGCTAACTCCTGAATAAAACAGAGCTAAGTTGTCCAAATTTAACTTTTAGTTTAAGTTATGTAAGAGCTAACTGATGGACACTTGCCATACATCAGCTGCTCCACAGTAAGTTTACATCCCCATTTACTTTATGGCAATTTAATTGTTTATCCATAACTTATACAGACCAAACATCTGGGATAAAACCAATGTTAATAGTCTTGGTTGCAAGAAATTAATAAAAAAATGGGGATGTTGTTTCTTTGAAAATAACCTTTTACAAGATTTTTCACTCTAGGGCTTAATACCTCCAGACTACTAAACTTTCACTAGACACTTGAGATGCATCTGAGTACTTTAATACTCTGCTTTAGTGTAATAGAAAAAATGGGTTGGTTCACATTAACTTCAAAATTAATTCTAAGCACAAAGTCTAAGGGGATGAGAAGCACTGCCTGGTCTGGAACAAACTAAAACATCAGGGGGAAGAGCTGAGGAACATACTTCCTCCATCTGAAGATTTACCTTACACAAACTAAAATAATTGCCTCTTGAGTACCAGTAGGTCAAAATTTGACCCTCTTTTTGAATGTTAATTATCACAATCAGATGTTAATTGATATGTTGACAGTTTAGATATTCTAATAACATTAATCATTTCACTTCTCTTTGTTGCACTTACACAGTATGTTCAGTACAGACTGTCATATTTTATCAACCAGACGTATTTATTTGAATAAATGTTTTTTAAGAGTTAGTTTACAAGATGATACAAGTGCCATATACTCACATGTCTAACTAAGAGTGTAGTTTCATATTTTAACATTACTGACTGAAGGATCCTGTGGGAGCCTAAAATATGAAAGGAGTTCTTGAGTGTATTTTTAACAACCCTTGCCAGCAGCAGGACATTGGCCACCATTGTCCTGCTGCTTTAAGGTGTTATGCCTTGTGGTTGTGTTCAGGTTGACTAATTTTACTAATAGGTTAGAGAGTGGATCTGTACAGGATGATTTGGATAGGGATAATCCTGCCTCTGGTTGGGGTTAGATATAACGTCTAAAGGTTCCTTCCAGCTCTGCTTCTCTATGAACACTTTTTCTTGTAGAATTGTTGTTTTTTGCAGTCTCAGTATGCAAAGGCTTTTGATACTGGTCTCCAACAGCATTTTTGCAAGCAAGCTAAGGAAGAGTGGGTTGGATGAATGGACTGTATGGTGAATAGAAAGCTGGCTAGATCATCAGGCTCAACGGGGAGTGATCAGTTGGCAGCTGGTATCAAATAGAGTACCCCAGAGGTCAGGCCTGAGCCCAATTTTGTTCGATATCTTCATTAATGACCTGGAAGATGAGATGAACTACAGCCTCAGCAGGCACGTCCACACGTGCAGGCATGCGTGCTTGCAGCAGCTCAGATAAAAAGCGGTGCAAATTTGAGCCAGTGCTTTTTGCCTCGGCGCACATGCCTAGCCATACACTTTGGTGTGGGGCAAATTGTGTCACTTGGTGCAAAATAACCCTGCCTGACTTCTCCCGGATCTGCAGGCAGAGGGAGCTAGAGCCCGGGGCCAGCAGTATAAAAAGCTGCCCTGTCCTGGCCCCATCAGTACAAAAAGCTACCCTGTCAAGTAGCTCAGGGCTACTTGCTCTCAGGTGCTTCAGCGGCCCAGCCAGTTGGTACTTGGGGACATTACCCCTTGTGCCAGCTGGATTGCTGAAGCAGCTCTGAGAATTCCCTGCACACTCTACCCACTGCAGCAGTCTGGCAGTGGGGGCTGCTGCCTGGCTGTGACCTGATGCGCATCTGCCAGACCTGGATGGGGACTGCACAGCCAGTAGAGGCATCTGCCCC
>NW_017729033.1:63465277-63466899 GCF_001723915.1 Gavialis gangeticus | reverse complement strand
AGGGTTGGCCTTTATGTAGCACTTCTGCCACATGTGCCCCCTGCCCAGCCATCTGGGCAGCTATTGCCCAGAAGATGTTCCCAGTGTGGTGGCCTCCTTTGAACTGTCAAAGCATGTCCTCCTAGCACCAGTTGGCCAGGAGGTCGGCCACTTCCAGCTGGGTCCAAGGTGCCAGCTCTGAGCAGGCAGGGTCCTGTCACTGGCCTCCCTAGCAGAAATTCTGGTATTCCCTATTTAAAAACTGAAAAATCCCAAAGTCACTCTAAGTACCCTGAAATTCATGTTCCTCCACAATTAAAACAAAATACTGCTATATATAGAGACAGACAACAATCAGTTGGGCAATGTTTTATTGATACATCTAAAGTGTTAACGCAATTTGGAAGCCTACCAGTGTCTCATTCATCATAATAAAGTGAATTCTAAATACCTATATGTTTTGCTGCCCCCCTCAGGGACTACAGCCCCCCTACAGAGGCTACCCCCCTACAGGGCCCACCTGCCCCACCCCTGCTTGCTCCCCCAGCCTCCTAGATTGCTGCCTCACCTGACCCCATCCCACACGATCTCCTGCAGCCCTCCCCATGGCTGCTGCACCCAGCCCATGGGGGTTACAGTGGACAATAAGCTGGATATGAATCAATAGTGTGCCCTTGTTGCCCAGAAGATGAACAGCGTACTGGGCTGCATTAGCAGGAGCATTGCCATCTGATTGAGGGAAGTAATTATTACCCTCTCTTCTGTACTGATGAGGCCACATCTGGAGTGCTGTGTCCAGTTTTGGGCCCCCCCACTAGAGAAAAAATGTGGACAAGTTGGAGAGCCCAGCAGAGGACGACAAAAATGGTTAGAGGGCTGAGGCACATGACTTACAAGGAGAGGCTGAGGGAGCCAAGTTTATTTAGTCTGCAGAAGAAAGACTTCAGGGGGGATTTGATAGCAGCCTTTAAGTACCTGAAGGGTGGATCCAAAGAGGATGGAGCTGGATTTTTCTCAGTGGTGGTAGTTTGACAGAGCAAGGAGCAAAGGTCTCAAGTTGTAGCAAGGAATGTTTAAGTTGGATATTAGGAAAAAGAATTCTCACTAGGAGGGTTGTGAAGCACTGGAACAAGTTCCCTGGAGAGGTTATGGAATCTCCATCCTTGGAGGTTTTTAAGGCCCAACTCAACAAAGCCCTGGCTATAGTGATCTATTTGGGGATGGTCCTGCTTTGAGCAGGAGGTTGGGCTGGATGGTCTTCTGGGATCCTGATCAACTCTAATTTTCTATGATTCTGTGACTCTATAAAGTAACCAGTTTGAAATACAAAAGATTTATTTACCATCAGAGCATTGTAACTGATATTCTAAAAAACCTTTGTGTCTAAAACTGAAATGACTAAAATAAAAGGGTGCTCTAAAGTAAACTAATATTCCATACCTTCACTCCCAAAAATATTTACCCACTTCTGACCTAGTTCTTAAACTCCGTAGTGTTTCAGTATTAATTTTGTTTCTAATCTACTCAAGGAAAAAAATTATTGGCATTGAACTGGCCAAAAGTGAATGGTAAAATGAACAGAGTGTCACCTTAAGTTTTGCAGATATGTCAACACAACTATAACACAAATGCATCCTCTTTTT
>NW_017729033.1:63462252-63465132 GCF_001723915.1 Gavialis gangeticus | reverse complement strand
TTTTTTTTTTTTTTTTTTTTTTTGTCCAAGCTATCTTAGAAGGTTTTTAAACTAAAATTGAGTAGGAATATATGAAGTAGTCAGTATTTTAAGAAAGACAGAAGTTATTCAAGAATACACACGCTTTATGGGTTTGAAAGTACTATTCAGCCTTTGCCTGTTAGTGCACTTTAATGAATGAAAATTTTTGAGGTGTGATTGTCTGTATTGGATTTGATGCATGCAGATTTTAAAATATAATCTTGAATGCCCAAAGGATAATTAAAAATAAAGGCCATGGCTCTGCAGTCCCCATTTAACTAAGAAGTGAAGAATTGAATGCTTGTATATTTGAAAGTATGTTAAGTAAACATATAGTTTACTTCATGTTAGGTAAACATATAGTTCTTTCCTATCCCAGATGTATTTCTTACCTCAGCTTCACTTCCCATAGATATTGTGACCTGTGGTTCCTTGTACACCAATTAATGGGTGCCTGTAGATGTGCCGAGAGGTTTCTCTGGCACTCTGTAATTACACCAGACTCGAGTTTAAATTAATAGTCTGATGAAGCATGCTAATTTGTGTGTTTCAACCAACCTCCGTATCTTGTATGTTGGCATCCCTATGCTTCCACAAGCTTTAGATTAAACGCCCCTGCTGTCATTTTGAAGCACAGATACTCATTTTGATGCACAGTACACTATGGCACTTTAATTAGAGCAGCTCAGATTTTCACAGGATCGGGCCCTTTTAAAGTGCTCTACAACCGTGCACGTGTTTGGTCACAGCTGTAGAGCACTTTTGGGGACCACTTTCAGGGACCAGATCAGATGCAAATTGCCACTTCTGTCTGTGCTCAGAGCATTTCTCCCCTATAGCCCTCCACCTAAAGGTCTTAGGGCATACAGACAACATATTCACACCAATGTAATTTGCATCAACCTGTACACTGATCTAAGTTTTTCTGGTGCCTGGAGCAGATAGCCAACCAGCACTCTGGAGGTAGCTGCCCACAGTTGTCACAGTGACTATTATAAAACCTTCTACTGGTTGGCAAGGGAGCTGGTAATAGCCTATTTGCATTGAACAAAGAGTTATTCTGGGATGAAATGGACCTGATCTGTGGACAGATGGCCCAGTAGTAAAGGAAATTGTACTGAGTTATCACTGTACTTGGTTATCACCGACTTTCCAAGGGATAATTTTATCCTGGAGACTAGTTTACACCAAGATGCAGTCAGGTTACAGTGGTGTAAATCTGATGCGTCTACTTCCTCAGCTCATGCCCTCAACAGGATTTATAGAACTAGAGGTTACCAGAAATACCTGTCAGGATAGGTATAGCTCTACTGCAATTAGGACATGCATATTAGGCCAGCAGTTCCCAACTGCAACCCCAAAAGGTCTGTGACATTTATTAGTAGGGTCACAAGCCCCGTAGAAATTCGGACAAAACACTTGCGGTGGAAACTACTGATTTTAGGCACTGCAACATTCTAGCTGTTGGCGTTAAGTGTCTTATCCACCTTAGGAGAATATAAAGTCCTGAATTAGGCACATAGGAAAAGTGGCACCTAAGAAATGGTCCACGCAAGCCAACGCCCAGAAGAACACGTCTAAACTAGCTAATGGGAAGTGACCCCCTCAAGCCTAGATTTAGGCACTTTTGTGCACTTAGGATTCACAGAAACCTCTGTTGGAGTTAGTGCTATAGCCTGTCATAAAAACTAAAGAGTGGTTGGTCCTTTCATGCAGGACATAAGTAGAAGAAGAGTCTAGTAGCTCAGTGGTTAGAGCATTTACCCAAGTATGTGGGAAGCTCAGAGTCGGTTTCTTCTGCTTAAGAGCTAAACCGAGAACTCTTGCCTCCTAAAATATTTCCCTAACCACCAAACCATTGGTGGGTAAGGGAGGGAGTGTAGGGGTCCTTAATGTCTTCTGTTGAAGCTATGCTACTCTACATGAAATAATTAAAGATTCATTGCATCAGAGGCAGAAATGCTCCCATTAATATGCTCTAATGCTCTAAACTGGGCTGAAGCATTCAACTGGGTCTAATGAATGCCTACTATATTAATCAGTTGCTGGATAAAATACTTAAATAGTCACTGGATTCCAGTCATCTTTGTTTATCATAAAAGAAGCCTCAGGAGTGATCATAATCAAATATCTACCCGGAGATCAGACATCTGATAATGTCGCAGGTGAAGTTGCAACAAATCCAGTGCCTGGATTTGGAAGTAGAAGAAGTCTGAGTAAAATTAAGGCATGTATTTTACAGTGAGATTAATTTACCATTCCAGCAGCTTGCTAAGGGTTATGATTGACTGTTGTGGAGAATGTCTAAATCATGTCTAGTCTTACCTTGATCCTGGGCAAGCTTTTTGAGAAAATTATTCTGGCGCATATGCCAGCAGGGGAGATCGTGCTTAGGGGCAACCAACATGGGTTCATTAGAGGCAGGTCCTGTCAGATCAACCTGGTGACCTTCTATGATCAGATCACCAAATCATTAGATGCAGGGGTAGCAGTGGACATAGTCTTCCTGGACTTTCGGGAGGCCTTTGACACTGTCTCTCACCCTGTTCTCGTTAAGAAACTGGGGGGCTGTGGTGTTGACACCCACACAATCAATTGGGTCGCCAACTGGCTGGAGTGCCGCACCCAGAGAGTGGTGGTGGATGGGTCATTGTCGACCTGGAGGGATGTGGGCAGTGGGGTTCTGCAGGGCTCGGTCCTCGGGCCCGCACTGTTCAACGTCTTCATCAGTGACTTGGATGACTTGGACCCTGTTCAGATTTCCAGATGACACTAAGATGTGGGGAGGATGTGGGCACGCTAGAAGGGAGGAATAGGCTGCAATCGGACCTAGACAGGTTACAGGGGTGGGCGGATGAG
>NW_017729033.1:63446005-63461866 GCF_001723915.1 Gavialis gangeticus | reverse complement strand
ACCTTTGAAACTATCATAATTAGATGTTTCCCAAAAGAGAGTCTGTCATTTGAACATAGCATTTGGACTAGAGGCAAGAATTAATCCTGTGGTGTCCATTATGTTTGTATGGTCTGATTAAAAGATTCTGGTACAAAATTATTTAAGTACAGCACAATCTGCTTTGACTTAGTTTACCACGGATCCCAAGGTTTCCATGGCCACTGTTACACCTGACAGCTGCTGCCCAGCTGCTGAAGTCAGCAAGCACCACAAGGTACACTAAGGAGAGGATCCCATGCAGGCTGTTTAGTACTTGTAAATTTCATAGTTTGAAACTTTGGACCCTTGCTTGGACATTCAACTAGATGAAACGGTCATTAATATTCCCCTGTTTTGTTTTGAGGAGTTTCTTTTCTACTTCAGCTCCTGTGAAGAACTGACTTTCCAATTATATGACTTTTCAGCCTCTTGTAGGCTAAGATCAAGTATATTGACTTGCCACCCTTTAGTTGCTGTGGTTTTGGAAGGCAGGGAAAGAATGAAGACTATAACTGTATGACAATCAGAAATCTCCCAAAACAAAAATAATGGTCCCTTTTCTTTTACTGGAGTACACATTGTAATATTAGTCACCATATTCAGTTGTAATGACAGATTGTCACAGATGTTTGAATCTGAGAAACCTTATTAAACAAGCCACTTACAGCATTTTGACTAACATGAACACAGTAGCTTTGTATCACTATGCTTCTAGATTTATTAATGTAAAAAAAAAAAGTCCTGGAGAAAACAAGGCATGTGTGTTGCTGTACAGTGTACATTCAAACCCAAATGGTGTGAATTGTATGTAGCCTTGTAATAAGGAGTGGTGTAGACCTGCACCACCCAAAAACACAAGCACCATGAAGCATAATACCCAACTAGATTTCCTTGGAGCTTGCAGGGAGCATGCATTTTGCATTCCCTTTCATGGGTACAACATATCCATGTACAGTGGAAAGACCTTGCCTCTGCCTTCTTCCTGATCTTCCCATCCTCTGGGCTACTTTGGCAAGGGAGAGAAGGAATGATCCCTCCACTTCCCAGTATTTGTGGCTACAATTCTGCCCGGCCTCAAAGCACGTATGACTGATCACTAATGTTTCTTCTCCGTTTAAAAAGAAGAGTTTTTATTTAAGTTTGCTAACCCTTTTTTGTAGTCCCCTAGGCAAAATGAATGTTGTCCTTTGGTCAATGTCATTTTTAATAAATTCCGCTTTCTTTCTAGCTTAACTGAAAGAGCCCAACTACTGAAGAATGTCTTTAAGAAGAATCACGTGAACTTGTACCGCTCTGACTCTGTGCAGCAAAACTTACTTCGTAAGTGTTTGGGAATTTAATGGAAAAATAACAAATTGGTTTAAATTTTTTTTAAGTGTATTTTGCTGTTGTTGTTTATAATGAAGTTGCGATTTCCTTATTCCAGCCACAATGTATTGTATTAAATAGTTTTTATGAGATATCTAACTAGAACACAAAACTTAATATGTGTCTCTTATTCGTATTTCACAACACAGGACAAATCTGTTTACTCCAGTTTTAGTTGGTTTAAATTCTTCAGTTAAATTGTTGCAGTTATATGCTTATTTTGCTACTATAGTGTACATTTTGGAAAATCATTCTGACATTGGTTTGATTGCTTTTATTTTTTTCTTCTACACAATAGGATGGCTGTAAATGCTACTGATGTTTTTTTGTCAAATCAAGCAAACCATACATGTGACTGTATTTGTAATTATGTAGTTTGGCTTCTTTTTTCTTCATGTTGTAGATTTTTCCTATTGTAAACAGCCAATGTCAGTATCTTCTGTATTTGTATTAGGAATAGTTAACAATAAGAGAATCATAAGAGCTTATGGTGTCCCTATTGCAACATGAAAAATATCAAAATTCACAGCATTCATAACCATATATAATTTGGACCAGCACATATGTAAAGACAGTTGATTTACCATATTTACTCAAATTCCCCCATTCAACATGGAGAGGCAAAAGCCCTTCGTCTTGGATTCAAGTACAAGGCTGAGTGGGGAGCAAGTGACTGCTGTAGCTTGGACTCCAGCCCCAAGCCCGGGTTGGTGCCAGTCAGAGCCATAACAGCCACCTACCTTCTCCTGCCTGTGCCCAAAAGCCTCTACCTAACCCCAGCCTGCCCTCAACAGCCTGCCCCTCGTCCCTCCCACTGCGTACTGTGGCAGGCTACATAGCACTACCCTGGGGCTGGCACTGCTGCCACTATGTGACCAGGCAGGATTTTGAGCTTCCATGTTCCCTGTGCCCAGGAGAGAATAGAGCTGGAGTTGCATCTGACAATAAGCAGCGAGGGGAGGGGGCAGAACGTGTGGAGCACCAGTGGGAGGGAAGGAGAGGGGGCAGAAGATGTGGAGGGTCAGGCTGCTGTGCAGAGGCTGCAAGGAAGACAAGCTGATAGGCAACAACAGGGCTGCTGGTCCTACCAGTTGCCTGCCTCCCTAATGCTGCTTTCCCTGTTTGCGGGGGGGCACGGCGGCTGTGAATTTAAGATGGCCCTCCGATAATTAGATTTTATACATGGAAAATTATTTTCAAAATTATAAATTTTCCACGTATAGAATTCATTATCTGAAATTTTAAGTTGTCTTGCCTTCAGGTAAACAGTAAATTCCATTGCCTTTTGAAGGGTCAAAGTCATGCCTTGTGGAACCATACAGAATTATTTCTGCTGTAGTTTCCACTTTTCCCAATAATATAAAAGGAATTATTTTATATTCTCCCCACCCCTCTGCCAAGATAGATACTGAAAAATGTGGCTTTTAGTGAAACTCAATCTTCCAATCCTCTAGAATATCATAAACAATTTTAATCAAAATATGACTACTTTCCTTTTTTTAATCCGCAGATGGCTATGCTTTCTCTCAAGATGAAAATGGAATAGTTTCCCAATCTGAAGTAATAAGAGCTTATGATACCACAAAACAAAGACCAGAAGAGTGGTGAAGGAGCACAGCTTGAAATATAGGGCCCTAATAAATCACTTCAGTAATACAAACTACTAAATCTTTGCTGGGATCTATTACCAAGGTCTAGTCTCAGAGATTATAGGAAGATCTTTGTTGATCTTGTTCCATCCATTTGGATTTGTGTATTCAATAGACATAAGCACTGTGCAACTATACTGTAACACACCATCCCTCTAAACTTTTTAACAAGTATTTGCTTAGTCTTTGTAACAGAGGTCGAAACTTACCTTGTATATTGCCAGAGTGCTTATTTATAATGAGGCTGAATCAGTATTGTTCATATACCATAATACTTGGGAGATAATTAATGGCCAGATTACCAAACATGCTATTGACAGATCATTAGTATTTTGTGAAGGTCTGTAAGTGGTTATAAAGTACAACTGGTAATGAGCCTTTCATTTCAAAACGTACTGAATAACCAGCATTTAATGGTGTTGTTTCAACTTCACTTAGGTAAGATTTCAAATCAAGGCATTTACAGGTGTTTGTGTCAAACTAACCTAAGAGAATGTTTGCCAAAGAAGTTCCATATATGTTTTTCTGTCTTCAGACATAATTTATAGAGACATTTAAAAGGAAGGTAACTCAAGTCCTGGTGTCAGAACTGCATGCTTGATTCTCCATACCTAGGAGAAAGTTTTAAAGTGGAATGAGCCTAATTCAAGTTGCCTTGATGGCACTTGCTTTTAAATCTGTGATACTTTGCACCTTTGGCCTTATACAAACTTTTCCTTTTATTTTATTGTTCATCCAATAATATATGCGTTTAACATGGCTGCCATCTTTTGGTATGGGATGCATATTGCTGTTTTGTTAAATTAGACAAATATTACTCTGCCTTATCTCCCTTCATCATAATTTAGACTGTTTTGCAATGCTTCTGATTTGTATACATCTGATCCTAGTATAATTTCAATAGAAAGTTTTTTCCAGTTCATGAAAACTAATGAATTATTTGTGGAACTATCACCATTTTTGTACTAAAGTTATCTGAACAAAAGAGCAATGCATAACATTAGCATTGTATGATATATGCTGTCCATTTGCACTAAAGGCATCTCCTGTTACAAACCCAAATATGCTGAGCAGCTACCTTCTTTACACAACTAATCGATAACGTGGCAAACCCACACACTTCCACCTTTTAATAGAAATTTACGGGGAAAAAACCCAACTGTTTTTCCACATGTTGGTAAGCTTTTTGTTTCCCATCGGAAAAAGAAAATTACTGTAATCAAATTTTAAAGATTAATTTTATTTGGCCTCTCAGACAACCAATAGCCATCTATCTTCTAAAAAAAAAAGCTATGTCTGCTTATGATGATAGCAAATCGGAGTTCAATTTAACTGTAAAATATCAGTATTTCTTTAATCCTGATTCAAAAGCCACTGAAATCGATTTTAATGTTTTATTGGTTAACAAATGAATTTGTTTAACCAATATATTTTATTGGTTAAGTAACATTTTACTTAACTTTCTAACTACTAAGCTAAATAAGAGAGAGACTTTTTTTGGAAAGAGGGTGAGATAAATGAGACTATCCATGATTTTCCCCCTATTCAGGATAATTATTTCTTAATCATTTTGCCTTTCCTAAATCATTCAATCTAGATACTAAATAACAAGCCATACTTGCTTTCATCTATGTTCCATATCCTTGACTAGTTATATGCTTCTTAAAGCCAACTTTACCCCCTTGCCTTTCAAAGTGATGTACCCTCCATTGTGCTGCACTATACAGTTTTCTTATCCCTTATTCTCAGAAAATGTACAAATTGCCATCGTACGTCAAAGCACCAAGGAAGACGCAATATGAAAGTACATAATTAGTAGGACATATAGATGGTACAGCCCTCCACATTTTGTATGTATGTTATGCACTGTCATCATCTTTTCACTTTCCCTGAGTGATCTTTAAACACAGGAGAAAATAGAAAATGTGGAGACAAAGAAAATCTATCCTACTAGAAACAGTAATGCTAGTCAGTCATGCAGACAAGAACTGCCTTCAGAAAAGCCATTTCAGGCCTAGATAAATAGATGGATCAATATGGGAGGGCCAAACCACTTGACCTAAGGCAAGAAAAAATTTGGGGGCATGCCCCCTTTTTATAGTGTAGACCCCTATTTTTTGTCATCCTTGAGACAATGACCAACCTCAACAAATTTCTGAAATGAACCATGACACCATCATCCTTTTACAATCTTTCAGTGTACTATTATAAAACAGCTTGGTCTGTGCAATACCTCCTTTTATAAGTAATTAAAAAAATCCCTTGTCTGTTATAAAGGGCAGAAACATTGATTTGGCAGAAATTATGTAAGGCGTAGAAGACTGATGTAATCCATTGTATTATAATGAAATTTACAAGGTCATTCTTCCTGTTTTTACCTTCCTATAAAATAAAATAGGTGTCAGTTACCAGAATGCTGCATGTTCAGATGCCCTGCATACCTGTGGTTGGTAACAAAAAATATCACATGCTGCCATTCAGTTTATTCTTTACTGTTAAAAAGATAGAGAGCTATTGGCACATCTGGTTAAGGTCCTAGACTCAGACTGAAATACTGGTTGATGGGGTTGCATTCTAACAGTACAGCTTTGTTTCTTCCAAAAAGAGCATAGTCACACCACCATCTGAGTCATTCTTATGTTTTTCACATGTTCTAATTTGAAATGATCATCCACAAAACATATTTTGCAATTCTTCTACTTTGGATATGTATTTTTATCAGTTTAAACAACTATTTTGGATATATTTTCATATGCACTAGATGTTGATTTTAGTCTGCTGGGGATCAGTAGTGAAATAATAGCACTTCTTAGAAACCTAGAAAAAATACTGTAAATTGTACACAAGATTTTGATTGATTATGCAATTCCAGTTCAAAATATAAGATCACCTCAGTAATGTGAACCCATGTAAACCAGACATTTTAAAAATCAGGTTAGGTATACAGTACACACTTTATTTGCATATTGTTAAGTGCACAGTGAGACAGTATACTAACCACATAATACACTAACAGGTACACTGTGAGCCTGTTAAAATGAGCCACTTGGTGTGCAGATGCTTATTTTAAAGAAAAATATTTCAGTCAAATGACAGTAGTTAATGATAATGCATTCATTATGATCACTTAAACCTTCAATTTTGTGTTAATAAAATCCAGTATGGGATTCACATGGTAATTTGCCATCTGCATCATGTGCATGCATAACAATTACAAGCTAACATTAAAATGTTCTTTCAATTAAGCTAAGATCGTGCCAGTCAAAAATCAGTAGATCTTATCTACACAGTGTTATTGTAATTGCTATAAAAATATAACCCGTCCCTTTGAATAATAGTTAAGTAATTGGTAACACATTTTAATAAGCCTAGTGATCATTTGTTTGTGAACTTTCTTCTGCCATTTCCAGATGTTAGGCTTATTTTTACAAAACAACTTCAACAGATTTATAGCTAATCTATTTGTATAAAAATTATTAAAGAAAATATTTTGAGACAGTAATAGGTAGCTGAAGATTCGTGTAAGTCCATAAAATCCACACAGTCATAAAAACATCATTTACAAAATGCCAAGAGGTTTCCTTCAGTGCGTTTTAATTAATGTTGAATTACTAATAATTTGGACTGTGTGTTTAAATTTGAAGAAGGGAAATTAAGTATTTCCCCTTTTCTTTTATATCTTGATTTATCTCCTGAGTAAAAGCACCTGTTGTTTTGATGAGTTTATCATTCTGTCTGCATGAGTTAATATTTTTAAGATGTTCTGCGGTAATGCATGATTGTTACTGTTGTCATTTTCATGCCCTCATCTATAGGCTTGCATCATAATATATCCAGAAGTTAGTGATCTGTAAGCAAATGAATTGGTCAGTTCAATTTTGCTAGTCTTGGGTGTGTTCTTTCTAGCAAAGTTCTCAACAACTGAGATTTTTTTTCCAGTTTGTTCTCTAAATGTTGACAGATACATCTTCATTAAACAAAGAATCTTTTAGCATTCCAAAACTTATTCCCAGTCCTGCAAATCCTTACTCACATTGGCTTCAATTGGACTGTACTTATATGAAAATGGACTGCTTGGGTGTGTAAGAATTTGCAAGATTGAGCCCTTTGGGTTTGATATTTTGAATTTAATGCAAGCTTTTCCATGTATACAATAATTTGTAATTATAAAGCTGTGACCAGAATACGTAAAAATAAAATCATGTTTTACTTCGTTCCTTTAGAATAGAAGCCATAAATGCATTACTATTGTTTTTTCTACTGCAACTTAATTTTTCATGAAGTATTTCAAGTTTAATATGTATTAACTGCCATGAAAGGTAGTCACTATGTAAAATCAAGGTTTGCATTCAAGGTAAGTTAGGATTCTCCAGCTCCACTGAACCATTACTGCTAAATCTGTTGTGGAAATTGTGAAGCTGCATGAACGAAGACTTTTTGATTCAGTGTTTATGGTAGTTTTCCTCAGGTTTAGTTAAATAACTGGATGTTAAATGCACTGTGTTTTATAAATGGTTAACTTTCAGCAAGACATTCAGTTCTATGCAGTGTTACATGTCATTGGCATTTGATGAATGTGCATGTTTTGAACTGCAAATTTTAAATGTTTTGTCTTAATTGTTATTAAAATATTGAATAAACTTTGCCATTAAATAAAGTAACGTTGCTAAAAGTTGTGGTTGCAAGTTCTGGGAGTTCAAAGTAAAATGTTTTTCAAACTCACTTCTCATTATTTCTGCTTTAAATCAATTTAATGGGGTATGTTAGAAGTAAAATATTTCACATTAGTACCCAATCCTTCTGTTTTTTTCTCTAGTCAACTCCAAAGTTAAACTACAAGTTATTTTGCAATTTTCAGTTAAAATGATTAAGTGCTTTCAGAGGCTCACTCCTGCTCCAGTTGAAGTCAATGAGATGCTTGTTTTAATGTAAAAAGAAAAAGACCATCAGAGTTTGCAGTTTACTAAGAAAAGCAGGGTTTTGAGGATACTTTGGGTAAAGGAGAAGAACAGCACCCTTTGAAACAGAGCAGCTTTTCAGCAGAGAGGCCAAGGAAGAGTGTGATTTTAAAAAAGAAACCTTGTTTGACTTTCATGAGGGCTTGGTGTTAAAAGGCCTATCATCAACTGTCACAGTCAAAAGATATTTCTCCCCTTCGGTTGCCCACCGTCTGAATGGGAGTGGAATATAGGGTTAAAACAGCAGTGATTGGGGATGTAAATTGGTAAAAAAAAAAAAAAAAAGAAACAGGAATAAGTGGCAAATTCATTAAAAAAAATACTTGTTTTGTGTTATAGTTTTGTAAAATGAGTTTAATTCAAATTCAGTAAGCAGATGCTACTTTCACTTGAATCTGAATCTTTTCGCATGCCACAATATAAACCCAGAATTGTTGAGGGGGGGTTTCAAATCAACATAACATATTATTACAGAAGTGAAACTGGATGCAAAATGTGGTCATTATAGTTGCTGTCAAGTTCTAGACATGCTAGCAAGAAATGCAGGAGCCCTGAAATTTCAACATTGTATGTCTTTTTTTCCAGCCAGTGGGATAAGAGTCCAGACACTATCATTCTAAATGTTTCATAGTTTATAGTTTCATAGACCAACTCCCAATAAGTCTCCACTGGTTACAAGAAGTAGGGTTGTATCGAATTAAATTATGTAAAAGACCTGATGATGTCAATTGGAACTGCAGAAATACAGCTCCTCCAAAAATGAAAAAAACCTTGAATATTGCTTATGAGGTTAAGTGGGTGTGTTTCTCCTCATCTTTATATAATTATGCATACAGTTATGTGTAACTGCTGAATGAAGTGGAGTTAACTTATGCTGTGGTTCTCAACCTTTTGAGACTCCAGGCAGTCCTGGGTATGCTCAAAGCATTCATGGATGTGATATACTCTCAGCACCCCACAGAAAATGCCAGCTCTTATTTTTCTGTAGTCAAAAAATGTGAAAACTAATAGAGCATTTTTTTTCTGTTGCAAAGAACTCAAAGACCACAGCTGGATTTCCACTTCAGATCCCTTTGAGTTCATCTTGTGTATCACATTTGCAAACCTAATAGTGCTAACATTGTGTGACAACCTGCAGCACACTTTAAACAGATCTCAAGGCACCCCATGGTACCATGGCACCCTGGTTGAGAATCACTAACTTACACTGTTTATAAGTGTAAGATAAATCGAGTCAACAGTGTCCACAATCCTACACCTTCAGATGATGTTACATCTATTAACATAATTTGTTGGATGCATTTTGTTCAACTCAACATGACCTAAACCTTTCCAAATGGTGTGTTTAAATGTGCATTAAAACTTATAACAGAACTGTCATTATCTTTTAATTTACTATACTGGTTTAGGAGATTTGTGTATTTTCCTACTGTTTTTAGAGCAGCTAGTTCCACAGTTTATAGTTCCTCCTCTTCAGTAAGGGAAAAATTGTCATTCTTGCATGTACTCCAAGAAAATCCAGCCTTATGCTTGAAACATTATTATGACAGAAGAAATCAACTAATCACTTAAGTCCATGACTAGAGTAGTAGCTGATAGTACTCCATCTCCCCTTTACAGGGTTTTGTCACTGTATCCACAGCACTAGAATCATCCTGCTGGGCTATTTGTAGTTAGATTCCCGGTGCCCAATAGTGCATAGAGTGATTCAGAGGCTTTCCTGCCCAGCTGCTTTACCTATACCCCTCCTTGGTTAAAAGCTAAGGCCTCCTGCTGGGACATTCTCAAGTACCATAGACTCTTCTAACCTGGAACCACATTGGGGAGGCAACTCTTGAGACTACTGTACTCTCAAATGTGCTGGAAACAGCTTCAGAAGGATATTCCCAAAAAGTCTCACTGGCATATTTTCATGTTTGGAGTATGCTGCCACCTTGGGTGTTTGTTCTACAGTAATCCAAGTACCTTGTCTACCAGGCTACAACACATTTAAGTGCATTTAAGTCTTGTTCAGTGAAATTACTCATGTCAAGCAGAGGAAGTGCTTTACAAGATCAAGGGTTAAGTGTTCGACATTTTCAAGACCGAATCCTAACTAACATAATGTGGTATGGTAAATTTGGGGCAGATTCTCGCTACTTGTCTGAACTGCCCTATTATGTGGCAAATTCCACAGTCCTACTCCTATTGGGCACCACTTAAAGGCACTGGAGGCCTTGTTACACATTAATTCTAGGCAGTTCCTGCAGTTCTTAGCCCCTGGATTTAAGTGTCTTAAAGCACTTGTTATGTAACTCAAGCTTATACCACTCCAGGGCATGATTGTTTCTTAATTCATATAATCTAGCTCCTGTTCTATTAAGTTGTGGCTATTCCCCACAGATGTAGGGTTACCATATATTCAGGTCCAAAAAGGAGGACACCTGTTGGGGAGGTGGCAGGGAATATGGCAGTGAGGGGGCAGTGACATGGTGCTCTGCCCCTGCCCATTCTGTTGCCCCTCACTGCCAAGCCACAGCTCCCCCCCCCAGCCCTACTGCTGCCCCTTGCTTGCTACTGGCTCCAGTCCTCCCAGTGCCCCACACTCACAAGTCATGGTACCCTGCCACCCTGGGCCATGATGGTGCCCTTCACTCCTGACCTGTAAACCCTCCCTGATGCTGCCAGTGCCCTGTGTGGCAGGCCAGTAGGGGGTGCTCCTGCATTGAGTCACCCACCTCACTGCACCTGACCACTTTCCAGGCTCTGAATGCCTCCCTGGGGGCACCTCACATCTGGCCCATGCCCTTCCTGGAGCACACCCACTAGCCTGGGGGTGGAGCTGCCTCCACCCAGGGATGGGCTTGATTCTGGCTCTGTCCCCCCTGGGAAACAGTCCTAGTAGCCCTCGAGGGTACTCGACTCACTTCAAGAACTTGGTATGCTTCCCTGGGGCAGAAGCACAAGTAGTGCTCTCCCTTAGCTGAACCAAGGGGACCCCAAGGCATAATCTAGACCCACACCCAATAAGTCTCCAATGCTAGGTACAAAGGAGAACTTTGTTGGTTACAAGAAGTAGCATTGGAATAGGGTACAGTTGAGTAGTAGCAGAGAAATCCCATAGAGCAAACAGTAGAGTAACCTTTGATCACGCATCTGAGTTACTGCAAGCTGTATATCTAGTTAGATCTCAGGTAGCTTACTCACAAGTATCATCCAGAGGCAGGTGGAGATTCCCTCTGGAGGCAGGCAGTTCCTTGATCATGAGTTTTGAGAGAGAGCAAGTTTCAGATGGTCCAGCTGTTCGCGCTCTCTTGAGTTTCCCTCATGGCTGCTGCCCTCTGCTCCTGGGCAGTCCTTAACTTACGTAGCCTTTATGACCTCATTTACCTGGCCCAATAGAGGCCAGCACCTGTTGGCTGTCAGCCAACCAATTTGAAAAGCATCATTGGTTGCTGGGCAGTCTCTAGCCCACTAGGGAGCCTAAGCCCCTCACCCAGGTATGTGATGCCAGTCACGTAGGCAGAGGGAGCAAGTTTCCCCCCTCCCTCAGGAATGTATCCAGCTCAGCTCAGGTTACCTAAAGAGATAGGCTAAGGTGTGTACCCCCTGCAGGGCCCATCCTAACCAAATTGTCACAGAGTAGAATTTTTGGGAGAAACAGAGGTGGCCTTCTGCCATACCCTGCACTCCCAACCCACAGTCCCTCTCACCCCTGATAGCCCTCACTCCTGACCCATAGCCACCTGCCCCTCCAGCCCTGCTGAAGGACCCCCAGCTGATCCCTGGGCCAGAGCACGGTGGCTCCAATTCATGTAGGTGGCATCAGAGCATGTCCAACTCCAGCATGGGCTTAAAGGAAGAGGTGAGGCTTGTGGCCCCCACCATCCTGGGATGGGGCTGCCATGACACACCAGGCAGCCTGGCTACTGCCCCCCTCCCTCGCCTTCCCCCTGGGCAGTGTCTCCTGGCCACTCAGCCCCTGGGAGCACAGGCACCTGCCCCTGTGTTGCCAGCCTGGCCAAGGAGTTCCCCACTGCCCTCAGAGGGGCCCCCCTGCTCCTTTCCCCACTGGAGGGGCAGGCAATGCTCCTTCCCCCCTGCCCTATCGCAGCCCCAGCTCTCACCCCCCGCCCTGACCAAATGTCCAGGTTTTTGCTTTGCTTTGCTGTGCTGATGGGAGCAGGGGGAGGGCAATCAGAGGCAGCAGGGAACACCACGTGGGTTGGTGTGTACCTCTGCAGCCGTGGGCAGGTACGTCTGTGCTGCCTCCAATCCCCCTCCCCCTGCTCCCACCAGTACAGCAAAGCAAAATCCGGGACATTTGGTCGAATTTAAAAAACCTATCTGGATGGAAATCAGAGGGCTCAAAAAGAGGACATGTCTGGGAAAACCCAGACATACAGTAACCCTACACAGATGTGCTGCTCACATTGAAGGTGTAACTGCAAGCTAGCACTAAGCCAATTAACATTTATGTGGCTCACAATGTAACATGTAACAAGGCCCTGGGACAGTATGGGACCGGGCAACTCTTCAAGAGATGCAAAACTAGTCCTTTTGTTGCTAATACATTCATAAATCTGAAGGAACTGTTATAGTCTGATCTCAAGTATAATATAGGCCACGGAAAGTCATCACTTGAATTTTCATTCATGCCCATTATTTGTGGATGAGCTAAAGCAGTGGTACCCAACGTTCCAGCCCCACAGGCCGAACAAGTGGCACAAGGGTACAATCCAGCACACCAACTTGACCTCATGTACCTGGACCAGCAAAGCACTGGTACAACTTGGTGTACAGAGCCATGTTATCCAGCCCATGGGGTTCCCCACAGGTCCAGAAATTTGGCAACAGGTAAGTGGCACTGAGCTGCTGCCACTAAGCCCCAGCCACCAAATTTCTAGAACCTTGGAAGCCCTGCAGGCCAAATGATATGCCTCTGTGGACCAGATCTGGCCTGTGGGTAAGGGATTGAGTACCTGAGTCAGAGCTAGTGCTTTTCTTGAGAAAAATATCCACTCCTGATTTAAAGTTTTAAGTGATAGACCAGGCATGTCACACTCACCTCATGCCTCAGGCTAGATCCAGACCACAGGGCTCCTTGTAGCCCAAATCCAGCCTGGTGTATGCAGTGGCACTGGCTCCTCCTCTGGCCTGAGGCACACAAGCAGGGGACATAGGACAAGCACAGCAGCAGCAATAACAATAACAACAGGCCAAGCAGATTCTGATTACCCTGTCTACTAGGGCCAAATGACCCAGAATCTGCAGCAGACCATACCTCCTCATGCCCCTCTGCACCCCACCATACCAGACCATGCCCCTCTGCACCCCACAACTTCTGGTTGCTCACAGGTCTCATGACAGGCTGGATGGCTGACATCCCAGTAACAAACAAGCCACAACATTCCTCAGTATTGTCCCAGGGGTTGGTTACCTTCACAGATAAAACTAGTGCTCTTTATTCTATTCTGAATTCATTTAATGTCAGCTTTCGGCCATTGTGTCTTGTTATGCTTTGGTTTGCTAAATGTAAAAAGTTACAGGCAGAAATCTCCCCGTGTGTAAGTATTTGTAGACCAGGATCAAGTCACCTCTTAAATTCTTTTCACTGTCGAGCAGTGCCATTCTCATAACTATGGTTCACAGATATTACAGAACAGTCATAATAAGAATTGAAATTTCTAGATCAAGATCATTTTTTGCTAAAAATAAAAATAAATCAGACTTTCACTCCTACTGAAAACCCCCACTAAAATCAAAATTGAGCTCCACAGAACACTGAAAAATGTGTGCATAATTTTACTTTCCCTCTCGTGTCAAAGTATTTTATACAGGCAAAACATGCCATTATTTTTATCATAATCACCATAGTAAAGACTGCTTTAGAAGATTTTTTTTACCCTAAACTGGTAACTTTTCTTGCTGCTTTTGTATGGACTTAAAATACACTTTTAAATTATTTTAAAATGTTACTACTGTAAAGTGAAAATCTATGTTTTTGGAATATCTGTTTAAACAATTTATTCCTCATTCTCGTCGTTATAAGCCTCTATTAGCACTGTCTTCAGATGCTGCAATATATTTAAAAGATAAAAATGAAATTATATTCTTTTTTAAAAATGTGTTTAAATCTGAAGGAAAAATTAAGTTTAGAAAGGCCCCTATCTTGTTTCCATTGGAAACATTCACTTTAATTTAAATGGGAACAGATTATGGACTGAAGGGTAGTCTAAAAAGAAAAAACTTGTTTTTATACGAAAAGATAAACATCTTTCTAACAAAGTTCCTTCTTTGCATAATAATTTAAATATCCTTTTGATACACTATTGCTTATATCAATTATAATGAAAATATTTAAACACCAAGTAGTTGAGGATCGGTTGTATAAGCAAGTACAGTATGTTGATACTGTATGTCCAGAGAGACATATGGCCAGGAATAAGTGCAAAGTGGAAACCATGAATGATTATTTTTACTTTCCCCTTTGCTTCTTACTTGTTGTAACTTTTTTTTTTTTGTCCAATCAATTTTTTTGCAGGGGGTGGGGAAAAGGTGAAGGATGACATATGTATTGCTGTACAGGATGCTGAAAATACAAGAAATGAAGTAACTTATTTAAAACCATTCAAAATTTATAATATGCCTACCACTAATTTCCTTACGCTGACTGACTACCTAGCTGGATATTCAGCCTTTCTATAAAATGCAGCATTACAGGTATACACATGAAGAGGCAAAACAGTTTGCAGAAAAAAAAAATGTACTATAGAAAGCAAAATATAAATATGTTGATGCTAAATGGATAGAGCCTAGTGGGGTCACCTTTGGATGTTGTGGTGCATACAGCACTACAGCCAAAATTAACATTTTAATGACGCAGTTTATTGACATAAAAAAATCAGTGACTACCAAATAATTAGTGTCGTCATTGTAAATACATTTTAAATTACAAATCTGTCTTTACATTTTATACACCACTAATTTTTTACAAATTAAACATTTTCAGATCAGTTTGTCCCCCTTCCTTAAATAAATGTTACTGAACAAAAAGCATACAATAAATAGTCCCTTCTGAAGCTGGCTTCACCATCACGCCCCCTATAGCATTTTACACTAGCAATCAAAACTCTTGTCCAGCATGTACTCTTTTTTGCCATGGGCAATTCTCTGGTGCTTGGGAATTTGGCCCCATGTGTTTCATGAAATTTAGTAAGTGTTATGTTGTCTGGCTCTCTACTTTGCTAACAGTTTACCTACCGAAGTGAAGTAAGACAGAGTAACATAAGCTGTTGTATTATGTGCATTTTCCCATTTAAAAAACCCAGCTTCTGCGTCCCTAAGCACAGGGGCCCTATTCTTTAGGGCTGGTTGGGGTTTGGCAGGTGTGCTTCAGGAGGGAAATCCCGCAGCCCTTCCTGACTGAGGGAGCTGAGGGAAGGCAGTCGAGGGCTGGGAAATCCACTTGGACGGCACTTGGGCTTAAAAGGTCGTTCCTAATGGAGCTATTTTGGGAATTACCTGCTGGCCGAAGGGGGTCTCAGTCTACTTCTCTCTCCACAGGGGTCTGCACGCATCAGAAAAAATCCCCGAGAGGGGAAACCAAGCGTTTGCAATCCCCGCCTACATCCCAGGCGTCCCAACTACCAACGTTTCTTCAGGCAAAGCGGCTTCTAGGGGACGCCTGCCCTTGCCAAAAGGCCCCTCGCGGGAGCCGGCGCGGAGGCAGGAAGACGCCCTTCAGCTGGGCCCGAAGTCGGGGAAGGTCTTGCCGGCCGCGGCTGCCTCCGGCGGGACGGCGTAGCCGAAGTAGGGCGGCGCCAGCAGGAAGCCGGGCGCGGCGGTTGGCTCGGGGGCGCAGCCGGCCGTGTAGGGCGGCGGGG
>NW_017729033.1:63443744-63445324 GCF_001723915.1 Gavialis gangeticus | reverse complement strand
CCGCGCCCGGCGGGCGGGGGCCCCGCGGCAGCTCCTCGAGCCCGGCACACGGGTGCGTCCGCCAGGCCGGCTCCAAACCCTGCTGCGGCCGTCTGCAGCGCCTGCAGCCGGGCTGGCGGAGGATGAGGCGCGGAGGAAACCTCCGCCGAGATCTGGGCTGGGCTCGAATGAGGAAAAAATAGGGTCTAGGCAGCAAGGTTCTCGGGCTAAATCTGCTATCGTTTATGAGACCAACTCGAATCGTTGGAAAAATCCTTCAATGCAAGCCTTCCTGTTTAAATACCCTTCGACCCACTGAGGAAGCATCTGCACTTGGTGTGTGCTCTTCCTGGATGGACTGAGGCCAGAGGCTTGGCTGCGTGCAAGACAGGCAGTCAGTGAAGATGGACATTGAGGAGTCAGTGGGTGAGAGAGAGACTGGGGGCTCTGGCGCTCGTTGGTTTAATTGCAGATATATCAGGTTCAAGGGGGAGAGTCAGGCTTACAAAATACTGCTTGACGAAGAGAAAGTCAAATAGGGACTTATTCTGTATTCGTCTCCGTACAAGAACTAAGGGGGTCACAAAATGACACAGGCAGGTTGAAAGTTTCAGACTAACCAAAGGATGTTCTTCTCTGCCCAGCGTTTCATTAAAGTGCAGAACTCGTTGCCAGCAGGTGCTGTTGGAAGCTGCAGTTCAGCTAGGTCCAAAAGTGGATTGTACACATTTTTGGAGGAGAGGGGCATCAGTAGCCATTGAGTGTGGCATCAGGGGTGCAGCCTCTCAACCAGAACTAGCTAGACCTTAAATGCTGGAGGCTGGAAGTGAGAGGGGAACAGCGGAAAAAATCCTGGTCGTACCCAGTTCTTTCTCCCTTTCAGCATCCACTCTGCCACCATGGGACACGGGGGTTTTGTGTTAAAAACATTTCAGTGTCTAGATCCAAAGCTGCACAGATCTCACTTGCCCTTGGCTTTGTGGCTCTTGGTTTTCTTCAGCAGCAGGATTTTGGGCAGGAGCATGCCCTGACTCCCCCATCCGTTTGCTCAGCTCCACACCTGTCAGAACGTCAGCTGGAGGTGGCGGGGGGTGCTGTGACTTTTCTTGGTTTCACAGGCAGCATTCCCTGCCAAGGCCAGGATTTCAGCCATCAGGTATTCTGTCACTACAGCCAAATAGACTGGTGCCCCAGTTCCCACTAACTCAGCAAAACGTCCTTGCAAAGCAAACGGTGCACCCAGCCTACAGGGAACTAACTGAAGCCCTGCCTAGGAAGATCTGCACTTAGCCTTAGCTCAGACCTTGCCTCTGCTTGCCACAACTGGGCATGATTTCACTTCTAAGTGATGCTGCACCTCTACACACAGAGTCTGCAGGGATAAGAACACATCAGGACCCCTGTATTAGAAAACAGTGCTGCTCCCACCAAAGGAAATCAGTAGGCCACTGCAAGCAAGCTTGGGTCAGTAGGAAATTGGAGCCCCAAGGAGGTATCTTAGAGATGTCAGGCTTTCCAGGATACCTCTAGTGAGTTACAGCAAGACGCAGCACGAATGGGAGTCTGAAGTAAATGGGACTCAAAATGCTTAGTGTTGTGAG
>NW_017729033.1:63434426-63438744 GCF_001723915.1 Gavialis gangeticus | reverse complement strand
CCCACCAAAGGAAATCAGTAGGCCACTGCAAGCAAGCTTGGGTCAGTAGGAAATTGGAGCCCCAAGGAGGTATCTTAGAGATGTCAGGCTTTCCAGGATACCTCTAGTGAGTTACAGCAAGACGCAGCACGAATGGGAGTCTGAAGTAAATGGGACTCAAAATGCTTAGTGTTGTGAGAGAACAAAGGAAGATGGAGCACAGATCTGTGTGGATATTATTGTACAAAACTTAATCTACAGAGCCAGTCTGAGGAGGGAAAATGCAAGAGCTGAGCACAAAGGAGCTACAGCAATCAGAATCCTAAGAATCAGTGAAACCACACTGGGTTCTTGCTTGCCCTTGTTCCAAGACTGATGCAGCTGTTTGATTTAAACAGGAAAGATTTTTCTCTTAATAATGTACTATTCTCTCTGTCTTGTTCATTTTAATTCCACTCTTGCATGACACATCAAACAGTGATATAACACATCATATGCTTCAATTTTCTTGTCAACCTGGATGGCCCCCAGTTTACAAGTGGTCCACTTCAGAAATCCTTTTTTAGTATTCCAGTTCTAGTAAGCCACTGTAACTCTTTCTATGTAAATCCTAGCTGGTAAGGAAGTAAAAATAGCACAAATAGGAAATAACTTGATCTTCTAAAATGTCCTTGACTAATTGAAGGGATCCAGGCTTAGAATATTACAGCACAATGCTCAATACTGTATCAGGTCACCAATTCAGAGACTCATGGACAGAAGTACAAAAACTTTAGTACCAACAGCAAACAAGCTTCTTGAACCAAAGACAATTATACTAAAAACATGAGAACCAAAGAACTATTAGAACAGGAATGTCAGCAGCTACCTTTGCAAAATTAAAAGAAAATTAGATTTCAAAATAGCCTGCAACTTGCCTGGGTAGCTGTAGTGTTATACATTTTAAAGTCAGAAGATGCAACTACTCCAGCAGTCAATGGTGCAGAGGCACTGTTCTGAACAGTAACTAGCTAAAAACCTAGCACAGACGTATCCGGGATGAGGCCAGCAGAAAGAACACAGGGGGTCACAGACAATGACTGGGGAGAGGGGGGCAGATGCTCAGCTGGTGAAAATGATCATCCTTCCATAGTTGTCAGCTGAGCTCTAACAACTTCTGCATTCAGGATCTGGCCCCAGGAGCAGCAAACATGCTCCATGTGGTGGACAGACCAAACAGGCTGCCGCAGGAGAAATTGTTTCTGAGTCCATGAAGCAGCCACGTAGTCAAGAAAGCCACCAAGGTCTCATGGCAGCTACTGACCAGCATACAAGAAGAGGCAAAATAACCATTTCCTTGATTAAGCGTGTCAAGTCATCTACCGTTACCACCATCACTTCCATCTCACAAGTCCCTGTCCTTGTACTTGGCTGTATTAGCTTGTGGTGGTTTGTTTTGATTGACACTATGTTTTATTGAAATTTAATCTTTTCATTAAGAATAGAGATGTTACAGTAATCACTGCACATGGTGGGTACTGATCCGTGCAGTCTGTAAAATGGAGCCAAAATAGATGAGTGGAGGAAGCAACACATGACAGGGGGTCTATGTGCTGTGGGTAATGGGTAATGCAAATAGCTGATAAAAATAGTATCAGAAATTCCAAATGACACATTTTTGTCTCCAGTTTTCCCCCTCACAGAACTCACCCCTCTTTTATTGTCACCTTCGTACATCACTAATTGCTTTGGTTATTTCTAAACACCCACAGGACTCATCTCTTGCTAACCCATCCCCTCTATCCAGTGCTCATTTTCTCCTCCACCATTCCCTCCCTTCTCTTAAGCTTTATCTGTCATGCACTCACACCTCTCCTGCCTTTCTCTACTGTAACTTTCACTAATATCCCATTTGCTTGAAGTTTGTAATTTTTTCCCCCTCATTCCCCACCCTATTTATGTTTGTGCTCTGGCTGGGGGTCTGGGCCTAGCACAATGGGATTCCTAAGTGTACTCTTAATAAAAATAAGAAATAAATAATAACCTCTGGAGTGTCTTTCCCCATCTTCTATTGTTCCTCTTTCGATCCCTTGTTCTCAGAAACTTCAGAGATTATTCTCTGTGCAACGTCAATGAGGCTGAAAGCCCCTACTGAAGCTGCAGAAGGGAATCTCTCATTTCAACACCCTTAAACATGTCCTTTTCCTACTCATTCTCTCGTCACTAAAGGAGTTTTTATTGCATTAGCATTTTTAAGCTAAAACTAAGTTTAACAAATCATTATAAAAATAAATGCAACACGTTTTTATTACTACTGCTTCTCTAGTTTTAACCTACTCGCCTTATTTCCTATTCTTAATCTTTTTTTAATTTTATATGGAAAAAATATTTAAAATTTACAACCCCTTTCAAGCCTACACCAGGCCTGTCACCTTTCTTATCCAGAAGGGAAGAAGGAGTGTGGGGCTGAGAAGGAGTGACACATCTGTTCGTATGAAACCTCTGATCCCTTTTCTCCTGGAAGAATAATAGCAAGTCACCAAGCATCAGGAAAACCACAAAAGAAGCTGCTTATTCATTTGTGCTTGAGAAAAAATATTTTAAATGAACTGAACAGATTTGGATTTCTTGTCCAAGCAAAGGAACATTAAATGATGTTTCCCTTATGCATCATCTAAGAGGCACCACCGCTTTAATGATACAAGTGCTTATGATACTAGTTTATGTTAAACTGGGTTTAAACTAAAGAATTTTTTTACTGTGTCTTAAACTTCCTTCCATCATTTACTAGTAGGATATGAATATGTATATCTCAGTCTGACCACTTGTCAAACATTTTGAATGCCTGTGTCACTAATTTTGGATGTTGGCAGGTCGAGTGAAACAAAAGGAACAAAGTGTGCTATGTACCAGCAATAAAGCTCTGTAGGCTCAGAAGCATTTATCAAAACCCCAGGCATCTAAATCACTCCCAAATGAAGTCCACAATCACAATATTTTTATTTAAAGAGGTTTGTTTTTAAAAAGTTTATTTTCTTACTTTAAATTGAGAAAAATGTACGCCTTTTATGCTGTTTTCCCCCCAGTATAACCACTATTACCAAACAGGAAAAAAAACCCATCACTGATTTCTAAATTAAAAATGTTTGGACTAAAAAGCATGGGGGGAGGTCATGATAGGAAAATCAAATTAACCTTTGACTTTGTGTTAACAGAATTTCTGCAGTGTAAAAAACTTTTTTCATGGCCATTTTGATAAGCAGATTTCATCAAAATATGAGAAGGATATCAAGGAAAAAAAGAAAACAAGTCCCTGATATAAACTCAGGGCTACATCCACACGAGCACAGGCGTTTGTTTCTCCAGAGACAAGTATCAGCAGCAAACCTTGCACCACTGCTACTTGTCCTTGGAGAGCACCCATGCCATGCACCCTCTGGCACTCGGCAGGTTACCCTGGGTGGAGGAGAGGAGCCTGGGGCCAACAACTGTGCTGGCCCCAGCAGCCTTGGTCCTGCAGGCCTTGGGGAACTGCAGGCAGGGTGCTCCTGCAGCTGGGAGCCTGGCCAGCAGCTGGAGTGCTGCTCTAGTGGGCCAGGCTGCAGTTTTGGGCAGCATGTGCTGCCATGTACACCACGCCACTTGCTTTTTTGGCATTGTTTTTTTGACCCCGGGATCTCCCGAGGTAAAAAAAAAAAACCCCACAATACAAGGTAGCAGTGCAAGGAATGCCTACATGTGTGGTGTGTGGCACTGTAGACCTGTCTACAGTGCCACATCCCACATGTTGGCACTCTTCTTGACAGGGCCATAGGTGCCAATTCCATGGGTGCTCCAAGGCTCAAGCACCCACCAAAAATCATTAGCAGGTGCTCAGCACCCACAGAGCTGTGCTTGCAGATGTTAAACAAAAAACAAAACCCCATGCTTCACCAGAAGCAGCATGTTACTTCAACCCAGCTCTGCAGCATCTGTAAAGACTGGGCGCTTCAATGGGGCTTTTTGGCGCTTTTAGCTAAAGGGGATTCAATCAGCTATTAGATAAAAGCACCAAAAAAGCTCCACTAAAGCACCCGATCTTTATAAATGCTGCAGAGCTGGGTTAAACTAACATACTGCCTCTTCTGGGCATGAACGGGTCTCAGCATGGTAATGCACTGAGTTAGAAGTAAAGCACTGGGATTTTTTTACATTTGCAGGCACCATAGGCGACTGGTAGGGGGTGCACAGGGGACAGAGCCAGTGCCCCCATGACAGGGCCAGTGCCCCCATGACAGCTGACACCAACGCTGTTGGCAGGGCTGGTGCACCCCTGACAGGGCCATCACCATCAATGGCTTCTGCAGGTGCCCCCCCCCCC
>NW_017729033.1:63431969-63434291 GCF_001723915.1 Gavialis gangeticus | reverse complement strand
CTCATGGCAAGAACCCACCAGCAAAAAACAAAGTTGGTGTCTATGTATAAACTGCCAAACAATTCAGAGTTAAAGCTACGATATCTCTACTTTATTTGCACAGTCCTACCTCATTTTGCCACCATGACTTGGGTTAAAGTTTGGTCATCTGTGTTGACTTTTAAGTTGCCTTTTACTAGAGTGTGTGACCCAGTATTCAAATTGTAAAACATAGTTTTGTATCTAGTTACCTGTCATTTCAAATCAAATCTCCCTCCATAGCATGTTGTAAAACACATTTTTAAAGCCCTGATCTTGCTTCCGTGGAAGTCAACAGGATTCTTTTCACTGACCAGATTGGGAGGGGACTTGGCTTGGGCCCCAGCTAAAATTACATTTATAGCTGTCCCTAAAATGCCTATGCTCTACACTGCAGATTTATGCTATCAGATTTGGGGGAAAACTAAAACCAGATTATAACTACAATGAAAGCTTCACGGGTCACAATGCTGACTTTTCTAATGACTTAATTTGCTCTCAAGAGACCAATCTCAATAAAAAAAAGTTATGATTTTGTATTTACTTAAGTATTTCCATTCTCTCCTTGACATAACACTCACTGTAGATTCAGGAGTCTTTTAACATTTTTTCACTCCACAAGCACTAGGATGTGTTTTAGCTATTTTTCTTCCCTTGGCTAATTCTCCCATGTTGCTTTGGTTTTCAAGTGCTTGGGACTGCCAATGCACATTCATCAGTTGGATCATTTGTGTGTCTGCTGTATCAATGCTGCCTTCACTCTCTATTCCCCTCTTATGCAACCTGATGGGAGTTCTCAGCCATTTCCACATTAAATAAATCAGATTAATAGAAGCAACTTTCTTTGATATGGTTAGCTACCATTCTATTATATCTTTCAAAACAATAGTAGCAGCCTATCTCATTATTTATTATTATCTGAAGCATTCACCATGCTAGAAAAGATAACATCCTGAATGTTGAGGGCAGTCACAGTTAAGTACTTATTTCTAAAAGCCCAAATATCTATTGCTTTCACAATACTAATATGGCTTGGCCTGGTAATTAAAGAAAGTGGACTAGAAATAACGTATTTTTTTTTAGAAAACTTGTAATAAAATATCCATAAAGCAAACTACTGTCAGCTCAAGTCTTACTGATATTTCTGTTAGGTTTACTTCTGGGTGTTTTTTTTTTCCACTTGCATTATTAAGCTTTTGGGACTTCCATCAAATCTGAGGGAGAAACATAATACCAAGAATGCAATGAATCATAAAGCTTTTACAAGGGGGCAACTTTTTTCCTTTATATACATATTTTCAAGTGAGTGAGTGACTCCTAAAAGAGGTCTGAACTCTCAGTCTGGGTACATTGATCCATTTTTTCCCAAAGGGAGTATGGAGGAAAGCTTTTCAGAGATTCATATGTAAGTTAGATTTACCTAAGTGCAACAGGTGACAGATGTTCACTGTATGCCCAACTTCTGCAGGGCCGACATTTTTTTCCTATAAACATGGTCTTGAATTTCAAAGCACCTTAAGGGTGAATTTGATTTTTATCTTCTGAAAGTAATAGCTTAATGCAAGCAGATTTCCTTAAAGAAAAATGAAGATTTACAGGCTGGTCCTCCAAACGCTTATTTATACAAATAGGTTTTATTTGTATAATTTGTCCTATTTACATTAAGTAAGGATTACTTTCATAAGTAAACAGTCCATACGCGGTAAACAGTCCCTACATTTGTATCCCTACTCCTGGCCTACAAGTGCAAAAACTCTTCATGAAATTGCCTCTGCTATAGGAGTCACCTGCCAAGCCACCCTGCACCACGCCACCCCTCACACACACACGTACATACAATTTTCCTCCTGAATAGCACTTGGCTGTTAGGGAGGAAACATGTAAGTCCTCTGAGCCTTACCTGCTATAGCCCTGTCAGTTCCTCTCTGCCAAAACCCTTTTCTGTTTCAGAAAATAAACAACATAAAGATAATATTAGGAAAGTAGGTTCCCTTCCACTGTTTTCAAACTTTCTATAACTCATCAATTTATTATTTTTACCATTTATTATCTTATTTTTTGTGATTTTTGGATTATCTTGCATCTAGAATCATGAACCTTGACAACTAACACTCCTTATACCTTATTCCATGCTGACCAGGTAGCATTTAGGTCTCAACAAATTTCTGGTCAATACAGTATCAGTTTTCATTCTGATGTGCAGTTCTTGTTTGGTTTCTCCTATGTGTTTTCCATCAGGGCATTTGGTGCACTGGATAAGATATATTACATTTCTGGAGCTGCAGTGGTAAGATCCAGGAATGC
>NW_017729033.1:63426319-63426969 GCF_001723915.1 Gavialis gangeticus | reverse complement strand
TCTAATCAGGTATATCACTGCCTGTGTTCTTCCAAGTCTCCCAAGAATAGGGCCTTGTTACACATTAACTCCTGGAAATCTTAGCCCCGGACTCTCCACACATTAACACCTAAAATTAGTTTTAAGCACACTTTGGGCAACTTAAAGTTATGCCATTCCAAAGCAGGCTATCGCTGATCCATGCTACCCAGCTCTTATTCCATTAATGTGCAGCCACTCCCCACAAATGAGCTGTCCATGTTGCAGTTCTCCATCATCCCAGAATGCAGTGTCCCCTCCCTAACCCTTCTGTTCTGCATCAACAGACTTTCCACCCCATGAACTCTGCTGCCCAGAGGGTTGTTCTGGCACCAGGCCAACTCCTCCTTCTGCCCCCCAGGTGTATAACCTTCCTGCCCCAGGAGTGCAACCCCATGCAAACAGCTTGCAGAGCACATGCCAGCTAGCCAGATCACAGGGCATGGAGGTGCCCAGGACTGGGGTCTAGGGTGGGGGTCAGGGGGAACAAGTTAGGGAACTAAATTGGTTCCCCATTGCCTGGGGTCTCTTTCCCAGGGCAGAGGCAGTAGTTCCCTCAAAAGCAACTTCTCTCACCACTCCTATCTCTCAGCCACCTTGGGGAGCATGACCAGCACCCCCCCCCCCCCCCC
>NW_017729033.1:63423149-63426202 GCF_001723915.1 Gavialis gangeticus | reverse complement strand
CCCCCCCCCCCCCACACACACACACACACATTTACTATAAAATATTTTCACACGAAAATATTATTTGGAAAGGCTGGGCAGTGTGGAGCATGCCCACTTGACCCTGCCCCTCTCTCCCCCAGGGCCATTTGGGGTGTAGTGTGCACTAGTGCTGTGCACATGATGGCAGAGAAGCATGCAGCAAGGGCCCTGGGGGTGCTGCAGCGCTGGTGGCACTGACCCAGTTTGGGGAGGCTAAGCCCCATTAGCCCAGCCTTCCACTACCTATGTCCACACCCCAATTCCAAATCACAATTCATTAAAACATGAAATCTTTAATTTACTTTGTCTTCATTTCTTTTTAAATTCATTTTTTTAATACTTTTTATTTGACCCTTTACTGGCTGACTTTCTTCATTCCACCAACCTTTTCCCACCCCCATTTCCTTTCCACGTCCCATTTCATTACTCACCCCATCCCATTAACTCTCTGCCTCTGAGCTTCATGCCTCCTGCCCCTGCCAACCCATCTCTCACCTTCCCCACCTCCACCAGAGCAGAGATAGAAGCCAGTTCTGGTTTACCAGCCCTGTGGTGGCTACTCACAGCTCCTAGTCAGACCGCTACTCACCAGCCCTCTAATGACAAGTCATAGCTGTGCAGGTGGGAGACAGCCAGAGAAGATTTTTAGCTTTAAGGTGTGACTGCTCCAAACTCGAGCTAGCACTAACACCGATCAACATGTGAACAGTTCAAAATGCAACATGTAACAAGGCCCATACTTAGAAGTACTCCCTTGGATATTAAGAAAGATGTAGGTTACTACTAGCAAAACTAAGTTATTGAGAAAACTAAATAGAATATTTGTGGCCTTTGGAGAAAAAAAATCTACAAGAGGGGCCATCGCAATACAACTACTATAGAAATGAGTAACATTATGCATTGAGTCACAATATAAATGACTCAGGACTTTCATAGGAGGTTGGTGGCTTTGATGGTGTATACCAGTAACATACCCTTATCTGAAACCAGCAGGCTTGGTAGGTAGAGGTTGGTTCATATCTTCACAAATAACTATTCTCTCAGCACAGCTTCAAGAGCAGATGTTGGTTTCAGGCCAGCAGTGCACTGTTCACAACTTAAGTAGCATGGTTGCTCAGCTCTTCCCCCAACACCTCATTGCTCTACTACAGTAGAGGCTGTCATGAAGGAGGAAGAGGGGTTGCTTACCTACCATAACCTTTGTGCCCTGAAAGTACTGCCTCGACACAGTGTTCCTCTCTCCTCCTTCCTGTTTCAGCACTCAGCTGTAAATAGCGCTTCTAATAAATAGAAAAGCAAGGACAGATGTTTGGAAGGTGTAAGAAAGTTGGTGTTGTCCATGTGAGACATGCAACTACTTGCCTGATATTCCAACTATCTTTCAAAAACAGCCTATAATTAGCAAAGTAGTGGGGCAGGGGGTGGGATTGACAAATATTTCAAAAGTATTTTCACTGTATTGATTTTTATCTTATATAAATATGATAATCCTATTCCCCAATTGTTCCACAGAGGGTGTGGTGCTACTTCCCCCACCCCCACCCGCTCCCATTTTAAATCAGAAATGTGCAGAAACAGTATTATTTCATTTAGAAATAAACAATTTTAGAAAACTTTTTTTCCAATTTTGGAAAACAGTCTGTTGGAAAATAGTCTGTTGTCTAATTAAGTTAAGCACAGGTTCTCCAAGAGCCAAAACCCTTAAAGACTAAGAGAAAACAAAAGCAAAAGAAAACATTTAAAAACCAGAAAACAAACAGGACATATTTTTTGTGAACTTTCTATCAAATATTTTCAGAACACTGAAAATTACAAGAAGGAAAACGACGACAGCAAAACAAACAAACTTAAAAGTAGCTGAATTTTGACACTTTTTTCCAACTGAAAATTACCTCTTTTTAAGACATTGGCCCAATGACTGCATCAGCATTACAGCAAGAGTTACTGGTATTAAGTAACCACTTTTTTCTAACAGCCTTCAAATTGTAAAAACTTTTAAGCACTACACTACTAATCTCAGCCAGACTGAAAGCAGAAAGCTGGAGGTAAAAAACTAAATATGCTATTGCTATCCTGTTTCTTAATCCCTTACGCAGAAGATTTGAAAGACACAATCATATTAATGCACACTACTGCAGAAAGGTCAAAAGATAAAAGCAGTATAATTTAGAGCAGGGGTTTTCAACTATTTTTAAGTACTGTACCCCTTCTGGTAGTGGTGGCCAGATGCAAAGCAGGGGCAGGGGAGCTCACATGCGGCACCAGCAGCACAGGGTGGTGGATGGTGGCAGCGGCTGCCGCATGCAAGCTCTTCCCCTCGCCCCCACCCTGCATCTGGCTGGTTGGGCAGCGCCTGCGCAGCCCCCAAAGAGGCACTGCTGCCCTCGCCCCCCCTCCCCTCCCACACACACACACCTGGCCCTGCTCTGGGGAGGCAGAAGGGTGGGATGGTGGGTGGCGATGCTCCGTCCCCACCTGCCTGCGCATACCCCCTAGGACCATTCCCCCTGGAGTACCCCTGGTTGACAACCCCTGATTTAGAGCCTTTTTGTTCCACAGGCGAATGCATTCCAAGTTGCTTATAACCTCTAAATATTTAAGACTGGAAAGTCTAAAAGGAAAAGAAGGCATGTGGGACTTCGTAAAGGGAATGAATTTCAGCATTTTGTTTTTGTCAGGTGGGTACAGGACTTCCCATTCTTCATTATTGCCAAGAAAAAATACCTTTGAATCAAAAAAAATAGGGATTTTAGTTAATACTAGCAAAGTGATACATTTTCCTCTGCCATTCAAATAATACAGAGTGTGAGACTGATTAAATTTCAGTATTAAATGATCTGAGCTTCCATTCCTAAAATTATTGAAGTATACTTTCTGTGGTTTAATTTTTTGAAATATGAGACACTGTTATGAAAAGATCTAATAACCAATGTCAGAGCAATCTGCAAGTGGACTGGCTACAGATTTCCTCAACGACTTAACAGGATTGTTATATTAAGAAAAATATGAGAGAAGTAATTCTGTAGGAAATG
>NW_017729033.1:63417308-63418149 GCF_001723915.1 Gavialis gangeticus | reverse complement strand
TTAACGACTTAACAGGATTGTAATATTAAGAAAAATATGAGAGAAGTAATTCTGTAGGAAATGCTAATACCTACCACTTTGTATAGTTCTTTACACTTTTAAAATGTTATACAAATAAACAGTTAATAATTGACCTTGTAACCTAAAGGAATAATCCTGCCATAAGTACTATTATCTGCAGTACTGGTCCCCATGTATTTTACTTTGCAATTCCCATAAGATTATTTTGTTAAAAAAATCACCAGTATAAATGTGATTTTAACAAATGGCCAAACTCATGTCATTACCAACTTAGATTTGGCATTAAATACCCACTCCTGCAAAGATAAAATATGGGGATGAATCCAGTATGCTTATTCTCAGGAGTTGCCCCACAAGGCCAGGTTTAACCCTGACTATACCGTACAAGTAATACTGTTCATGCATGTGAGTGTGCAGATTTTGCATCCAGAATATTTACATATGCATAGAAAGTAGCTGGACTTTGGAAGTTTGGTTATTTATTGTTCATTTTGTTCTCATCCTTTTGCCATAGTCATTTACCATTGCTTCCTGTTTTTATGTCTGTTTTCTCACATCAGTACACTATGTGCACAGAGACTGAACCATCATCACATCCTGGTTAAAGAAATGTAGGGGAACCCTGCACTGTTAGTGAAATTCCTGGTCAGTGGATAAATGGAGAAATCCACTGGCTATAGCTGCCATGCTGGCACCTTTCACAAGCTTTGAAGACCCCCCAAAAGTACCCAAGCACCTAACCTGGAATGCAGGCAGAAGTTCGGGATTTAAATCTAAAACACAATCCTGAAAACTCTTGTCAGATGCCACCCAACTGTGG
>NW_017729033.1:63411547-63412308 GCF_001723915.1 Gavialis gangeticus | reverse complement strand
AACGCAGGCAGAAGTTCGGGATTTAAATCTAAAAACACAATCCTGAAAACTCTTGTCAGATGCCACCCAACTGTGGAAGTGCCTACACCTCATAGGGATGTAGGTTATAGCCATGTTGGTCTAAGACAACGTGGTCTAAGACGATGGCTACAACTTACACCCCGGTAACATGGAAGATATTGAATTCAGCCGTTTGAAATGGAAACTGTACAACATGAAAAAGAAAGAAGCCAAACTCAACAGCGACATGTATTTTCTAAGCCTATGCAAGAAACACAACTTCGTTCCCTGAGGACTAAACATCTACAATCCTCTAACTACTACATGCAACTCCATGTGTGCTTCGCAGCTATGCAGAAGAACTTCAGAGAAAATTAGAAATCATCTACTTCATCTAATCTACTCCAAAAGAGACCAGCTCAGGAAGAAAATCACCACATACTACAACAACTTAAAAGACAGAAATCCAATCATCTTCCCTGATAATATACAATGGATACAAAGAGACTTCAAAAAACTTTCTACAACATTCATCCAGCATAAAAAAAAGAAATGAAATAAATTACTCCAAGAACAAGCTCCCCAGCCACAAAACAACCATCAGAGGAACAAAACCAACACCTTACAACATTCCAAACTCAGACTTGTTGAAACTGAAAACAGCAACCAACCCTCAAATATCATCAATCTCTCCACACACACTTACCAAAACTGAAAAATCTGTCCTTTCTACAGGCCTAAATTTCTGCCCAAAAAAATAC
>NW_017729033.1:63406141-63406547 GCF_001723915.1 Gavialis gangeticus | reverse complement strand
GCTGTGTTATACAGCCAAGCCCTCAGATACCACTGAATTTATACTGAAAAGAACACCCAGGACTGCCACCTCACCAATCTTAAAAAGCTTTCACCCAACAAGGACACTCCTCCAGAGAGATAGATCATGCATTTGAAAGAGCCACCCAGATACCACATGAAGAACTGTTGCAGTACAGAAGAAAAACCTGCACAAATCGCACACCACTGTTTATGACATATCACCCCTCCCTCGAACCCATACGGAAAATCCTCAGACAGTTGCAACCCATACTAAAAAGAGACCCTAGTCTTAAAAAGATCTTCCCAGAGCCACCCATCCTAGCTTTCAAACAAGCACCGAACCTTGCCAACCTCATCACCAGAAGCAAACTTCCTCAGGCCCAGAACACACCAAATGGATCCAG
>NW_017729033.1:63400739-63401141 GCF_001723915.1 Gavialis gangeticus | reverse complement strand
CTAGTCTTAAAAAGATCTTCCCAGAGCCACCCATCCTAGCTTTCAAACAAGCACCGAACCTTGCCAACCTCATCACCAGAAGCAAACTTCCTCAGGCCCAGAACACACTGAATGGATCCAGACTGTGACTGCTGAGCTTCCAGCACCCTGTCATGTGTGGTTTTAGTCCGGGTGATGGGTGATGTACGTCTCACTGGCTCCCGTGATTGGCAGAGTAGCTGTTCCCTCCAGGAGTCGTCTTCCCCTATCTTGCCTGCCACGACTTTGAATGTTCCCAGTTGGGGGGTTGACTGCCCTGGGTCCCTCTGCGGCCCACGGTGGGCTCAACGGCCACTCATGGGGATCTGCCACCCCTACACCCCGGCCTCACACCACCTCGATGGATCCAGCCATATTCTCGGC
>NW_017729033.1:63395058-63395739 GCF_001723915.1 Gavialis gangeticus | reverse complement strand
CACCCTGGCCTCACACCACCTCGATGGATCCAGCCATATTCTCGGCCACATCCCCACACCCCTATGGTTATGGCGACTCTCGGGTTTCTTCTTACTAGCGTCCTGTTCTTGGATCCTCCTCGGCTTACCCCCTTTGTGGTTCTTCTGTGGTCAGAGATCCTGATCATTGAACCTATCCATTGCCCTGAGCACTCTGGCCCTCAGGTTCAAATCGTCAACTGATGTCCTATGGGCTATACTATCCAGCCCTCTCCCTCTCAACCCCTTCACTCAGGGGAACCAAAAGAAATGCATGTAACAAAAAATACTAAACACCGCCTCTGCCGCCTCACTAGGAATTAGGAAAGTTCCCTTCCCTGCCTCCTCATGGTAGAGGCTATGGAGGCCTAGCTCCCCTGTAACACATCTAGGGGAAACTTCCCCTTTTCTAGCACACTCCTAATCTATACCCATAGGGGTTATCTACTTCTCCTTCCCAGCTCCTAACATGTACTTAGGCCACCTCTCTTCTCTCCCATTGATGGTGTCCCCTCTCCAGGAGTTCCACTGTTCCCCTATGCAGGGTTGGTCACCTTGCTATAGGTGCTGGAGGTGCCCTGCTTGTCCAGCACCCTCCCTGTGCTCTTGCTGGGCTGCTTCTGCTGGGGACTCCTCCTCCTCCTCCTCCTCCTCCCAATCATG
>NW_017729033.1:63388036-63390058 GCF_001723915.1 Gavialis gangeticus | reverse complement strand
CGTGCTGTATTGAAGGTTTTGCTATGCCTTTCTCTCTGGGTTCTGCTGTTGCTGTGGTCGCAGCTTGCAGGAACAGTTCTCAGCCCGCTTCCCACGCTGGTGGCTGGTCCACTGCTGCTGCTGTTGGGCTTAGGGCCAAGAGTCTCTTCTGACTCCTTACCAAGCCCTCTCTCCCTCCTGGCGGTTTACCAGCAGGGGTCCTGAGGGCACATGATGCTGCTGTCTGTTTCCTCCCTCTCGCTTTTCCTGCCAACCACCATTTTTATTTTCTGTGGCCGGTGATCACTGGTGACATCAGCAGCCAGTTCCAGCTGAATAAAGACACAGCTGACGAGCCGCACAGGCTTCTCCTCTTCTCCCCACTGTGCCACGGCTCCTGCTGCAGGCAAGTGGTGTTTTTCTTTTTCTTTAGTTCTCCTATTTATCCCTTCTCTCTTCCGTTCTCTCCCATGACACAGATGATGCCATGACAAGAAATGCAAAACCTGCCAACACATCTCCACCACTCCCACAATCCCAACATCCCACAACAGAGCCATCAGCATTCCCAGATCTTACAGCTGTACCTCCAGAAATGTAATATATTTCATCCAATGCACCCAATGCCCAGATGGAAAATACTATGAGATACCAAGCAACAACTGCACCCCAAAATGAATGCACACCGGAAATCTATCAAAGACAAGAATGCCTTTGGGGGCACAAATGTGCCTTTGGGGGCACATTTCTCACAAGAAAACCACTCTCTCTCCAATCTCTCAGTCCTGATCCTCAAAGGAAACTTACAAAACACTTCCTAGAGATGAGCCTATGAACTCCACTTCATCAACCTCCTGGATACTAAAAGTCATGGACTAGATATAGACATTGGATTTATGACACATTATAACCTGCCTGACAGTTGACTTCCCAGGTACTTCTCCACTATTCATCCCCCTTCTCTCCTCGCCCCCCACCCAGCCTCTCTCACCCATTGACTCCTCAATCTACATTTTCACTAACTGCCTGTCTTGCATGCAGACCAGCCCAGCCTCTGGCTCCTTTACTTTTCATTCCATCCAGGAAGAGCACACACCAACTGCAGAAACTTCCTTAGCTTGACAAAGGGTTTTTGAATCCAAAAATTTGCTTAAAAATTGTTCTCCAACTATTTAAGTTGGTCTAATAAAAGATATCAGATTCACCCAAAGAACCTTGTCTGCCTACACCTCACAGACACTCACCAACTACCAACAGTTCTGTATTTGCACATGTAGAGAAGAACTGCAGCCATGGCAGAGCCAAGCAGCAAAGCACCTAGCTCACGTCCCAGCTGGACTGGGCTCCAGAAACTCAAGTATTCCTCTGTCTAAACTCTGTGAGGGGCTTGAACCCAGGAGGTGTTTTTACACCATGCCTACTGTGGGATACCACACACAACAGGCAGTGGTCTCTGTGTACATAGTGTAGTGTTTCTCAGATCAGTTCTGGCTAGTTTCCCGACACACACATAAATTTGTAGGCCAGACTATTCCAATTTTTCATGTCTTATTGGACATATACTCCTGATAGAGGACTAAGGATTAGGTGAGTTTAAAGACTAAGGTCCATTTCTCTGATCTGGATAAACTATGGTTTGCATAGGACCTAAGAGAAGCAGAAAGGTGGTTTACTCTGCCTATGCATTTCCAAATCAGGGTCTGGTTCAGCCTCAGCACAGCTCAAGGGAGAGGAGGGATGATTTTAAATTTCAGCCAGCTGCAAACACCCCCCCAATATCTGAACATAGAAACTTACAAAGAGGATCAGACCTGTCCACTGAACACAGCTTAACATTCTGTGCATTTAGTACCACCTAAGTGTAACATGTCACTCACCTATAGTGCAACATGAGCTGCCTAAAACAAGCTAAAGATAATCCTCCCCAAAGAAGATTGTCTCTGATATGCTCAGAGGGCACTTAGCTTGGTATTTTCCAAATTTATCATGCAGACGCTCCTGTTTTAAGAGCCCTTAGCATAGGGGTGGGCAAAATACAGCCCA
>NW_017729033.1:63377903-63383036 GCF_001723915.1 Gavialis gangeticus | reverse complement strand
TGGTATTTTCCAAATTTATCATGCAGACACTCCTGTTTTAAGAGCCCTTAGCATAGGGGTGGGCAAAATACAGCCCACACACTGGATCCAGCCTATGAGGCAATTCAATCCGGCCTGGGATAGAAACATGCCCCCACCTCTGCCCCGCCATGGCTGTCTCCACCCCTGCCTGCCTGCAAGAGTGGAAAATTGGGTAAGGGCCTCACCGAGCCAGGGGCCAGGAGCCAAGGACTCCTACTGAGGGAAAAGAAGCCAGGAGTGCAGGGAGCCGTGCAGTATGGGGCCAGGCTGGGCTGGCCCCACACACTGCAGGAGCACAGGAGCTGCACACTATGGAACTGGGTGGGACTGACCCCACTGCATGTGGCCACGGACTTGGGTGGGAGTGCAGGAGCTGTGGCTATAGGGCTGGGTGGAGCTGGCCCCACATCCTACTGCCACGTACAGCCAGGGAATTGGGTGAGAGTACTACAGGGTTGGTTCGGCCTGGCCTACCATGTGGGAGATCTGGGATCAAGTTCCAGCTGAGGTGACTTGGGGTGAGTGAGATAACAAGAAGCAAATCTTCTTGCAGTGGAAAGGGGGCATTGCATAGCCACCAGTGGTAGCTGTGTAGCAGTGTTCCTGCACACTCTGTGGGAGATCTGGGTTCAAGTTCTAGCTGAGGTGACTTGGGATGGGTAATATAACAAGAAGCAAATCTTTATTGGAGAGTAGGTTTCAATTGGACATCTGTAAGACCTACTTTACAGTTAGGGTGGCTAGAATCTGGAACCAACTTCTAAGGGAAGTGGTGCTAGTTCCTACCCTGGGGGTCTTTAAGAGGAGACTTGATGCTTACCTAGCTGGGATCATTTGAGCCCAGTTTTTTCTCCTGCCCAGGCAGGGGGTCGGACTTGAAGATCTACAAGGTCCCTTCCAACCCGACTTCTATGATTCTATGATTCTATACTACTCTTCACCTCCACTCTAGATGGTGAAACTGCACAATTCTTTCTTGGCATTACTGCCCTATCAATCACAACTTTGGTCTGTGATTCAACCACTACACCCATCAGTGTATCATTTAACACTTAAATTTCTTTGACTATTATGGCTTTGTTCTTTTGCTACCCATCAATTGCTCCCTGAGCACCTTGAAGGAGTTGCAATATGGATATCTGCCTTTACTTTTTAAGTCCACTTTAATCCTTAGATAAGCTTCTGACTCTGGGCCGTATATTGCCACCAGTCACTTCTTATCTCTCTAGGATAGGGATTCTTGCCCTAGGATCTGAGATGCTAGTTCATCCTGGGCTTCCTTTATTTCACTATTATTCACACCTCCCATAAGCATTTGCCAGTGCAGACAGCTTATTGCAGCATCTATATCGTAACACAATGACCCCTCCTCAGGTCCAGGCAACAATTTAACAAGGAGTGGAGACCCCTCCTTGGGTTCTGCATCCCCCGAATGACAACTCACACAACTCAACAATCAAAATTACACAAATAGAAAGTAAAACAACATTAATTCATTATACTAATAAGTATGCAAATAAGGTGCTGCCCACCCAGGGACGCCATCTGTCGCAGGTCAATTAACCAATATTTAATTAGCTAATTGACAAACAGTAAATGAATGGAAAGTGGGCAGGCCTGCTCTCATCAGGGCGGTCACCTACAGCCCAGTGCTACCCTGATACTACAAATAATTAATTAGTAAATAATCAAAGTCACCAAAAATAAGGGGAAATAAAACCAACTATATTATACAACAACGAACAATAACAATATATGCAATGATATGAATCCAACAACCCTCCCCTATTAACAACAAGAAGAAACAATGCAATGACCCACATAGGAGAGTGCCTACAGGGGATGCTAGACAGGCTCTCATTCACTTCTGACAACCTGTCAGCAAGACGGCACACCAGTCACTTTCCACCCTGACCACACATACACTCACACCCACAGGATATTGGCCACTCTGAACCCTCACCCCTGCCAACAATCTCAAGATACTATGGGATATTGCCCTCCTAGGACCTCACCTGAAGCACAGTCTGGGCCACACAGACCATAGACCAGATTGGTCCTCTGGACCCTCACTCAGCCTCTGTCCATGCTCCAGACTCACATGATTCTCTGTCAGTCTCTCCAAGCACACAGGTATCAGGGAGGAGATTGGCCTCCTACGTCCGCACACAATCACCTGCATCAACCTGCCAATCCCACACACACAGCAAGTACCGATCCAATAATCTGGCCCCTTTTATACCCAACAGGTGACTGGCACCTGTCAAGCACTGTCACTCATTCCTCAGCCAATCCGGTAATTTTTGTACACCTGGAACTCACACACTTCGGTTCACAGCACAATCTTGTGCACTTGGCACCTGGCTGGGTATACGTAACTTTTACCTCAGGCCTTTCCCGCCAAGGGATCAGCCTGAACTGAGCATGCACTCATACAAAAGTTGGTCAACTGGTCAAAAGTCCACCATGATTAAGTGAACTACCCAAGGCCAGGGAATATGCCCTGGCTCAACAAGGTATAATTCAGTCACATCGTCCTGGTGATGCAATGAAAACAGGATTGCTGCCCCCCATTCTGTAACTGTTTCATAGAAAATTAGCAGACTTCAGTATCCAAAGATCTTCATTTAGCACCTTTCCCAAACCCATAAGCACACTGCACCTTGTAATTTAAAGTATGCAGAATGTGCACTCAGGATAGATACAGGACAGTCATAGAACCACAGAGTCCTAGAGAGGTAGGGCTGGAAGGGACCGCCAGAGGTCATCAAGCCCAACTCCTGCCTCAAGCAGGATCATCCCTATTAAAACCATCCTGTACAAACCATAATCTAAACTACATAAAACTACCCTAAACTCTGAAACAACACAGACATAACACCCTAATCTGCCACAGGAAAAGCAAAGGAACCCTGGCAGCCAATGTCCTGCTTCCAGAAAATGTTCAACATATGCTCAAGAGATCCCAGTACAGGCCCACATCCCCCACTACAGAGGAAGGCAACAACCCCCACAATACATATCCATCTGACCATGAGGTAAAAGAAACATCTCTAAAGTGTAGACTATCTTCTATGGTATATGAGAACAAAATAGTATTTTTTTTTTTTAATATTTATGAATAGACTCATAAAATGTTTTGGTAAACAGTAATTGGAGGGCATTATTGTTGATAAAATATTTTGGTTTGGATATGGGCATGCAAGTGAATACTCAGACAGACCCAGTGTATTCATGTGTTTGGGAAATTAATACCTTGAATTCTAAGTATTACTTAATATGTTTATATGACAACCTAAGGGCATTTTCTTAGGCTTATCTACATTTCAGTCTCTTTCTTTGGATTTTTTCAGGGAGGTAATCTGCAAAAGCAACTGTACTTATATTACAGTAAGTTTTCAAGCAGTCTCTTATGGTATTTTCCTAGCCCAAATATGAACTAGTGCTTAAATAGAACCTCAGCTGTTATAATTTTGACCTTTTACCAGATATGGTAGGTTATTATCAAGTGTCAAATAACCAGTTAATATGTAAGCTTACCAAGGAAAATGACTGCACACTGCCATCTACTGCGCATTTCAGGAACACTGTTATATTCTTTGTCCACTGATAAAAAAATAATTTTATTTCAAATAATGCTATGGATATTTTTAAATTATAATTTAAATTAGACAGATCATAGTTCAGTGGCAGGCCCTTTCTGATAATGCATTTACATTACTGTTGTGCTTTAGGTAAAAATAAATGTACGATCTGAAGACAAAACAAGAATTGATTTTATTTAGAGTTGATTCAACTAGGTTAATCTTAAACTGCAAAGGACAGATTTTTTTTTCAGAATTACATCTCTGTCCCAGGAATTCTCCTTGCAGAACAGTACGTTTTAAGCACTCCAACATCAGAATAAAGCGTTCTTGTTTGGTTATAACATCAAAGAAGTATGACACCTGCTATGAGCTGCCAGAGGAAGAAGTTGCTTCAGACAATTTAACTTTTCAACTTATATCACAGCCATCACTCCCGAGTCTGAACACTCCACGCTCATGTTATTTTTATAAGAATAGTGAGAATTTCTTTATTTATTTTACTTTATAATAACTATAATTAGAAAAGAGCCTAATCTGGGTTAGAGCTGCCTTTGCCAATTATGAAAAATAAATCCTCAACCCTCTTCTCTCTCAACAGCTCATGAAGGGGGCTGTGTTATCTGCATCTTATGAGTAAGCCCACTCATAATCACAATTTTGACTATCACTCCATCGTGACGACTCCAAAATCTACCTCCCTAACCTATCTTGCTCCATGGATGGACCTGTCTTGCTCCATCAAAATTAACATATCAATTCTTTATCTGAATGTATGTAAAACCAAACTCCGAGTCTTTTCTCACAAAGGAGTCCTATTTCATTTGTTTATCTACCAAAGTCGTTCATACCATCAGCCTACATTTTTGCTCAATTGCCTAATATTTGCATCCATATTTGGTTCAGCCGTTGCTTCGTTGAGCCTTACATGCATGACATATCTCAATCTTGCTGCTTTTGCTACACAACATCATCAAGCTTTGTGCCCACACAGCCAAAACTCTTCACATCCCACATTTTGCTAACAGCTCCTTTCTGGCCTGGTTGCTTAAATCCTACCTCTTTCTAGCCTGTTCAAAAAACCATCCCTAAGATCATAATTTTGGTGCCTCACTTTGATGACATCACCTCCTTTTTTTAAGGCCTTTCAATTGCATCTTTTCTGCCACTGTGTCAAACAAATGTTTTGTACTCACTTATAAAACCCTGGTCAACTTATTGCAAGTAGAAGGCAGGATAGATTTGCACTTTATAGACTAACCAAAGTAGGGAGGGAGAAAGAGAGAGAGAGAGCACAGAAGTGTTCATGATCTGGAACTCACTTAATCAGCTACCGTGACAACTTACTGCAAGTCAGTCCAGCAGTGATCACAGCCTTCTCTGCTTGCTTACTTTTCTGTTTCTCCAACAAGCACTTTCACACTTTTCCACATGCTACCTGTTAGGAGTGGAAAAAACTCCTGGAGAAAATCTATATAGCTGCAACAGTCTTCCTCCAATGCCCTCCTCAAAACTCACATTTTCTGAA
>NW_017729033.1:63338134-63372903 GCF_001723915.1 Gavialis gangeticus | reverse complement strand
CAAACGTCTTCCTCCAATGCCCTCCTCAAAACTCACATTTTCTGAAATGCATGTAGTAAGTACAGCCTGTTAAGGTTCCAGCAGGTGGTGATCTGCAATCGTTGCTACTAAACAGCTATGAAATGTACATGTTGGAATTATTATCCATGACTTTCACCCTAACCCTGTTTGTCTCATCTACCTTTTATTTTAGAATGTAAGATTGTGGAGCAAGGATGTCATTAATTTCTGTCTGGATAGAGCCTGGGCATGCTGAAGCTCATACTGGATGAGATCTGTAGGTACACCCACAATATAAATTTTAAATAATGGCAATAATAAAGGCTTCATCTCAGTAACACTATTCTCCAGACACAAAAGAAAAGATTTTAAATTCAGTTGTATCCTGAGTCCCTGCTAACCACTCTTTCAGAAGATATTTTGCATCACAGACTGACTGCCTATGGTTCACTGTGTTATCAGTGTTTGGCTTCTTGAAATGAACTTATCTCAACTTGAATTAGTGATAAATTGTTATGAACCTACTTTGGACATTTTTCTTTAGGCTTTTGGCTCAGTATCTTCGACATTTCTCTGGCACTGGATTGTTGACTTCAGTCCTAATTAATGATCACTTGTTATCAGCTTAGTTCAGATTTTTTGGGTATCTAGCTTCTGGCTGGGGAGTCTGTTTTAGAAGTCTCTATAGCTGCCTTTAATTTATGTTATGATTATGGCATTGACTTGTTAGATCTGATTCTTTTTACTCCTCAGTTATTTGACTCTGCATATTCTATCATTTACAATGCTAGAAAACTAAACAGCTCAAATTATCTTGACTAAGTTTTAAAGTGCTGTTGTTCATTTAATATTTCTCAGTGTGCCTTTTCTTTTTTCCTCTATGAATCTATTGCTATCCTTAACTTAAGTATTTTATTCAGCTCATCTCTGATCTGCTGTCAAAACAGGGTTCAGAACCTGACTTCTTCTAGGACTGTGTATTCCTTGGAGTCTTAGAACAGCAGAGATTTCCTTTGCCTGAAGAAGGGTGATTGCACCTGAAAACTTGCTAAGACCTTCTTTCCAACTACTCAGTTGGTCTAATACAAGATATCACATCTACTCAAAGAACCTTGCCTGCCTATGTCTATACCCTGGCACTTGTACTGAATTTCATACACAGCATGGTCAATCATATTCAACTGGATATTGTTTCCCATAAAGAAAAAAACTGATGCAAAGATATTCAAAGTGTGTTTTGACAAAATTACCTGATTAGTTAAACAATGGTAATAGAGAGGACCTAGATAACAGTTAGAACTTGGGGTACAAGTAGATGTTACAAAGTAATATTTATGAGTAAAAATCAAGTTGAGGATTTCTAATTTTACTGAGCTAAGGATTGTGGCTAGCACAAGAGTGCCACATCTCAGAGATACCTGACAGAGGGCAAGGGAGCAAATTGCTATGAAAGCTGTGGTGATTTCAGTATCTTCAGCTAAGAACATTCAATGATTAGGCAATGATGGGACTGCCTAAATCAGAATCGCAAACTTCTGATGAACAAGCATGAGAATGGTCAGGTATCCTGTCTGACACGTAGGCCGTAAACTCTCTAGAGCAATGACTGTTATCTGCATATACAGTATTTAGCATAATGGGTTTCTAGGTGCTACTATAATATACCATGTTTTCCACTGATTTATAGGTTCACCAGACACATATAACCTATACTATTAATAGGGAAAATTATACCCTTGATGTGGTTATGACTTGAAGAGTAGTAAGAATTGATTTAGGAATGAAAACTTTTTTCTGTCACTTTTGTTAACCTGCTTTCATTTTGTGTTATCCACCTAGACTTAAAAGAACATTCCATAAAATACTTCAGCATTTGAGTGCTACTGTCTGCAACACCCTACTGCTACTGCAAATGTATTTGGCAATTGTTATGATAGAAATACACTTAGAGAGAAAGAAAGATCATGCCCTCAAACCTGGCAACCAAAAGGAAAAAATACCATATATCCATGCTGCTGTGGAAGGAAAGGAGTGAGGGAGCATGTTAATCTCTTCTTGGAGAGCTTTATAAAGTCAACTTGAGGTTGGTCATGACCTAATTGAATTCTCCTGTTACTGCTTTTAACTCTGGCCTTTTATTTAACAAGTTTTGATTGTCAGTTTTAGGAACTGACCTTTTTTATTATTATTTTTGCCTTTTGATTGCCTTTACATGGATTTGATTGCCTTTACATGCCTTTTGATTGCCTTTACATGGATTTAGGACTAGATTTAGGACTAGCTTAGGCAGCTCAACATTGTATTTTAACTCTTTTTAGGAAGCAGATCATGAAGTGGATTCAGAATCCCAAATGAGGCACTTCAGAACTGGATCCAGAAAAACAGCATGCTGATCAGGAGGCTGCATAAAGCTAGTTAATAGGAAAGTCTGAATAGGTATAGCTTAAGCCTTGCTCCTTTCCAGAGCTTACTGCTAACTTAGGGCTGCAAAGAGTGACTGTTGTCCTGCGGGGCCAGGCCGACTCTCAGCATCACAAAATTGCACTGTTAGACAGGAGGGTGTGACAACTGAGCATATACCAACACACAAATCAATTAGGCACATACACACATAAGGCGCATACACACACTACCAACTCAGGCACATACACATCCAAGATTACCAGTTTAAGCACATGCACACCTATCACCAATTCAAGCACATACGCACTATGCACACCAAAAATTAGACAAAAATCAGTTGTCAATACCTGCACACCCAATACACATACACAAACATACACTTTCATGGTTGTGTGTTAACCCTAGGGGACATTTGGAGTAACTTGGTGCTTGGAGTTACTTAAGGTCAAGTGGCTCTGGGGTTACTCGAGGTCACTGGGGCTTGGAATTACTTAGGGTTAATGTGCCCCAGGGTTACTTGGGGTTACCTGATGCTGGGTGGAAGCAAAGGAAAAAGCCTGGTGGCAAGGAGGATACAGCCAGGAAACAGGGAGGCAGAAAACTGTGAGATTGGAAGCAGATAAGTAGTGGCAGGGAGGAGACAGCCAGGAAACAGGAAGGCAGAAAGCTGGGAGATTGGGGCTGGAAACTGAGAGTCAGAAGGCTGAGAGATAGCCAGGAAATCAAGGAGGAGGGTTGGGAGGTCAATAAGACAAAAACCCAACTTGGGGTTTCAAAATAACAGGTTTATTAAGCAGACAACACACTACACAGCCCCACAAAGTTATTGGTTCCTACACACACAAGCACTCACATACACACCGACACAATGGTAGCAGGAGAGAAAAAGGAGATAGCCAGGGCTGTGCTCCACCTCCCACCGCCAGGCTGAGCTCCATGGGGCTGGCAGAGCTGGTTGGAGTGCAGCCCAGCGGAGAGAGGCGAGGCAACCCAGGGCTGTACTCTGACTGGCTCTGCCAGCCCCGCGGAGCTCTGCCTGCCCTCCCCGTACTGCCGGACTCCTCCTGGGAGTGTGGGCTCCCCAATCTGTGTGCAGGGTGATAGGAGGCTGCTACTGCAATCATCCTAGTGCTGGGTGCGGGCTGCGCCCAGAGCCAGTCCCAGACAGAAGCATTATCCTCCTGTCATCCAGTGTGCATATCCAGGGGCCCACAACCCCAGGAGGAGTCTGGCACAGAGAAGGCTGCCGCTGCCGGCAAGTGTCACAAGTTTTGCTTTGAACAGTTTGAGGTGCAGTTTCCCAGAAACCTCTACGCCTATCTCCTTGAAACTTGGCAGGCTTTATGCCCTCACCAACCGTGAAATTTTCACCCGAATTAGGGAAGAAATGACAAAGTTTTAGGCATTTTCATGATTCCCCATTATAGCCTATGGACGAAACATAGAAACACATCGAAACAGCGAAATAGTTTTGAAGAAATGAAACAGAGCAGTGCTTTGAAATGAAACAAAATGATGAAACAAAACACTGTCCCTTTGAAATGACAAAATGGACGTCAAACTGAAATGGTGCTGTTTCACACAGCCCTACTGGTTTTTACATTTTCTTTATTCAATGGTTTTAGGTCATTGCTACAAATGGTTATATGAAAACGTTCTTAAAAATTGAGAGAACCATAGTCGCACAGATCAGTTGCTTGTTTTCATCCAGTTAAATCTGCCTAACATGGGTTTGTCTGGATGAAATGACGAGGGTTTAAGAAAAAATAGTTGTTCCTTCCCCTCCTCTCTCAGCTTTTCCACTATATTGCTGATCTTTTCATGAGTTTTCAGGTTTCCTTTCCCATTTCTTCATCCTCCTTCTCTCCTCTAGTCTTTGGTTGTTTTAAAGATGCTTATTGATGAATGTGAATTAGCATTTTTGAAACAAAGGAAATACAAGGAAAGAGGGGAAGGCAAAACAGAAACAACTCAGCTGTTTTTGACTAAAGTTCTGCAACTGGCTTTCAATATTGTGTTTAACCATGAATTTCATAGCATTTACTGCAGCCTTTGAACTGCAGTGTGCCTATTTAGAGCATGCCTGTGTTTGAACGTTTGGGAACTCGGTTATGTTTTCAGTTCTGCTTAGTCGTTTCTCAGCATCTCAAGCTGCAGATTTGTGGCTAAGTTCCTATAATACCATACTGTCCCCTAGACTCTTTTACTTTCTCTACTAGAAAGCTTATGGAATACAAAATAAAAGCTGGCTGAATGCTGCAAAAACAATTTGTGAACCTGAATTCAAGTACCAAACAGCTCTTCATTTCAAACATGTTCAGACTTCTGTTTATACAATATCTGTGAACATTTGCACAAATATTTGGGGAATAAGTATTCTTTCTTCAAACACCAATATTCAGATGCAAACAAGGGGTATTCGTGCAGGAGAACAGGAGCATTCATTATTTATTTATTTCTTACTACTAGTCTTTTATCTCTCATGGTAGGGTTTTAGTTTCCCAATCAGAGAATGGAAACAATCCCATCTGATTTACATGGCCAATCACACAGTATATTTAATGGGTATCAGAAACCTATAAACCATTATTTGAAAGGTTTTCTCCCATTCCTACTCTGATGCATCTTGTGGGTAGGATTGTACAGGTAACATCTCCAGGACCTGCAGGTCCCAGTAGGCAATCTCCATTTTGTGATTGTTTGGATCAATGATTTCCCTGCTCTTTGGCAAATATTTCCAAGTAGATGCTGTCATTTCCCAGCCAGGAAGCACTTCACATAACCCTAGGGCTGGGTGATCGTAGCAGTGCCCCATAGCTGGGGGGGCTGACGTCTGCAGCTGATGGGGCTCTTGGTCCCAGCTGCCTGTGGGGTACAGCTGGAAACAAGAGTCCTGTGTCTAACAGGGTTCAGGATCCTAATTGTGCCCCATACACAACTGGGACTGAGAATCCCTGCACCTGAAGGGGCTCTGGGTCCCAGCAGCACCACATTGGCAGCTGGGACCAAGACTCTTACACCTGATGGGGCTTTTGCTCCTGACTGCACCACAAAGGCAGCCAGGACTGAGACTTCTTCACCTGACCGGGCTCTCAGTCCTGGCTGTGCGTGGCTCTGGCATGGAGGCTTCCAGCCATGGCAGCCGCTTTCTTGCTGACACAGGATCAGGTTCCTCCTACTCCAGCAGTAAGGCAGTTGTTAGATGTGGGACTCTTGTTCCCAGATTCTATATTCCTGGTCAGCAGGCTAGGGATTAGATCCAATAAGGACCCAGTGTCTATAAGTTACATGCTGCAATAAGGCACCTAGGCTCCCAATATGGGGGGAGTCAGGTCCCTCAAAAACCCACTCACTGAACTGCCAACTACTAGCCATGAAAACACCATGCAGAGTGAGGTCTGAATTCTCACCCCTGTCTGGAGCGTAAGTAACTTCCCTCCAGAGATCTGAATCTTCTTCTGAGGTTGGTGCCTATAAACCAGGAGTGGGCAAAATACAGCCAGCGAACCAGACCCAGCCCACCAACTGGTTGGATCCGGCCTGTGACTGTGCCTGCAATGTTCCACATGAGGCTGAGTTGCACCCGCTTCCACCTGGGCAGCCCACACCTGCACTTCCCCCAGCCTCAGCCCCAGCCCCAGCCAGCATGAAGTCTGCTGGGACTGTTCCCAATGTGCCTGCAGTCAGTCGATGTTCCTCTCCTCCCCTCACATCCAGTAGGAGCAGCCAGGCTGAAGCTTCCCCTCCTCCCCCTGCCCAGAGCGACACAGCAGAGGGCAGGAATGGGAGAAGGAGCAGCTACTGGAGGCAAAGGGAACACAGCAGAACCCAGCTGGCTGCAGCTGCACGAGGAACAGCCCCACCAAAAGCTGCATGCTGGCCAGGGCCTGGGCCAATAGGACTGTTCTGCTCCCTTCACCTCCAGCTGCGGCTCCTGCTCCTGTTCCTGTGCAGCATGGGGCCAGCCTGGCCTGGCCCAGCACAATGCAGTTCTGGCTGCAAGGCCAAGGATCACATGATGCAGCACCGAACCAGCCTGACCCAGTCCAGCCCATCCCCTCCATGCCGCGCTGCATGGGTCCTGGCCTTGCAGCAGGGAATTGCACAATGCAGCTGGGATGAGCAAGGTTGAACTGGCTCTGTGCTGTGCTGCATGGGTCCTGGCCTTGCAGCCAGGAACTGTGCAGTGCACAACACAGCCAGCCTGGCCTGGCCCATCCCGGCAGCATGCATTTCCCCACCACAAGGCGAGGACCCATGTGGTGTAGCATGTGGGGAGATGGGATGGGCCAGGCTGGTTCTGTGCCATGCCATTTGGGTCCTGGCCTTGCAGCCAGGAACTGAGTGCTGCTGCCAAGATGGGACGGGCTGGGCTGGGCTGGGCTCACTCCCCACCTTCCAGCATACCCCCACACACACTCCCACACCCCCCACCATATCCACACACACACCAATACCTGCCCACACCCACACCCCCACCATGCCCCTGTACACAACCACACCCCCCCACCGCTACCCTATCCACACCCACATCCTCCCATACTTTCCCGCCACAACCACATATCCACACCCTCCCCCACACCTCCCCCACACACCCCACTCCACATACACACCCCACCCCCTCACACTCACTCCTCAACCACACAGCCCCCACATACACCCCCTTACCTCCCCACACGTGCACAATATACAAGAGCAAGCGTGTATTTTGAACTATTATGCAATTGCCTCTAGTTACACTATGAAAACACACATAAATCAGAACAAAATATTTTTAAATGAAATTAAAATAAATTATAGCAGCTAGTTGATTTTTTTAAATAATATAATTTGGTTTTTTTCTGGGTTCAAGATGGCAACCCCTCCTCCCATAAGGAGTACTTCTGGGAAAAGGGGAGGGACTCCCGGTGATAAAGGTCAGGGGTTAAGGGTGGGACTTTTGGTCCCAAGATGGCAACCAGAAGATGGGGCAACTGTCAGGAGGTGGGGCTACCCACACAGCCCTTGACAGCTCACTAAAACTTGTTAAGTGGCCCTCCAGCCGAAATAATTGCCTGCCCCTTCTTTTAAAAACTTACTGGTGATGTTATCTCCATTTTGCACAATAGCCTAATTCTTAGAGCATTTACCCAGGAAATGAGAGTTCTGGGCTTAGATACAATGTCCTAACCAGTAGACTACCGAATGGGGCTCTTCCTTGTTTGCTCTGTTTCTGGCCCCTTGCTTCTTGTATTTCTTGCTACACAGTGGTTCTGCTTCAGCAGGCTACTGGCCTCACCCATAGCTTAGTGGCTGAGGCATTCTCGTGGGAGATGTGACTTTGAACCCTGGTCTCACACTTTCTGGGTTAAAGCTCTAACCATTAGGTTCCTCCAAACACATTTAAAAAGAAAGAAAACTTTCAACCCCACAAAGATAGCGCTTTGCAGGGTTGTGGGCAGCCTGGTCCCTAAAAGCTGTTGTATGGGTCTTTGGGATTTGTGGGGGGAAATTTTTGGTTGGATTTTTTTTAATTGCTCATTTGAACTGAGGTACCTGAGGCCTGCCTAAGTTCTGTCATGGATCTAGCCCTCAGGGAGTTATGATCTGATCCTCTAAGCCTGATATTGTGAAGAGCCTTACTGTTTGCTCACATCTCAGAGAGTGGATGTGAGCCCCTGATTTATTCCTCAGGCTCAGCTGCAGATAGGGATGATCTAGAGAATGACAGAATCAGTCCTTACTGCACTGAGGGAGATATCACCCACCAAACACCAGGGAGAATACGATAAATGCAAACACTCCAGAAAATTTTTCCAACCCCTCCACCAGCCATGTGAGTTCTCAAACAAAGGACCTGCAGGAAAAACTCATTAATACCATAACACAAATAAATGACAATAACAGCAATCCATACAAGTGAGCCCACAATCAAAGTGGCAAAGCAAACAGTAACTATCCAACAGTGAACTAATTGAAATAATAAGCTCTATTAGTCCTGCTTAAATTAAAGGCCCTTTGGAGCATTTTTGGTAAAACAGGGATTTCAGATTCTGGCACTGGTTAAGTTACAGCCTGCTGTGCATCTCTTCACTGTTGCTTTGTTCTTCATCCCAGTTGTGATAAACTGTACAAACCTCACACTGGTGCACATAGCATTAGTGAGCTTTGTGGGCTTAATCAGTGCTGTCCTTCCACACCTGTGAGAGGTGTCAGACTTGGAGAGAGGAGCTTAACAAGGGAAAACACCTCCCAGCTGATATAGTGGATCAGGGAGGGATTCCAGAAGGTAGGGCTGGCCAGGTGTTGAAGTAGTGCTTTGCGCTTACAGCCTTCCCTGTCAGTATGACTGGGCTATGCCTAAAAACAGAATTCATCATTTACCTGGTTTTTAGTTGCGTTTGATTTCCTTTTGACTGTTAACCTGGTAAAGAGAGGACTTTTCTGGATACAGTCCAGAAGGGCTGAGACTCCAGTGATGGGCTGCTCCATGGTCAAATAATGTTGCTAAATTTCTTCTGTTGTCTGAAGAAAACCATTTTTTTTTTTACTATTTCTCTAAAATATTTTAAGAGAACTTCTCTGGTTATCTCTTCAAAGTCTTAGATAATTGAACACTTTCTTCTTTCTCGGTATCTAGTCCAGTGTTGCCTAATAAATTGGTTTCTTTCCTTGGGCCATTTGTTAATAAGATTCACAGAGGACATGACTATCTACTGTAACACTTTGATTAAACACTATTTATTGTTGCTTTGAAACACAGAAAATGCCATGCCATTCAAAGAATGTGACTCCCTGAAATTTCCATTAAGGATGTTGGTGAAACCATGCAACAGGTAAGTGTTGTGTGTGTGGTTTGTTGTTTTCTTAAAGGGTACCTACTCTTAGCCACTTAGTCATCTTCATCAGAATGACTATATTCCAAGTGAAATTAAGAGTTACTCTAGCAATCCCCCTGCTCAACTTACCTTGGAACTATCAGATGGAATTTTCTTTCATAGAAATACTACTCTGTGTTTCAAATTTAGTCATTTTGGAGCTAGCTTAATACTTCAGCTGCCCTCCTTTTGTGCAGAGATGAAAAGTAGATTATAACCCTTGAAGCTGGACTTCTAGAACATACTATAGAACTGCATAGCTGGTTGTATGCTAATTTACTAATAGCATTGCTTTAACTGTACTTCCAGTCGCAATGATTGTATAAGCAAAGAACTAAATAGCTATCTAACAGCATATTTGCATATAATTGCATTCAGAGTCTGAAGTTTTGTCACTTTTCTTGCTAAAGTCACACACAAAACGTAAGAGTATAGATTACTTCCTTTCTCTCTTTCTGGCTATTTTAAGGGAACGGATGGTCACTGCTAAATTAACAATGAAATATCTGCTAAATCCTGACACTAGCAACTTATTTGAGTGGTGGTTTCAATAGTATTGATCATATTAAGCATCATTAAAATTACTTCAGAGCAATATTGATCTACAAAGGATAGCTCATCTGATTTAGGCCCGATATTTTTCTAACAAGTATCAATTTATCTGTCTCCAATCTAGCTGCTTCTGCCACTGTTAATTCCATCACTGAGACTCCATTATCTGAGTATTTCCTTTGAGTCGCACAAGATAGCACAACAATAATAAATTTCTTCATACCAATGCTGTATTTTCTACAAAGAACATTTTTCTGCCGTACTTGTTGTCTGTATTCATGAGGTCAACTATGGTGGAATAAAAAAAGAAACCTGCTAACATTTAATTGAATTACAAATTTTGCTATATCTCTGCAACTGTGTGCAGGGATTCATTTTCAGTCACTTCTGATAGCATCACTATCTTTTGTAAACCACTCACTTATTGCTGTGGATTCAGAGCCCTCAATTTTCATACCAACAATACAGTTAAGCTGCTATCACTTGCAAACTACTAGACAACACCAAACGAATACTGAAACTCTTGTTTCTGGCTAGACTTTCCCTTGCACATTGAGAAGCTTAGTGTGTAACATTGGGAAAAATGGTTTCCTAAACTTCCCACTGAACTGGGGAACCTCTGCCTCATTCCACTCAGGGTTGGGTTCTTAAAAATTCAAGGTAAAGTTTGGAATCAGCAGTTATTTTTTTCAGAAGTGACTGAGAACTTAGGCAGTTTTAGGGGCTAGATTGCAGGGGTGAAACTTCAGGATTGCAACTCCCCTGTAAAATACCTGCTAGTTTTTACTCTTTATTCTTGCATATTTCATACGCTTTTCCCATCATCTGTATTTCCTGTTATTGGAGGTAAATTAGAGTGAAACTGGACCCAGATCACCTGCGTGATGGCTCTACCCACTCCCTAGATTAGCTTTGACTTCCAGCCAAGTGAGATGTAGTTAGGCAGGTTAGTCTTAAATTAGGCAGAAGGCAGATTAGATTTGCACCTTGTAGACTAACTAAATCAAGAGACACATAGCATAAGCTTTCATAAGCAGCAGGCTTACTTCATCAGTTTGGTCTGAAATAGCCTGAATATTCTTTTGGCACATGTCCTCAAGGGAAGGCTTATATGACTAAGATGGGAATCTGAATGTGAGAAAGAAATGCTCAGACTGCTTTCCTGCCCCGCGCCCCCCCCCCCTTTTTTTTCCATTTCTGGTGGTGATCATTAGGATGATCACCACCAGAAACAAATCACTGTAAAATGTAGTGTTTTAAATCCCCAAGTAGTTTCCTTAGTTCTACAATCTTGTATTTTGGAAACGCAATTGTAACTACATTAAAGTTACTTTAAAACTTTAACTGGCTTTTTGAATTGTAAGCTCAAACTTTCAAATTAAACTTCAAATTGCTTCTCAAGCAGCCAAGTAACTGCACAATCTCTTTTAAATTACACTGCATAGGGTCGTACTCTGATGGAAAGGTGTTTGCCACCATAGCAAGATGTGTAGCTTAGAACGCCAAAACAGAGAAGAGCAGGTAAGAGACAATGGTCTGATTATTCTTACTGACAATTGTGTACTGAGATTACAGTCCCCTGCCAGCAGCCAAGGGGGAAGGAGCTTTCCCAGGGCAAGCAAAGGGGAGAGGCCTGACTGCAGGTACAGCTTCTGATACTGGTGAGGCATGGAGCAGCCCCCAGTGTGGTTTGAATGATGTTATAGCCAGGCGGCTTGAATTTATGTTATAGCCCAGGGGCTTGTGTTTTGTTTGCTGTTGTATAAGACCTGTGGCTTGGGTGAGGCTATTAGGGGAAGGAAGAAGCCTCACTGGGGGCCCATGGCAGCGTGGGGACCCTGGCGCCAGAGGGGGTGCGGCATTTGGGGTGCACAAACCCTGGTGCCAGAGGGGGAGTGGCACTTTGCAGGGCCACAGGTGACAGTGATGCACAGAGTGAGACAGGGCTGCGGAGAGCCCAGGGAGGACAAGGGGGCCAAATTACAACAAGGCCCAGACCGGACAACGTCAGTGCCATCTGCAAGGCTTGGGGCATGGTAAAGGGGTGGTTGGAGCCACACATAGCCCATAAGGCTAGGGTGCCTCAAAACACCCCTCGTGACATCTATTTTGAAGTGGAATGCACCACGGGTCAGGGAACCCTCAGGGTCCAGAGAATCAATCAAAACTGTGTCCGAGAAGACTTAAAGGCAGCCTCCCTATTAATCATTCCATCAAAGACACGGCAGGAGAGAACAGAGGGTGCCCATTGGGCCAACTTGGCACAGTAAAGGGGCCTTGGGGAGATCACAGGACCCCATCCCGTGACACTAAGCTACATCAAGACAAAAATAACTCATGTATAAAGATGCTTCTGAGAGTGATCTGACAACACTCTTCTGGGTATGCATTGTTTGATACTAAAATAGAAGGTGACTCAGTAGATCTAGCACTAAATCATCATAAGAAAGAATACTTTAAGAGGAAAACAGAAATAGGCAGATTGTTGTTGTATGAGTTAAATAAAAATAACTTACCTGTGTGAACATACACATTAATATAAATATCCCTATTATGGAGGATGGGGTATAAACGGAACATCAGTGAAACCTGACTATTGAAGCTCCTGCTGAACTTCTTTACTCAATGTCTTTTGAAAATAGAACCTGTCAGATACTAGAGAAACTGTCTTAGATTTCCACTGTGGCTGCTATAGACTGTACCCCATACAAATATTTATTTGCCTGTGATAGCAATGCAGTCACATGTATGTAGAATTGCAGTAAGAGTCTATGGTCTCATTTGCTGTGGAATCCCATTAGGAAGAAATGTGGGGTGGCCTGGCAGGAGAGAGCGTGGTTGTAATGTATCATTCTCTGGTAGCTGGTTATCTTGAAACAAGCTCACAATATTCCTTTAAACAGAAAAGAGATGACCACCTAAACGGTTGTTCTGACTGTTCTGCATATTATGGGCTAGATAGTGGCATTTAGGCTAAAGAACCACTTATAATGTTTTGCCTTCAATATAAATTAAAGGCAGTTCTATAACACAGTAAATGTAAATACTTCTGATGCAAAACAGAGTGCAGGAGTATACTTCTGTAGCCTCTAGCAAAAGGCATTTCAAACAAATATTGTGTGTGTTTTTTGGTTTGGTTTATTTCTTTTTTTGAAAAAGCCAATAAAATCATATGAGCAACATCTCTATTTTCTGATCCGATATCAGGCTAAAATGTTACTGGAATGTGAAAGAATAAGATCTGTAATAGGGAGGAAAATAATCAGAAAGATGAAAGGTGTGGGGTCTTTTTTGTTGTTTTGTCTGTGTGGTTTGTTTTTGGTTTTAATAGTTTGAAAAACAGGTCAAACTACTAAGACAAGCTCAGCAGCAGACTTTGCATCGTCTCTTCACTTAAGCTGTAGATCCAGTTTTTGTATCGGGCATGAATGGTACACTTGAATGGACAATTCCCTTTCTCTTTTACATCAATAAATACCAAAAATTAGTATATTTTAGAAATTAAAGGAAACTGCATGCTTCTTCTGAGCCCTTGCTTGAACACAACTGTTTGTTACTTGCTCATATACAGCATCCTGAAGATAATCAGTAATGTGGATTTAAATAATGCCCGCTCTGTGCACATTATAACCTCCCTGCCATCCAACAACCTCAGGTAACCTCTCTATTTTACCACCTACATATCATCATTGGTCAACATTCCCATCTTTTGTGGGTTCCCCCCACCCCCAACTGCCTGTCTCTCATCCATTAAGTCCTATCCCCTCTGATCTTCCCTGTCACTCACTTGTATGTTCACAGATCTGCATTTTGCATATTGGCTTAAGCTTCTATTCCACCCTAGAGAGTAGAGAAACACCAGCAGACTCTCTCTATGCCTGAAGAAGGTGCTTGTCCCTGAATGCTTGTAAAGAACATTTTTTCCAACTATTCAGTTGGTCTAGTAAGATATCACATTTATCCAAAAAACTGTCTCCCTGTTCTATAAACCTAGAAAAATCCATGGCTCTTAAACTCAGGTGAATACGGCTGAGTACAAATTCAAGTTAAATATTCCAGAGATGTAACAACAAGAAAACATAACTGGTGAGCAGGACCAAGATGATAAAGTGTTGCTCTTTCCTAAATGACTACCATCTCTTATTGTTTCAAGGAATAAATGGCTCCAGAGTATCACTGGTGTTAACATCATACTACCTCTGCTGTAATAAACAGTAAAACGGGGCTCAGGGGTTGTCTGCACAGATCTCTGCCTGCTTGGATTCCATAACAAATGATCACTATTACCTACCTTCTATTTGTATTCTAATATGCTAACAAGTAAAACCAATTAAAGCATATTAGTAGCAATTACATTTTAATATCTTTTAATCAGCTGTACTGTAGAGATTTTTATAAGGAAAACTCTGTGTCTGATAGTATTTTAGATGGTAGTATCTCTCTTCCTTGAAGAAAAGTTAGCTGAGGTGGGTTGAAATGGTGGTTCTTGCTGGAACACAACTATATTTCCTTGAAGACGCAGGGCAAAATGCACAGTGGAGAGGAGAAATAAGAACTATAGTTTCTGTAGTAGACTTACTTGCAAGTCTGTAAACAGAAAAAAATTAATACAGTATCCGGTCTTATCAGTCACAAAGAGTTCCTAAGACAATATATAGTATTAATTGTCAATAGTCACTGCATAGCAAGACTGGCAGTATAACCGTTATTTCCACTTCTCAGTGCTCTTGTGTTTATAAATACAATCAGTTTTTCCAGATAACCACCTGTTATGTTGTTGTGACACACAATACATTGTAGATCTCAAAGTAAAAACAATTGGTGAACTGGCTGATAAAAACCTTAGAATCTTGCAGTAAGAAATGCATACAGAGGAAAGGTATTCTGTGACTCAAGGCTAGTGATCTCTCTAAAGCATTTGTCTATAAACTACTAGCAGTAAAGAAGTTTAAAAATATAGTATAAATCAACTTGAAGTCTGATTTAGTAAGATATTAGTTGCACGGCTGAAGTTTCTGGGAATTTGTACTATGCACAGATGCTATTTTTAAGAACTTGACACCAGGAAAGATTTTCTGATGCTCAAGCTGTGGGAATGAGGTCCTCTCTTCAAGGGTGATGTAAGAACTGATAACTCATGAAAAGTGAAGCTTTTAACTAAGTTATCTGAGTTCTACCTTGTGAGTTATGGCTGGGGAGCCTATTTGACCAATTTTTACATTTCCTGACATTGGCTGAACATTTATGTGAGCTTGTTTGTTACCACCAAAGGGACAATATGCTACAATTTAATGCCCTTGGTCCAGCATAACTAAACACATTTTGTTTTCCATTCCAAATAGATTTTAAACTAAAACAAGCCATGATTTAGACTAAACAAATGCTGAACAGAGCCAACTGATCTGCAATCCCTATCTGTGCCCTAATTACTTTAAATTCACAAAACTTTTTAATTTTGATGACATGAAAAATACTTGCTATCAAAAAAAGTGTTGGTCTCTGTACAAGATAGTAAACATATCGCATTCTTAGGAAGTCTGATCCATTATGAGAAGTTCAAATGGTCCCAGAAATTCATAATAACTATACATGTATGTTGAGTAAGCATAGCTCACAACAGCATAGCTAAAACATGCCTGTTTAGACAAGACATTCCTATTTGCAACTGAAGTTTTAAAACAAAGATCCTTTAACACAGGAAACTTTACTCATTTCATGAAAATGAGTGAAAAATAAAACCATTTTAAGTTCAAAACCAAAAGTGCATCCAAGCCTAGCAACCCACCAGCATGCCATAAATGTGCTTACCCAGTGTCTGTAGCCAACAATACACAAGCTGGGTGGCATCATGTTAGCTGCATTTGACTTCCCAGGTCAACTTGCAAGGTACCACCGTTAACATCTAGGTCAACAGGAAGGTAGTTCAAATTTGTCCCTCCTGAGATAGAGCAAGATGCCTTAACTGCTCTGTCACAGTGTACCAAAACTGTTTAAAGGTTCCCTTTCAAAGCAACATGAAAATCCAGGTTTCTATGCTCAAAGCAGCTATATTACACTAGTGTCCCCAAAAGTTTTGGCTGGAGAGCAAGGGTCCAGGTGTGCTTGGAACTGTACACACATGATTTTCTGTTGTTAACAATCTCCATTACTTTTCATGGCCTTTTATTCCAATTTCTTTCCTGTGCTTCCTTAAAGGTATATTATTTCTCCAAACCCACAAGATGGCAGTTGATAGGGATGTTTTTTAAAATACTTTATTTGAACCAAAATTGGCATATGCCTGAACTGTATTTGTCATTTTACTTTTGCAGGTCTTATATATGCTCCCCATCCTATTTCTTGCAAATGCACCATAGTTTTTTTTTTCCCTGTCAGATATCAAATTAGATCCTGAAACAATTAAGCACATGTTTAACTTAGAGCAGGAGCAGTTCCACTGAGGTCAATGGGACTACTCATGTGCTTGAAGTTAAACACGTGTCAGCAGGACTGGTTCATTAGGCTGGTGTGGCATGTACCTCAGCAGACCCTTTAAGCATAATTTCAAATGTGTTTATAATGACTTACACCAGGGCAAGATGTGATTCTTTGCCTTTCTGCCCCTATGGAAAGACAGCCAGCATGTTGGGGAACACTGCAAACATAATAAAAACAATGGTAACAATAACCATCCATCACTAGCACTGTGTGCCATCTCTTCAGCAGGAACCCCTCCTTTGTGACTTTTGCCATGTGGGGGGTATGCGTGCTTCTTTATAATAGCTGTCACTTAAGTCCAAAAGAACAACCTGTGGAGCAAATGAAACAAGCATACAGAGGTCCCAGGAAACCCATTCAGATCATCTTCCTCACACAGTGTGCTGCTTTTGCTTTGTTCCCTACCATTTAAATTTCCCATCACTCTTTATATTACCCTCAAGCAACATGTTTTTTGTCCTAGCCCTTCTCCTTTCAGGATTATTTTTCCTTTTGTAGGCTAGTAACATCACCCACTACTAAACAATGCCCATACTCTGGGGACAGCATACCTCCCGGCTGCCTGCCTGAGTAAGAATGGAGCTCTAGAACTAAAGTGCTTTCTCTAGGTCAGGGGTTCCCAACACTTATGTGCCCCAGGTCACATTTAAATTTAAAAGAAAAAGCAGAAGGCAGGCACCAATACGACAGCATTTTCTGTTGGAATAAGGATTTTTACTGATTGTGAAAATCCTCACAGCCACCTGAATAAATCTCAAGGGGCACTATGGTGCCCCTGGTCACTGCATTGGGAACCGCTGCTCTAGGCTGTACAAGGCTCAAAATGAAGGGGCAGGGAGGCGCTCTTAATTTATTTCATGCCTCATTATATTTTGGAACTTTAGAGCTCCAACTCCTGGAAACCTGTGATTTGTATGAGGCTCACAGCTCTTATGAATAAATGTGAATTTCTGGCCTTCCTGGTTGCAGCAGAAACCTTGAGTACGTAACAACAGAAGCCAAGTGACAGGACTCAACTTCTATTATCTGTCAGTCCATAATCTCTGAGGCAGCCTCATGGGTGTTCCTTTAGAGGGGTGAAGGTGAGGGAAGTCTGACAGATTATATTAGAAGGCATGAGGCCAATGATACATCATTATGCTCCCCCTTATTTTTAACTTCTGGGCAAAATAATGTGTTTTATATCCTCCTAAGTTTGAGTAGCAACCTAAGCCTTATTAAGAGTCTTGAGAAAAGAAGGTTCTGCAGGTCTATTTTGCTAGGGCATTCAAATTTACATATAACACAGGTGGTTTATTAAATGAAACATACAATTGCAGTGTTTTGTTAGAAAGAAAATCACAATACAGAGCATAAAATCTGTTTGTAGGTCTTGGTAATATGCTGAAGCTGGAGAGTACAGACTCAAAAATATCCAGATGAGTATAACAATGATAGGTTTCACAAAGCAACCCAAATGAAATAGAGATGGTGTTAGGCCTTAATTGAAACTTTAATATGAGAAATTATAATATGGGTTGGCAATTCTATATTGGGCTAATTTTTCAGCTGACAGGGGTGGAAAAAAACTCAATAGAGAGATGCCAGTTTAGACCAATAAAGGACCTAGTTTGGAGTTTATATTACCAGCACCCCAAATATGCTATTGAAAGATTTTGAGACCTGAGATGTCACCCAGGAGTTTTCTTTTATAGAGGCAGTATAAGCTACAGCTGTCTTCAATGACTACAATACCATCTGCACTGAATTAAGCAACAGAATTCTCTCATGTGTATGTTCTTTCAGAGTTTATAGTACAATATTTATCAAACTAAATAGGAAAGACAGCATCAGCACGTACTGAGCCTGATCTCACTTCCACTAGATTCAAAGGCAGTTTATATGCAAACATAGCTGAGATTTTGTTTTTCATAGGTAGTGTTAATGCATTTATACTTCTGGAAGTAATAATTGCTCTCTGGTAAGACAAGTTCTTGCATATTTTTGTTATTTGTCTTTAACGCCAATTTTGTAAGGACTACAGAACCAAGCTTTTATTCCTCATTAATCCTCCATCCTGCTTAATATCTTCACTAATGATTCACAGGATGGGACTGAGTGCACTGTTGGCACATTTGTCGACAACACCAAAATGGAACTGCAGACTGGAATTGCAGACACTTTGGGGACAGGATTAGGATTTAGAATGACCTTGATAACCTGGGAAAATGGTCTAAAATGTAATCAAATTCAATTCAATAAAGACAAGTGTAAAGTCCCGCACTTAGGATGGAACAATTATATGCACAAATAAAGACTAGGAATGAGTGCATAAGCGTCTGTGCTACAGAAAAGGGCCTGGAGCTTACAGTGGGCCATAAAATGAATATGAGTCAACAGTACACTCTTGTTGCAAGAAATGCTAATAGCACACTAAATTGTATTAATATGAATGTTGCTTGTAACTCAAGGGAAGTTTATCACTATTCAGCACTTCTGAGGCCTTACCTGAGTTTTGGGTCACACATTTCAAAATAGACCTGGACAAATTAAAGACTTCCATTAGAAAGCAACAAAAATGATTAGAAGACTAGGAAGCATGATTTATGAGACAAGGTTGGAGGAACCTGGATTATTTATGCTGATGAAGAAAAGTCTGAGAGGAGATTTGATAAAAATCTGCTAATACCTGTAGAGTGGTTAAAAAGAGGATGGTAACAGACTCTGCTTTGTGGCCTTAGGGGACAGGACAAGAAATAGTTGACTTCAATTACAGAAATGGAAATTTAGATTGGCTTTTAGGAAGATCTTTCTAACTATGAGAGTGATTAAGCATTGGAATAGATCACTTATAGCGGCTGCAGAATCTCCAGGCTAGGAGGCTTTTGAGACCAAGTTAGGCAAACACTTGGATGAGACAGTATAGACAGGGATGATTTTGCTGGGGACTAGACTACATAACATCTTGAGATCCCTTCCAGACTCTTTGATTTGTTTGTTTCTTTTTTTAAGACTGTCTGCTTTCAAAAAGTGAAACTCCCATGTTTTGGGTAAAGTGGTGTGTTGGAAAGGAAAGGGGGTGCCTTTTGTAGTAGCTGGAACCTGTTCAAACTAGAGCTGGATTCTGCCTTTAATCTTACTAGCCAAAAACTAGGCCCTCCATTACCCCTGTGCAATCGTTTATCTTCTAATTAGGCATTCACCAATGTGCTTGCAACTCCATTACCTTCAGGGGATTTGCACAGGTGCAAGTAATTGGCACTGCAATAGACATTTAATAAACAAGTCTGTTGAGGATGCACAGGAGGCAGTAGAATCTAGTTCACTGTCAAAACTGCAAAGCCAACAAAGCTAACAGGAAAATGGCAATGAAAACTGTTTTGCTACACAAGGCAGTAGGTTTATGACCCACGAGGAACAATCTTTTGAGTAACGCCATTGCTTTTCACTAAGTTGCTTCTAAGAATGGGGTCTTAGTCGCACCGACGTTAAAAATAAAAAAATAGATGTGCAGGTGAGAGGGCCACTGGGATGTGTGGCATCTCAGCTGTGCTTGCATCTGAGCCATGCTAAACCATCTAAGCAGCCCAAAGACTAGAAAATGAGAAAAAAAATTGGCTACAATTAAAAGCACTCTGCATGGCCAGAGGTAACTGCCTGCTAGCCCCAATGTGCAGCCTTGGAGCCACTGGGAAGCTTTCAGTCTCATACTCTTTATGTGGTTAGGCCCTGAGGGGCCCCAGCCACCCCAATACTAAAAAATAAATTAGATAAGCATCCGAGAGGACTGCTTGTCAAAGTAAACAAGTCTTATATGCAGAACCTGGGCCTTGGGAAGCCAGCAGGCTGCCCACTAGGCTATGGGAGCAGGTCCTTCTGTAACCTAATGCTGCTCACCTTGTTGGCCTGGCAGTGAAAGGGCCCAGGCCTCGAGCACTACTTGGTGCCCCAGCCATGTTTTAGCCAGATTCACCCTTGTTGGCAAGCCCAGTGCTCAGAATGAAGCATGGGCAGAAATCAGGGGCTTGACACAGCATGCCGAATCCTAAAAGGGGACTTGGCATCCTGTGATGAGCTCTGCCACTTTCTGCTGCAGAGCCACTGCTCAGGTGGGCTCAAGAGCCTGAGCTATGCATGCATCAGGCGGGGGAGGGCTGGTGGGGGGAACCTCGGCCTCTCAAGAACAGGTGCTTCAGCCCAGCCAGAGGGAGCTCCAGGCAGCCCCAAAGTCAGAACTTTCCACCTCAGAATCATGATGTCCAGCCCCAGAGGCACCATGCCTAGAGGCTGGGCAGCCCCCTCTCTCCAAGTCCATATGCAGTATAGGCTGTGTGCTCATGGCAGCCTCAGAATTAAATTAAAACAAAATTTTAAAGTTTTAGCCACACCTGAGGAGCCTCTTGGCTCAGCCTAAGGAGGCCATGAGCATCCTAAAGAAAACCAGAAATACCATTTACAGGGAGGTAATTTGCCAGTTAGTTTAAAGTCAAGCAGAAGGTAGGGTAGAGGTGCACCTTACAGACTAACTCAGGAGTGTCTAAGTCATTTGATCTTGCAGGCTGAATGAGTGGTCAGGGATCAGTCCACAAGCCAAATGAATGGTGCAGGGCTAGCCCCACAGGCCAGATCAGGCCCACAGATGCCCCCCTATTCCAGATCTAGCAATGTAGTACCTGCCCGCTCTGGCCAGTCTGGGACCCAGGGGAAAGAGGCTCAGCATCCCAGGCTCCTGGCTGTTATCATGAGAGCAAGCCATGCTGCTGGGGCTCCAGTGCCGCTACTCTTGCCAGGTGCTTGGCAGCCATGCCAGTGAGAGCCATGGCGCTAGACCTACAGCAGCACTGCCATTTCTTCCCATGGCTTCAGGCAACTGCACAGGTGAGAGCCATGATGCAGGAGCCCCAGCAGTGCTGTGAAAAGAAGCCCGGCATTGTGGGCACTTGGCTGCCACCACAGGAACAAGCCATGGTGCTGTTGGGGCTCCAGCGCCACAGGTCTTGCCCAAGCACTTTGCTGTCACCTTGGGAAGGTCCCCTGCCACAGCCAGAGTAAAGGTAAAAGGCTGCCTGCTGAGTGACCTGGCTCTGTGGGCCAGATCCAGCCCGTGAGCCATATGTTTGACACCCCTGGACTAGCTAGAGCAGAGATGCATAAGTTTCCATAAGTCTAAGCGCACTTCATCAGATGCTGTGAATTACTGTTTGAGGGGTTTGTTACACCAAGTTGTACTTTCATTATTACTATTTCATTGTAAAAACATTGTGTAGCATCTTCAATTTGGAAATCCCAAAGTGCTTTACAAATGCAATTGACACATTAATAACTGAGGTGAGTAGTATCTCTATTTTACAGATGGGAGAAAATTGAGACACAGGCAAGCTGTTTATCTAGGTAACACAAGCTGCTCATAATGAAGCTATGGCCAGCACCCTAATTGCCTGGGTTCTTTATGTTCCTTGCCTATATTTCTGTTAAAGAATTTTCAGAAGCTCTCTATATGTATAGAAACACCTGTGTAAGCATGTATAATATATGGCTTATCATTTTGAGAGAGGGCCAATAAATGAGAGAGTAAGACACAAATCATTGATTAAAAGTGTCAGAAAGGATGAGAATGTAAAAGATGGCTTCTGCGATTGCTGAATTATATATGCAAATTTGCATACACTACAAAATGAACATCTATACATGAATGAATTAGAATCTCATATTGAAATGACTGGGTTAGATTTGCATACAAAATTTATTAGGAAGATATACGGGGTTTTAAAAGAAACAGTGTGTGGAAGTCCTTGGAATTTGCTAAAGCAGTCTGTACTTGCAGCTCATTAGAGGTGTCTCCTCCACCACCGTGTGTAAACAAATTCAGGTTGTATTCTGAGGAAAAAAACTGCACTGACAATTTCAAGAAAACATTGATGCTTTTCAAATATTTATTGGGGCTTTTTGGCATTAGTTGCAGCCTGAATAAATTAAAGTTCCTGCACTTCTTATCACATCCACTGCTCTCCCAGGATCCACAGAGCCAGTCATCTCATCATACAAAGCAATCAGGTTGGTCAGGCATGACTTGTCCTTGGTGAATCCATGCTGACTATTCCTAATCCCCTTCTCCTCCAACTGCTTAGAAATAGATTCCTTGAGGATCTGCTCCATGATTTTTCCAGGGACTGAAGTGAGGCTGATTGGTCTGTACTTCCCTAGATCTTCGTTTTTCCCTATCTTAAAAATGACCACTCAATTTGCCCTTTTCCAATCGTCCAGGACAACCCCCAGTCACCACAGGTTTTCAAAGATAATGGTCAGCAGCTCTAAAATCACATTGGCCAACTCCCTTAGCACCTTCGATTGAGTAGTTTCCATCCCCATGGACTTGTACACACCAACTTTTCTAAATAATCTCTAACCTATTTTTTCACCACTGTCTACTGCTCACCTCCTCCCCAAACTGTGCTGCCAGGTGCAGTAGTCTGGGACCTGACCTTGCCTGTAAAGACTGAGGTCAAAAAAGGCATTGAGTACTTCAGTCTTTGCTGCATCATCTGTCACTAGGTTGCCTCCCCCATTTAGTGAAAGACCCATACTTCTTGTAAGCTTCCTTTTTGTGTGTTAACTCACTGAAGAGTTCTCTGCTAAGCCAAGCTGGGCTTCTGTCATACTTGCTGGTCTTCCTGCATGTCAGGATGGTTCATTCCTGCAGCCTCAGTAAGGTTTGTTTAAAATACAGCCATTTTTCCTGGACTTCTTTCCCTCTCAGAGTGGCTTCCCAGGGGATCCTAATGATTAGTTCCCTGAGTGAGTTAAAGTTCACTTTTATGAAGTCCAGGGTCCATACTCTGATGTTCTCTTTCCTTCCTTCCTTTCCTCAGGATCCTGAACTCAATTGTCTCATGGTTGCTACTGCCTAAGTTGCCATCTGCTTCTGCATCCTCCATCAATTCTTCCCTGCTTGTGAACATCAGGTCAACAAAAGCATGGCCCCTAGTTGGCTTCTCCAACACTTACTCCAGGAAATTGTCCCCAGCAATCTCCAAAAACTTCCTAGATTGCCTGTACGCTTCTATTCCCAGCAGATGTCAGGGTGATGGAAGTCCCCTGTGAGAATCAGGGCCTGTCATTGGGAAACCTTCACTAGCTGTTTGAAGAAAGCTTCATGCACCCCACCCTCCTGGTCTTGTGGTCTATAGTAGACACCCACCACATCATCACCCTTGTTACTGTCCCCTGTGACCCTAATCCAGAGATTTTCAACAGGCCTCTATCCAGCTTGATATCATACCTCTGAACAATCATACAGCTTTTTTATAGAAAGCTTCTCCACCTTTCCTCCCCTGCCTGTCCTTCCTGAACAGTTTTTACCCATCCATTACATTGTTTCAGTAATGAGAGCTATCCCAACAAGTCTCTATTATTCCAATTTTGTCATAGTTCTGTGACTGTGCAAGGACTTCCAATTCTTCTTGCTTGTTTCCCAGGCTCCCTACATTTGTGTATGGACACATGAGGTCTATTGTCTATAGCTCATTGTCCTACTTTGTCATGAAGAATGAAAAGGCCTCTCCTGTTGCCCCCTCCTGCTTGTGCTTCCTCCAGATCACCCACTTCCTCACTTACCTCGGGGCTTAGCAAACCTAGTTTAAAGCCCTTCTCACTAGGCTAGTGAGCCTTTCTGTGAAGATGCTCTTCGTTCTCTTTTCAGGTGGTTCTCATGTCTTCCTAGCAATCCTTCTTCTTGGAACAACTTCCTGTGGTCAAAGAACCCAAATCCCCGCTGGTGACACCATCTGCACAGCCATGCATTGATCTACAGGATGCATGTGCTCCTGCCCAGGCTCTCCCAGTTGACCAGAAAGATCAAGGAGAACACCACCTGAGCCCCTGTCCCCTTCACTCTTGCCTCAAGAGCTATGTAGTTACTTTTGATCTGCTCAGGGTCACCTCTGGCAGTATCATTGGTATCCATGTGGATGAACAGCATGGGTTAGTAGTCAGAAGGTCAGATGAGTCCCAGTAGTCCCACCATGACATCTCGGATCCAGGCTTCTGCCAAGCAACAGACCTCCCAAAATAACAGGTCAGACCAGCAGATGGATCCCCCACAGGAGGGAGTCACCAACCACCACCAACCATTCCACCCTCTTGGTAGCAGTGGTCTCAATCCTCCCAAACTTGTGGATGCCTGGGCTAGCCTCCTCCATCAATGGAATATGCTCCACCTCCACTGTTGCTAGGGCTCCATATCTGTCTCCAAGCAAACTGCTTCAGGTGGAAATGAAAACTTCTGTTTGCTGCCAGAGGTTACAAGTTTCTAGTTTCCACCTTCCTGGGAGTCCATGTCCTCTTCCTTTTCTAGCATTGCCTCTGGAAGACCTTCCTCCACAGTCCTAGAGGTCTCCTCCAGCACTGAATCAATTAAGTCCTTATATCAGAGGATGCTTTGGAGCCTTGCCTCCTTCTCCTGTAGCTCTCTTGCCTGCTTCCTGAGGGACACCACCAGGAGGCACCTCTCATATCAGTGATCCAGGTAGGTAGAGAGAATCATGTAGTAAGACAGAGGCATAAGTATTTATTTCCTGTGTACTCCATACAAACATAAGTGAAACAGGGTGAAGTACTCAGAGCCATAATAAAATCAAAAAATGTTGACAGGAATGGAAGACTATGGGAATCATACCATATGTCATCTGTCGCCTAAATTTCAATTAGCCCAAACTAACTGGCATACAATATAAGGTGAGCTCCCCAGTTAATTATGCTGAAAATCAATCCTTCTCCCTGACATCTCAATTATTTTAATTTATTTGGCCCTATGGCACTAAGATAATTAAGGTTGAATCCTATGTAGGGTGTAGGACTTGATCTGGTGAGATACTTAGCAATCTATGAAGTGTCACTGATGAGTACCCACAATTTTCTTCAATTTTAAATAAAGCTGACAGTGCTTGGTATCTTGGTTCCCAAAGGACTGAAAACAGAGGAAGGTTATTTTAAATAGCTCTGGCTAAACTCCTGGGGTCTAATCCACACTGATGCTTATGCTGGCCCTTATCACCATAATTAAAAATGTTTCCATAGCCAGTATCACATGTATCACATGTATATCTTGCTCCCCGGCTCCAGCTACGTTGACTAGATTTGAACCTTTGGCAAGATTCCACCACAGCCACTTGTAAGATGTCTTAACCTATCTGCCATCATGACTTCCATCACTACATTATTCATAACTCCCAAAAATGTCCATTAATTTCCTGGAAAGCTTATAGGAAAAACATATTGAAAACACACGTTCAGAAATTCTTGCTGGGGGTCACACATTTGTTCTTTCTCTGTACCATGGCCTTCTTTCAGTAACAGCCATCCAAACATCTGATGGGCACCAAATACAAATCTAAGAATGCAGTTGAGAATATTTTTTTTCATGCACCTTCCTGTTTTCTTCTAGAATATGTAAGACTTGTGCAAATAATGTTATTAGCAAATATGAACTGAATTTTAGCATTAGCACATATGCAAGTATTTCTTTAAAGTGATGTTTTCACATATGTGAACCAGATGTATTTATTGCAAATGGAATTGTTCTGTATTTAGCAGAAGAAAAAATCAGGTATTTTTTTTAGCTTCTGCACCTGTTCCTATAGCATTGTAACACAGCTGATTTGAATTTGTTTCAACTGAAATCTGACAGTGCCCTCTAGAGGTAATTAGTTTTTACAGATTTATGACAGCCACCACTTTCAATTTTTTTAATAAGTTTTAAGGAAATATAAACCTGTTTTGCATAGGTCAGCAACTTGGGACAAATACTTGGAATACTGAGACAGACAAGGTTTTGGAATGAATGAAGACTATTCATTCCATCCAGGAAGAGCACACACGAACTGCAGAGGCTTCCTCAGCCTGATGAAGGGTTTTTAAACCAAAAAGCTTGCTAACAAAAAAAATTCCAATGATTTAAGTTGGTCTAATAAAAGATATCAGATTCACCTGAAGAACCTTGTCTGCCTATGTCCTTAGACCAACACAGCTACAACCTATACTGCTGGAATACTGAGCTGTTTATAAAAAATTCAGAGTCATGTATCTATGCTATAAATTTATATAGCTCACTAAAACATCTAATTATTTTGCAATGCCATCTTCTGAACAATGAGAAGAACATATAGGCCAGCTAGTACCCAGTCCTGGTGACATACGTACGACAAAGGATTTTTTCCTGAGGAAAAAACCCAGCAGTTGTCATTCTGTGTAGGTGAGAACTACTAGGTTGGTATTCTCATGTCCCAGGCTGCTGTAAGCTCCTTAAATTAAAGCATTGAAATTCAATCTAAGGAAGAAAGTTGAGTGCCTGAATCACAAAACCAGGGCCTCAGGAGACTTGGGATCAATTTCTGGCTCTGTCATATACGTCCCTTATTACCTTGGATAAATAATTTGATCTCTCCCTGTGCACCTGTTCTTCATCTCTAAAGTGGAGATAATATTTCCTTTCTTCCGCCCATAGTCTCAGGTAGCTAGATTGCCAACTGTTGCAAGTCGGGCCCCTCTCTAATTATGGGCAGAAACAGCACAATACAAGATGATGCTGATTTCAGCTGGGAGATGCAAGTTCAATTTCTTGCTTGGCCTATGGATCTCCTGAATCCCACTTCAATGTCTTGACCATTTCCTCTCAAACATGAGCCTTCATTTTGGAAACAGTCTCTTTAATTTGGCTTTCACTTCAAAGAAGGAAATATATTACTTTCATTCCCTCTTTTCTTAGAATCATAGAGAATTAAGGTAGGAAGAGACCTCAGGAGGTCATCTAGTCCAACCCCCTGCTCAAAGCAGGACCACAGACCCAACTAGATCATCCCAGCCAAGGCTTTGTCTAGCCGGGTCTTGAAAACCTCCAAGGCTGGAGATTCCACCACCTCTCTGGGTAACCTCTTTCAGGGTTTTACTACCCTCCTAGTGAGAAAATTCTTCATAATAACTAACCTAAAATTCCCTTGCTGCAACTTGAGACCATTGCTCCTTGTTCTATCATCTACTACCACTGAAAACAGTCTAGCTACATCCTCTTCCAAACCCCACTTCAGGTAGTTGAAGGTTGTTATTAAATCCCTCTGTCTTCTCTTCTGCAGACTAAATAAGCCCAGTTCCCTCAGCCTCTTCTCAGAAGTCATGTTTCCTAGTCCCTAACCATTTTTGTTGCCCTCTACTGGACTCTCCACTTTGTCCACATCCTTTCTGTAGTGGGGGGCCCAAAACTCAACACAGTACTCCAGACGTGACCTCAACAGTGCTGAATAGAGGGGAATAATCACTTCCCCTGACCTGCTGGCAACACATCTACCAGTTCAGTACAGTATGGCATTAGCTTTCTTCACAACAAGGGCACAGCATGGGCTCATATTCAGCTTACTGTCCACTGTAACCCACAGGTCCACTTTTGCAGAGCTGCTGCCCAACCAGTCAGCCCCCAGCCAGTACTAGTGCATGGGATTGTTCTGTCTTAAGTGCAGGACTTTGCACTTGTCCTTGTTGAACCCCATGAGATTTCTTTTGGTCCAATCCTCCAATTTGTCTAGGTCACTCTGAATCCTAGCCCTACCCTCCAGCCTATCTACTACTCCCTCCAGCTTTGTATCATCTGCAGACTTGCTGAGGGTGCACTCTATGCCATCTTCCAGGTCGTTGATGAAGACATTGAATAAAACCAGCCCCAGGTCCAACCCCTAAGGCACTTCACTTGATACCAGCTGCCAACTAGATGTTGAGCCATTGATTACTGCTCTCTGAGCCCAGTGTTCCAGGCAGTTTTCTATCCAGCTTACAGTACATTCATCCAGCCCAAACTTCCTTAGCTTGCTTGCAAGAATGTGGTGGGAGACCATATCAAAATCCTTACTAAAATCAAGCTATACCACATCCACTGGTTTCTCTGCATCCACAGAGCTAGTCACCTCATCATAGAAGACAATCAGGCATGACTCGTCCTTGGTGAATTGCCCTTTAAGCAAAAAGAATGTGAAAATGTGATTATCATAGAAATTGTGGAATTTGCTACTACAGTGCCTATGTGTTGGCTTTTCATGATATTTGCACCTCTGCTCCAAGGTGTGATTATAGGGAGTGGGGGTGGTGCAGGCACCTACCCTGCAGACCTTCAAAAGGACACTCACTGGTCACACACTTTGCTGGGGTTATTTGACCCCAGAAGTCTTTCCTGCCCAGAGAAGGGGGGGCTGGACCTGATGATATCATGAGGTCTCTTCCAGCCCTAAAATTCTGTGAATCTTTGAAATGGATTAAGACTTAGAATTGGTATAATAAACAGTATCCCCAGAGGGGAAATGACATCATGAAAAGTGAGTCCTTACATAATACAGACATAGTCCAGTATTATTTGAATTTTAAAATAAGCTATCATGTACTTAACTTGCCAAAGTGGTAAGTCACAAAGGAATTGCAGAGCACAAAAGGCCTAGATGCAAATGAATTCTAGACATTGGACCATATTGCCAAGAGTTTTGCTGTTACATTTCTCCTACGAGAAATCATACAAGACAATTTTATTCATTAGCAGTTCAGCCATTTCTGAACTTTACATTTCTCTGTCACTTCGAATACAAAGAGCATTTTAATTTATCTATTAGATTTATATGCCACCCAATTCAGAAGTCTTAGGCTATAATAAACAAACAACCCGCAGAGATGATTCCCCAAACAACAACCCAAAGAACAATACCCTGAAAATTTCAACCATCCCCTCCCCTACAATCACCACTTCTTCATTCAAATCCCCACAAAAGCAAACCCTCCCAACAATGCCTCCCAACCATGGCTCACATTTACATATAAGGAACATTTTTTCATCCCTACCTACCCCCTTCCTGACCATTTCCACCACTCTCCTTAATCCCAAGGAAGGTTCGCCCCACATCTTCCCCTCCAAGTGCACATCCTCGCACCTATAGAGGGATAAAGCTGTCACCCTTTTCCCCCTCCTCCCAGCAAACACAATACTAAATTCCAAAAGAACTCTAACAAAAAAGTAAAAGAAAGACCCTCTATCCCTGCCTCAGTCACCACTAAAAAGCAACGCAAAAGGGTGATCTTTGGCAGGACCCATTCAGGGATGCCTGCCAGCTGGCCGGCTCCTTCTCCTTCCTCATGGTGGCTGAGGACATGTCAGACCCTGCTTCACAGGAATTGCAAAATACCACCATGATACAGCAGAGTAACCATTTTGTGTCTACATCATGACTTCAATACTCTTTGTATTTGGTGCTGAAAGAATATATCTAATCTCACAGGAGAAATAATTCTTTCAATGTTTGTAAAGTCTTGTGCTGAAATTTGCCAAACAGCAGATTCGGCAAGTCCCTAGCTATATGGAAGATCCAATTAAAAGCAAAATGCTATTCAAATTTAAAGAAGGGGTATAGTACTCTGGCACCTAGAAGACCAAGCAGGGACAAGACCTTTCTTTGCTGGGTGCTGGACAAACAAAGATTCCTTGTCCCTGAGAGTATCAGTCTTCACTTACCTTGTTCTTCAATATCCAGTTCCTGCAAGCCCTCTGGTGTCAGGATTCTAGGAGTTCTGGTGGTCAGAAGACCTTAGAAGTCAACTTTAGTCAAAATTTAACTGAATTCCTTCTTTTTTTTTTTTAAATCTTCTCTATCTTGTGTATGTTATCTATATAAGGTGTAATACGATGAACGTTTTCAGTTCTGCAGCAATCATGCAACCTTCTCTGTGTTATTTTAGATTGTTTTAAAAAGTCAAAAGGTAGCTGAAACATAACAATCCTTATTGAAGTCATGAACAATATGTACTTTTCCACTATACAGCAAATGCACTCTCTTATACACTACATCTGTGTACAGAAATATTTCTTTCTAAAAGAAATGTCCAAAAAAACCTAACCCCACCTTTCCTAAGGTACCTATGGGTACCTTTTGAAAACATTTGTGGTAAATCTAATCTCTGTAGCATCTTCTAACACAGCAAAGATCTCAATCAAATTGAGTTCTTTACTCAACACAGTGAACCTGATATAATTCCATTTAGGTTACATCAAGGATGTATTTGGCCCTTTATGTCTAGCCATCAGGTTTCACAAGACAGCTGCTAAAGGGAGGAAGGGAAGGATATATTGGCAAATGTGTCAAAAAATGATCATATTTATCTGACCATCCTGAGTCTGAATATAATAAGTATTGACTTTCTTTTGTGCTTGGTACTCTCAGTTTAGCATTTTGTTACCATGTATGTATGAGAAAAAAAGAATCTATATATATTAACCTTTCAGTTATTAATTTTTCTACATTATCTACACTTCTTAATGAACTGTCTTTGTGAATAGATTTGTAAAAGAAAAATCTGCAAAGTCATGAATAGAAAACAGAAGAAAATGCCCAATCCCACAATTCTAATGTAATGTATAATTTCACTTTCCTCTGAAGTGACAGGTGACTGATGATGTGGTATGTCAGTAATAAAATACAAGACTCCATTCTTCTGCACTCTGAATTTGACAATTTGCAACTGGGACAGGTACTATATAGCTGGACAGCACCTAGCATAGTGGGGCCCTGCCCCCGTTGGAAGGTAGGAGCTACTTGGGTTCTGATTCTGCTAGCATTTAAGATGGTAATTGAAGGTTTCTCTTAGAGGTCTGTGTGAAAGTGAGTTAATGGTCTCTGCCTGGTTCCTAGTGAACAAATGGACTTATTCCCTAATCATACAATCATAAAGAAGTAAGGCTGAAAGGGATATCCAGAGGTCATCTAATCCAACCCTCTCTCTGAGGCAGGATTATCCATATCTAAACCGTCATATATAATCCATAATCTAAACTCTTTGTAGAACTACTGCCAACCCCCTGACATAACACAAGACATATCACCCTCACCTGTCACAGGTAGAGCAGGCAGTTAATGTCCTGCCTCTATAAAATGTTGTTAATATACACTCAAGAGATCCCAGGTAGATACCGCTCCTCTCCCCCACCCTGCGTGCACTACAGAGGAAGGCAAAAATCCCCACAATCTGTACCAATCTGACCATGAGATAACCATGGGATAAAATTCCTTTCTGACCTTAAATATGGCAACTGGTCTGACCCTGAATAGAGGGGCAACCCTCTAGCCATGAATCTCTGACTTTAGTCCCAGAAGGAGAATTGGCACACCTCAGTCAAAATCCCCTGCTTTGGCTGCAGCTAACACCCAAGCCTTTGAGGATGACTTAAAACACCTTGATACATGCAGCTGAAACAGTGAAAGGGGACAATCAAAAAGCCCAAAAGCATGGGAAATACACATAGTGAAACACTGATATAGCTATGCCTATATCAACCCCAATCTCTTCTTGAACACCTCCAGTGATGAGAGTCCACAACTTACCTAGGCAGTCTATTCCACTGTCTCACTACTACGGTCATGAAGAGGTTTTTTCCTGATATCCAGTGTAAACTTATTTTGCTCTAACTTCAAGCCATTGGTTCATGAGCAAGAGAGAGAAGATCTTTTCCCTCTTCTTTATGGCAGCCCTTCAAGTCTTTGAAGACTGCTATCATGTGTCCCCATAAGTGCCTTTTCCACAAGCAGAACATGCCTAGCTCCTTCAGTGTCATCTCATGTGACTTGCTTTCCAAGCCCTTTATCATCTTTGTTGCCCAGCTCTGGACCCTTTCTAACTTCTCCATGTCCTTTTTAAAATGTGGAGCCCCGAACTGCACACAATACTCCAGATGAGGCCTAGCCAATACCGAGTAGAAAGGCACCATCACCTCCTGTGTCTTTCACCTAATGCTTCTATTGATGCATCTGAAAACCACATTTGCTTTTTGTGCACCTGCATCACACTGCAGACTCATATCGAGTCTGTGATCCACCAAGGCTCCCAGATCCTTCTTTACAGTGCTGCTATCCAGCCATTTTGTATTTATGGTTTTATTCTTCCTGAGTTGTAGCACTTTACATTTGCTTGCATTAAACTTAATCCTGTTAGCTTCAGCACAGTTTGCCAATCTGTTGAGATCCCTCTGAATTGCAGTCCCATGTTCACAATCCTTCCAAGTTTTGTGTCGTCAGCAAACTTACTCAAGAAGCAATCTGTGTCAGCATCCAAATCATTAATAAACACATTGAACAGCTCTAGGCCCAGGACAGACTCCTGTGAGACTGCATTTGAAACCTCCTGCCTTTCTGAAGTGGAGCCATTAATAAGTACCCTTTGCTTGCAGTTGTTGATCCTCCTTATATAATAGTTTTGTCCAGCCTGCATTTCTCCAATTCATGAGAAGTTTATCTGAGACCATGACGAAAGCCTTGCTGGCATCCAGATAAGATATATCCACAGCATTCCCTCCGTCCACCCAAGTAGTTACCTTGTCTAAGAAGGAGATCGAGTTTGACACGTTTTGTTCTTAGTAAATCTATGCTGGCTGCCTGTGCCTTTCCCCCTCCAGATGCTTGCAAATGGTGTTTCTTAGGATATGTGCCAATAATTTCCCAGTTATTGAGGTGAGACTAGTTTGTAGTTCCCTGGATTCTCCTTTTTGCCTTTTTTAAAGAGGGGCACTACACTGGCCCTTTTCCAGTCCTCTGGCCCCTGGCCTGTCTCCCATGACTTCATAAAGATCATTGCAAAGGGCTCTGAGATCTCCTGTGCCAGTTCCTTCAGTACCCTGGGATGAAGTTCAACTGGCCCTGCTGACTTGAATTCATTCAGACCCATCAGAACTCTCTGACTGTTTCTTTTGTTGTCTCATCCCTAAATTTGCCCCTTTCTTCATCCAAATAATCCTTATTAGGTGTTTGGTTGCAACCGATTTTATTTTATTTTATTTTTTTTTTTTTTTTGAAAACTGAGGCAAAGTAGCTGTTGAGTAGCTCTGCCTTCTTTGCTTCTTTGGTTAAGAGTTCCCCCTAGCTAGTTAACAGTGAACCCACAGCTTCCTTAGTCCGTCTTTTTCTGTCCAAGGTACCAGTATAATCTCTTCTTGTTGTCTTCAACCTCCTTCACCAGGTGCAGGTTGTTCTGTATCTTTGCCTTTCTGATCATAGAAGTCTCTGCTACAATTAGCACTATATGATCCTGCTGTTATCAGTCTCAGGAAGGAGTCTGTTCCCATACTGAAAGGGTCTGGAGATTGAAGCCTAGTGGAGATTCTCATTTGGCAGTACTGTGTTGGGAAACTTAAGTTGCCTCCGCTTATATCCCAGATAAAAGAGAGAGCTTAACTTTCCAGGATCTAATATTTTTGGCATTTATCACAAGGAATTGTCAAAAAAGACCTAACTCATTCTTATGTAGCGATGTTACTCAAAAACAGAAGAGCCAAAATTCTTGTATTTCTAACTTTTCCATTAGTTGTCTTTGGATTTATGACACAATATAACCTACCTAACATGACTTCCCAGGTAAACCCTCCACTTTTTACCAGCTATTCTCATTCCCTCCCCCTTCCCCACTCTCACCCTCCTCTCTCACATCCTTTGACTACAACCACCTTCATTCCCCCTTCCTCCCCCACACCTGTCTCTCATCTACTGACCCCAATTTACATTTTAACTGACTGGCTTTCTTGCATACCAACTGGCCTCTGGTGCTTTACCACTCCATCCAGGAAGAGCACAGACCATCTTCAGATGCTTCCTCAGTCTGACGAAGGGTGTTTGTGCCTGAAAGCCTGCTAAAAATTTTTTTTCCAACATTTGAGTTAATCTAATAAAAGTTATCAGATTTACCCAAAGAATCTTGTCTGCTTACGTCTTTAGACCAATACGGCTACAACCTACACCCCTATAAGTTGTCTAGACATGTGTTGGGTTCATCTTGTCCTTCTTTAGGAGTCCACTAACTTTTAGTACAAATAGATCCATTATTCATTTTCTAAACAGTTACCTCCTTGATTTTTCTAATAGCTCAACAGTCCTATCCCAGCCTAGCCATCAATTAGTAAGTAATTAAAGAATTTTCCAAAGATCTAGAACTGTTACCCTAAGTAATTATTTACTCCTTTCTCCACTGCATCTCCACTATTTTCATTTAGACTATTTGTATGCATTGCCCCACTGCACTAGATTCTTAAAAATATTGGATTAGACCTTTCCTCCTCAGTACTTAATGTAGTTCATAAATTTCACTTTAAAACTTTCAACATAAAGCATGTGAAGTGCTAAGGGAACTAGCTAGCAAATCAGCCTGCAAACATCAAGCCACTTGCTTTAATACAGTGTGGCAGGAGATTTTTTTTTAAGTACTGTGTGTAATTTAGTATTTTCTCACAATTTTTTCTGGAGTTTTTATCAATATAGAAAACAAAAATTTTCATTCCTGGAGACAGTCGAGAAGTATTTTTCTGCATAAATGTGAAGGATAGCTCACTACATAAAATATTTTGAGCAAAAAAGCTACAAGTTCATGTAGTTCTAGGAAATTGTCCTGAATAATTTTTCCTTTGTAACACCCGATATAATTTTAACTGTCATTTAATGCATC
>NW_017729033.1:63332699-63333134 GCF_001723915.1 Gavialis gangeticus | reverse complement strand
ATAACTTTAACTGTCATTTAATGCATCATCTAATATAGTACCTAATGCAGTGATTTCTGTGCCTTAGCACAGCATACTAATGTGCCATGGGTGCAATGGAAGTGTGCCACGAGATACCACTATGTGAGGAGGTAAATACTCTCCTGTCCCATCTAGCACCCTGTGCCTACCCCAACTACGCCAATGGTGCCTGCGGTTGTTCCTGATGCTGTTGCCTTCCCTTACCCTTCCCTGATCCCACAGGGCACATCCATACATGCAAGCATTTGCACTTGCAGCAGCCCAAATAGAAGCAGTGCAAATTGAACCAGGGCTTTTTGCCTCATTGCACATGCCTGGACATGCACTTTTGTGTGGGGCAAATTGTACCACTTGGGGCAAAATAACCCTGCCTGCCTCCTCCCGGATCTGCAGCCAGGGAGAACTAGAGCCCGG
>NW_017729033.1:63331449-63331716 GCF_001723915.1 Gavialis gangeticus | reverse complement strand
TGGCCCCCACAGGGGCTATCACCCCCCTGCAAGGCCCACATGCCCCACCCCAGCCCCTCAATTGCTGCCCCACCTGGCCCCATCCCCCACCAGCTGCTGCAGCCCTCCGGTGGCTTTCCCACCCAACCCAATCCCCCAACTTGCACCCCTAGGCCCCCATGGCTATCCCTACAACCCCAGGCACTGTCACTTTAAAAAAAGAGAGAGAAAAAAAGGGGGAAAAAAGCCTCTGCTTACCTTAGAAGCAGGGGTGGGTGGGGCCCAGGG
>NW_017729033.1:63326074-63326449 GCF_001723915.1 Gavialis gangeticus | reverse complement strand
ACTGCACAGCCAACAGAGGCATCTGTCCCTCTGGGCCAGCTGCCAGTACACTGTGGTTGCAGGGTTGGCCTCTGTGCAACACTACTGCTACATGTGCCCCTGCCTGGCCATCTAAGCAGCTATTGCCTGGAAGATGTTCCAGGTGTGGTAGCCTGCTTTGAACTGTCAAAGTATATCCTCCTGGCCCCACTTAGCCAGGAGGTCTACCACAGCCAGATGGGTTCAAGGTGCCAGCTCTGAGCAGGCAGGGTCCTACCAGTGGCCTCCCTAGCAGGAATTCTTGTGTTCCCTATTGGAAAATTGAAAAATCCCTGATAAAAAAAATCCCAAAGTCACTCTGTAAAATACCCCCACGTTCATGTCCCTCCACAAGTA
>NW_017729033.1:63320743-63321074 GCF_001723915.1 Gavialis gangeticus | reverse complement strand
AGTGAGGCAGAGACAGCGATCAGTTGGACAATGTTTTATTGATATATCTTACAGTGTTAAAGCAAATCTCTTATCATAATAATGTGAACTCTAAATACATGTTTTGTGAATTCATTAATATATATTTTGCTACCATCCCACAGGGGCAATGGCTCCCACACAAGGGCTACAGCCCCCAACAGGAGTTTCAGCCCCCCAACAGAGGCTATGGCCCCCACACAAGGGGTTTGACCACCCAACAGGGGCCAAATGGCCCCCACAGGGGCTATCACTCCCCTGCAAGGCCCACATGCCCCACCCCAGCCCCTCAATTGCTGCCCCACCTGGCCCC
>NW_017729033.1:63320318-63320563 GCF_001723915.1 Gavialis gangeticus | reverse complement strand
GTGGGGCCCAGGGCCTCCTGCCAGAGCCCCCCATGCAGCACAGAACAGTGGGGGGCAGGAGGGCCTGGGCTAGGGCCACTGGGGCTGTCCTTCTGCCTGGCAGTGTCCAGGTGGTGCCCCAATCAGCCAGATGGCAGTTGGAGCTGCCGGTAAGTGCCAGGGTTTTTTTGGGGAGGGGTTAAACTATTGGGTGGGGAGGCAGGGGGGGTTGGGAGGATGAGGCCAGGCAGGGCAGGGTTTGGGGG
>NW_017729033.1:63316931-63319019 GCF_001723915.1 Gavialis gangeticus | reverse complement strand
TGCCCACATCCCTCCAGGCTGAAAATGACCCATCCACCACCACTCTCTGGGTGTGGCCCTCCAGCCAGTTAGCGACCCATTTGACTGTGTGGGTGTCAACACCATAGTCCCCCAGTTTTTTAATGAGAATGGGGTGAGAGACAGTTGCCTGCTCCACTTTTTTAAACTTTGATTTTTTTACACCCCTGGATATTTAAACATTTTTGTGTTCCTGCACATGCCTGTTGCCCTGCCTCAAAGGGGTTTGAAACAGGGTAAGAGGCACATGTGCACTCGTTTGGATGCGCCCACACAGTCCATGTACCAGCCCCCTGCCCATGCACTTTGCAACCCAGCTTGTCCACTCCTCCCACACTCCTATGGCTGGCAGAAGAGGCTGTGGGGTTTGTTGCTGGTATGTGACACCCTGCTGAAATAGCTGCATCAGTGGGGGCTACCCTTATCCCCTGAGACCAAGGGGTCAGAAGGAGGCAGGCAGTGGGAAGAGCAGGGCACAGCAAGGTGCTGCCCTTAACTGGCAGCATCTAGATCAGTGGTTCTCAGTTATTTTTTAAGCCTAAAGGCCCCCTCCATATCTTTTTCTGAATTTAGATCTACCTCAGTGATTTTCAGCTGTGGTGCTGTGAAACTCAGAAAAGTTATGGAGTTATTTTTTTACAGTACATCACAGAACTGGTATGATTTCCTCTGGCAGGGGAATGGAATGTTATATGTTTTGCAAAACACACACACACGCACACTTTTTGGGTGTAAAAGTGAAGTATGCCACCAGTTTTAACCCAGAAAAAAAAGTGTGTGTGAGGCATCAGAAGTTTGGGAAATACTTATCTAATAGGTCATCTGGCTGATGAAATGCAAAGGCAACAGCTTATCTTGAACAGATGTGCAGCCAGTTCCAACTTACTTGCAGAAAGTTAAAGTAGAGGAGTGCTGCCATCCCAGTCACTTTTGTCCGGAGCCAGTCTTAGTATGATTTGTAATAAAAAAAAAAAGCAAGCTTTAAAAGTTATAAAATAAATATCCTTGAGCACTTTTTTCCCATGCTTTTCTTATCACAAACTTATCAGGACTGGATATTGTTATTCTTCCAGGAAATATACATTCTTTACTCACTAGCGAACTGCTAGAATAGGGAAATAACTATCCCTGTAAACATGCTTTTCATAGATTTCATAGTCATTAGGGCTGGAAGGGACCTTGGAAGATCATTGAGTCCAGCCCCCTGCCCCAGGGGCAAGAAGTCAGCTGGGCTCACAGGATCCCAGCAAGATAAATGTCCAATTGACTCTTGAAGGAATCCAGAGTAGGTGCTTGCACCACCTCTAGTGGCAGTCTATTCCAGGTCTTGGGGGCTTGGACTGTAAAGAAGTTCTTCCTTATGTCCTGCCTGAAATGGTCTTGGAGAAGTTTGTGACTTTTTGACCTTGTCATCCCATGGGGTACTCTGGTGAACAGACTTTCCTAGTGGAAAAGACTCCTAGTGGAAAAAAGACAAGGTATTGCATCTCTGAGAAGCTGAATGTTCCCTCTCCTTCCTTCCTGCCCCCCATCCCTTTAGAGATGCAATAAGACTATTTATCCAAAGGCAGGAAAGCAGGAAATCATCTTCTTTAACAGTGTCTATACCAGGAGTGGGCAAAAAATGGCCCATGGGCCGAATCAGGCCATTCTATCTGGTCCATGGGGCCCCTAAAAATTTAGAAAATTAATATTTATCTGCCCCTGGCTCCTGTCATAGATGATAGAAGCCAGGGGCAGTAGGACCCAGGGGAAGCCATGGCAGGCTCCTGCAACAGCAGGGCCCACCTGGCCCCACCCCCCCATCAGCAATCACTTCTACATATACAATCATATGCAATCACTTCTACATATACAGCACAAACACACACATGGGGAGGAACAACCGGCACCATACCTACAGGTTAGGGAACTCCCCTCTTGTCAGCACGGAGGCGGAAAAAGATCTTGGAGTCATCATTGACTCCAAGATGAACATGGGTCGGCAGTGTGGGGAGGCAGTTAGGAAGGCCAACCGTACCTTGTCATGCATCCACAGATGCATCTCGAGCAGGTCCAGAGAGGTGATCC
>NW_017729033.1:63314838-63316023 GCF_001723915.1 Gavialis gangeticus | reverse complement strand
GGCGGAGGGAAGGTTTAAGTTGGACATCAGGAGGCGCTACTTCACGGTCAGGGCGGCTAGGGTCTGGAACCAGCTTCCAAGTGAGGTGGTGCAGGCTCCCACCCTGGGGGTTTTTAAGAGGAGGTTGGATGACCACCTTACTGGGGTCGTTAGACCCCAGTACTCTTTCCTGCCATGGCAGGGGGGCGGACTAGATGATCTGCTCAGGTCCCTTCCGACCCTAGAAACTATGAAACTATGACCCTAGAAACTATGAAACTATAACTATGAAACTATATCAGGACAAAATATATTTTTTAATTAAACTAAAATATATTTTTATGGGTGTTTGATTTTTAGTATACAATTTGTTTTTGTTTTTTTCTCTAAGATGGGAAAAAGGGCTGCTATTTGCCTGCACTCAGCAGCAGTTTGTTCCCCACTGCCGCTGCTCAGCCTGGGCCCTACACCAGCTCTGGGCTCACCCACTGGGGCTGAGCAGCAGTGGTGGGGAACAAATTGCTTCCCAGTGTGGGACAGGGAGAGAAAGGGGGAGTGGCCACTTTTCACCTGGCTGAGCAGCAGTTTGTTCCCCACCAATGCTGCTCAGCCTGGGCCCTGCACCAGCTCCTAGCTCAGCTGTTGGGCTGAGCAGCAGCAGCAGATGGACAGAAACTGCTGCCCAGTGTAAAGGAAAGTGTCCCCCACCCCCCTTGCCGCCACTTGTGACCCCAGCTGACTTCTTGCCCCTGACCCCAGTACTCTTTCCTGCCATGGCAGGGGGTCGGACTAGATGATCTGCACAGGTCCCTTCCAACCCTAGAAACTAATATACAAGAGTAAGACTGCATTTTGAGCTATAATGCAATCACTTCTATATATACAGCACAAATGCACACATATCAGGACAAAAATATATTTTTTAATTAAACTAATATATATTATTATGGGTGTTTGATTTTTAGTATACAATTTGTTTTTGGTTTTTTTCCCTCAGATGGCAAGTCCTCTTTCTCAAAGGAATACTTCCAGGGGTAAGGGGAGGGACTTCCAGTCCCAAGATGGCAACCAAGGGGCGGAGCACTTGTCAAGGGATGGGGCCAACCTTCAACAGTTCACCAAAACTTGTTAAGCAGTCCTCCATCCAAAATAATTGCCCATCCCTGGCTTAGACGATCATCTGAGAGACACTATATCTGAGAGACC
>NW_017729033.1:63288765-63309838 GCF_001723915.1 Gavialis gangeticus | reverse complement strand
GGAAAAGCTTTCAGGCACTCTTCTTCAAGGGAGAGTCTGGTAGTTTTTTGTGTGCTCTCCTGGGTAGAATAGAAGCCAATACGCAAAATGCAGATCTGTGAAAATGCAAATGTGTGGTAGTGAGGATCAGAGGGAATGGGAGACAATAAGTGTGAGACGGGTAGATGTGGGGGGGGAAGGGAATGTTTAACTGGTGATAGAATGTAGCTGGTAAAATTAGGGTTACCATACAGCCAGGTTTTTTTTCCAGATATGTCCTCTTTTTTGGTCCCCTGTGCTGGATCCAGACGGGTTTTTTAAATAAGAGAAAATGTCTGGGTTTTTCACTGTTCCTTCTGCTCTCCTGGGCTGGCTTCTTGGGACTGGGAACAGCAGGCAATGTGATTGGCTGTCGGGGGTCACATGCTCCCCACACAAGACCCAGCAAGAGACTTGTGTGTGTGTGTGCACGCACGCTGCTTGGGCAGTAGGGTTGGGGGGGCAGGGGTCTGCAGGTCAGGAGTGAGGGGCACTGGGAGGGCTGAGGGGGGTAGGGGTCTGTGGGTCCAGAGTGTAGGGTACTGGCAGGGCTGGGGGTACAGGGGGCTGTAGGTCGGGAGTGAGGTGGGATCGGCTGGGCTGGAGGAGCAGGGGCTTAGGGGTGAGGGGCAGAGGCAGGGCTTGGGAATATCACAGCCCCCCAACAATCATATGCCCCTCCCACTTTCCCTCCCATCCCAGGTGTTCTCTTTTTTGCTGCTGGAAATATGGTAACCCTAATTAATACAGATAGGTTACCTGGGGTTATCAAATGGCAGGCAGGTTATAATGTGCCATAAATCCAATGTCTATATTTAGTCCATGATTTTTGTATCCAGTAGATTTATGAAGTGAAGTTTTCAGGCTCATCTATGGAAGGTATTTTGTAAAGTCCCTTTGAGGATTAGAAATGAGAGATGGGAGAAGGAGTGGTTGTCCTGTGAGAAGTGGGCACCCACAGGTAATTAGGTATTTTTGTCTTTGATATATTTTCAGTGTGTATTCATTCTGGTACACAGTTGTTGTTTGGTTTCTCTTACATATTTTCCATCAGACCATTTAGTACACTGGATAAGAGAGATTACTTTTCTGGAAGTGTAGGTATAAGATCCAGGAATCGTGCTGGTTCTGTTGTGGGGTGTAATTATTGTGGGAGTGGTGATGTGTTGGCAGGTTTTACATTTTTTTGTCCCAGCATGGTCTGGATCCATTTGGTGTTTTGGTCCATAGGAAGTTTGCTTCTGGTGATGAAGTTGGTGAGATTCATGCTTGTTTAAAGGCTAGGATGGGTGGTTCTGGGAAGCTCTCTTTAAGAATTGGGTCTTCTTCTAGTATGGGTTGTAATTGTTTGCCCTCAGTGTGATGCTGCAGCTAGTAAAGTGAGCAAAACACTAGCTTGCATCCATAGATGCTTCTCAAGCAACTCCCGGGATGTCATTCTCTCATTGTATTCAGCCTTGGTGAGGCCGCAGCTGGAGTACTGTGTCCAGTTTGGGGCTCCATAATTCAAAAACTTATGATGACAGGCTGAGAGCCATGGGGCTCTTTAGCATGGAAAAGCGCAGGCTCAGGGGTGATCTGATGGCCACCTATAAGTTTATCAGGGGTGTTCACCAGGATCTGGGGGAACGATTGTTCACTAGAGCCCCGCAAAGGATGACAAGGTCGAATGGTTATAAACTCCTGCAAGACCATTTCAGGAAGAATTTCTTTATGGTCCAAGCCTCCAAGGTCTGGAATAACCTGCCATTGGAGTTGGTTCAAGCACCTACACTGAATGCCTTCAAGACACTTTTGGATGCTTATCTTGTTGGGATCCTATGACCCCAGCTGACTTCCTGCCCCTTGGGCAGGGGGCTGGACTCGATGATCTTCCAAGGTCCCTTCCAGCCCTAATGTCTATGAAATCTATGAGGATTTTCTTTATAGGTTCCCAGGAAGGATGGTATGTCATAACTAATGGTATGCGATTCATGGGGATTTTCTTTTTATACTGCAGCAGTTCTTCACGTGGTATCTGGGTGGCTCTTTCAAAAGTACAATCTATCTCTCTGAAGGAGTGTCCTTGCTGGGTGAAAGCCCTCTTGAGATTTGCAAGGTGATGATTGCAGGTATTCTGCTCAGTGCAAATTTGGTGGCATCAGAGGGTTTGGCTGTATATAACAGTTTTGTTGGTGTGTTTAGGATGATTGCTGGTTCTGTATATTGGTCTGTGGGTTTCATGTACATGATGGTTTGTGTTTTACCATTGTGGATATTGATCATAGTATCTACAAAGGAAATGTTGGTGCTGGAGTATTCAAGAGAAAGTCTGATGGAGGGGTGATAGTTGTTGAATTTGTGATGGAAATCAATCAGAGACTGCAGGTTTTTGATCCAAATGATGAAGATGTCATCTGTATATTTTGGCAGGTTGGCTGGTGCCAGCCCAGCTTGATGGCTTGAGCTGGATGGCTCAGGCCAATTGGTGGGGGCATTTCCCATCCCCACCCATCAGGAGAAGGCAGGAGGAAGGCTTGCCCTGCCCTGAACTAGGGGCAAGGTGAAGAAGAGGACCCGAGGGGAAACTAACCCCTCAGGCTTTCCCATTGGTCTGTTTCCAATCTGGGGGCAGAGCCTCCACAAGGGATAAAAGCCTACATGCCCCGCACACAAGCGGCTTTAATCAGGGATGCTGAGGACAGGGCTGCAGAAGAACTGGTGGAGCTGACCAGCGGGGCAGAGCAGTTGCCCCAAAAGCACTCTGAAGATGCCTTCACTGAGCGGGATACAGCAGGCGGCTGTGTCTTAGCCCCGCTGTGGAGGGATCCAATGCATCAGTGCCCAGGTCGGTGCACTGAGTGTCTGGAAAGTGGACGGGACCTCAGCAACTGCACAAGACAGTGTGGGTCCCCAACCCAGCATGAGGCAGGAGCCCTTGGTACACAAAGCACTGCACAGGGCTAGTAGAGCTGAAGGAATTGCCACAGCTTCATGAGGCAGTGTGGGTCCCCAACCCTGCATGAGGCAGGTGCCCCCTTTGGCAGACAGAGCAGTGCATGGGAGAACTGAGAGAGCTGAGTAGAGCTGACAGGACGCCATAGCTGCACAAGGCAGCACAGGTCCCCAACCCTGCACGAGGGAAGTGCCCCTTCAGTGCATAGGGTGGTGCACGGGGCTGAGAGAGCCAAGCAGAGCTGATGGACACCACGGCTACATGAAGCAGTGCAGGTCCCCATCCCTCCATGAGGCAGGTGCCCCTTTGGTGCACAGGGCAGTGCACGGGACTGAGAGACTGAACAGACCTTGTGGCTGCACAAGGCAGCTCGGGCCTTCTCCCAGCAAGCAGTTACTGGATGGGTCCATCATCCTAGCAAAGAAGTAAACCCCCACAGCCAATCCACAGAGAAAAACAAGCCTAGCCCACCAAAACTGCTGGGAGTCATGAGTCACCCAGGAAGAGGGTTACAGTTCCCGAGAGGGGAAGAGAAGAGGTTTTCCACAGAGGAGGAGAGGCCCTCCCCCATTTAGCTGATAATAGGGAAGCCCCATGATGGGGAGTGGGGACAACCCCTTTTATGTGGAGAGAGGAGCTAAGGGACCTATTTATTAAGGGTGGCTTTGTGCTTACAGGGCCCCCACTCCTAGTCTTGTGACCTAGGGTGAAGGGGTTTCCTTAAAGTAACGGGTTCTTTCCCCACAGTATCATTTCTCTTTGGGCACAGTTGCTGGTCTGGTTCCTTGTATTGTTGGGATTTTCACTGTAAGCTTGCTTCCTTGTTGTTGTATTGTGAAAGGATTGTAAGCTGTTTTATTTAGTCTGCTAGTAGGGCCTGCTAACGCAACCCCAACTCAATGCCTGAATTTATTGTATTGGCTACCTTTATGCATTATATCTTATTTAATGTAATCTCACTTATGTATGTTCAGTTACTGTTCCATCACTGCCAGGTCGTCATTTGTTGATTTACTGTTTAACCTGTATTTTATCACAGAATGTTCCCTTGCCTGCCACCTGGAGGGCCCTGCTGAGGCCAAGGGCTGCACACTAACTAGAAGGCCAAGGAGGGTCAAGGCCTGTGCTAATATAGTGCCTTTGTCTGCTGTATCTAGCTAAGATTGCCTCGGTTTAGGGTTAATAAGACTTAAGATCTTTGTAAACCTATATTTGTAAATAAATAAATTATACATAATATATGTGTGTGCGTATGCATGTTCATAAGTTTTATATTATATTGTACAATTTAAATCTGTAAAAAGTGAAGCATCACTGGGTGTCCCTGGCCTCTGCCTCCTCTGTAGGGAAAAGAGGTAAGCTGGCCTGAAGCTAGGCAGTCATGCTCCCACAGCATACACACACCCGCTAACATCCCTTCAACTGAAGAGGGGGTACCAGACGTATACCACCCAGGCTACAATATCTTAGGTACAGCGTGGGTTTGATGGTGCAGTTCTTGAGGAATTATTCTTCCAGATGAGCCATAAAAAGGTTGGCATGCTGTGGGGCCATTTGGGTGCCAATAGCTGTGTCCATGGGCTGGAGGAAGTGTTGGTTATTGAAACTGAAGTTGTTGTGTATGAGAATGAAATATGTAAATCCATTAATATCTTTAAGTCTATACTCTGAGTTGTAATCTTGCTCTTGTAGATATGTACAGTGGGTTTGGATGCCATCCTGGTGTGGGGTTTTAGTATATAAACTGGTAACATCCATGGTGGCTAGGAAGGTCTTGCTGTCTCCCATTCCCTCTGATCCTCACTGCCACACATTTGCATTTTCACAGATCTGCATTTTGCATATTGGTTTCTATTCTACCCAGGACAGCACACACAATACCACGACACTCTTCCTATGCCTGAAGAAGGGTGTTTGTTCCTGAAAGCTTGGAAAGAACAAATTTTCCAACTATTTAGTTGGTCTAAGAAAAGATATCACATCTACCCAAAGACCTTGTCTGCCTATGTCCTTAGTCTAACATAGCTACAACCAACAACCCTATACTGTACTGGATCACATTCATTTTTTCTTCCTCCTCAATATTAGCAAACATTTTGTTCAAATCTTTATTTTTTCAGGTTTTTTCTCCAGCTTGTTTATTAATATAAATATTCATATCAATATTATAATAAATTAAGATAAAAGGCACCAGGAAAATCCACAAAAGCAAAAGAAACCTGGGCCAAAATATGGCTGTAATTGGAGCACTCCCCCAGCACCAGACTGCTCTCCCTTTCCAATCTGTGAGGAGGAATACATGAACAGGTAGCTGTTTTCTAATGCACACGGGTAAAGGGACCAAAATAGTTTAAGAGTTTAGCAAACTGCCACAGAACTCTTCTGGTACCTGTCTGTATGAAAGGAGTTCCCAGATAGACCTTTGGGATTGCAAGCAGGGACAACCAAGTCGATTTCAATGGCCTTTGTGAAAGGTAGGGTGAAAGATACTTTTTGCATTGAATCAAACTTCTATAGCAATAATCCTCCTCTCTGCCCCTTTTCCCCCCAAATCTGTCTCACTCTGCTAGCTTCTAATAGAGTTCTGTATAATATTATCACTATATGGTTATGAAAGCTTGAAATCGAAGAGTATTGTATAAAAATAAGTCTCATAGTTTTCCAAACAGTGTTACTATTGTTAGTGCACAGGTCATTTTTTAAATACTTGCTGAGTTTGTAGTGTCCTTTATTACTGAATGTTATCTTTCCCAAGCAGATTTACCTTTGCCTTCATTATATGTAATTTATTTTTCAAATTATAAAATGTGCTTATCTAACAAGTTCTAAAAGCGCATACAAAAGATAAACGTAGAACTGCTTGAAAATTTCCAATTGAAGATGTTCCCCTGGAAAATGCTATTGCGTTGAAACTCAAATTTCCTGAAGGAAATTATTTTTTATAAAATTAAATTTCAGAAAGTAGCTTAAAAAGCATTTCAGTGGGTGTGTCTCAACATGTGCATTTACTGCGCAGTAGCTGCTATTGTGGCACAGTACAGGCGCATGGCTACACATGCACGCCCATTATGTTCTGTAAATACAGTGACTTATGCTGACTTGAACATACATTTGATGCCTGCCTCATGCATATTGCAGGATCAAATTTATGCCTGATTAGTTACTGTACAGTAACACACGTGTAGATGCCTTACTTCACAGTAACTAACTAAAGGGGACTAAAGACTAACTTTAGTCCCAAGTCAGTCCACGCACACAATGTTAATGCACTTTAATGCCTGCACGTGTAGATGCTGGCGTATTCCTGCTTACTGTTCAGTATATTTAAGCTGGCATAAATGCATGTGTAGACATGCCTAGTAAGGCTAAAATGAAACATTATATGCTGCTATAGTCAGAAAAATGAAGTGGTACATTGTCAAATTTTCACTTCTACTTTTCTAGTTTAGAAACATTTCAATACATTTTAAGGGGCCAAACAAAACGAATTGTTTCTAGGTCACCAATGTTTTACTTTGACCCAAAACAACTGGGAGGAGGGAATTGAAAATTTGTTTCACAGGAAATTTTAAAAAATTGGGGTTTTTTTGTGTGTAGATTTTGATGTAATAGAATATTCTACAAAACAGAAATGCCAGCTCCATGCTGCTCTAGATAATGCAACATACAGCATACTAAGAGTCCTTCTCTCCAGAGCAATTTCATCCTGTCCTTAGTTTCATATTTACACATCCTTGGGCAAAAGCTTGAATGACTCTATGATATGGTGTCCTAAAGGTCAGCAAATTTTGACTTGTTGCCAGATTTTCAAAAGATCTCTGCACATTAGATACCCAGGCTCAGGCCTTGCAGGTATTTAAGCACTCCAACCCTGAGTGCTGTAGTGTCTGAACGGTATGTGCCTTGCTGCCTCATAGAAGCCTTAGTCCTGAATTAGGTGCCCATGTTGCCTCATACAATTCCTGAGGAGAATGAAGCATGTAAGGATGGTGTTCTTGGAAACCAGCTGAGCTGGGAGAATCCCAAGGTAGTTGGGAGTGAAACAGAGGAGGGGAAGGTGGGAAGGATTAGGAGGCAATGTGTTTCCACTTTAGGCAATGCACCAGCTAAAAATCAGGTGCCTGTTCCCAGGAGAGCAATCCAAATAGTTAGAGGTAGGCACCTAGAATCCCTGTATACTTCAGGGAGATACATAGGCACCTCGCAATAGTGATACAGGATTGGGTGTTTGTGTTGTTGACACAAAGAATTAGGGTATTAGATGCCCCCGGGCAATATGATTCAGCCTGTGGAACTATCTTGAGTTTGTGTTTCCTGTTGACTAAGCCCAGGACTGTATTAACTCCTAACCCTCCTTAGAGCCCAGGCACCTGACTCAAGGCTGTACATTGTGTCCCTATTCACTCAAAATCCAGTGCCTAGTTCTCTTTAATGCAGGCACCTAGCTAGCAGCTCCAAGGTGACCACCTTTTGTGGAAACACCTCCAGCAAGTAAAAGCACTGAGGCAGAGGGTTTCTAAACTCCTGTTATCTATTTCCCTGAAGACAATATGGTGATGGTATCCATAAGGAAAGCTTGTACAGAGAATTAATAAATACCATATACATTCAAATACAAGTGCATCTGGAGCTTCAAGACTCGTCTACCAGTAGAAATATCATACGTAGCAAAAACTAATGTTGTACTGATTTACTGAAACAGGGCCCTTTGGGCACTTGTATATGTGGTGAAAATTGCCCTTTTTTGTAATTTAACTGCATTACAAGTTACACATATGCATTTTTTGGCCATTTAAATATCTTCTTCACAATTCACAGTAAAACACATCTCAATATATTTTACTTTGGATCGGCATGAATTAAACTGTTGATGGATCTGTCATGCGTAAACTGAAATTCACTCAATGATGTGTAATGAGCTAGTTTGTCCACCAGATGCTGCTGCAATTTTTGTGCAGTGATCCTTTTGTCCACTAGATGTCACTTTGAATTGCGGATAGGAGAGAAAGAGGATACCTGCAATTTTTAGGTACTTGGGTGTAATGTTTTTTCAGACAACAGGTGTTGCATGTCATGTGTTGCAGTCCAGCCAGCCCAACATAAATCAATCTTCTACTCACCTGCACAGACACCTGCACCTCCCCCCCTCCTTCCCCAGCTATACACTGGCCAGGGTGACAATGGCACCATCATGTCATAATCTGCCCCTGATTCCAGGCAGGAATTAAGAGTCACTTGGCCACCTAAAGGCAGGGTGCACTTTCATTTGTTTTCAGAGCAAATGACGCACCCCTGATCACAGGTTTTAGCCCATAGCCTCCATGCAGAAGCTGACCTCATAGTCAGGGGGTGCCCTGAACTGTTTTCATTTGCCCTTCTGTGAAAATGGCGCCCACCCTCTCACACGTCTGACTTCAGCCTATAGCCTCCACGCTTCATGATTCTTTTTTTTTTCCTTGTGCTGGCTGCCGCACCAATCATGATTGCACAAATTCACACCCATGGCAGTAGGCAACCCTTAATGAGAACAGCACCGTGACCCCTAATCTGCCCCTGGCTCAATCCAGGAAAGAAGAACTGTTTAGGTGCCCAAAGGGGGTCCCTTAACCACTTTCATTTGCCCTTTGGCGCAAATGGTGCCCACCTTCTCACAGCACTGACTGAAGCCCATAGCCTGCACATTTCATAATTTTTTCCTCCTGTTTCCTTGTGCTGGCCAGTCACAATTGTACAAGTGCACCCCACAGTCAGACCTATAGGTGCTCCTCAATGGTAGCAGGGAGCCCTTACTGACAACATCACTGTGCTAGGGCTACCATATTTCCAATTCCAAAAAAGAGAACACCTGTTGCATGCACGTGCAGTATATGATTGTGGGGAGCGGTGATGTACTGGTGCCCTGGCCCTGCCCATTCCATTGCCCCTCTCTCACAAGTCACAGCACCCCCAGCCGTACTGCTGCTCCTCACTCCCAACATGGGGACCCCTGGCACTGCCAGTGCCCCTCACTTCCAATCTCCCCACTTCCAGCCTGCAGTACCCTGCCCCACTGTGCCATGCTAGTGCCAACTAAGGATTTACTGGTTTTTCCAGTTTTATAAGTTTAATAACCATCTCTACCAGTGCCAACAGCTGTTGATTTGGTAGTGATGAAAACAAAGCCAGGAAGCCTTGTTTGATGACCTCCTAATGGCTCACTTTGAAAGAAAAGAAGAATGATTAATTATGTTAAAACATTTTAACATAATTAATCATTACTCTTCTATTAAGCATAATTTACATGAATTACTAAATGTCATAGCATTTACAAGGTAACAGTGATCAACAAGCGATACTCTTTAACTTTTAAAACCTCAATCAATAATCAAGTTTTATAACAACAACTTTGATTACAACTTTTATAACAACAAGCAATAACAATAGGCACTGAATGTTTAAAATAGCAAACAAGCAATAATCAATAATGAGCAGTAATCAATGACTTTCACTGCAGATAAGCAATGCCATTTCCTACATTTCCAAGTGGGGTTCTCCAAGCCCTTCTCTCTCGCATTCTTGTGAATGTCTCCTGCCACGTTGCCCAGGCATATCAGACGGCTACCCACCAGTCACCCATGTGTCAACACACTAGTCCATGCTCACAGTTTCTTACATACCTGTTGAGGCAATGAGTGACAATATGAATGAATGACATAAGGATTGAATGAATGAATGAATGCATGATTGCTGAAAGAAATGACCTGGTATTCATAAAGCAGGTCTGCTTAACACTCAAGCAGACTCACTCACAAATTGGCCACCACTGATGACTGGATGGCAGAGGCCAGCATGCCCACCAGGTCTGTGCTGCCTCTCTGTCAAGTCCAGGTGCATCATGATTACCAAGGGAACCCTGGGTCCTGGCCCTCTTGTGCCCATGTGTTAATCCAGCACTGGCATAAAATTAATAACCACTTCTCTGATTTAAGTGCTTTCATTTGCCATGTAAACTAGCATGTGGTTCTCCAATTCCATGGCTGCAGGCATCAGAACTACTTTGCCTGTGTTTACCACCCCCCTCACACACACACACACACTTTGACCAGGCTATATATAAGCCAGATCTAAGTCTTCTACTAGGGCCAATGTCAGGGAAGGGGTATGTATGGTCCCAGTCAGTTGGAGGGGCAGGGTCCCTGCTACCAGTGTCTGGGTCAATGGGTCACAGTGTCTGGGTAACTGAGGTTGGCAATGGTTCTTTTTCTCAGCGTGACTCCCCCAAACTTCCCCCCCACCCAGTGGTGGCAACAAGCCATTCTGAGCATGGCATTCACTGGCACCAACTGAAATAGCAACAGTTGCATTGCAGAAAACATGTTAGTAGAGCACAGCTCCCCAGACTTTGCACGAAAGCAGTGGCCTTGAGGAACCACTACTCCCCTCTGCCTTCTACTAAAACATCCCTTTTTGGTGTGCTGTGGCTGGATTTACCCCTCCCCAGCAGTTTTATAGAAAACCCAACAAAATGTGTTCTGTGAGCCTGTGGAACCATTAAGCACAGCCACCCATTTTAGGAATATTGGGTCAGTTCTTCCCTCAGTGGGCATGACAGCACTACATGAAAATCTGAGTAGTATTAGGATTAGGATTACTACTAGAGTGGGATGACACAACAGCACTGCCCTGGCCCCTTGTTCCCACCAGCACAGAACATGCACAGGCATGAAAAGGTTCACAATTTTATTTATCATCCTGTTTCCTTTCCCCAGAGCTGGGTGGGAGCACACTGCTCACATGCAGAGAAAAGCAGTGATTCCTGTGGTGATGTCATCCTCAGTATTGGGGGTCAGGGTTGTGTAGCGCTGTGACAGATATCTTCCCAGCTATCAGTGGAGATTATGTGGCAGGCCAGACTTGCCCTCCATGCTATCGTAGCTAAGGGTCCCAACCCAGGAACACAGGTGTGTCTGGGGCACCAGCAGGATCAACAGCAGGGCATACTGACTTGGGCAATCTTCAGCCTGCACAAAGAGCTTATTGCATATGGACCAGGATACACATGACAGTGGCACACTCTGGGCACATTGGTGTCATGGGGGTAACCATCCCCAGGGTGCCTCTCTGCAGAGGCCCCCAGGGGGAATGGTAGCTACACAGCAAGACCCTCACAACAGTTGTCCCACAGCTCTCCGTGACCCAAGCCCAGGCTCCAATGGCTGTGCAGCAGTGGAGAAGAGCAGTTATCCTGCATGGGCAGACAGGGGGTGGGCAGGGAGGGAGGAGAGAAAAGTGTTCAGAGCAGCAGTTACCTGCAGCCATTACGCAACTACAGGGGACAAAGCTGAGACGTGGAAGGGTCATCCAGCGGCCTCCTGGCCATCAGATATGACCAGTTGACTTGCCATTCTCACTGCGCATCCCCATGCACAGACAAACCCCAATCTGAGGAAAGGCAGTGGACAGCATTTGCTGAGCATCTAATCTGTGAAATGTTGCAAAATTTCACAAAAGGCTTCTGTGTCTGTGGGGGAGGTCTAGCTCAGGGTCCTGAACACCTGAAGGTCACATGCTTAATATATCAGTTACGTTTAAATATGAGAATCAAACTTTCTATGTGCCTGACTTCAGGTTATATGTGTGTTCTGGCCAAAAGGAGGGATTTGCATCTGATGGACAGGCACCGTCTTTTTCAATGTGGGCTATTATCCAGCCACTTTATTTTTCAGTGCAAGCTATTATCACATACTCAGTCCAGGCTCCCTGGCTTTGTTCTCCTCACTTGCAAAATTAATAGCAAGTGACAGAAGCACCTATAGAGGGGTTTGTGAAACTTTTATAACTACAAAACCTGTTAAAATTGCAGATTGGCTTCGGGGGGCTGCGGGATGAAAAGAAATGTTGGGAGCCAGAAGGAACACATTGCAGGTTGGCACCCTGGCTAGGCACATGTATGGCAGGCACGGGACCAACAAGGCCCCATTTGCTGTTAAGGGCAAATGAAAGCACCTCTAGGTGCCCACATTAGGTGCACAAGCATTTACTAAGTCCTTGCAAGAACCAAGGGGCTAATTAAGGGGTACCACAGCATGGGAGGTCACCTTGGCCATGGACATGCAGAGGTGCACAGTGCAGCTGTAAGTGACATGGCTGGTCCCACTTCTGCCAGTGCCCTGCCATTTGCCTTCGGCCACCGGCACCAGTGCTGCTATTATAGTACAGGGCAGCCCATGCGGGCAGCTGGTATTTGACCTTCCCTCCAACAACTAGAATTCCATTCCACTGCACCCTGAGTTACCAATATACCCCAATTCTGCACCCTCCCCCACCCCCACCCACTTATGGGGAAGTACTCTCTTTCATTACCGGTATGTGTCTGAGGCAATCCAGGGAATGTCTGGCTTTGCTTAAATCACCCAGAACCAGGCATTATCAACCCTTCCCAGTAAAGAAGGCATACATGGATGGGAAATACTTTTTTTTAAATGAAAGCACTTAATTAAATGAAAATAACATACAGCAGGATGCCCACTCCCCAATTTTCAGTATAAAAAACAGCATTACCATATGGGAACTCCTCTCTCATCATATGGTCTTCTTTCCCAGCAGTGTACCCCTGCCTGAACTGCTCCTTATTCCCTGAACTGTAGTGGTGCTCTCCTGGCCCTGCTGGAATTGGGGCACCCCTCGGCCACAGACAATGTGGGTGGGGGAACAGGCTCAGTGGTCTCACTGCTGGTGACTTCCCAGAAAGAAGCAAGCCTAATGGAGCTCACATGCACTCTCCCAGGGCGGGGAGGGGGACACACAGGACAGGCCTGCTTATGAATCAGGGGCTTGTTCACATGCTTAAGGACCAGATCCTTAATTATTGTGCATGTCTCCTGGAGATCCATGCAACACTGTAAGAAATTAGCTTGTGCAGTCTAGGAGATCCTTTCAGAATTCCCTAGTGTTGGCCATGCTTTCCATCTCCCTCTGATTAGCCACTCTAAGCACCTCCAAGATTTCATCCCACTAGTCATTCATGGTGGTCACTCATGATTGCATGGCCTCCACCAAAGACTCCATCTGGAGCATTGCTGCCTGCAGCAAAATTCCCACATTTTCTCTGCTCTAGTGCAAGCTGGTGCGCACAGTTCAAATGGATGTCCCCAGCTTCTATCATGTGCAGTAGTTGATAACAGAAATTGGAAAACAAAGTGTTTGTGGTCAAAGATCTCATTCCCAAACAGAAAACAAAAGGTTAACCCCTTCCTAAGCTACTTGCAGAAACCCCCCAGCACATCCACCCCAATGGAAGCAAAATGTTGCCTGCCATAGTACCACAAATGGATATAATGCCCGTTCCCTGATACTTACAAGTCCCTGGCCATGGATCCTCTTGTATCTCTGTAACAGAAACCAGTCTTTGGGTCTCAGGAATTTCTGCCATGTCAAATGTGTCTGGGGGAAAAGCACAGTTCCATCCAATGCGTTGTCCTTGTCCTCTGTGCTCACCACCCAAGGTATCATGGAGACTGGGTGCATGGTCAGGATAATTCCTGGGCTGTCCCTGTCCACCAGCTCCTGTGAGCAGTTGTCCCATACCTCTGACATGTTTCCTATTTAAGTCTCAGGACAGTCTGTGCTCTCTTAGTTAGGTGTTCTCTCCCAAACATCAGTCCGAAATGACCAGAGACAAGCCTCACCTGCATCCATAGCAAGAATGATGGTCAGCTGCTCATAGAATGGTGCAATTGTGTGCTGCCCCAGAATGAGAGCTCTCATCCATGGCCCACTGAAAAGCACATTTCAGGGCTTTGATCTTACTGTGGCACTGTGTCCAGTCTTGGTTGTGACCATGAACCTTCATTTCCTTGGTAATTGCCATATACACTGGCTTATTTCATCTACTTTCCAGCTACTCAATGATCTTTTTCTCCAACCAAATATCAATCAAGTATTTAAGTTCTTCCAGGGTCCAGTTGGGGCCGTGGTTTATAGATGTCTCAGGCTTCTGCTCTATAGCCTGCATACTGGACTTGTTCTTTGCCGTCAACATTGATAACTTTTTCGTGGCCAAAAGGAATTGAGAGGGCCATCTATGCTGCCACCAGAGTCACAAAATGCTTTCTGGCAAAGTTTTGGAGCTTTTATATAGATATGTGTTTAAAGAACCCTTTTTTGAAATTCCAAGTTATGCATATCTATGAAGGTGTGAGCTGTCTCAGTACCAGCACTCAGGGAAATCTGATCAAGTGAACTTTCTAAACAAAGCACCTGTGATTCTAAGCACTTTCTATGATTCTATGATATGCATAGCCTGGCCCAAATCATCCCCATTCTCCAGAAGGATAGATCATAATGGCTCACTGCCAATCACATCCAAGCATCTTTGCCTGGCAGCTCTTCCTTCATGCACATATCCCTTCCCCAACTGTGCCACCTATCAAGCATTCAACTGTTCTGGAGTTCTATTTGGTCTGAAGGGAAGAAAAATTCAGGGTTCATACATTGGCCCACACCCCACTTTTTACCAATGAGTAATTGATGAATGTCCAGGGATCCCCATGTACCAAGTTATGGGTTTGGTTACAGGAGCCTGGTGTGTTCAGCAATTGAAATGTAACGTGGGTGTTAATGATGCCCTATTCCAAAACTGAGTGTGGGTTGATTTCAGACTATAGTGACTTCAAAAGGACTTGATGGTTCTGGCACCTCGAAGCCTGGCATTGGTGTTGATGTGCTAATGGGAGCTATTGAAACATAGTGCTGCTGGCCCTACACACCCACATTTCAAACTTGGCTTATTCCAGGGGAGGATACCATTATGGGTTGCTGCTTCTTGTGTATGCCTATTCATTGGTCTGGTAAACACCAGTATCTGCACCCCAGGGCATATGATGGTTTTCTGGAGTCATCTTAACTCCACAAGTTCTTAGTGAAGACGCAAAACATGACCTGCCCCACCCCTACCCAGTGGTGACATGTAGGGGGTACACAGGGGTGCACATGCACCCCCGAGAGCCAGGGAACAAAGCCACCAGCAAAAGCGTCCGCACCACTTCCAGAAGTGGCTGTGGAACTTATGGAAGCATCACGGTCACTTTTTGGTGAGTAAGACTAGCCACAGGGGGACCGGCCTCTCCCCTCCGGTCAGTGGGATTGGCCACTGGGGGACTGGTGTCACATGCCCCCCCACCAACTCAAGAGGCACCAGTCACCCATGCCCCCACCCCTCGCTACAGGCCAAAAGCTCTGCTGTGCTTATGCCCAGTGCTCAGCCTCCTGAGCTGTATAAGCATTGAAATGCAAATAGTGCAGATATAATACTAATAGATTGTATTCAGCAACCCTAGCTATTCAGATGTCCCTACTAGTGAACCTTGGTGGTGCTGTGTGCTAAGCAGCCACCCTGCTGTGTGCTGTCAAACAATATGACTTTGTGGAATCCTGATGGAGTGAGTGAGGAGGACAAATGGAGCTGGATCCTCTGTTGATGGCCTTGGATGCAATTGATACTGTAGAGACAGCTACTGATCACAACACAGGGTATGCTGAACCTTCTACAAAGTTGTGAAGACATGGCAGAACCTAATCACAACTTGCTATACCAGGCAATAGCCTGTGAGGTGGTTTGGGAGACCTGAGAGGCAGCTGCAGAACTGGCAGCTAATAGGGCTCTGTGGATCAATCTAAGGAGCATCAATCCCAGGGTCTGACCCCATGCAAGCAGCTCTGAGTGGTGGGATCAAATTGTATTGTTGACTTGGGATGATCAACAGTGGCTGGAAACATTCCAAATGACCAGGGAGACATTTAATCACATAGTCTCAATCCTGGGACCACAAATTGTGAGGCAGGAGACTATCATGCATCAACCCATTGCGCTGGACAAAAGGATGGCCATGGCCAACGTGAAACTGGCTACCCCTACCAGGCTCCACTACATCAGGAACCAGTTCAGTGTGACTCCCTGCATGGCCAGGCTGGTGATTCGTGAAGCATGACAGCTGCTGCAAGAAGTCATGGTGAACAACTTTATTTGCCTCAATAACCCCTTGGAAGTTATTGAGGGCTTCAAGGCCATGGGGTTTCCTAACTCTGTGGGTGAATTGGACAGCACATATCCCTGTGTTATCCCCATCACAGGTGAGCCAGTCGTTCACAAACAGGAAGGGATTTGCCTCAGTGATCCTGCAAGCCATGGTGGATCACGTGGCTGTTTCACTAACATTTATACAGGCTGGGCCGTCAGCGCACATGATGAGCGTGTGCTTACAAACTTGACTGGTTTAATGGAGAAAGGACAATATGCAGCCAGAAGCCCCAGTACAGTGATCTGTGGTGTTGCCATCCCCCTGCTTATCATAGCAGACATGGATTGGCCCCTCCAGCCCTGGCTCATGAAGCCATATGGAGGACACATTACCAACCCACAAAAGATGGCTTTCAACTACCATCTGAGCAAATGTAGGATGGCTGTTGAGTGCACCTTTGGCCACTGCAAAGGCATGATAGAGGTCACCAAACTACAGAGTTGAGTTGGAGCCAGAAAACATTATGACTTTTGTAGCAGCAGCCTGCATGCTCCACAATATTTGTGAAACCAGGGGAGAGACTTTTAGTGAGCCTTGGACTAAGGAATCAGCAGAGGCAGTGGGCAGACAGAGATGTGGGTGGGCAGCGTATGGCACCCCACATCATCAGCATGGAGACACTGGTTGGGCAGCCATTGTGCGGTATTTCCTGGCAGTGCATATTATGGCCACTGCTGATGGAGTCAGTTCTCTCTAGGCCAATGGACATGTTCCTGATACCTACTGTGGAGTATTTCTTTGAATAAAAATATAATTTTCATTGCAACACAATACTTCCATCTATCTCTTAAGTACATTGTTTGTAATGGTGGGGAGGAGGATGCAGTGATGGTAGGTGGTGGAGGGGCAGGCGGGGGGTCTCCCTGTGGGCAGCTGTGGCTTCCTGTGATTACTTGAACTATGAATAGCCAGCTGCCACTGGGACTGCAGCAGGGCACAGGGGGAAGGAAAGGGAGATGCTGCCCAGGGGAAGGGTTTGTCATTGTCAGGCTGCCAGATGCAGTGCTGGCAGCCCAGTGTGTGGGGCCTGCCACACAACTCAGTGTCCAACATCCCACCTGGCATGACACCCCTAGCCTAGCCTTCCTGGATAGACCTGGGCCAGCCATGTTCTGTGAAGGGTTAATGAAAGCACTCCAGAGTGCAAGGGCCCCACAAGGGGGTGGGGGCCTATGCCCATGCAGGAGTCCCCATGGGTCTGACTGTACTGACAGCAAATACATAATAAGTATAAGCTAATACATAATAAGTGCCTGCCATTGCAAGACTGGTTAATGGGTATCAAAATTTCCCTTGCTGTCAAAAAAGATGTCCTTAGCAAAAACTAAGGAAGTGAGCTCTATCCCTTTCAAGTGTGTTTTGTTCTGTGGGTTTAACATACGACCTTACTGAACTTTAATGGGTCTTCAATCTTCCATTACTATCTGTAAGCTGTCAGGTTTTTGCAACAACCGTGGACTCCATGCAGTGTTGTGCTCTAAGCAATCAACATGCCAGTTGTAGTTTAGCCACGCTCCACACTCCCCCGTAGGCAGATTAATGCATGGGACAGCTGCATGCAACGCAGCAACCTGTGGCTGCCAGGTACCGGGCGGGGGGGGAGGGGTGCCATGCTGAAGCCCTGGAGCAGCTGGAGCCACTGGTGGCAGGGACCACAGCTGAGCGCAGATGGCTTGGGCTTGTCACTGCAACAGTGACAACATGGCCTGGGGCATGGCAGGCTCCAGATTGCAACTCTGTCCCAGTTATGGACCACACTGACACCATTGCAAGATGCTAGACCAGCTGCAGTGCAGTCCCAGGCCATTCTGTGCACTCTGCCATCACGGCTGGTGCTAAGAAGGAGGCTTCAGAGGGAGGCCAAAGTGACCCCAAAATTGCATGTAGCTGAGCGCACAGCTGTGTGCACTGCCAGCCCATCTGGCCCAGTCTCCACGGAAACCCTGGGCCCATGCTATCAAAGCACAGCTGGTGCTGGGGTCTCCATAGAAACTGGCCCCAACCACATGGGCAGGGGCTGCTGGGAAATGGAGTTCAGCTGCCAGTTTGGTATATTGAATGCAAGTTTGGTTTATTAGAAACATAGAGTGACACACCTCCAATCTACCCCCCTGTTAGTGCCCTTTATTGTCCTTATACAGTGGTGGTTTTTGTACCAGCACCACTGCCTTTGGTGGTGATGCTCCCACCCCTGCACCACTCAGCTGCATGCACAACACACACCCACCTTCCAAGAGGTGCAGCAGAAGGTACAGCACATGGTAAGTTTGCCATTGAGAGCATGTTCCATGGCACATGTTAACATGTTAATATTTGGGGTAACTTGCATCTTTCTTATAATTGCCTTCCAGAAAACCCATGTACAGCAGAGGCATCCTCGCCAACCCCTCCGCTGGGCTATGCTGCATCCTGGATAATTCATAAGTATTGACAGACACCATGCTTGGAGAAATCTCCCACGGGAGATTTTGTACTCTGTAGTGGGGAGACAAAGAAGGTGGTTTTGGGAGTATGGGGCAAAACCCATCTTCTTTCTTCCCCTTCAGGACTATTAGAAGATTAGAAACAGAAGAAAATTGAAGACACAAGATTACAGATAACAGAAATAGAAAATGATAATAGAATAGAAATAGAATAGAGTAGTAGAATAGATAATAGAATAGAAATAGAAATAATAGGATACCAAATAATAGAAATAGAAATAGAAGATAACAAATAAATAATAGAAAATAGAAGATGCCACCATCCGGCTGGCCCCATCCACTGGTGGTGGGAAAGTTTATTTATGTTGCCTGCTTTTTATTTATTGATTGATTGATTTATTAATGCAAAAAAGATTGTATTTTATATTTTTATATTGTGTTTTTATATTTTTATACTGTGTCAAAAATATTTTTTATGCTGTGTGATAAGGTAAATAAAGGTTTTACTTTATAGAGTTCCTTCCAGATGTGGTGTGTTTTTTTCATAAGTGGATTGGCATAGGTCTCCCTGTGGGCAGCTAAAGTGGCAGATTATGGGGTAACAGTGACGGTGCCACCATCAGTAACCTCTTCCCTTGGGGAGACACAGGCAGCAAGGTACAGGGGGCACCCATGCCAAGGCCATAGGGGGGATGACTGTGCAGGCGACTGCAGCTTGTCATGATGCTTCCTGAAGGGCACCAGGGTGGATTAGACCCCACACACCAGGTTCAAGCCTCATACCACCCCCACCCACTAGGATTAGCTCCTGGGGCCATGCACTGCCTCTGTCTAGTCCCACATCTAGGGATCGGGTTTTGGGAGCCCAGTGCCAGCTCTGCCCAGCCCCATGCTAATGGGATTTCCTGGTAGTGAAAAAAAGCCCCCAGGGAAGAAAAGGTGGTGCAAAGCACACCAAAGTGCTGTGTGCTAAGACAAACATGGAGACAGGAGAGCAGACATCCTGCTCTCCCATCTCCATGTGCTGCAAAGCCCCCAAGCCAAGGCACCCTCCGCCCCAGCCAGCCAGCCAGGGAGCAGCTGGCTGGGGCTCAGTGTGCCTTGAGATGGAGGAGCAGGCAGCTGAGGTAGCTTCTGCTCCCCTGTCTCAAGCCACACTATGCCTCAAGAAAGGGAGCTCCTTATGCTTCAGCATGGGAGCTCTGAAGCATGTGCCCAAGGGTGCCTGCTCTCCAGTTTCAAGGTACACTGTGCCCCGGCCAGCTGGGGTGCAGCTGAATGGAGCGCAGGCTGCCTCAGCACAGGGGACTCGCAGTGCACAGCCCTGGGCTGTCTGCTCCCCCTTCTCCAAGTGCAGCTCCCAGGCTGGCTGGGGCACAGGGTGCTTCAGCGAAATAGCTGCCTGCCAGCTAGCCCCATGCTGAGGCACCCCATATCCAGCACCATACCTAGACTCCTCACAGCCCCTGTTGCCCTGTGGGATCAGGCCAACTCTCAGGGTCTCAATATTGCGCTGTTAGACAGGAGGGTGTGGCACAATTGCACATATACAAACACACAAATCAATTAGGTGCAGACACACACACACTACCAGCTCAGGCACTTACACATCCAAACCAGCCTAGGCACATGCATACGTATCACCAATTCAAGCACATACACCCCAAAAGTTAAACACAGATCACTAATTCATATATCATGCACACAATGCCTTATATAAATATATATACACACACCAGTTCACATACACATAGGTAAGTTCCTAACTTGGAAGGTACAGTGTGTATGTGTGTGCTTGGGGTACCTGGAATACTTGGGGGAATGTTCAGGTGAGAGAGAGAGAGAGTTTAAGTATAGGGAGTGAAAGTTGCCAGAACCAGAATTAGAACCAGTGGACTACAGAGAAGCTAGCTGAGGAACTGATGCTTTGTGTGTACTTAAGGTAGACTGGGGCTGGAAACTGAGGCAGACAGCTGAGATATTGGAGGGGGGGTGCAGATAAGTGGTGGCAAGGAGGAGACAGCCAGGAAAGAAACTAAGGCAGAAACCTGGTTGCTTACAGGAAAAGGAAAAGGCAGTGGGGATAAGATGGTAGCAAAGAAACAGGGGGGTTGGAGGCAGAGAGGATCTCAGGAAAGGTGTTGGAGGTGGCAGTGAGCCAGAAGCAGGAGAGGGAGAAATGAGACAGAAGTTAGAGGGGCGAGGAGCAGAGATTGGAGCAGGGCCAAACCATAGTAAAGAAAAACCCAACTTAAGGGTCCAAATAACAGTTTTATTACACAGACAACACACTACACAGCCCCATGAAGTTATTGGTTCACACACACACAAGCACTCACAATGGCAGCAGGAGAAAGAGACTCAGTGGAAGCACTGGAGTCCAGCTAGGGAAGAGAAGCAGAGTCCAAGTCCTTGGTTGAAGAGGGGGTGGGGGGTGGTAGTTACCTATCCAGGCTGGGTTGCTTGTCCAGTAGATGTTGTCCAAAGGGGGGTTGCCAGCTGGGCCTCTGGGTGGATAGGTGGTGTGGCATGCTGCTGGTCCAGATGGACAGGGCGTCCCACTGGGTCTGTTTTCACTGCCCCTTTTTATAAGGGCAGACCTTGTGTGACCCTAGTGGCAGGAGGCATGCCCAGGCAAG
>NW_017729033.1:63288225-63288632 GCF_001723915.1 Gavialis gangeticus | reverse complement strand
TAAGGTCCATGGTTCCTGGATGAATCAATGCGAGGTGATGGCCCAGTCCTTACAGGCCATTCAGTAGAGGCCTGCTACCATTGTATTTCAATCATTCCCAATCACTCTCATTCTTCAGGGAACCAATTTACATGGGAGGGGTATGTGACTCATACAGTTGTAACACAGGGGATGCCTGGGCAGAGAACGCAAGATGGAGACTTGACATACAAAATGGAAACTTGACTTTACTTTGGTTCACTTACAAACACAGGCCTAAACCATACACTATGTATATGAAACAAGAAAAATCAATATGAAAATGATAATAATACAACATACAACAGCAAGAATCAATACAAACCTAATAATAATACAATATAAAAAAATGGATATCCAAAACCAAAAACTTGCTACCAAAATAAAAA
>NW_017729033.1:63281899-63283225 GCF_001723915.1 Gavialis gangeticus | reverse complement strand
TGGGGGGGTTTGCTACACCCCAAGCAAACTTTTAGTATCAGGCCCCCCCTTCACCAGACATAAAGATAATAAAAATAATAAAAATTACCAGTTTTGGGCCCCCTTTTTTGTCTGGGCTGTAAATAGGCAGCCACCCGGTTCACGCATGCCTGTGTCCTTCTCTGCCCATGCCTCCGCCAGCCCTCCATCAATTTCATAGACATTAGGGCTGGAAGGGACCTTGGAAGATCATCTAGACCAGTCCCCTTCCCCAAGGGCAGGAAGTCAGCTAGGGTCACAGGATCCCAGCAAGATAAGTGTCCAAACATTTCTTAAAAGAATCCAAAGTAAGTGCTTGTACCTCCTCTGCAGGCAGTCTATTCCAGGCTTTGCGGACTTGGACAGTAAAGAAGTTTTTCCTTATGTCCAGCCTAAAATGGTCTTGGAGGAGTCTGTGACCACTGGACCTTGTCATCCCTTGGAGCACTCTAGTGAACAGGCATTCCCCCAGATCCTGATGCACACCCCTGATGTACTTATAGGCTGCCACCAGGTCACACCTGAGCCTGTGCTTTTCCATGCTGAAGAGTCCCATGGCTCTCAGCCTCTCATCATAAGGCCTATTCTCTTGTCCTCTGATCACGCACATGACTCTCCTCTGGATTCTCTCAAGCTTCTCCACATCCTTCTTGAATAGTGGAGCCCAGAATTGGATGCAGTACTCCAGCTGCAACCTCACCAAGGCCAAGTACAGCGGGAAGATGACATCCTGAGGTTTACTTGAGAAGCATCTATGGATGCAAGCCAGAGTTTGCTTTGCTTTGCCAGCTGCGAAGTTGCATTGATAGCTCATGTTCATCTTGTGGTCAATCATGACCACCAAGTCTCTTTTGGCCACGGTGCTAGCGAGCGTAGCACTGTCATGCCTATAAGCGTGCTGCAGGTTTTTTCTTCCAAGGTGGAGCACCTTATATTTGTCAGTATTGAATGTCATCAGGTTTGTATCTGCCCACTTTTTAAGCCTATCCAAGTCAGCCTGGTTCACTGGGGGACAATGTGTCCAGCTACAAACCACACGAGCAGGGGCAAGCGCTGCAGCACAAAGTAGTGGCACAAATCTGTGAGAATCTGTGTAACAGACTGATCTGCAAATGCACATCATCATCTTTATTAAACCAATGGAACTTTAATCCTTCTGTAAGTGAAACTCAGATATGGTAGGCTTAGTGTTTGCCCCTTCTGTATGCAGTCCTATTTCCGTGTATGAAACCAACCTTGAGACCTAATCAAACATATCTGCAATGGGTGTGGAAGATTCCTTAGGAAACGCAGTGTTTTACCCTGCCT
>NW_017729033.1:63261688-63276899 GCF_001723915.1 Gavialis gangeticus | reverse complement strand
GTGTCCAAACATTTCTTAAAAGAATCCAAAGTAAGTGCTTGTACCTCCTCTGCAGGCAGTCTATTCCAGGCTTTGCGGACTTGGACAGTAAAGAAGTTTTTCCTTATGTCCAGCCTAAAATGGTCTTGGAGGAGTCTGTGACCACTGGACCTTGTCATCCCTTGGAGCACTCTAGTGAACAGGCATTCCCCCAGATCCTGATGCACACCCCTGATGTACTTATAGGCTGCCACCAGGTCACACCTGAGCCTGTGCTTTTCCATGCTGAAGAGTCCCATGGCTCTCAGCCTCTCATCATAAGGCCTATTCTCTTGTCCTCTGATCACGCACATGACTCTCCTCTGGATTCTCTCAAGCTTCTCCACATCCTTCTTGAATAGTGGAGCCCAGAATTGGATGCAGTACTCCAGCTGCAACCTCACCAAGGCCAAGTACAGCGGGAAGATGACATCCTGAGGTTTACTTGAGAAGCATCTATGGATGCAAGCCAGAGTTTGCTTTGCTTTGCCAGCTGCGAAGTTGCATTGATAGCTCATGTTCATCTTGTGGTCAATCATGACCACCAAGTCTCTTTTGGCCACGGTGCTAGCGAGCGTAGCACTGTCATGCCTATAAGCGTGCTGCAGGTTTTTTCTTCCAAGGTGGAGCACCTTATATTTGTCAGTATTGAATGTCATCAGGTTTGTATCTGCCCACTTTTTAAGCCTATCCAAGTCAGCCTGGTTCACTGGGGGACAATGTGTCCAGCTACAAACCACACGAGCAGGGGCAAGCGCTGCAGCACAAAGTAGTGGCACAAATCTGTGAGAATCTGTGTAACAGACTGATCTGCAAATGCACATCATCATCTTTATTAAACCAATGGAACTTTAATCCTTCTGTAAGTGAAACTCAGATATGGTAGGCTTAGTGTTTGCCCCTTCTGTATGCAGTCCTATTTCCGTGTATGAAACCAACCTTGAGACCTAATCAAACATATCTGCAATGGGTGTGGAAGATTCCTTAGGAAACGCAGTGTTTTACCCTGCCTTTATCTGAGATAGCAAGCAAAGGAGAGGGATTTATGGTCTTTTTTGATGAACAAAAAGCTATTGCTCCTCTTCTCTCTGTGTGTTAAAACAAGATGGATGCTTTATTTTACTGATTTCCAGTATGGCTACTTCTAGCTTTCTTTCTGAGAATGTAAGAGGTTCAAAATGCTTCGGTACACAATAACACTTAATGATTATGTGGCCTTTTTCAGGAAATTCATCTAAATGGCAGAAGAAATAGTAACATTGTGATAAGGACAGTTTACCAGAGTGTCTCAGGTAACATAATGCTGTAAGTGACAGAATGGCTCTTTTTCTCCTTAAAAAATACCCTACGCATTCACCAACAGCATTTCAAATCCAGGCAGGTCACTTTTTTCCTGGTGGAAACCTTTCCACTTAGCAGTAGCAGGACAGGGAAGGTATAGTTTCCACTCCTTGAGCTGAATTGAGACTTATTTCAACCTAGGGAAATATCTGCATTGCACAGCAATTAAGGAAACATGGAATATAGAACTCAGTCTGCCTCCAGTGGAGGAGAACCAGACTAATAGATCCCTCCCTACCTTTTAATGCCATTAATTGTGGTGCTACCAATTTAAATTATCTCCCAGTTCTGTAATTGGGTCTATATAGATACACTTCTGTGCAGAGGCAGAGCACCACTGCATTCAATAGAGCTCCAAACAGCAAACACAAATCCAGCTGCAAGACTGGGGCTGTAGGTTAAAACTTCCTCAGAGCAGGGCTCTTTTTCACTACAGTACTTCGCACACCTGTGGCATTTTGTTGTTAATAACAATTTGTGGCAAAATGTAGAAAGGACATCTGTGCCTCACTACTGACAACATTTCAGGCTAAACTTAGTGGAGTCCAGCTAATATTCAGCCATATTCTGCAAAGCACTGCAGTTCCTGACATTGTTTGTATGACTATACTTCTACCTTTTTGCCAGAACTATGTAATCTTATTACCTGATACTTTAGCTTTTCCCATCATAGGCATAATGTTAGGTTGGAATGAGGCTATCGCCTCATCTTTACCAATCTGGCTCTCTATAAAAGAAATCTGCTTATTTGATATCCACTTTTGTGTCAGTCCCTGGAGTGCTGATAATATTTATATCAATAAGTAGTGATAATCAATAGATACCATAGGTTTCACCCTCTCTGCTATTTTTATGTGTAAACCATACTAAGAACTTTTGGAGAGAGAAATATATTTTTCAGCTTTCTTCATAACAAAATAGTTACAGCCTATTCTACATACTAGCAATTCAGTGAGACACAGCAAGAAATCAATAAAAACTCAAATTGCTCCATCAATACGTACATTCATTTATACCCTTCAAGGTTATCTTCACAATGCCAGCACAGAGGCACATTTCTCTATCTATAGCCATGCATATTAAACTAAGCAAGGAAGAAAAGAAAGGAAACAAAAGCTATCAGTACAAATCTAATCTACCAAGCGTACATGTTCAAAGACTTTAGGGTTTTTTTCTCCTCTATACAAGGGATGTAGCCAGCAGCTTGAACTCCTCATACAATGGTGGATCTATGATTCCCTAACTTCCTCTATATCATCATCATCTCACAAGGTAGATATGTTATTAACATACACTGGGTCCAATTATCCATGTTTAATTATGCCTAGAGCATAATATCTAAGCACTGGATTTTATGTCTCCCTTCAGACTAGCATGAATTATATAGTCTCCTTCCAATGGAGAAAAGCCAGACTAATAGATCCCTCCCTACCTTTTGATGCCATTAATCACTTAGAAGATGAATTTAGACCTGAGGACTAAATTCCTGTTAGAGGTTTATCCATGCCAAAGGGGAAGAAATAGCTTGATGTGAGTGTCTTTCAGTCATCACATGCACGGGGTTTCTGTTGAAGCCTTTCAGGCCAAAAAAGGCTAAGAAAGCCAGTTTTTAATCCTAAATGAAATTCCAGCATGCAGGTTACAACAGTGGTTGTTATCAAAGTCAAAGTAGTCAAGTTATGCTCAAAATATCACACATGCTGATCTTTAATTAAAAATCTCCATGAACCAAAGATAAAATATATTCCAAATCAAAGGCCAAAACATACCATCAAAGATGAGAGGGGGAAGAAAAAATACAGCTAAACATAGAAGGAAGAAAGAAGGGTTTCTTTGAGCAAGACACCTGATATAGTGGCATAAAAGATCTAGGAACAGGCTCTTCACCCCTATATGGATCAGCCAGTAGAGGGAAGCAGAATTTCAAATACACACACACTTTTCCACCATGTTACAGAAATAAGTATGTAATATGGCAATAACATCCACACGAGAGTACTATGTGCTTCTTCCTTTTGCTTTCTTTCCCAAAAGAGAGAATTTAGTTTCCATTGTATTTAATACTGTATTATGTGCTGTGTGTTTACATTAGCAACTGCAAGACTGAAGAAGCATATCCTGAGTAGGAGCAAAAGGATTTAATAACAGTTGTGGGTCTGAATTCCTATGGGAGTTTGTTCCCCAAGGGCAACCTAATGGAGAGTGAGAGGCCCCTGAAAAAGCAAGAGATACAATTTCCTCTATGTTAGTTGATCCTTGAAACTCTTTATATTTGTTATGACTTCACTATCAGAGAGAACCTTAGATGCATGGATGTAGATTTAATTAGATCAGGGATTCCCAAACCTTTTCATAGGGTGGAGAACATGGTAATAGAGAGAGTATCTCATGACCTCTCCCTGTGACAGCTATAGCAATTATTCAGATAGAGTCATGAGATAAGGAACTATGTAATGTTTTGCACTGGTTTTTAATGGGATTTAGCTTCAAGAAAGTAGGACAGCCAGCACTGCAAACCCTCATTTGTGGTCCACAAATGTGGCATGAACCAGTTTGAGACCTATTAGATTAGCATGTTAGTGTGCACTGATGTAATTACAAATTAAATCATGGAAAAAACAGTCTGTGTTAGTCTCTAGATGGTCCATATGGTCCTGTCTGACCTTATGAGTTATGAGATTCCTGATGTATATATTCCATGAAAGATATGAATAAGATGGTCAACTCCTGGCTAACCATTTTAAGTGTCTAAGTAAAGAGGATCATCTTGTGAGTATTTGAGAAGCCCAAACTATGTGTAATTAAATAATGTTCTGAGATGAATTACTGACACACAAACCTTACTGTCTGCAGCTTTCTTCTACTTGTTGGGCAAAGCATTTATTTCCTACTAAATTGCAACCCTCAAGGGCCCTTAGGGCTCTGTTGTGAATAGTACAGAGGTACATTGAAGAGGAGGGTTAGGCAGAATGCCTCCAGAGTGCTGCAAGAGAACAGCATAGAAGGCCTACCTGTACCGTCTCTTCCATCATAAATAGGCAAGAGCAACCACAATCCAAGCCCTTAATAGGAGAGTCCTTTAGAAGAATCCAGGTCAGTTCTGCACCACCCAACTGATTTAAGCTAGGGATTCTTTACTACAGGACAGAGAAGCAGGGCTTTCCCACATGTCATCTGGTCCACCATAAGGTACAATGTGCACATGTTTATCCTATGGTATGTCAAAGACAAGCTACAGCGACATAGCCCTCAATGAAAGAATGGTGAGCAACTGCAGATTAGCTTCATTTTACTTCAGCATAAAACTGTGCATGGACAGCTGCCACACAGTAAAGCCTCACTCCCTTTTATCCCACAGAGTTAGGAATCAACAAAGCAGGCAGGCTAATTAGCCCTCAGCTGGCCCTGATTTCCCATGTGGGCCTGATGGCTAGTTGTCTATCTCCAACCAGTACCAGTGTCCAGAATGGGTAGAATAGGCAGTCACCCTTCCGGGCACTTAACAGGTGCCCCTCTGTGTAGCATCTAACCCCTAGCTCATGGGTGGGAAAAATATGGCCTGTGAGGCCTATCCAGCCTGCCCATTGATTCTCAAGATACATTTTGGGTAGACCTGCATCATGTTTGTTAGCATGTTAATAAGTATTGGTATACACGTTGATAAGTGTTGTTATTTTGATTAAGTGTGAAAATGACATGAAGGTTCCTTTATACTATAAATGCCAGAACAATTTTTAAGTATAGCTATTGTTAACCACCATTAATTTTGTGTATGTGGCACTCAACAGCTCACCAAAACATATTAAGTGACCCACCAGCCTAAAGAGCTGCCCACCCCTGCCCTAGCTTATGCCTGAAACCTTGCCCAGCTCCTAGTGCCTAGCTTCTGCCTTGTGACCACCTCTCACTCTCCCCTACAAGTTCTGGACTTCCAGATTTCTGGCTGTTTTACAGTTGAGCCCTGCTTACCCACATCTTGGTCATGCCCCTGACACACAATAATGTGTTCCTAGCTAATATCCCATTGTTTAAAGTGACTTTGGTATTTAGGCTCTTACATTCCATTGACTTCCCAAGAGACTTAAACTAAGAACTAGGTTCACAAAATAAACCTGTCCATGTACAAGACTCCCTAGATCCTGGCAGCACGGAGCAGCTTGGTATCTAACTCTCACCTAATCCTCTGTGGAGCCTGATCCAGTAACTGTGCTCAGAACTCATTTAACCCTACACAAAACACAGCTGGAGTGCCCCTTTTACTCAGCCATTAGAGCACCCTCCTCGAATGGGAGAGACTGAGATTGAAATTGAAATTTGACTCAAATTGCTTGACACAAAGTTGGGTTCCCACATCAGATAAGTGCTTAAATGTTGAAATCCACATCAGGTAAGTGCTCTAACTGCAGAGCTGTTGAGCTTTCTGATGGTGGCCTCTCAGTCTCACCTGCTGAGGTGGTTACACTTTGTATTAAAAAAAAGCATTCACTGGACCAGACAGAGTAAAAAACTCTATTACCTGATGCTGAGGGCACTCATCTGTGATCTAGGAGAGTCAGGTTTCAGCTCCTGTTCCCACTATGCACTTCCTTGCATCTCTAGGCACCTGAGACCAGGTCCAGATTGGAAGCAGACTAAATGGGACTTAAGTGAAATTTAGGCATGTATGCTTTAAAAAGCCACCTGCTCCAAAAACCATTCATTACACACCAAAGTCATTGCCATTGTGGACTACAGACAGCTTTCAGCTTTTAGATGTAGGCTTCTGAGGATGTCCAAAAGCAATTCAGTGCCTAGATGCCTACTGCCCACCTAAAAGCCATTGGAATCCGGACTGGAAATGGGAAGACAACTAAACTGCTCCAGAGGGGCCCAATCTAGTAAGCACCTTTGGAGTGTGCCATGAGTTCTGTACAAAATGCATCAGCCACAGCCATTTTCACTCGAAGGAGAAGATGGTGCTGCTGTCCACCTCTTACATAACAGATGATTAGAGAACACATGATTAGAGAACTCACACAGGCATAGTAGACCAAGGCTATAGACCCTCCTAAGCTTATGGGGATACAAACTCATGTTGCCTATTTCCCAGGGTAGTGTTCTAATCACAAGACTACAGAATAGATTGGGGTATGGCCATCCTCCAGCCTTACTGCTGATGCTGAGTCACCAGACAGAAAGAAATTTAAGTCAGGGGACTGAAAGAAGAACAAATAAAAGGAAGTAAATCATCTGTACCATACTAAACTGCCCAAGTGCACATTCATACACTGTGGTAAATGAAAACTTACTTCTTTCATCAAAGGCAAGCCTGTAGCAGTCTAACTTCCACTTATCACCAAGTAAAAGTGTACACATGTTTGGTAACTACTGGATAGTTGATATGCAGTAAAATCTGGCCCCTTTTATCCTGCATTTAATTGTTTATATGTCCCTATAGCTCCCCATTAACTGTATAAGGATCCTGGTTGCCTAGGTGTCTGGGTCACCCCCCTGAGACCATGTGCCTAATTTTTAAATGTTCCAGCAGCAGTGTCCAGCTGACCTATGTGGATCTGGCCCCTAAGTACTTTTATAAATTTGGCTCTTAGGCCTTGCCATGCTGAATGAAGCAACAGTAAATCAGTAGTTCTTAACCTCGGTTCCTCAGCACCTTGCGGGTGCCTTGAGATCCTTTAAAGGGTGCTGCTGGCTGCAACACAATGTTAGTACCATCACGTGCTAACATGATTCACAAGATAAACCCAGAGATTTCAAATAGAAATCCACTGTGTCAATACATTCTGACTTGCTGTGGCCTTTCTGAGTTCTTTACAAAAGAAAAATTACTCTATTATTTTTCTATCGTCAAAAAGTGAGTGAAAACTAAGAGCCGGCCTTTTGTAAAGTCTAAAAAGATTGAGTCTAAAAGGGTTGAGAACCACTGGTTTAAATAATTTTATAATCTGGGTCTGGTTCCCTTTGCATTTGAGATTTTTGGTTATAGCTCTAAATTTTAGGAAACCTACTTTCAGAATTTACTGTAATGAATACAGAACCATCTTGCAGTCAGTAACAGGAGCATATAAGAAACTAGAAAAATAGATACGACAGATTTTGAGGACTACAGAAACTTTGTATACTAGAAGAGCTAAACAGAAGTTTTTTTGTTTGTTTCCCTCTCCTTATGCTGAATGCAGCCTTTACAAGTATTTTTCTCAATATGGGGTATCTCAGTAATATATCTGTTATTATGATTTTTGCCCAGACCACATTCAATATGGAAATGACAGCCTTGCAATTTTTGTAATCATCTAGCAATCTGTCCCTCTGGATTTCAACATTTAAGCAGGCAGTGGCACTGTAATGCACCATGATTAGCTATGATTGTGAAACTCCTTCCACAAAATAATGATGGAAGTGATCAATCACCTTAACAATAGCTAATAGCTCTTATCTAAAGACACAATAGTTTCACTCTGCAGTTTGACTATAGCGAGCTATTATCTTATCAAACTAACTTTGTGTCTGAGACAGCACTGTTATGTTCTCCAAAAGTCCAAAAAGCTATATTACTTCATCAATACCAAGGCCCTGTGTGCTTTCTACCTGCATCTACCTGCAATACAGTAATCACCTTACTCTTCTAATTTCTCATCATCATCTGATTGACCTCTATCCTGTTACAACCTCTGATGTCACCTCCTGCATCATAGTCAATCACATTGTCTCTAGTACAGATCTCCCTATTGCACTTAATGCTCCCCTCCCCTAATAGAAGTGGCTGGTGGCTGACATTGGGGGTGTCTACAAGTGTGCTTTAATATGCAGTAGGCTATTTTACTGCACAGTAAAGCATCACATAAAAAAATCATGACATTATGCTAGTGCACAGTAAAACAGTCTACTGTGTAGTGTCACTAAAAAAGCATGCAAATGTGCTAGTGCACATTAGCACAGCCTAATGCACATTCATTTACTACCTCACAATTTAATGCACATTAGAAAAGACGCATTAATGTACATGTAGGTGCGTCCACTGACACTGAACCTGTATATCCTCATGAACCTTTAGAGATCAGGAGACCTACTATACATGCCTAGACCCTCTATATTAGTGTAACTTGGGTGCACCCCAGTATGTGCTTCCCAGCCTTCATTTGGAGGGGATAGGTGGCCAGGCAGAAGTACTGTGAGAGGGGTTTGCTGTGCAGGCCAGCCCCACTCTAATCCTCTATAGAGTCAGGCCAGGACAGCTTAACTATTTACAGGTTTATTATTAAACAGGTAACACTATTTACAGATTTATAAGAAAGTATTGGTAACTATATACAATATCCAGATCACCCAAATACCTTTATGCTTTATAACCAAAGGCCCAAGGGACCACCACCTCAAAAGGGCATGGGTCTCTGCATGGGTAAGTAGCTGTCATCAATGGCTAAGTACAACAAAGGCAGATAAACAACAGGTATCAACAGGTAAGTTCTGACAAGAACAACAACAAAAAGAAAATACAGATAAACCTCAGATAGATGACATAACCCCGTCACATTAAAGAATAACAATATATAAATAACTATTTACCAAATATGAGGCACAAGTCCCCCGCTTCCAGGTACTCATGTGGCTGAGCCCACTGGCCGTTCCCCTACGGTGCCAAACCCTGGCACCACTCCTAGGGGGAGTAAGGGGAGGGTTCCAGTACTTCCTCAACACCTGATGGGTGCCCCCGGTCCCTGATCCCTTAAGCCCCCCTCTCAGAGCTTTCTCCCCTGTGGGGACCCATTCTCCAGGTACACATGGATCTGGGAAGCAGACCAGGAGGGACTCCCAGAGTCATGGGTGCCTCGTTGGGGCCACCTGGGGCTCTGCCTTCTGTCCTCCATTGGGGCTCAGGCCACCTCTTGCAGGTCCTGATACCCAGGCCTCACCCTCTGATTTCCACTGGGGCTTAGGCTGCCTCGTGTGGGTCCTGACACCCAGGCGTTGCCTTCTATTGGGGCTCAGGCCACCTTGTGCGGGTCCCAAAACCCAGGCCCCCTGGGACCTCCGCCATGCTGTGCTGGTGGCTTCTGGGTGCCTGGCCTCACACTGGGGAGGGATTGCAAACCTGAGTGGCCTGGCATCACTCCTAGGGTTTGGGATGCCATGCACCACCCGCGTGTGCTGAGTCCTCAGCTGTACACCGAGGGTAGCAGACCTGAGCCACCACATGCAGCTCCCAGGGTCTGGTGGCTCCACGCACCTCCGCATGCACTGGCATCCTTGACCACATGCCGAGGGTAGCAGACTCAAGCCACCACATGCAGCTCCCAGGGTCTGGTTGCCCCGTGCACCGCTATGTGTACCAAGTGTCCAGAGACCCAAGCTGCATTCTGAAGCTCCCAGGGTCTTCCCCATGTGTCATGCTGGGCACCGGCTGGGGCTGACACTGCTCGCTGCTTCAGCCCTACTGAAGGAGTCTTCCAGGGCTTTTCTGGGCTACAGCTTCCGCCCTCTGAGTAGCTCTCCTTTGCTCTTCTTAGCCCCCACTGGCTTCTCTGTCCGTCAATGCATCTGCCACGTGGTGAGCATGCAGCTCCTTTTATTCACTCTGGAGGCTCCGCCTCTGAAGGCTTGCTGGACCTGCAGCATGTAGACTTCAATCAGGTCCAGGAGGCTCTGTGCCCCACCCCCCCATAAGGGGCAGGGCTGGCCCTGCCCAGCCCTTACCTGATTTGTGGACAGGCTCCACCAGTTGAAATGAAGATTTACCAAGCCTGATCAAGCTGGGCTGAACTTGTAAGTCTGCCACACCAGCACTCAGAGTTTCCTCATGGTAATTACACTGTCACACTGAGTTCCCTGACAACTCCCTCTTGCATTTCTCCCAAGGAAATGCACAGATAAGACACTCAGCATCATCTCACTTTATAAAGTCTCTGTACATCTAAGGTAAGGGAGTACAAATATTGCCTCTCCCCCTTCCAGCTCAGCTGTCTCCTTTCTCACTCCACCAGCAAAGGTCTGACTCAATACTAGAGGATCTGTCATAGGTTTGGCAACAGGGAATTCTCTTTCCACCTTTTACATGCCTCTAACCTGTATCTGCTCATTTCTGGTTAGGTTCAGTTCCCTTAGTTGTTTCTATGACAAGAGAAATCCTTTTGAACAATCAACAATTATGTGCAGGGTTTGATGAAAACCTTAGCTTCAGCCTGCTCTAATTGAGAAGTTATATAAAATGATCAAATTCGATAGCAACACAAGCAAGGTGCTTGTTAAAGTTCCTGAACCAGAAAAGACTTAAAGCCCTTTCTGCTACATGCAGAGAAAGAGCTGCAATTCCTGAAGTATCCCTTTGTCACATGCTGATGGTTGCATCTGTGACCTGGAGCTTAATTTATGCTTCCTTATCTCATGAATAAGTCTATAGCAGTTTAGACACCGTGCATGGGACAGTCAGAGAGGAGCAAAGGGACCATTACAAAATAAGGGCTTTTATACCCCTGGTTCTAGAATGAAGCAAAGGAGAACGCACTCACAGCCCCCAGTGGCTTGAAAAGGGTTTGTCACCATGGGCACAAACAAAAGTTACGTTTCTTGTGTGATCAGCCCCCAGAAAGCCTTACAGAAGTGCATAGCTACAGAGCGCTTTAAAAGTGTCCAATCATGTGACCATCTGAACCCTTATTGTATGAGGCAGGGTGCAAGCGGCTCATCCTGGGGGCGCCCAGCATGGGGAGAGGGTGGCGGCTCCCACCACTGCACACACCTCAGGAGGGCTTGAGGGTCATGTGCCTGGGATCTGTGCACAGGGGAGGGCAGGCTATGGACTGGGACTGGGGGCTGCACCTGGCTCTTCCCAACAGGGTGGCCTGGGCCATGCTGCGCTGGGGGTGGGCAGCGGTGGTACTGGGAGGAGGGCTTGGGGGGGCAACAGCAAATTTTGGGATGGCTGCAGCCCCTCCCTGTAGCCCCCCTCTCAGCACCACCACTACCACCCACCCTAAGCACAGCCCAGCCCAGCCCCCCATGCTAGGAAGAGCCCTGCCTCTGCCCACAGCAGCAGTCTGCTTCGCCCCACACAGACCTGGGGGCACATGCCCTCCATGCTCTCATGGCGTAAATGCAGCAGTGGGAGCTGCCTCCCGCCCTGCAACCCCTGGATGAGCTGTTCATGGCCCTGTCCCTCACCCCACCCCAGCTGTGCAGTGCCTGCCCCTAGCCCAGCCCCACAACCTCACTCACCACTGCTGTAGCCTCCTGCATTGCCCCACATTTTTGGGGGAGCACATGCCACCCTGATCTGTGTGCAGGGCAGAGGCGGCTGCTGCTGCACGCTGTGCTTTGTGTCCTGAGCCCTACTGCAGCTGGCCCAGGAGCAGCACAATGCCACATGTGTCCCACCACTGGGCTGAGCCTCACCCCCTGCCTATCTAGCAATGGGATGCACATGGCATTGCGGCACTCCTAGGGCAGCTGCAGCTGCAGCTGCAGCTGCAGCACAGCTAGGGGCACAAAGTGCAGTACACAGCAGCAGCCACTTCTCCCCCATGCACTGATTGGGGAGGGGCATGTGCCCCCCAGGCCTCCATCAGGGTGTGCACAGCAGCAGGAGCCCCTGTACCCATGGACAAGCCATCTGGTCTCCAATCCTCCCACCACCCAGCCCAGCCAGGGCCCCACTGACCTCAGCCCCTGCTCCTGCCTGTGCCTCACTCCCTCCCTCACCATGGGGACTTCAATCTGGCCCCTGTCCCTTCCCTCCCTCACAGACTGACCTGCTGGCCATGGGGGGTGCACATGCGTGCATGTGCTCAGGACCCCCAGCCTCAGATCAACTGTCTGAGGCTCCACAGTCAACCAATTGATCATGATCAATGGTTGGCAAACACTGAACTATGCAATTAAAATTGTGATTAATCACAATTTTTTTTAATCTCACAATTAATTGCAATTAATTTTTTTAATTATGTATCAGCCCTACTTGTAAGCTTTCTGGGGCATAGAGTGTTTCCAAAAGCATTTGTATAGTACCAAGCAGGATGGAGTCTTACTGGGTAGGACTGGATAGGAGGTTTTTTTGGTGTTATTGGAAAAATCATTCACTTCAGGAAGCAGGAGAATATTGTACAAGTTAGTTGCTCTGAAAGGAGCATTTCACCTTGGTGAGGATGTGAGGATACTTTACTAACTTTGCTCCAAATCATAAAAGAGCTGGCATACTGCAGCTTATTACTTTAAGTACAGAAAGTAAAAACCTGAGATACTTACAATAGAAGTAAGTGTGATAAAGACCCAATACTATTTTAAAGATTCAGCATTTATAACTGTAATTAAGTGTTTATGTTTATGATCTTAAAATTTCTCTTTGGTCTCAATCCTATCTTATTGCTTGCTGTTCTATTCAAGAAATGTTAGGAGTACAGTAACCATGAACACTCCTTTTCTGATGTACACATAATGATAGATAGATCTAGCAATGATGCTATTGTTACACTGATCCCACTGAAAATGAGAAGCATGCAAGCTCCAATGACAAAATTGATTTAAATGGCTTGAGTTCTACTACATAGAACCTCTGTGGTGGAGAAAGAAGTAGAATCCAGTTATTCAGGGCAGCATTCAACTATCTTAACCAGGAGCTCATCCTTTTTCATCCTGCAGTCCCTGGCCCAGTCACTGTACACCAAAGACATTGGAATCTTATAACATTAATGTACATTTAATGCAGGTTTTAACTAATTTTGTAAATTTCAAAAAACAGATGTAATGAAAAATGGAAATAACTTTATGTACAACCATTATGACCCCTGCCTGGGTCATCAGCAGGGCTAGAACACTTAGATATACAGCACAGACCTCTTTATCACTTGTGCTAATAAAGTGGAAGTAGGCTGTTAGGGCTGTGTGAAGCTTCAGTGGCTGATTTGATTCAGAAGAAATTCAACCCGATTTGGGGACCAAATCTCTGAATCCGAATCGAATTGTGACAGCTGCCACATGAGTGCCAGGTTGGGGGGCAATCCCCACTGCCGCCCACTGCCCTGTGCTGTACGGGGTGGGGCTCTGCCATGAGCACCCAGAGGCCCCAATCGCCACTGCTGCAGCCGGTGAGTGCAGGGATTTTTTTTTTTTAAGTGCCGGGACTAGGCTGGGGCCAGGCAGAGCATGGGGCCAGGCAGGGCAGCCATGGGGGCTTCTCCTGTGGCTCCCCCCACCCAGGGAGAGGCAGGCACAGCTGGAGGAGCCACAGGAGAACCTGCAATGGTGCCTGCCTCTCCCCAGCTGATCCGAATCTCTAAATCTCTTCTGACTGGCACCAAATCTTCCAAAGCTGATTTGGCCGAATCAATTCAGGACAGTGATCTGACTCTCTGAATCTAATCACTGTCCTCTGAATTGGCCTACTCTGAATGCGAATTAAATACTTCCCTATTCTCACAGGCCTAGCTGTTAGTTTCCATGTGCATCAGCAGCTGGATGAGACATACAATTTGCCACCATGTTTAACAGCTATACATAATAGCTGAATAGCTCTGAGACTCAGTGATCCTGGAGAAGATTTTGCAAGGTAATGTGCTCTAATAAGTAAAGACTTGTCCACCTCTGTACCTTCCAGTTTAGCCTTTCTACCCTTTGTCCTGACTGTTTCTATTTTCCTCGACTGTCTGATCCCCAACTTGTTGCTTCCTCTTTTTGCTTCTTTCATCTCCCAGACCATTGATATTCCTTCTTCATAGCACCCCTGTGCACACAAGCCTCCACATGAGAATTAAACAGGACACTGTGATTCATGTTGGTATCGATTGTGTGTGTGTTGTTCAGAAATCATTCAGAGCCAATGAGTCTGACAGATTCAACATCCTTCAGTGTCTAATCAGCATGGTGTAACAGGATCCTTTGCACATCACAGCTACCAGTTCAAACTGGCTTGTGCCAAAACCTCTTAAAGGTAAACTTCCCTATAGCATTCTTTGCCTTCCAAACATACTGGAAATAAAATGTATCATTTAATATAATAGAGAAATTACAATAGTCATAAGTGAGTTAATAAAAGGACTTTCTTGTGTCCTTTTTCAGCATATTTCTATATTCCCCCTTAAACTGATAATTGACTGGGAATATACTGTCCTGGCCAGACTTTTATAATAGTCTTTATTACTTTCTGCAGGGAGTCATTCCTTGGCAGTAGTTTTGGCAATCAGTCCACATTTCAGCAGAGACTGGATAAGTTTTTCAATTGGATTGACAGGTACATAATCTTGCTCTGGACTTTGATCCACTGAACTTTTGCCAAATGCTATTGTCATTGTGTCTACAACAATCAAATCTCACTCCAGTTTATATTCAATTTGCAAATCCTATATTTATAATCTCTGGTCATGGAGGAATCTACTTTCCAGGCCCCTTTTGGCAATGGCAATAATTTGGCTATAGCCAGTTTCAGCAAAAGCTATTCTTCCATAAATTAAAATATTATTTTTTTACTTCACTGAAGGCCAAAACCTTTCCTCTGAATATGCTGAAATTTACTTTTTGTTAGCACTAGTGATGCATTAAGCAACTAGTAACTACTTCAGATCATACTAATTAGGGCTATCAAACTATTTAAAAATAATTATAATTAATTATGAGATTAAAAAATAGTTGTGATTAATCACAATTTTGATCACACAGTTAATAATAGAATCCCAACTTATTATAAATGTTTTTGGATGTACGCATGTGTACTCAAACCATAGACAGTCCCCAAGACCTGGCCCTCCAACCCCTGTCCACCCCATACACTTACCTACATCCAGCTGCTGAGTCTGCTCCCAGGACCCTGCCCGACAAGTGTGTGTGTGTGTGTGTGTGTGTGTGTGTGTGTGTGTGTGTGTGTGTGTGT